>NC_090353.1:12907865-13507865 GCF_035084215.1 Heptranchias perlo | reverse complement strand
CTGGCCAGCAGCAGAAGTCCGACGAGCTTTTCCAACCCAGTCCAGCAAAGGGCAATGGAACATTTTTTTTTTTTTTTTAAACGGTGGAGTGTAGTAGAGTCTATGGCCACAGGAAGCAAGTGTGTAGTAGCAGGGCGGAGATCATTCAAAGCAGGATGGGAGACAGCAGCAGCATCAGCAGATCAGGGCCTGCCCAGTGCAGCAGCTGAAAATGATCCCACAAAAGTCGCTCAGGTAGTGGAACAGCAGTCCAGCACAGAATACACGCAGCAATAACGTCCGGCAAAGTGGAGGTCACAACAACCCCAGAAGCTAGTGGTATTCGGCTCAGGAGAAAGCAGATAACAACAGAATAAGGTTTAGGAGCTAGCAGGGTACAGGAGCTCATCCCAGAAACCAAACAGGTAACAGCAGCAGGTGGGGTGGGGGGGGGGGTAATAAAGCAGATTACCCAAATTTGAAGAATTAAGTGACAGTAGAGTTGTGGCAGAGGAGCACAGTCCTGATGGCAGAAAAGTCCACGAAATCAAGACGGTGCAGAGCCAGTCAAAAAAAGCAACCAGGTGAATGCAGAAAATAAAAACTTCAGTCTTGTTCCCAAATATTAATGTAGCTCCATTTTAAAAAGGAATTCATGGACTGTGTTAACCACTGCACAAGATAATTAAAGACGAGGATGGCCATTTGACACATCCATTCAGAAAGACTCCCAATTTCATCACTGAGCTATTTAACTGATTCCAGGGTTTTCACCTCTACTACTCTATTGGGAAGTCCATTTCATGTATTGATCACTGTGTGAATAACCTCTTGGTATCAGCCTTATATTTACCATTAACTAGTTTGAACCTGTGTCTCCTTTTCCTCCCAACTTAGGTTGAAGTAATATTCCAGATTTACATTTTCTACTCAATTATCAAGCATACATCTGTATGATCACCTCTCAAGCACCTATTTTCAAGGTTGAAAAGTCTAAGTTTATTATTCAAAGAGACCTTTATACAAGAGGCCATCCCTATGGTGGTTCTTTGTACTGCTTCCAGCACTTCAATGTCTCCCTTGTTTTCTGGTGGCCAGAACCAATATTTAAAATGCTGTTTGATTGCTCTTTGTATTGCTTCAGAACCTGGCTTGGCAGGGGGGAGGGAACAAGTGGCGCAAATTTTCTTGTAAACTCGTGTCTTGCTTCAGGCTTGCCAAGTTTTATTCTGACATCAGAGTTCCAAAATTGGAGAGCAGAGGCATGGTAAGTTTCCCCACAGGAAGGAAAAACTAGATTGCAAAGTCAACCTAGCTCTTGTGCATCTTCTTGCAGCTAGAGAATATAACCAAAAGACTGGAAGCACTCTTAAGCTCACTTGTTTATTATAACATATTTCATCAGAAGCAATTCCTAATTCCTATTATAATGTGTCACAGTCATACAGGGCACAGTTGAAATGTCATAGAATAAGGAAAACTAAAAAGGCATGTAGATAGCATTGTGTACCAAGTATCTGCTCACTCAGTCAGGATAGGAAAATAAAGATAGGGCAAAGTTAAAAATAAAAGAAAAATTCACTTTCAAGTCCTGGATCCATGAGCAATATTTTGCTCACATGATTGTATCATATTTTTAAAAATGTAACAGCCACAACATTAAGAAAGATGTTACAATAGCAGAAGTACCTTATACTGTTCAGGATTTTACTTGGTTTGTCCCGGAGAGAATTTGTTTGACAAGATGCAATTATAGTCGAAGTCTTTGAAAATAATCCTTACCTTAGGGGCCTGTGGTGCCTTTGGTTTTTGGAAGAATCTAGTTATTTCTGAAATCTCCTTCACTTTTTCTGCCTTCAAACGCTGTAATCATATTTAACATGATACACCTCAATAATGGACAATATAGCATATCATACAGGAGTGAACATTAGAACACACAGTACAAGCTACCACACTGAAGTTTGTGCCCTATCTACAAATTTATGTGAAGTCAATTATGAAGTCCTTCCAGTGCACATCTATGGGTAGATTAATTATTGCAGCATATGTAAAGTGAAGGGGTTATCTATGCTTTTCAGGATGGTCCTGGGATAGCTTTGGCAGAGCAGAATGAGACCCGATGGCACTTTGATGTGGTCCAGCCAGATCCGGTATTGGATGGCTAAACCAGTTGTGTGCCAGATACGCTCAAGTGTGCGCTCCTTGGAGTTGAGGCAACAAAGATGGGGGCCGTACTAGGGGAACAAACAGCATGGGAGTGTAAAGGTTTTGCTGGGGACAAGGATATAAAAGGTGGAGATGAGGAAGTCGTCCGAGCTAAAATCAACAACTGCAGAAGTATCAGGGAAGGCCAAAAGAGATTGAAACGGAGAGATAATTTGTCTTTACTTTTTCTTCTTCTTTCAACCGTTTCTCTTCGTCCTTCTTTCTCTTCTCTTCCAATTTGGCCCTTTTATAAAAGCGAAAGAGATTACATACTTAATAAATCTTTCTCTGCATCTAGATAGACAAATCAAAAAAGGGCAAATAATGTTCAGTCATTATTAAAAACATAGAAATGCATGCCTTACAAAATAAATAATGGTGTTAGTATCAGCTTGGCTCAGTTGATAGCGCTCTCTCTTCTTGAGACAGAAGGTTGTCGGTGCAAGCCCCACTATGAATTTGACCACATCATCTAGGTTGACACTTCAGTGCAGCATTGAGGAGGTGGTCAGAGGTACTAGTTTTGGATACATTAAATCAAGCTATCATCGACCTGGATAGGTGGACATAAATGATCCAATGGCACTACTTGGAGAAGCAGAGAGTTCTCATTGTTCCCTCGCCAACATTCCTTTCTGAATCACCACTGAAAACAGATTATAGTCATTCAACTGCTGTTTGTAGGACCTCGTGTAAATTAGCTGCTGCATTTGTCTACATAATGGCAGTGACCATATTTCAAAATATATGCATTAGTTGTGCATCATTTTAGGATAACCTAAGGGTGCAATGTGCTATATAAATGCAAGTTCTTTCTCATTATGTGGACATCCTCGCGTAGCTCCATTATCAAAGTAAACCTCAAATGTGTGCCAAAATCAGCATATTAGTCAATCCAGGTAAAAATCTATACTGGTGTGAATTTTTTTTTAAAAAAAAGCAAAATGCTGCAAATACTGGAATTCTGAAATAAAAACAGAAAATGCTGGAAACCTCAGGTCAGGCAGCATCTGTGGAGAGAGAAACAGAATTACTGTTTCAAGTCAATGACCTTTCATCAGTTCTCTCTCCACAGCTGCTGCCTGACCTGCTGAGTATTTCCAGCATTTACGGAGATAAATTTTAAAACTACATTGCATGTCTGACTGCAGAATCACACTGCAGATTATTTCAGATTCTAAAACTTGGGTACTGCTCATATGGTATAAAAATATACAATTTGTCCTAAAAAGGAATACTTTTAAGAAAAAAGGTTATAAACATATGTTTGTGTTTTTATTTCACTAGATCAAACTGCTAAGTGGGAAACTATTTCAGTAGTGTTCCTTGGACTGCAACGGAACAAAGTTTTACGAACCTGTCTTATAGCAATGCTTTCTCGATGAGCTGAGCCAAGAATTGAAATAATGGAGAATTCTACAACTACCGCCGCTAGCAAGTGGTTATACTTATCAAAATCCTAAAAGTAAGATGTTGGGGAGGGTAGCTACTCACTCTAATGCATCTTGTTTTTCCTTCCGTTTTTCCTCCTTTAATCTTAGCCTCTCTGCTTTCTCCTTTTCTTCTTTCTCCTTTTTCTCCTTCCTCTCCTTGTCTTTGTGCTCTTTTTCTTCGTCCCTTTTTCTCTTAGCTTCTTCCTTTGCACGTTCTTTGGCGAGTCTGGCCTCCTCTCTTACACGTTCCCGCTCTTCCTTTTCTACTTGAAGTTTTTGCCTTTTCTCTTCACGCTCCTATGACACAAAGGAAACCATAAAGCATCAACATGTGAAAAATGTGTTTAAAAGCTAGTAATGGAATGTTGGCTGTAGAGTCTTCTACGATCCTGGAACGAAGTTCAACTTAAAACATCCATCAAAAAGAAAAAACCACTAAGACATTGTTCCTTTAAGAGTTTGATCTAACGTGGACCACATATCCCTGCTGTACACACAAAGAAAGAACGCACACAAAACAAGAACTTCTAACTATATGACAATCAAAGAGAGAACCATGAGGCAAGCAAGTTGAACTCGATTCAAGAGAACAGTACCACGTACAGCAGATATATAACACTGCTTATTTGTTCAACCTCCACAACTTAACTTTGCCAAAGTGGTACGGGGGAGGGGGAAACAGACAATGAAGTCTAGCATTTAAATTTGGGCCAACTTGGAGCATTGTGGTTCAAAAGTGCTGATTAGTTTAAGGTGCCCGATCAAGATAGTAACGGTTCATAAATACATATAAAAAAGTGACTCGCCAGTTGCCATGCAGATAGAATAAAAAACCCTTTGCTACAGATTTGCCCAAGTTGCAGTCATAGCATAAGCAGAATGCACTCTAATACGCCCTGGTCAATCGCATAGAGAACCTCTAATAACTAGACAAGCACAGTTTAGTGGTTGCTTTACCAAATGTTTAGTCACCAAATAATCAGCTGCTTATATTATCAGATGTCCTTTTGGAATTAAAAATTCTCAAAATTGTGCCAATGTTGTCCTTTTAGATAGAGTATGATCATGTAGAAGCAAGCAACATTACCCCTAAAGACAAATGAACTTCAGCCTTAAGAGCTACCCAACTCTAGTATCAAAGTGCTATGAAGCTCAACTTACTTTGTCAGCACACAAGACCAAATGACTTATAGAAATCGCAACAAACCAGGAGTTCAAATGGGTCAACACAGAGGTTCAAAGTAGGCACTATGATTTGAGCAAAAACTGTTCAGATTTCACTTTTTCTTTTGAATGAACATGTAAATGACTGGGTACTCTCACCTGAACTTCACACCACAGGCAGGTAATAGACTGAAATGGCAACATGATCAACTTCAGATGCAAGTGATTAGTAGCTACCCTTGCACCAATGAATAATTTCCTTCCAATTCTGCAAAATTTCAAAGTGGATGCCGTTGAGGTACCTATAGTCAAAGGAAAATTCCTTTGTATAGTTACATCAAGAGCCTCACAGCACTATGCAAATTGGCCCTTTATCTCTGGTAATAGGTCCTCTCTATGGAGTCAGTCCTCAACTGCATAAGATCAGATACTATGGAGTCACCAGGATTACCACTGCTTGCAAATTTTGGAAACAATCCTGGACACTGGGGGGCGGGTAGAGTTTGCCCCTAATCAAAAAGCCATCTGAAAGGAAGTTACCTGGGTCAGAACTGGGGGAGTTAGTGATTCGACACCTCTGTCTCAAGGCATGGTTTGAGTCCACACAAATAATTAACTCAATACTGCCATTAAGTTAATTAAGCAAATAAATCAGAATACCTGTTGCTGCTGGAGTTTCTTGCCTGGCACCTTGGGCGTCTGTATAATCTGCAAATCACAATAGTGCTTTTTAAGAGAGCGTGGAAATAAAACTTCTACACCCAATATTAAACAGAAAAAGCTAATCAGCACAATCCCAACTATTCTCCTGTCCAGTTTGAAAGCCCCTCACTGCATGTACTCCATCCTTTTAAAACACAATGCTGCACAGCAGCAAAATTTTGAAATCATTTAACTCAAGATACTCCCAACAGGTTAAAATAGGTTATACAATTATAGCATCTGACAGGACGTAAAGACACAAAAAATTAGTTATTTAGTTCTTTACTGGTCGAGTTTAAGAAATCTCACTCATAACTTTAAATGCTACCCAAGGAATTACACATACATAGAACAATGTCTTCTGGGAATGAGTTACAAGGTAATCAGTATCGGGCTACATTTGATGTCAGGTTTGAGGGGAGAGGACAGTATGCACTAACCCAGTCTCCCATTGTTTAAGATTGCACAATATGTATTTCGGATGAACTGCAAGTTACCTGAAAATGTAGGCATCCATTTTCCCTCCACTGACCGTGTATAAAACTCTAAAAATACTAAGATGATGGAAAAGCAGGTTACAGTAAAGTTCTTCCAATTTATAGACTTACAGCAGGAGTACGGAAAAGAAAATGACTGCCGACAATTTAACTATCTGCAACCTATTAAGTAAGCACTTATTGGGCAAGTACTTGACTATAAAAATGCCAGTGTTATTTAATTACGGATAACTTCAGAACAACATCCAGCGAAAGAAAAATGCTGGGTCTTCATTAAACATATGCTGCACAGAACCGGTGGCTGATTGCTATTCCAGCCACTGCCTGATCTGAAATGTCAGATTTCCATGGGAGTGCAGACAAGGATTTCTCCAGGCAAAAGGTTTTAAACAGAGAAACCTGGGTGCAGGTGCAAAAGTTTTTCGTACTGAAAAGCACACAAAGTTTGAGTTCTTTTCCATTTTTGCAAGCATTCTACTTTTGGTTGCATTACTTCAGGTACCTTTGAAAGTAATTTGACATTTACTGGGAAATTCAATTATTTTAGCACAATACCTAAAGCAACATCATTCAAATAAGCCAGTGTACTCCAACAACTGCAATTGACTTAATTAAGTAGATTCAATTTTGGATCAACTTCGCAATAATCAGCTAAACATCAAAGTTCAGTTATTGAAATAACATTATTTTGAAAATGCACAGGTGTCAGCATTTGAAAGAGAAATGGGCCCGTACATATTTCTGACTGAAAATCTTCGACAACTTTGCTAGTTCTGACAAAGGGTCTCAAATGCAACATTAACTTTCTCTTTCGGATGCTGCTGGGCCTGTATATTTTCAACATTTTACTTCAGATTCCCAGCATATTTAAAAACAATGAAATTTTTTTTTGAAGTTATTGATTTGCTAAGGTGGCTCTACTGGTATAGCGTGGTAATAAAATTTGTCATTTTGTCAGTATACTATCTTTAAAAAACTGACAAGTGATTTGACACAGCACAGCATCGTGCGAATTTCTACACTTATAATTTGCCACCCGAGGACCACACTTTTGCTTTAAGAAGTCCCAGAACAAGAGAAAATGACAGATTTGCCATGATGAAATCACTTACCACAAGAAATCACATGTTCAAATTAGGTACTCTCAATTTTAATACATTCCTGATTGAAAAAAAGGTGAGGGTTTCTAGGAATTGATGAACATGATTTCAATGCTCTTAAAGCAGTTTTGAAACTTGATTACTAGCCCCAATATGTTATTTCAGCCTCGATCATGCATTACATTAATGCTTGCTCAAGAGACTTCAAAAGCTTTTGACGCAGGAGCTGCACATCCAATGTCATTTTAAAAAATCAGTTGAATTTACAGGAACTATTGGTTTAAAAAAAATTTAGTACTAAAAACCATGTAGGAAATTTTTATTACCGTACTACTGTGAAGTTCTGCATTCCCCAAACCATTATCTTTGGTATGGATTGGTAGCAATGTAAGCTAGATTTTAAGCTGATGTCTGTATGGGCCTAGGGTCAGAACACTGGAACTCAGGTCACATTAAATCTTAATAGCTTGCATTAGGAGAAGCTTCAGTGCCAATCAGTTTAGGCTGGATTCAAACCCAGGTCCCAGAAAAGAGAATTCACACTACCCTATTACATCACCTAGTTCCTTATAGCTTTTAAGAGCACACAAAACATACACTGCCATTTCAAAGGGAAAATTGAGATACCAAGAATCATGATTAACCATTCAATGCTCCTTCCCAGCACAATAATCCAGAATAAGAAACACATTTATCTTCTGAAGGACATTCTTATATATAATTTTTTTTTAAAAAATCTTAAAAAGGAAACATGTTAAGAGGGTTTGCACATTGCCCACTCACTTCTGGGACCTGGATTCAAACCCAGCTCAATCTTATTCCCAACAGTTGCAGAAACTGCACAAAACGGTCTACAATCTGATAATCAAAACACAGTGTGAAAAATGGAAACTTTTACCCTGGTGTAGAATTTGAAGTTATTGCCGAAGCTGAAGAGGGAATATAGAGTAGAGAATGGATGAAATCTTTACACTGCACCTGGCCCACGTTCTACCCAAAGTACGAGTGCTAATTGTTGACACTGTAGGGAAAGACATCCATTCCCGAGCACTGACATCCATCACCCCAACAAGCACCAAAATACAATTCAATCTTTCAAGACATTTTACAATGTTAATGAGCCAGAAAGCAAGTCATGTAAATATCATCAGACTTCAAAATCATTTAATAAAACTGTTGTACTGCAGTAGATAAAATATCCAATAGAATCATAGAATGATACAGCACAGAAGGAGGCCATTCAGCCTATGCCGGCTCTTTCAAAGAACTATCCAATTAGTCCCACACCCCTGCAAATTTTTCCCCTTCAAGTATTTATCCAATTCCCATTTCAAATTTATTATTGAATCTGCTTCCACCCCTCTTTTAGGCAGTGCATTCCAAATCATTACAACTCATTGTGTAAATCCCGCCTCATGTCGTCTCTGGTTCTTTTGCCAATAACCTTAAATCTGTGTCCTCTGGTTACTGACCCTTCTGACACGATCAAAACCCTTCATGATTTTGAACACCTCCATCAAATCTCCTGTTAACCTTCTCTGCTCCAAGGATAACAACCCCAGCTTCTCCACGTAAACTGACGTCCCTCATCCCTGGTACCATTCTAGTAAATCTCTTCTGCACCCTCCCCAATGCCTTGATATCCTTCCTAAAGCATGGTGCCCAGAATTAAACAATACACCATCTGGGGACAAATTTCCTTGCTTTTGTACTTTATGCCTTCATTTATAAAGCCAAGGATCCCGTATGCTTTCTTAACAGCCTTCTCAACTTGTTCTTCCACCTTCAGAGATTTGTGCGCATACACCCCCAGGTGTGTCTGTTCCTGCACCCCCTTCAAAACTGTTCCATTTAGCTTATATTGCCTCTCCTCATTCTGCCTACCAAAATATATCACTTCACACTTCTCCGTCATGTGTCTGTCCATTTCACCAATCTGTCTATGTTCTCCTGAAGTCTATTACTATCCTCGTTGTTTACCACATTTCCGAGTTTCGTGTCATCTGCAAACTTTGAAATTATGCTCGGTATACCCAAGTCCAGATCATTAATATATATCAAAAAGAGACAGTAATACTGAATCCTAGGGACCACCACCATGTGCTGCCCTCCAGTCTGAAAAACAACCGTTCACCACTACTCTCTGCTTTCTGTCCCTTAGCTAAATTTCATATCCATGCTGCTACTGTGCCTTTAATCTCATGGGCTTTAATATTACTAACAAGTTTATTATGTAGTACTTTATCAAATGCCTTTTGAAAGTTCATATACACATCAACTGTACTACCCTCAACCCGCTCTATAAATTCATTAAAGAGCTCATTCAAGTTAGTCAAATACAATTTGCTTTTTAAAAAAAAAAATCGATGCTAGTTGTCATTTATTAACTCATACTTTTCCAAGTGCCAATTAATTTTATCCTGGATTATTGTCTCAAAATTTCCCCACCCCTAACATTAAGATTGACTGGCCTATAGCTGCCGGGTTTATCCCTCGCCCCCTTTTTAAACAGGGGTGTAAACATTTGAAATCCTCCAGTCTTCCTGGTACCACTCCCACATCTATTGAGAATTGGAAGATTGTGGCCAGAGCCTCCGTGATTTCCACCCTTACTTCCATCGGCAACCCAGGATGCATCCCATCCGGACCGGGTAACTTATCTACTTTAAATACTGCCAACCTTTTAAGTACCTCTATCTATTTTTATCCCATCCAATATCTCTACTACCACCTCCTTTACAATGACACTAGCAGCATCCTCTTTTCATCAAAACAGATGCAAAGTACTAATTTAGTACCTCAGCTATGCCCCCTGCCGCCACATCATCTCCTATTTGGTCCTGAATTGGCCCCACCCTTCTTCTGACTACCCTTTTACTATTTATACGTTTATAAAAAACTTTTGGGTTCCTTTGTGTTAGCTGCTAATCTATTCTCACTCTCTCTTTGCCCCTAATTTCATTTTTCAGTTCTCCTCTGTACTTTCTGTATTTGGCTTGGTTTTCTACTGTATTATGAGCCTGGCATTTGTCATAAGCCTTTTTCTGTTTCATTTTAATCTCTAACTTTATTCATCCAGAGAGCTCTAGCTTTGTATGCGCTTCCTTTCCCCCTCTTGGGAATGTGTCTAGTCTGTACCCGAATTATCCCCTCTTTGAAGGCCTCCCCATTGCTCAATTACTGTTTTGCCTGCCAATCTTTGATTCCAATCCACCTGGCCAGATCCCTTTTCAATTCACCCTCTGCCAGTTAAGTATTTTCACGCCCGAATATGTTCTTTGTCCTTTTCGATAACTACTCTTAAACGTGATATTATGATCACTGTTCCCCCACTGAAACATGCTCCACTTCATGCCCCAGAACCAGCACTACTTCCTTCCTTCATTGTTGGGCTGGAAACATACTGATCTAGAAAGTTCTCTTCTACACATTTCAGGACATTCCTCCCCCTCTTTGCCCTTTACACTTGTTACTATTCCAGTCTACATTAGGATAATTGAAGTCCCCCATTATCACTACTCTATAGATTTTGCATCTTTCTGCAATTTGCTCCTCTATCTCCCTCCCACTATAGTATACACAATCGAGCCTGTGCAGTTTTTAAAAAGACTGAAACAGGAAGTCCCGAGTGCCGAATGAAGCTACAATGCCTTTTCAATGGCTGATAAAATCTTTTCTTTTACCAGTATAATCAATGTCAACCTCAAACAGGGTGCATAAATACAGTGAAGTGCTACAATATTTAATGGCTCTTCATGTAAAATGTTTCAAAGCTTATTCTACCACACTATAGCAGTGGGGCCTGAAACAGAAGTTACAAGAGAGAAAAGGGCATGCCGCTTAGGTCTGCCTATAAAAGATCTACTAACTCCTGCTCCAGTGTCAAGTCCATACCATTCCAAACCCTAACTAGATGAAATTAAAGTTTATCTTCTCTGCCATTGAAAACCCATCTCAATGGTTCCATTGTTACAGAAACAGTTGCAAGGTTAGCTGGAAGTGGAAAGAAAGTTTTTAAAATTTAAAAAAAATCAGCAATCATTCATTTTTGGGTTTCAGATTCCAAAATGAATACTTCAGGATTTCAGAATTCAATCCCTCCCTTGAAAGCAGAGTATACAGCACCACCCTCAAGTGTCACTTCTTCATCTGTCAACTTCAGTGAATGCCAACAGTCCAGTTGACCATGGGAGGCATCACTTCACGTCCTGATCCTATCCTCATTCAACATCCACATTTGTAGCAGGGACAGGGTGTTGTTGGATAGATTATCAGGGAAACTTGAACAATTTTCCCTCCTCTAACCCAGCAGGGCTAAGATCAACTGTAGCATCCTGTTCCATTCCCAAAAAAGAGATCAGTTAACCCAAAACAGACCAGAGATTGAATCTGTTCTGTATTGTTCAGCTGGTTAAGTCAATGGGTAGCAGACTACAAATTGGAAAATCATAGATACACTTACCATGATATTGCATCTATTAAAATTAATGGATGGAAAATAGAGTTGAGTGAGCCCACAATTTCCTTATGTGTTGCCAGCAGGGGAAGCATCATGCTGGGAGCACAATTTCATAAAACCTGCCTTCAGATATATTTAACTTAAAAATGGACTCATTTATTTAAAAAAAACCCATCACCTCCCCATTAGTGATGTGGGAGCACAGCATATCGGCAAAAGACACAGAATTGATTCTCATTCTCAGCTACATTGCGATGAAGAGAAAGTACATGCAAGAAGGGGGTTGTGTTACAGGCCAGCCATGCATATCTCACAGCAGCTGCCTCAAAGCAACATTGATAGATCAAGGAGCAGGTTCTCGGCCACAGTTGGGACATGGCCTGGGGAGGAAGCAGGAATTTCATAGACAGATTCCCAAATCCAAGATTTATTCATGAGAAGTACCACTATATTGCTATGTTAAATTTTCCATTTCACGTTACAGATATAAATGCATGTGTCACAACACAGGCTTTGAGAAAAAGGCATCACAGTTCATGATCTTAGCCCCACCTTCTGCACCCAGTTCACAAGGTTTTACTAATTATTTAGAAACCAGGACAGGGCGAAGAAAGCAAGACACAGATTAGAACAATCTAGCTACAGGAAACGGCAGTAGACCCTGGTTAAACTGCAGCATTAAAGTTAACTGGTGAGAATTCATTAACATACATAAAAGTAATGCTGCAAAATTCAACAATACACATTAGGGATAGGGTATTTAGCCAACCAAATATTTCAGGAGCAGTCATTTCAACTGTATTACAAGAACAGATGCAACATTTTGAAAAGAGTTATCTGGTGTATAATGAAATATAATGAAAATACACAAGATGAACTTAGCAGATGGATGCGATGTAATCTGTAGGGATGTTATTGTGGCTTTGCTCCCAGGTCTGGGCTCGTGGTTCAGCTCATAATTCACATTCAATAAAATCCTAAGTGGATTGAGAAAGCAGCAAGTAAAAAGTCACTGCTATGTTTTATAACTTAAAAGTGGATCATATTTTCAATAATGCTCCTTTTGTAGATTTCGGTTTGTAGCGACTCGTGCCTCACTTTTCTTCATTATGTTGCCATTTTGAAGTTATTGTCTCTCTCCCTTATAGTGATCAGTGCCCCTTAATCTTTCTTCTCTTCCCCATTTTCAAATCTTAATTTCTGCCCTGTTTCTTTTGTACTTTCACAATAAATTCACATTGCAGATACAGCCTGTTAGGGTAAATAAATGTTTGGGAAGGGCCCACTTTCTATCTAATTGCTGTCCATGTCATTGAGAAGGAACCAAATAGCCTTAAGTTAATTACTTGCAACTTGGAAAGCATCCACAATTTTCAACATTTTAGCATGTGAATACATTGAAAGTTTTAAGGATAGAATTTCTGATACAAATTTCGTTCAGCTAGAAATAAAGAACAACTTAACATTGCTCATTTATATAGTATGAGGCAAAAATAAACACTGGAAGTCTGAAATAAAAGCAGAAGATACTAATAATGCACAGCAAATTAATTAGCATCTGAACAAAGAAAAAAAAGTTTGTGCTGCCAACTCCCACAGCAGGATACAAGGCTAACATGTGGCTCCGCGGAGCTCAGAGCAGCACTGCTATCCGTCTGTACTCAGGGCCTGCTGTATGGTTCATTTACGAGTGGATGGGGACAAAAAAAACACAACACTGCTGAAAGGGGAAGGTGGCAGCCACGAGTGTTCTCATTGCAAAATCCTGTAGCACTTTTTGTATTACCAAACAGATCAGCTGTTTTTGCCAGTGGGTTTTTCCATAGGCGAATTAATTCACTCATGTATCTGTGCTATAGAAGTGGGTTGCCACAAGGACCTTGCCAAAAGCATACCAGAACCCCCACTCTTTCTCCCTCTTGCCGCTCCCCTGGAAACAAGAAAATTCCAGATCCCTGCATCTTTTCCCAACAACAGTGACCACTGCTGCTGTTGCTATATCTAACCTACTACTGCCTCTAATCTGCCAAAGGTAAAAACCAAAAAGAGAAAAAAAGGAAAAGTAAATAGTAAGTAAAACTGTTGGGAAAAGAGTAGCAAGAGATATATAACAAGTGGACTGGAAAAAAAAGTTTACTGCCACAAAATGTGACTTTTCATGACTTGCACACATTTCAACATGACTAATTCATGATTTTTCAAAAATTTCTGATTAAATTGCAGCCCAAGGCCTAGAAGTTTTCTATTCAGTATTTCCAGAATTGGGTGCATAGAAAGGAGTAGGGTTTTTGGGCAACCTCTCTGAACAACAGTATGCTGCTGGCAATCTGCAGCAGTGACCACTACTAGCTACAGAAGCAACAATTTGACAAACACTAACTGATGCTTCGTTACACTGGAAATAGATTAGACTCTATCACAAAGACATATAAGGTTGTTTTAAAAAGCAAACTTTGCTCCATATAGGAAGTGGTCAGGCTGCTTTAACACAGAAGGGAGGGAATTGAGAGAAAAGAGTGATAATTCTGTATTTTAAGTAGAAAATGTTGTATGGAGATTTTTTCTTGACCCATTTGGTGGTTAGACAGGCTTTCTGATACATTGTAGAGAAGCTGAAGCCAGCAACGGCATCTGCTGTACCTCCCTCCATCCATCCATCCATCCATCAGTCCATGGCTTTTGGGTGTCTAATTACTGCAACTCTTAGCACTAACAAAAGTATGCTTCTACATTACTAATTCCTCAGAATATTCTACTACCAACTTGTCTTAGCAATTTTTCTGACTGAATTTCTGGACCACTTCGTTTCCAAGAAAGGATCAGGATACAGGAACAAGAGAAATTATTTCACAATTTGCTGATGATACCAAATTAATTGGTATGGCAGATTGTGGCAGAAGTAGAGATGTGTGAAATATTACATTTTAGGAAAAAGTGAAAGGAAGTACATGATAAACAGTAAGGTTCAAGAGTGTAGGAAAAGAACTATGAATGCAGAAATCTATATAAAAAGTGAGTGCAGAAAAGGCAATAAAGGCAAAATAGGATTTTGAGTTTCATACATAGAACATTGAATAAAAAAGTAGACATGTTAACTTTGTACATGACATTGGTTGGACCACAGTTCTGGGCACCCCATTCTAGGAATATTACAACCATGGAATGGGTACAATGAAGATTCACTAAAAATGAGTAAAATGTTATAGGTGTGAAGGCTTGAAAAATTCAGGCTCCCCCCCCCCCCACAAGAACAGAGAAGGTTGTGGGGGCTGGGGGAGAGAGAAGAATCTTTATGAAAGGTCTTGAAGGTGATAAGGAAAGATCATTTCCACTGGGCAGATTGATGATAATCACTAGAAGAATGAAGTTATATGGATTTCTCTCTCCCCTCCCTCCCTCCCTCCCTCCCTCCCTCCCCCCCACCCCCACACAATTCGATCAGGAATCTCATTAGAATTCTTTAGAATTGACCAATTAACAAAGACTATTTCATTAAAAAGGGAACTGGATAAGTATTTCCAAAAGAACAGAAATAAAATGGCAATTAAATATTGTTTTAAAGCTTTTATGGATGGATAGGGAAGGACAGATAGAAAGGAAGGAGAACTAGCAATCGCAAAGGCAAAATCCTAGCACTAGAATACAAGAAGTAGTTAAAACAGCATCTTTCGATTGAGCTCAGGAATACTAAGATCAGTCACATTACTGGGAATTTTAGAGTGCCAACCAGTTGGGGAAAAAAAGTGATGTGAAATTTGAGAAAAATTCAGAAGTGTATTAAAGTCATAATTGCAGGCCATTTTAATTATCTAAAGACTCCAGTAAGGAAAATGTCTATGGTGAAGGGAGAGTCTTGGCAGTCTGTTTGAGTGATCCCCCCCTCCCCCCCTACAACCTCCTGCCTTGTGGGTTATTCTGTTTCAGATAGTGCCCAACCTGCTGTGCGTTTACAGCATTTTCAGTTTCCTTTACCCTCACTTACATGAAAAGGAACAATACTGCAACAGCTATAGCCCAGGCAGCCAGTCTGATTTTCATGGGCACAATCATTTTGTCTCAGGACGCTATACAATTAAAAGCATTATGCGCTCATGGGGTACAACAATAACATTGCATTATATTGAGATAATATTTTAAAAATCAATGTGCCATGTTGACAATTTCATAACAGGGATGATGCAGGAGAAATGAAAATGCTGTATTATGTTTACAAAAGATCTTTAAATTTGTGAAAACAGCAGCTAACAACTACAGAATAAATCCAAGTGGCAATCTTGCCAATTGGAACTGAATGTACAACGAGAAGTGGACCAAATGTCAATTTAAAATTTGGGTAGTGTCAGAAATAAAAAGATGACAGTTGACAATTGAGGCTCAAGTGTATGTATAGGTATGTATTAGGCTTATTTATCACCTTGAAAATATGCTATACAGAATTTTTAAAAATGCACCTAAACTAAGACTTAAATATTGCACAATCTTCTTGTTTACAAATTGCTATCATAAGTAGCATATCAAAAATGCCTTTTCCAGACACCTACATAATTTTACTCCTAGATGTTTCACAGTTCGAGTGGATGTAGTATAACATTCTTTTCGTTTAAAGTTCTCTTATTAATTTACTAAAAGTATAGACACACCTTTCTTTCTCTTCCCCTCCCCCAAATTTCAGAATGTGCAAAAATAATAATTTTTATCAACCTTGCTTCCAGGAGTAGTTGATGTAGATCTGGGACTCTTCTTGTCCTCTGGAGACCTTGCTTCTGGTGAGCTATCAGTAACTGAAATAGAGCTCGATAAGGAGCTGATGGGAGAGTTGCTGCTTTCATTCACGAATGACGACGTTCCTTCCACTTTCATTATGCCCTTCTCTAGATTCCCAGTCCAGCATGATTTGTCAGCCATTATATCTTTTAACACCACTACTGGAACTCTGCCTTTGAGCATGCTGTTAGCAATAAGGCTATCGCCTTCAATTTCTCGTCCTTGCTTTGCTTTAGTTTCCCTGCTAGTCTGCCCAGGTGCTGAACTTTCTGAATTCACAGAGTCAGAAGAATTTACCCCTTTAGGTACACTAGGTTTCAGGCTATCCAACCAGTCACATTTGTTTTCAGAATCAACTTTTGTTTTCTTACTCAGGCCTTTAGCAGAAGCCACCATTTTTAAATCTATGGTGCCTACGCTATCCAAGACTTCGTTGCTAGAATCGCCTGTTAAGTCGATCGTGGAATGAAGTTCACTGTGCATCTTAACCGCAGGATTACTCTTCCGAATGGAATGCAAGAAACCATCAAGAGGTCCTTTCCCATTAACAAGTTTGGAGGGAACCAGATCCCCATCTTTTGTTGCAGAATTTCCAGTTTGACCGTCCAAGTTTATTTTGCAGTCATTTTCAACATCCTCGACAGAGGCAATCAGCTTGACTGCAGCTAGTTGTGCAGGTGCACTGGTAGATATTTTTGCCCGCTTGGCATCAGTAGTCTCTTCGTTTTGTGGCTTTGGTACAGGGTTGAGACGTTTGAAAGGCAATCGCGCTGCAATACAAGCGTAAACAAAGTTTCTACCATTATTATGCAGATTTAGAAACAAGGAACAATTTACAGCATACTAAACTAAAAACAAAAAGCAAGCCAGAATTGTTCCTACAATTTACCCCCTTCAATCTGAAGGTTAGTGACTCATGCTATAGACTTCGTAGCTACCTGCAGCACTCCAGAAACTCAAAATTGCTTCATTAGTTAGCCTGAAGTGTGTTTCTACAGACTATTTGACCATGAAGTTATAACAGTTGAGATGGCGAGTTAATTTGCTTTTAGGTGATGTTGAGGAAGTAATGTTGGCTTAGACACTGGGAAAACTCCCTGCCAGTCTTTAAATGCAATCTTTAAAGTATGGTGAAGCAAGCCAATAGGAAGGCATTTCCAAAAATGCAGCACTCCCTTGGTATTGCACTGGAGTGTCAGTGCAGATTACGTCCTGGAGTTGGCTGTCACTACCTCAGCTAAATCAGCATACATCAAGGATTCAACCTGGAACCTTTTTTTAAAAAAATGGTTGAGCACCACACTGTACGGCACATGCACCCCAAAGGAAGCCAATAAACTAAACAATGCAGTAGCTTAAAACAAATACCATGGAGTTACTTATAGTGATAAGAAATGTAGTACAAAGAACAATTCAGTTTCCTCAAGTCATAAATACAATTCATATCATAGTGAAGAGATTGGTAAAGTTAACTTCTGAAGTTCCGTTGTCCCTCAATGAAAGTAGAAAATACAAGACACCAAAATTCTGCCCTACATGACACACCCTGCAGTTGCATCCCACACTCTTACAAGCAACAGCACAAAATGCTACTGAATCCTTCTTAAAAAAAGCATCTCCAAAAGAAATTGCTCATAACTTTAGACATGTACACACAGAAACAGTAAGTACATATTCCTAACCAGAAGCAAAACCCTGCACTTGATTAGATTCTCTGGCCCCAGATTCATTATTATTTTTCCTCTCAGATAGATTCACACTGATCTGCAGCTCCATGGGCACCAACAGCACTCTAGTATTTCGTCATTCTTCACATGCGAGCTTTGACTTGAGTGGCAGCAGATTATGAGACCACTGGGGCATCGTGGCTGAGCAATATACTGCTTTCAACTGGTGTCCACACACAAGCACCTTCCACCATGGTTCACTGGATAGCAGTAACGTGCAGGAACGCAGGATGATTTTTCCTCTCCCTGGTGGCCAATTGTAGCTCTGTTTTGCCGATTATCAACTTACAAAAAGGCCAAGGATCTCAAGCATTGAGTCGCAAAAATAAGCTAAAATCACATTCTGCAATCCTTTGCTCCATTTAGTACTCCCGTGCCATTTTGACCATCCGTCCTGCAGAGGTTACATTTTTTTCAGAAAAAGCAACACCTCTCTAAAAATGTGGGTCATGGAGGATAAAAATCTACTTTACAACAAGTATAAAGGTGTAAGATTTGCACAGAATCTACGATAGGTTAAGCAAACATTTGCCAAGTACAGTAATGACGTCGGGGAGGAGGGAAGAAAGGAAGAGATAGAAAAGCTCAAACTAGATCCAAACAAAGCGCCACTTTGGCAAAGGATTTTGTTTCAGAAAACCATTCATGTGTACCAATGGATGAAACAAAAAGGGTAGAGTTCAATCATGGGAGACATTAATGGTCTCTGTCTAAGCTGAAACTTAGCTCAAGTCTTAGATGCCTAAAAGGACCATGTTGTGACTCATTATACCATCATCACGAAATGCATTATATTAATATACAAGAATTAAGTTACCTTGGACGAGTTTCTTTGCTGGAGTGACTGCTTTCGACTTGCACTCCTCCATTACTGCGAAGAAGAAATGAAAATGTTATTTACAAAAAAACAGAAAAGCTTGAAACTACTTGGATGAAAAGTGAAGTAGAGAACAAGTTAACTTCTTTCCTCTTACAAATAAAATTTCACTCAAGTGTCCTACAGCTCACACCTAATCTTATTCACACCTCATAATATTTGTCTTTCTTCTCTGTTCAGTCCTCAAAGTATAAGAATCTAAAGTGGCAATTTGAAGAGGTAGAAATTAACATTGAAAACTTTAATAAAGATATTTGCATTGTGAAGGAAGCAAACTTTCAGCATGCAAAAGTTTCAGTATTTTCAAAAATTCCTTCAAGATAACAAGTTTTGAGATTGATGACAGGTTACTTTAGGTTTCTTCTGTTTTTGTTTGTACAGATATTATCTAGGATATCTACATTTCTGTGGGAAGCTATCTGGGTCAGCCAGTTTGCAAGAGAGAAGTCATTACATATAGTCGTTAATTGCATCAGTAGATCACTAATATCTTGGAAATGTTAAATGCACTTAGAGACTTGTAGGCCCTTCCTGTTGGATACTCTAGGGTTGTTTTGAGCACCAAGCTTTTTGCAAATTAGGTGTCATAAGCAGTCAACCCACAAAAATGACAGAGATCTGCTATCTATGGGCAACACCATATCCCCTAGTGTACAGACAATGCAGAGAAGTGGGAGTGTAATTCAACACCAGTCACCCAGCCTTCTGCCTGGACTGGCGCATGCATGGAAGGATGATATCGGACCGACCGACAACTGGAAGTATTACATAGAATTTCCAGCACAGCAGCAGGCCATTCGGCCCAACTGGTTTATGCCGGTGTTTATGCTCCACACGAGCCTCCTCACGTTCTACTTCATCTAACTATCAGCATATCAAAGTAGCCACAATGTCAATAATCACTCCGAACGGTGATACTGTTCAAAATGCTTTGACTGGAGATGTTACAGTATGCTTGGAATAGTATGAGTGCTGCTGGCTTTCCCTATTCTCCAGTTCCCCGTTTGCCTGACAGTACTCCTCCCACTGCTAGGTACAGTGAGCTGAAGTGCCCACATTACGCTCAAAGTAAAAGATTCTGAAAAGAATACCAAGAGTTTGGAGTTACACACTTCATATCAAAACAGCTACTGTCTGCTATGATCTGAAACTTAAAATCTTATGCACATAATGTTGTTTATAATACTGGGTGCTGGAGGAATAACAATTACCTTTTTAACCACAGTATTAAGCACCAGAGACCCACATTGGTTCCCAACATGCACTGCTACCTACTCTGAAAGGCAGAAAACTGTTGGACCACATCATTCAGACTAAAACCAAGTCAAAATGATTGCGTCTTTGCAATTCTATTACTAAAACAAAAATCTGTAATACAATACTTCTATCCAAAAGCCTCCCAAAGAAACATGGACATCCTTAGGTAGTATGCGTGTTTCCCGCCACCCACAAAGACATAGATAGGACTTTTAAAAAATTACCTACAGACAATATTACAAATATTTTAAAGGAATTTTTAAAAAATATTGCACAATGGGGCTCAACTTATTTTCATATAAAATTCCTTTGTCTATCTCATACACCATCTCCAAAATTTGGAGACAGCATTACCAGCTGCACTTGAGCTGGTAATCCACAAAGTCATATTATTGTCCTATTGGCAACCAATTGTTATTCTACAAGTAGTTTCCTTCTTAGCTGAAGTCCTGACTGAACCCTTCAAATAATGAACAGGCACTTAAGAAAATTGTTCGATTGCAAGTTACCAGAATACAGTCCACCAAAGATAATTCAAATTCACTGTTTATGCTAACAAAAAAATTGAATTATCCAGTACTTTGAATTAACAAAGAACACAACGTTGGAATTTACTGCGAAAAAATTGCATCAGATCATTCGAATTGAACAACTTTGAACTAAGGGTAGACTGCATACGGCTCAGGCGGCAAAGATTTCACTATAAATAAAAGCTGAAAATTGATCAATATCCTGCATAGGGCCACTCAGACCAGACTCAATTATCCAATGTCAACCAAGGTAGTGGTGGAGTCACTGCAATTGCCTGCAGAGTCCATGGCTAACAGTGACAAAAAATGAGTACAGTGAGGTTCCTGCTTCTGAGTGCTACCAAGTATCCCCTACTGGAAAGTTCAGATGTGGGATATCAGGTAAAAATACAACTTGGGTGTAAGGTCCCCCATAGTTGAATAACTTGCCATCACTCTCCAGATTCACACATGAAGAATAGTCAGCAACTGGAAGGCTGCCAGCAACGGTCAAACTGTAACCCAGCATGAGCAGAGGAAGGGAGTGTACTTTCAGAATATTTAAAACACTTAAAATCTATGGAATGTAATTTTCTTGTTCAAGAGTGGACTCATTTTGCTTCCACAGTAAAAGATTGCAGGTGTGCAGCCTGCTGAGGCATTCACCAATGCTGCTCTGAAACCCACTCGAAGTGCACAACAACCACCCGAGGAAGAAAAGCACTTTCCAGCCAGGTTCCACCCAGCACATTCAAGGCCAGAGCTTGGGAATGTAGCCCCATTAGTTTATTTGGTATAACTCACATCCCAAAGCATAGAATAATTGTACTCCATATCTGGAGTGGTACCAAGTGCATTTTTACCCAAACATTTCACAAACCTCTGTAATTACACCTAGCGTTTATTGCAATAACATCTACTCAATAACTGTGATAAATGTTGACCAACAATGCAGCATTGTATACAATAGAAAAATTATAGCTATTCTACTTATTCAGCAGGATGAACAAACCTAGGATTTCAGTTTAACAATGGCTTTTGTAAATTCTCAATTGAGTGTAAATCATGAATCTCTTCAACCTAGTGACTAAAAACTACCCTGCTGTGTACAAGGAGTAAGGATAATACAAGCACAAAAGCCCCATGAAATTTTGTGAAGCATAATTTGAGGTGTCGCCTACAATAATCTTGCTTCTGCATGGCCACTCAGCTTTACAAGACTAAAATGCAAGGCTTCAGCAGCGTAAAACTATACAAAAACAAATAGACCTAATTCAGAGATTACCCCAAGGCATGCAATGATATCTAGAGAATTGCTCTAAATTTCTGGTAGCCCTCCAAAACATTTCAAGCTTTTAGGGTTATGATTGGACACAGTCTTCTCCAATTGATTCGTAGTCCTTTATTACAACGGTCAGTTCTTCGAGAAACTCCAGCATACCTCGTGAAAAGGAGGTTGAACGTCAAAGTGCATTGTTCAGGTTGCCAGGTGAACAGAAAAGTGTTTATTTGAAAAGGGGTGGGGAAGGGAAAAAAAAGAGAATTACCAAGCAGTAGTTCTGATCTATCCTGGGTGAACAATGGCACTGCACCAATACACCAGTACTGCTACCAAGTACATCCCAATGAGAAGTTTTAAATCTCAGCTGACCAGTAAAAGAAAGCAACAAGTAATGGCAGGGTGGAGGTGAACTGTAAAGATGAGAGTCCACAGTTCTGGGTTCAATAGTACGTAGGTGGTTTGAGATTAGCAGAATCCTACAAAAATAGATCTGAGACACAAGTTACTCTTCTCAAAACCTGAAAGATAACTCAGCCACTGACTTAAGAATACGTTTGCCTTCCCCAATACCTCCATTAAAACAGAATATCCTTCCTCTTAATTAGTTTCTAGCATGATTAATCTTCCCTTTTATGAAGGGTAGTAAAATGAGAAGATCTTAACAGTCCAACTGAAAACAACCTCTCCATGTGGAACACCTACAAAAGCCAGCATATTAACATTCAGCTGGCACACCTATCCATTATCAACCTATTCTGGAAATGGATATTAAATTCCATCTCAACTGTAAGTACACTAACAAAATCCTTGCAAAAACTGCTGTAATCCAGACCAATGAATTATGCCACAAAATGGTTTATTCCTGTACTTTCCTATGAGTCCCAATCGAAAATCACACTGCTGTGAGGAAAGCATCGAGCAGTTCTACGCAAGGAGTTTTGAGAGAGAGTGTGGGGGGGGGGGGGGGGGAAGCTCACACACAGTGTATTCGCAACCTTCCAGCAGCAAATTAGCAGCAGAGGTCATCATAGCCTGCCCACCCACCTGGGATGACATTGGCAACCAAAAAGATAGGCTCACAAAAAAACCCTTCACTCAATGCTATTCCACAATTATCTGCTGAAATGCACCATTTTAGTACCATTCACAAGGCAGCTGTCATTCGTGGAGTACCATTTTGTTGTTGCAGCTACATTCTTTCTCTTCCCTCTCCCCAAAGCACACATCACAGCACCCAACTGTAAATCATGCACGAGGGGTCTTGGAGCAAGGCTCCAACAAAACATATTGAACCTTTTTCCATGGAAAAATATTACACTACGTATCAGCTTCAAAATAAGCACTATGGTGTGGATTAAACACATATCAGCTCACATCCGTGATAACTTTAATAAAACACACAGCATTTGCTATTGTGGGGTCACCAGAACCCCTTGAATACAAATTAGTTTGGTTACCCACGATTAATCGATGGACTGCATCAGCATTGATGTGTTCTCACTGCACAAGTATTCACAAGGGGTTAAAAGTTTCCTCCAACGAAATGTTGCATGTATTGGAGCGCATTGCAGTAGGAAGCACAATACTCATTTACTATGAGTTTATTCACCAAGAACGTTCAATTTAGACAATTAATTTGTACGAACCAACCCCATTCCTTTTAAAGTGTGAAATTACTTTTTTAATACCGCAAGAGATTCCCACGTGTAATTTTAGACGGAAAATACCACAATTTGAAGCAATGATTTAATAGAACGAGGGAGGGGAAGAAACAAAGAATCCCGTACAAAGTTGGGGGGGGGGGGGAAATGTGAGGTACATTGTGAAAAATCGGATTACAGAATGGAGAAAAAAAAAGTAACATTTGTTTACAATTCCCGTTTGTTTACAAATCCCACACAGAAGTCAACAAAACTGTAAAAAAAAAGTCCCAAAAAAAGTGATAAAAAGTTTCAGAAAAATCTGAATCAATATTTGGCCTAGATTTCCACCCAAACACCTATGAAATAAAAATGTCAAAAGATAGATGCTTTTATTTGAGGTACAAATATATATTTGTCTTTAAGTGATGCATCTCCCCTGCCCGACCCTGGCTGCAGCTCCATTTAATCCGACTCTCTACCTCTCCCGCCTTTCTACGGCTCAGCAGCTGAGTGAAAGGGGTCGGGGCCACTGCGGACCGCCGGCAAACTTCCTGTCAGCGCCTTAAAATTATTAAGTTTAATTCAAAAAAAAAACTGCATGTGATTAAAGTGCGAGTTTATTCCTGCGGAAATATTCCTGCTCCCCTTCTCCAAAGCCGGCACTAAGTGACTCACAGGCCCCTGCCTGCCAGGATGCATTAGCTGCCTTGTCAGTCCCGGGCCGGTTACCTTCACTCGCTCATTACCTCAGCCGGGGCCTTGTCGCCAGTGGTGAGCCTCACTCGGGCTCTTCACTCACTCACTCACTCACTCACCTCGGTTCTCTCTCGCCGCTTTCCGAGCGGCCGTCTGCTGTTGGTGTCCCGGGCTCGGGGCCTGCAGCATCCCCCGGCGGCGCTGTGTCTCTCCCTCCCTCCTCCCCCCCACCACCACCACCCCGCCTGCTCTATTCGTACGGAGTCCTGGGATCAGTGACAGCGGCTGTGGGTCGAGCGGTGGACCGGCTGCGCGGCACTACTTCCCCCTTGAGCTCGCTTCCCTCCACCCGCTCCCGCTCACTGATCCTTCCCCTCCCCCGCTTGTATTTGGCGGGAACCGACACGAGACGGCATCACCTCCTTGCTCATTGGTTGGCGTCGATCACATGGGACGTATTCCCGGCTCGCTGCTTCAACGTAACTGTACTTACTTTTTTTTAAAAAAAAAAGTTATATTTAAACATCGTTTTTGACACAAGATTTTTGTCTGAAGCCTAAAAGCAGGAGTTAAAAAATATATTAAAGCGTCGAGCCCGCCTCGATCTTCTCCTAATTGGTCACTACAGGAAAGCAGGGGGAATTCTGATTGGTCGAACGACCTGTCAATCAGTTGATCAGCCGGCACAAACTCGGAAATGACCAATAGGTTTAAAAAGTTTTGTAGTTTTGTAGTTTTTCCATGAGTGACTCCAAAGGCAAACATAGTCTGGAGGAAACTGTGAGTGGTGGGTACTCGCTATTCTGTGGAGCTTTGAAACCAACATATTTTAATTAAATCTTGAGGGAAGAAAAAGTGTTAAAATCTCACCCCTTTAGGGATTGTCAATATCTTGAGGAGGAATCTTAAACCCAAGAAGAAGCTGAGGACAGCAACAATGTTTTGGGAAGGGGAAAACCATCGAGCTTACCCTTCCAAACCACCCGTTAGTTTCCTTACTGTGATTCTGGAATTAATAACCCTGTATCCCTTTTCCCCATAAGAATTAATCCAAAATAAAAACAGAAAAGCTGGAAACACTCAGTAGGTCAGGCAGCATCTGTGAGGAGTTAGCATTTTAGGTCGATAACCTTGCATCAGAACTCACCCAGTCCTTTTTTAAACCATGCCATGTCTTTCTGTTCTACCGTCTCTATTGGCAATTGGTTCCACAGTTGTATCATCCAGTTGCTTAAAAAAAGTTGCCTAAATTTTCTATTGACATCCTTAATATTAAACTGTGTCCCTAGTCCTCAAATCCTGTGCCCAACAGAAGAACTTTCCTGGATCCAAACTTTTCATACCACTGAAAATCTTAAAACCCGCCCAGAAAGTAACGCCCCAGGTTGACAATCCTTTCTCACAACTCAGCCCCTTAAGTTCAGGAATCAGCCTTGCAGCCTTCTGGACTCCTTCTAATAATTCTACATCTTTCCTGTAGCACAGAGACCAAAACTGAAGAGTACTCCAGAAGCAGGCACAACTTTAACATCACCTCCTTAGACTTATGTTATACATCCTAACATTCAATTTGCTTTCTTCACCACCAGCAAACACTGAACTAACAGTTTGAATAACCTATCCACCAAAATCCCAGATCTCTTTCCTGCTCTGTTAGCTTAAGCACAGTGCCATTTAATATGTAATCCACATTTTTGCTGCTTTTACCTAATGTTGTAACTGTATACTTATCTCTGTTAAACTCCATCTGCCCATTGACCTAGAATGTCTAGATCCTTTTGGATTATTGCATATTCATACACATTAATAGCGACTGCACCCAATTAGCAGTTATGTGCAAACTTCAAAAAATAACTTGTATTTATATGGCAGTGATTGTTGATCGTTGGCAGAGTCTGGGGGTGTCGGTGGTGGGGTGGACAAGAAGGAGATTGGCAAGGTTAGTCTCCAGTGGACACACTGGGTGTGATGGTCAATGAGAGAGGAGAATGGAGCAGTTGGGATTGCTGCTCACAAAGGAGTGATAGGTGCCTCCATGGGTCCTTTGGAGGGTAGTTATGGGCTTCAAATTGAGCAGGCAGACAGGGCCTCGGTTTAACTTGGCACTTATGATGGTGCAGCACTCCTTCAGTACTGCAGTGAAGTATCAGTCTAGATTATGTGCTCAATTCTCTGCAGTGGGCCTTAAACCTGTAACTTTCTAACTCAGAAGCAAGAGTGCTACCACAGAGCCAAGGCTGACATCACATCTTGGGACAATATTCTGTCCTCTAAATGATACAGAAAAGTTACAAGTAGCAGCCCCAATACTGACCTCCATTGGATTTCACTGGCAACCAGTCTCCACTCTAACACTTCGTCAGGCACCACCACGCTGTGTTGACTTTCAGCCATACATCAGTTCAGTCTAATACTTTGCCAGCTATCCCATGGGCACACTCCTTGCAAGTCAAACTGCTATGTGGATTCATGTTAATTGTCTCACTGAAATCCAGGTAGGTAACGCTGCCTCACTCTTATCCACCAGATCTGCAACCTCTGCAAAGAAACCAGAAAATTGGTCAGATACGCTCTGCTTTTCCCATTGCAAAGTTGTCACATGAGGGTGTTCTGCCCCAAATGACAACAGTTACTACTTGAAACCTATTCAATAGATAAGCCAGTTTAGGTAGATCTTCACTGCCTCCACTGTTGGCTACTTATAAGTGCAGCATAAACCATCATAATTACACATGAGGTTGTTCACCCTTTCCCAAGTCCAAAACTGGACAAAGAATCACTTGAGTTCTATTGATGAAAAGTAATCAAAAAATCTTAATAATTACGGTGTCTGCATGACGAGACAGAGGTCAAAACTGAATCGCCCGCTGACACTCACTGGCTGGACTGACGTGAAGAATCGGCACCTTTAGGAGAGGAGGTGAGAAATTGAGGGAGAAGAAATCCTTAGAATATCTCAAGTTAACGCAAAACTTTTGCCGTAGGTATCCTGTCCCACCTAACTAATAAATCCAATAGGGAATTCAGAAGAAACTTCTTTACCCAGAGGGTGGTAAGAATGTGGAACTCGCTACCACAAGGAGCAGTTGAGGCGAGTAGCATAGATGCATTTGAGAGGAAACTAGATAAACACAAGGGAGAAAGAAATAGAAGGTAATGCTGATAGGATTAGATGAAGTGGGGTGGGAGGAGGCTCCTGTAGAGCATAAACGCCAGCATGGACCAGTTGGGCCGAATGGCCTCTATGTGCTGTACATTCTATGTGTATGTGTTGGAAAAAGTCCCGCTCATCCATCACTCCTGTTCTAGATGGCCTAAAGTTGCTACTTACAGGGGCAGGCCATCAACTTAGCCCAATCAAGTCCTCACTCAACGTCCATATGCAGACACATCGTTTGCAGCAGGGGACACTACATAGTGTTCAGGATCAGGAACCCTGCCTGAAATTCCCCTCTCTAACCCAGGGGTGCCGAGGCCAGTTTTAGCACACATATTGCTGCCCCAGTTAAGATCAATAACCCAACACCGACTGTGGATCAAACTTGGGCCCTTCCTGGTTTGTATGACATAGTAGTACAATAGCTGGCAAAGTATTAGGTTAACGTTGTGTGAACTTCTGTCCACTTTAGGCCTCCCTATGCCACTTACCATTGAAGAGATTTTCCTTGTTGGAAAATAGAGTACTGGATTCCACTTGCAATATACTGGGAAATGTTTGGAGTCCAATGATCCCAACTTTGGAAATAACTAACCTGCACTGAACAGGCACTTGTTAATTTTTACTTATTCATGCTCATGAATGCACTTGAATTTTAAATTGGCCAAATATTCAAAGCCAACTGAGGAAACGTTATTCAAAATTATAGCTGTAAAGTCCCATTCCAAAATTAAAAGAAAAAAATTGCAAAGCCTGAAATAGAAACAGAAAATGGTAAAATACACAGCAGGTTTGTCAGCACCCTGAAAATAGGAAAGTTCTGACAAAAGTTCTGTACCCTACATTTCTCTTTTCAGATGTTGAAAGGCTTCTTCAACCTGGTTGATCTAAATAGGTTTGAAGTGCAAATAGCCATGACAAGGATCGATATATATCCACAAGGAGTGGGGGGAGGGGGGAAAAAAGGGGGCTGGGAGTAGTGAAATCATAAACACATTCTTATTGACTGCATTTATGATGCTACATTTGGTGACTGCAGCAATTCTTCCCTCAAGATCACGAAATAGATATGTATGGCAAAGGCCACCTACCTTTCAGAAAAGCCTACAGTCCTCCCATCACAGCATACAACTGTCTCTTAAATGACTAGCGTTTTTGTCTCCACTATCCTATCTGCAAGTCCATTCCATTTGTTGTGCAGAAGAACTTCCCGACACCAGTCCTAAATTTGCCTTTCACTAATTTGAACCTGTAGCCCCTTGTCCTACTGTCATGATTAACATGGAGCAGTGTTCCAGATTTACCTGTTCTTTATCATTTACTCTCTTAAATACCACTATGGCGTTCCCTCTCAGTTTTTTCCTTTCGAAGCTGAAGAGCTCAAGTTTCGTCAGTATTTTTCCATAACTCATTGCTCTGACAGTAAGGAACAGTCTCGCGAATCAACTCTGCACTGCTTCCAAGGTTTGAATTGTGCCTCAGTGACCACAGCTAGACACACACATCTGTCAAAATACTTGTATTTTAAATAGGCCGAATATTCAAATTTACTTGAGGGTACCATATTCAAAATTATTACATAGAACTACATAGCATACACAGCACAGAAATTCAGCCATTCGACCCAACTGGTCCATGACGATATTTATGTTACAGACGAGCCAAGGAATATTAGGTTACGATTTCCACAGTTCATTATTTACAGCAAAATTGGTAATGTGTTCTTTATACATCAATTTATAATTTGGCTATAGTAACTGACAATGGAAACATTTCCCCTGGTTAGTGAAGACCTGTTTAAACTAGCTGATCTAGTAAATAGGTTTGAAGTAGTAACCGCTGTAGCTTGGGACAGAACCCCCTAATGTGACAACTTTGTAATGCAGCATAAAACCATCACAATTACACATTGGGTTGTCGCCCTTTCCCCAAGTCCAAAGCAGGACAAACGATCATTGAGTTTTGCTGCTGAAAAGTCATTTAAAAACCTTAATAATTACTGTGTCTGCATAACGAGACACAGCAGCATTTAAAAAAGGAGCACTTTTATTTTTAAACAAAGACTTTTGCTGGTAAATTTACTTTTTCTAATTTTATGAATAGCCGACTCACAAACTGGACCTCCTGGTTGAAAACCAGACAGGTAGCGATCCTAATCGTACATGTTCTCATATATGCATCTCAAGCCTAAGATGGGAAAGTGGCTGGATGGAGTTGAGATCAATGATACAGACAAGGGCTCGTATGGCTCAATGACCTTATCCCTGTCCTAAGTTTGTATACTTTGATAACAGGCAGTTGGAAAGATTATCTGTAATCACCAGACATTGTTCTCTGACTATATATGCTGTACCTTTATGGAATCCTACACTCACCTGACGAAGGAGGAAGCCTCCGATAGCTTGTGATTTCAAATAAAGCTGTTGGACTATAACCTGGTGTTGTAAGACTCCTTACATTTGTCCACCCCAGTCCATCACCGGCATCTCCACATCATGGCATATATTACAGATAATGTGCAATTTGGGTAACCACCAAAGCCGCAGCAATTTTCAAAGGAAATATGCTGCATTGATATTTTTGATAGCACTAACTTTGGCATCAGCACTAAAATACAAATGGCATTTTTGCCGAGCAACTGTGGCTTCTATACAAACCTTTAAAAACCTATCGTTCCCTAGGGTTCCATGAAAGGTTCCCCCACTCTGATACATGAAAATCACCAATTCATTCTAATAATAGTTAGGCTATTATGATAAGGGGATGCCCCAAAGGCCCAGTGGGTAAATGCATTTCCCTTTGTAGCAATGGACAACACTGCTGGGTTAGGGAGGGAATAAATCTGTTGACGGTTCCCACTCCTGATCATTATCCAACGATTCCTGCTGGAAGTGTGTGTATATTGGGCAAGGACAAAATTGAGTTCAGTTGTAATATCCCCTGTGGTTGAGTAGCCCAGCTAGATACTCACTGTCTAGGCACCCACATGAAGAATCATACTGGTAGAGGTATTGGAGGGCCAACAACAGCCTGGGAAGTATAGAGTCCTTCAGGAAAGGAAGAGAGAAAATCAGACAGGAGAAAATAACATTGCTGTTTATTTTCAGCTAATTCACTGACTGCATCCGTCACAACTGTAACAAACAAATACCTGTAACACAAAACTTAGGGGCTTAACATTCACCGGCTTGGCTCATTTGGTATCACTCATCTCTAAATCAGAAAGTTGTGGGTTCGTGCCTCAAAAGAAGGCTTGAGCGCATAATCTAGGCCAACACTCCAATGCAATACTGAGGCAGCGATGCATTGACAGGTGTGCTGCAATTTGATTGAGATGTGAAACCAAGATTGCATCTGGTTGTCCCAGTGGTCCAGCTGGATGTTAAAGATCCCATAGCATTAATTGAAAAACAGGGGATTTCGAAAATGTCCCAGCCAACATTCTTCCCTCAACCTAAACCACTGTAGAATAGATCGATAGATTCAGCTGATGGCTATTTGTGGGATGGATCCTGACAAGGAATGGACAGCGTGTTTGCTTCCACAACAATGGTTACTGCACTTCAAAAGGTAATTCATTGCACAGAGTATTTTGAGACAATTCAACGTGAAACGCACTATATTAGAAGTATTAGTATTACAATTTCCCACTAACACAGCACATCCCCTTTTCCACCACAGTGAGCCATTCTGCTTCATTGGAAGGTGGTAAACAAAAAAAAATGGTTTTGCATCCATTTGGCAAGACTCCTCGTTTCAAGGCTGACTGTCCAGGTGGTGCTTGTATGTAATAATGAGATTGTCCTATAAGGGGCACTGTTTACAAATTTAAAATGGATCTTGAGAAAGTCTAGGTCCATAAATTTTTTTTAAAAAAGAGAAACCTCAATTCTTATAACATTTGTGTTCCCACAAATTAAAGAACATTTACAGACTTGATTCACACAATAAAATCAGCTCTAGGCTGCCAATGGCTCCGTGATTTTATCCAGCGAGTAATCTGAGACATACAGATCAGCAAGTTTCCAGGTTCGATCCCTGGTCTGTGCTGAGGTAGCTGATCTCAGCTGGGGGGCACTGCAATGGGTCTCAGTGCCCATGGGTAAGAGAAGGGAAAATCAGCCAAGGTTCCCACTCCTGGTTGCTACTCAATGTGCAAAGTGCACGTGAATATCGGGATGAGGAGAGTTTTGGCTTTGATGCCACCCGCAATTGAATATCTTGCTGCCATTCAACTGTCAAGGGTAACACTGATAAAGGCCACTTGTTTGAGCTATTTTGGGCACCCAGTACCTGCGGAACCAAACTCCTGCAAGGATTCAGTGCCTTTAGGAGAGGTGGGGAAAAAGAAAAAAAAAATCCACAAAAGTTTCCTCAGTTGGACCCTATATCCTCAAAAAAAAAATGGCCACTGCAACTTTAACATGTGCAGTGTGCATTTTATTAACAGTTCACATAAAGGGCAACCCGCTTGCAACAACATCTATGACAGGAATATCTGTTCATGGCAGGATACTTAAAATTTAAAAATAAAAAAAGATGCAAACTGCTAATGCTGGAAATAAAAACAGAAAATACAGGAAATACACAGCAGGTCCTTCAGCATCTAAAAAGAGCAAATTCAGGTTAGCATTTTGGATATTGACTCATCTGGACCAGAAGCTGTAACATAAACCATGCTTTAAATATCACTGTTAATTAATTTTGGATTCCCATGTTATGAATACTCCTAACAAGAAGCAAGTAAGCTATCAAGCCAGTGATAATTATATTTAAGGATCAATAAAGTCATTTTTTTCCCCTGCATGTTTTTCAGTTTTTTTATTTTTAGAATCAAAAACAGGGGAAAAAATAGGGAGGGGGGATTTGTGGCCAAAAACCAGGTTAAATTTGGAGTAAAACAGAAAAATCAGTTTTTACTTTGAACATCACTAAACCTCCAGGAAATGAGCAAGAGAGTAACAAGGCACAATTAAGCTAAATGATAAATTAGACAGTTGATAGACACCACTTTCATGGGCCTCAATGACAATTCCAAAAGTAATGTAATATTAAGTTTCCATGATCACGAAATACTGTTGTTATTTTAGCAGTGAAATACATTTATAGTATTTGTGAATCAACTGTGTGCTGCAAAATGTTTACTGCTTAAATTAACACACTCAAAGTAGCACATCACCACATTGTATCGTGAAGCATAAATATTTTTAACATCTGACCGAAATAAAAGTTAGTGCTAAAATTTAATTTTGCAGTATGTGCTGTGAATGGTATATTGTGATCATTATATCAATGTATTCATTTTGTTAATAACATGGATATAGTAATTATCAAGGCTTGTGAACATGCGTCCTGATGCGGCAATGAAAGTGCAATCTCCAGACCTAATTGGTTTTTAAAAAATGGGTTTTTTCGTCAATTTCAGGAGGAAATCAGTTTTTACCAATGCACCACCCATAAGAATCTGGGAATTTATCAGTGTAAAAAAATCAGTAAAAACTTATTTTGAACACCCCTGATATGACATAATTTTTAAACTGATACTGCTAAACACAGCACCACTAAGTGATAAAATGCATTCTTACCAGTCCTCAGTCTCCAATATCAAACAAATTACATAGGAATCACAATAATCAGGCTGTTCGGCCCAACCAGTCTGTGTTGGTGTTATCCTTAACATGAGCAGCAGTCCTACCTTTCATCCATATCCCTTTATCCCCCTTTCCTTCAGCCACCTATCTAATCTATTCTTAAACATTGAAGCAGAGACCATGGCAGTCATTAACTCTGGAAGTGCATTCCATAGCCTCATAACTCTATGTAAAAATGTTTCTCCTACTGTCCTAAATCTTTTATATTTAATCTCATATCTATGCCCCATTGTTCTAGATCCGTTGACCACTGGAAACAGTCTGTTTCTATCTACCCTGACCCATCCCTTCACAATCATAATCACCTCTATCAAATGACCCCCTAACCTCTCTGTTCTTGGTGAATGTGAATAAATTAGGGAATGAGCCATTCAGACTGGGAAGGCCCCTTGTTTAATCCCTGTCTGAGCTGGGTTAGTTGATTTCAGGCAGGATAATTGTTTATAATTGCTCTGGGTGCTCCAACCTAAGGACAGTGAACCCTGCTGGAAATTGCATTTGCGAGGCAAGGCCTGCACTCAGATTTGATGTGTCCTCACAGTTGAATAGACTGCTGACATTCTCCACCTCGGCTCAAATATGCAGAATCAGCACTTAGGTGGGGGTCTGGGGTCCTGCTGGTGTCAATGGAAAAATGCCCCAGCACCACGCAAAGCATTTCAATAAGGAGGGAAAGGGGGGGGGAAAAAGCAGAGTTGCTGAGCAGCAGTGAGATAGTGGCCCATTAGAAGAGTGAAAACTGGCTACTGAATTACTCTGACCTGCTCCTGCATACCTTCCAGTTGCCAGTAGCAGAGCTCCAAGGGCAGTTTGTACTGCAATGGAACAAAAGTTAAAAATAAATGTTTTTTAAAAAAAAGAGGCAACCCTACTCCAGAATGTAACGCATGCTACACTCATTAAAGGGTGACCCACATTTCAACCTTGCAAGACAGAGAAAAAAAATTTTCTCCAATGGCCCCTAAAAAAGAGCAAAACAGAAAACCCTGTAACAAACTACAAGTTTAAAATATCAAAGATGGGTCTGTTACAATGGATATGGTCTTCTGCTTTTGGAGAGCAACTCCTTTTCTTAATACTGGAACTGGTTTTGACTTTTCCAATGCTTTTTAGTAATAATATATACTCAACACATTTAACCGTACTTGCAGTTGGTCTCCTCCTTTCCCACCACCAAGAGTCCTATCTTGACTCACCTCATCTTTTCTCCTACTCTTTGCAACTTTCAGAATGCCCTGAACTAGGGGACCTAGGCCCTTCACTTGGTCTGTCGAGTTTACAAATTACAGCGACTTTTCTTTCACCTTCCTGAGCAACACCACGAAGTTTCACACCTTATAAAGACTATTTTGTAAGAGGTGGGGGGGAAATGCAAGTAGCTCATAGAAAGGTGGGGAATCACAGTCGTCCAGGGTGGCAGGTGGCGCTATGTCTGTAAGACTTCAGTGCGGCAGTGGGCGCTGTGTTTGGAGGACCTTGTCAGTCGTTTACCGTTTCTTACTTTCCTGCCGGCGGGTGGCGCTCCTTGTCGCGCTGCCGGAAGTGGCTGCGGTTGCCATGTAAGATCCCTGACAAGAGTGTTGTGCAGCTGGGATCCGTCCGAGCTTGTTTAAAGCGAAGAGGGGGAAGAAAACAATAATTAAAAACAGCCGCGTCGCATTTTTTTTAAAAAAAAATTTGTCGTCCGTTAAAAGTGTGCGAGGATGTCGGTGGCTGGGTTGAAGAAGCAGTTTTACAAAGCGAGTCAGGTAAGGCGGTTAAGCGGGTTGAAGCGAGCTGGGCCGGGGGTTTTAGTGTGAAGGAATGAGCTCGCGCCCCGGGTGCTGCTAGTGTCATTCGGTTCGCGCTGTCAGCAGGGCAACTTGCTGCTGCTGCTGTATTATTAACAGCGTTAATGGTAATGTGGCATCAATGCAAAAATTCAACTTATTTTCCCATACGCAAATTTATGCAAAAGGATAAGAACAGTTTTGTTTTTGTAGCTGTGGAATCAACAAGAGCTTTGACTTGGTTTCAGCTGGTCAGCAAATTCATCTTGAATGCAACTTTTTCCTGTGCAAAAGGAAACTGGGAACGGGGAACAGGAAAGCTTCCTTTTTGTTCTTAGAAAATAATTGCATTTTTTATATTCCCTAAATGAAAAAAGAGATAGGCAGAGGTTTTATAACACTATGTCTCAAATCTTGAATTATGAGACGCAATTGTATTTTTAACGTAACCATGTTGTATGTGTCAACGTGTAACAGTTTAATTTGAAAATGTACGACCGATTTCAAGCCAGTGGATTAGTTTATTGCGATGTTTTTCACTGAATCTCCTTTTTAAACGATTTAATCTTGGAAGTCTTTCTAAAATAGTGTTCCTCTAGAAGCAGAGTCCTGCAGCGTTTGACAGCTTTAATGTCAAGGGTTTTCATGGGCGGTTGCGGTGGCATCATTTTGTCACAGGCGAAGTATCCAAGCTCTTGATTACTTGCTGGTTGCCTGGACGTTTCAAACTTAAAACATCTGCATTTTCATACCATGCCTCCGCGTAATGAAAAAGGTACAACAGTTAACACTAACCTAGAAAAAAGTAACTGGTGACTAAGATGAACAATTTGCAACTTAGTGTACTCTTAAGCTATACAGACAAGGAAGAACCTAGGTTTCATCCCTGATCTCAGTCAGAACAGCATTTGGGGTGATGTAGATGGTCGTAGTACCCTTGAGATATGAAAAATCAGACTTGTTGCTCCTTTTCTCTATTTAGTGACTCCTTCTGTAAAATATGTATATGGATGTTGGGTGAGGATAGGATTGAGGTTGGCCACGATGTTGCCGCCTGGTCAAATAATCTCACCGAACTCGTGACCAGTTGGGTAAAATATTGGAAGATTGCTGGTGGCTGTGTAGCCATGGTGCAACATAAGTCTGTTCAGGAGAGGGAGGAAAACAAAATCCACTGGTAGGGTCACCGTATATCTGTCAATTACTAAACCATGTTTTTTTTTCTTATGAAAATAACCAAAGAAACCCATTTACCAAATTGTGTGGTAATGATTTAATTTCAGTGTATTTTAATTGACACTTTTTTTAATTGAGAAGTTTAGTTCTGCTAGTTACTTTCAGGCAATGGTGGAAGTGCGAGGAAAAAAAAATCTGATGAATGGCTATTGTGGTGATGTTTGCAGGAGACACAGTCTGTGCCATAATCCAAAATTCCTGCTCCTAACAGCTATCCAGTGACCTCTGCTGGAAAGTGCTTGTGTCTGGATGTTGTGTGAGGACAGGAGTGGGCTTGGATGTGATGACCTCCATGGTTGGATAGCTTGCTGACAGTCAGTATCTAGCACACCTGAAGAATGGCCACTTGGGTGAGGTACTGGAGAATTGACAGTGGAACCGAAACCCAGCGAGTCACTGCCTTCGGTGGGGGAAGAGAAAAGGAGAGGGAAAATGATCGATCTTGAAGAGTTCTGTTTCTATGGAAACTAGGGCCTGCATGAATTCCAGAATGTGTATATTTGAAAATATTAGAAATTATCATGCAATTTTGCAAAAAATTGTAAAAATGGGTTTAGGGTGCAACTTATGAAGATTTTGTGACAGTGCACAGAGGGCCATCACTCCGAGAATGATCTCTGCAGTAGAATTGCTCAGCTAAGACATTGCAATTCTAAAGCGTGGGAGGAAGTCTCAAGGCACTCTATTGTTCGTTTGAGTGCAATTGCATAAGTAGACTGTCTTTGAAAATCATACAAAGGCAGCATATTTTATGTAGGATTTCACTATTAGAGTGCAGTAGGAAACATGAATTATGACCTGTGTTCCAGTGAGGGCTTAACACGGGCCTTGAATATAAAGTACCAGTTTGTCTGTTTTCATCAGTTCTGAATGAACATAGGAACAGGAGTAGGCCATTTAGCCCCTCGAGCCTGTTCCACTATTCAATGAGATCATGGCTGATCTGTGACCTAGCTCCATATAGCCCTTAATACCTTTGGTTAACAAAAATCAACAATCTCAGATTTAAAATGAACAATTGAGCTAGCATCAACTGCTGTTTGCAGAATAAAGTTCCAAACTTCCACCACCCTTTGCGTGTAGAAGTGTTTTCTTTACTTCACTCCTGAAAGTCCTGGCTCTAATTTTTAGGCTATGTCCCCTAGACCTAGACTCCCCAAGCAGCAGAAATAGTTTCTCTCTCTCTCTCTCTCTCTCTCTCTCTCTCCCCTATCAGTTCCCCATAATACCTTGAACTTCGATCAACTCACCCCTTAATCTTCTAAATTCCATGTAATGCAACCCTAGTTTGTATAATTTCTCCTTGTAATTTAACCCTTGAAGTTCAGGTATCAGTCTAGTAAATCCACACTGCACTCCCTCCAAGGCCAGTATATCCTTCCTATGTTGCAGTGCCCACAGTGCACCAGGTGTGGTCTAACCACGGCTTTGTATAGCTGTAGCATAACTTCTATATATAAAGGCCAGCATTCCATTAGCCTTTTTGATTATTTTCTGTACCTGTCCATGACATTTTAATGATCTATGTACATGGACCCTTAAGTCTCTTTGGGCCTCCACTCATAATTTGAGTAAACTGTGTTTTATGGTGATGTGCTAGAGATTTGAGTCAGAATTTATAGAGGAAGTAGGAAATATTTGCATCATATTCAGATTATTTCCTAGTTAGAATGAATATAAAATGAAGCTTGTAATACATTTTGAGCTGTGAAAGCCTCAGTTCTCATTTAGTTGTGCATTATTCTATTATTGTCGCCGTTTTAAATAGGGTTTGTAGTACACTTTGCCACAGAATGGGTATTTTGGTACTCGCAATGCACCAGAATTGTTTCTAAAATACATTTTAGTTTGACCGCTATTTATGTAGCTGTTGGGCAAGGACAGGATCGCATATAGAATAGCCTGTCTATTTCATATTCTATATTCAATATCTTGGTTTACATGTGAAAGTGGCCACTTAGATAAAGTGCTGGAGGGTGCCCTGTAACCCTGTACCCGAGCAAGACTAGCACCTTGAGGAAAGGAGGAGAGTTAATGGAAGAAAATTGTTGGGTGGGGGTGGGGGGGAGACTTATAAAGTCTCATGATGCTCAGATGTATGTACATTTAACATATCCAGATGAGTAATGACTTGTGTCGCGCCACATCATTTGCCAATACATAGCTACAGGTGTATGGATAGATCTGTACAGTTGAGCAGCAAAACACTGGGACTGTTGTTCCTTGGCAGGTGGATGTAAGGGTTGTGTTGACCACTGGGCATTAATGGCAGAGAGCTGACTTGGGGTACTTTTTCAGTGATTGGGTAGGTTATGGGGGTTGATTTTGTTAGCGTCTTCCAGTACTGTTTTAAAATGAAGTACCTTATCATGCCTCAAGACATTTCCAAGTGCTTGACAACCAGTGAAGTGCAGTTATCATTATGTCGCAAATCCATCAGCCAATTGTGCACAGCAAGTTCGCTTAAACAGCAAATGAGATGAATGACTCGTTAATCTGTTTCTTGAGCAGTGTTCTTCAAATAGTGTCTACACGAACAAGCAGACAGAGCCTCAATTTAATTTTTCATTCTAAAGCAGGCAACTACGTCTGCAGTGCTCCTTTAGCACTGCACAGTACTAACCTAGAATATGCGCTCAAGACCTGGAGTGGGATTGAACCTACAACATTCTGACTTGAAGTAAGAATGCTACCACTAAGCCGAGCTGAAACTTGAAATGTATGCTTATTTCTCTTTTTAAAATCTTTTTCTTATTGGCTTGTATTTGCCTATCACATAATTTAAAAGATGAGTCTGTTTAATGTGGTAAACCACAGGATCAAACTTTTGAGTAGTTTATCCAGTCAGAACCATACTGATGTGTGGCAACATGAAATGTACACTTGTGGCATCGATTATCAATAATTCTTTCCTATTTTCATCTTTGAAAGTAGTTAAATAACCAGGCCCGGATGAAATGTATCCCAGGCTGTTAAAAAGAAGCAAGGGAGGAAATAGCGGAGGTTTTGACCATCATTTTCCAGTCTTCACTGGATACAGGTGTGGTGAACTGCTAACGTTGTACCGTTGCTTAAAAAGGGAACAAGGGATAGACCGAATAATTATGGGGCAGTCAGTCTAACCTCAGTGGTGGGCAAATTATTGGAATCAATTCTGAGGGACAGAATAAACGGTCACTTAGAAAGGCTCGGAGTAATCAAGAACAGTCAGTATGGATTTGTTAAAGGAAGGTCATGTCTGACTAACTTGAGTTTTTTAAGGAGGTAACAAGGAAGGTCGATGAGGGTAGTGCGATGGATGTAGTCTACATGGATTTTAGCAAGGCTTTTGACAAGGTCCCACATGGCGGACTGGTCAAAAAAGTACAAGCCCATGGGATTCAAGGGAAAGTGGCAAGTTGGATCCAAAATTGGCTCAGTGGCAGGAAGCAAAGGGTGATGGTCGACGGGTGTTTTTGTGACTGGAAGCCTCTTCAGTAGGGTTCTGCAGGGCTCAGTACTAGGCCCCTTGCTTTTTATGGTAAATATTAATGATTTGGACTTAAATGTAGTAGGGGGCATGATTAAGAAGTTTGCAGATGATACAAAAATTGGCCGTGTGGCTGATAGTGAGGAGGAAAGCTGTAGACTGCAGGAAGGTATCAGTGGACTGGTCAGGTGGGCAGAAAAATGGCAAATGGAATTCATTCCGGAGAAGTGTGAGGTAATGCAATTGGGGGGGAGGGGGGCAAACAAGGCAAGGGACTACACAATAAATGGGAGGAGACTGAGAGACGTAGAGGAAGTGAGGGACCTTGGAGTGCATGTCCACAGATCTCTGAAGGTGGCAGGACAGGTAGATAAGGTGCTAAAGTAAAGTATTCCAAATGCCTTCTTCATTAGCCGAGGCATTGATTATGAGCAGGAAGGTTATGCTAGAACTGTGTAAAACACTAGTTAGGCCACAGCTTGAGTACTGCATATGATTCTGGTCACCATGTTACAGGAAGGATGTAATTGCACGAGAGAGTACAGAGGAGATTTACGAGGATGTTGCCAGGACTGGAGAATTTTAGCTGTGAGGAAAGATTGGATAAGCTGGGGATGTTTTCTTCGGAGCAGAGGAGGCTGAGGGGAGAGTTAATTGAAGTGTACAAAATTATGAGGGGCCTGGATAGAGTGGATAGGAAGGATCTATTTCCTTTAGCAAAGAGGTCAGTAACCAGGGGCATAGATTTAAAGTAATTGGTAGAAGGATTAGAGGGGAGATGAGCAAAAAACTTTTCACCCAGAGGATGGTAGAGGTCTGGAACTCACTGCTTGAAAGGGTGATAGAGGCAGAAACCCTCAACTCATTTAAAAAGTACCTGGATATGCACCTGAAGTGCCATAACCTACAAGGCTACTGACCAAGTGCTGGAAAGTGGGATTTGGCTGGATGGCTCGTTTTCGGTCGGCACAGACATGATAGGCCGAATGGCCTCCTGTGCTGTAAATTTTCTATGATTTTATGATTTCTTTTTGTATCTAAAATGCTGCTGCCAGTGTCGCCTTACTGCTGGAGCACTTGGCTAGCAGGCTCTGCAGCATGTAGGAGGGCGTTATGCTAAAAATAATAGCCCAATAAAACAGTATTTACTCTTGTGTATCCATTGGAATGTTGTAATACATGACTCAGGGTTCAAATTACATTATAATCTGAGCTACAGTGCTGCTCACTTATGTCCATAATTATAGAATGATGGAAACTTCAGGTTGGAAGGAGACATTTTGCCCCTCATTCTGCTGCCAGTTCCCCCCACTGGAGCTATCCACTCTAATCCTATTTCCCTGCTTCTTCCCGTACCCTTTAATGTTTTTTCTTTAAATTTTCTTTTATCTAATTCCCTCATAGGCTATAATGGACCCTGCTTCAATAACCACTTGTAATATATTCCATATTTTAATCAATAGATTAGAAGATTTATTCTTACCTCTCTCCTTATGCTTCTAGTATTAATCCTTAGTCTGTGGCCCCTCATTACTGATTCAAATGTAGAAACATCTTCACTAATTACACTCAAACCCTTTCATAATTTGAACACTTCTGTTAGATTCTGCCATTAACCGTTACTACTCCATCTCGCATTCTTTGTTTTCTTTTGCTAATGAGTTTTTTCCTTTTGTCACATTGTTACAACTTGTTTTGCTGTGCAGCTGCATGACTGGCAAAGGTGAGGATACAGAAATATGATGATAGACCAGTTAGTTTGCAGAAAAATAAAGCTTTTTTGTGTGCTAGAGTGAATGTTGTACTGAAAAATAATGCACTTCCTGGATTCTTTTATTTCATCCATTGCGTAATCGAAGACAAGTGCATTATTTCTTAAACATGTTCCTGTCAGTTGGCAGTGCCACTCCCCCGATTGTAACCTTGATATCATGATATGATGTTGCAGTGTCACTCTTCCTGACATGTGGCAGGATTCAGCAATTTGTAGGGGGTCATAATTGAAGCCATTAGTGATGATGGAAGTTAATGACTGTTACTGGGTTAATTTAGTTTACCTGCACCAATGCACACTGGCACAAAATCTCACTGAAGCCGGTATGTTTGTAGTGGGATGCACCACTTCCATTTGCTTCCACCATTACCACCAACAGTGACAGTTACCTTTTTGAACTGGAAAAAAATATTAATGTAATATTTTGCTCTTCCATTAAGTGTGCAACCATTTCACAGTTATCGCTTTAATACATAGGCTGTATTTGTTTGCAGACAGGGAGCTGAAGCAGTTGTCATATTTGTCACAACACTATTTTTACAAAACTGTGATACTGTTTGGGGTTTGCATTGTCACATTTGAGTATATAGTTTGAATAAAAGCTAAATTCCGTTAGATAATGAGATTATAGGTTGAAAGGTATCTTCATAAATTACACAGTCGTACTGAACCTGAGCCTCCAGCGACATAGTCCCATTGTTGCAGATTAACTTTTTTTTCTGTCCTCCCAATTTTCTCCTCTCCTCTTGACCCTGCCGTAGTGCAAAGAACCTTCTTGTGCTTTACCCATATGGCCATTCTTCACATATTAGCCAGCACAGTAAGTGCTAGTTAGTCAACTGTGAGGGACATCACAGCTTGGCTGCAAATGAACACTTTCCAGCAGGAGTCACTGGCTAATGATCAGGAACCGGAACCCTGACTCCTGACTTCTCTTCTCCCCCCACCCCCCCCCACCCCCCCCACCTCACTATCCCAGTGACACTGAGACCAATTGTGTGTGTGTTCCAACTGCTGCCCCAGTTCAGAAGCTAAATCAGTACAGACTAGTAATCAAATCTGGGACCTTCTGGTCTGGGTGCTTTTGTGTGTTGCAAATTGTTTTAACTTTATTTCTTTTCATTATCTCTGAACTCAAGTTGCAAAAGTAGTTCGAGCTACAGTGCAGTGGAGTGCACTGTAAGGTTAACCGAACTATATAAAATGTTACGCCTGCACATTTAGATGAGCAATATATGGATTAGTCTAAACAAAAGAGAAAATAGTGGTGTTTATCTCTTTAATCTGCAGCGTTTGCCTGTGCTACAAAGCTATCCACTTTGTACAATAGGCTTCTATAAATAAATAAGCTGCTTTTTGGCTCTTCAGAATCTACTTAATTGGGATAGACTAAAATAAATTTGCAACAAAAAGCTAGGCAATGGATGCACATTTTAAAAAAAATTATTGAAGTTCTTATCTCCTCTTGAGATTTAATGGTGTTATGCACCTAAGTGCTACAGTGTTTCAGTTTGGCCCAGTGGTAGCACTTTTGCATCTGAGTCAGAAGATCTTGGGTTGAAGCCCCACTCCAGACAAGGACATCCCAAAGCGCTTCATAGTCAATAAAGTACTTTTGAAATGTGGTCACTTGTAATATTGGGAAATGCAGCAGACAATTTGCACACAGAAAAGTCCTACAAACGACAATGAAATGATTGTGGTGTTGGTTGAGGGATAATTGTTTGTCAGGACACTGGGAGAACTCCCCTGTACTTCTTGAAAAGGTGCCATGGGATCTTTTACTTCCGAGGGCAGAGAGGACCTCCTATCCTCATCTGAAAGATGGTACCTCCAACAGTAAAGCACTCAGATGTCAGCCTTGGTTCAGTGGTAGCAATCATGTCTCTGAGTCAGAAGGTCATGGGTTCAAGCCCCACTCCAGAGACTTGAGCACATAATCTAGGTTCAAATTTCAACGCAATACTAAGTGATTGTTGCACCATCGGAGGTCTCGTCATTTAGATGAGATGTTAAACCAAAGCCCATTTGCCTTCTCGGGAGTATGTAAAAGATCCTGTGGCACTAATCGTAGAAGAGAAGGGGTGTTCTCTGTGTTCTGGACAATACTTATCCCTCAACCAAGATCACAAAAACAGATTACCTGATAATTTATCAAATTGCTGTTTGTGGGACCTTGCTGTACTCAAATTGGCTGCCACGTGTTCCCTACGTTACAACAGTGACAACACTTCAAAATTACTTAATTGGCTGTAAAGCACTTTGGGATGTCCTGAGGTCATGAAAGGTGTTATATAAATGTAAGTCATTTCTTTTCTTAGTTTCTTTTTCTCCCTCAGTGCTGCACTGAAGTGTTAGCCTAGATTATGTACTTAAGACTCTAGAGTGGGGCTTGAACCCATGACCTTCTGACTCGGAGGTGAGTGCTACTTCTGAGCCAATAAGGATGCAGAGGTGATTAACAAAACAGACTAAAATCAGATATCAATATTGACACTCGGCTTATTTAACATCAGTACCAATACATTCTGGGAAAAATCATGCTTAATTGAATATGATTTTGATGCTGAGATAATTAACCAACTCAAATTGCTCCCACTATCACCTAGATATCTCCAGTCACCAGTACCTTACCCAAGTATTATACATCTCTCAATGCTCTTGACGTAATCCAGGTTTGGAAGAAGAAAGTACTGCTGTATTTTTCCACAAATGATACAAACTACAAAAGTTTCTCTCTCCTGCTGTTATGCTTTTCTGAAAGCTTAGTGATGAAACTGGCCGTATGGTTCAACTTTCCATTTGTCGCAACAGTTTTTCTCCTGAAGATGATTCCTTAAAAGGATGTAGCTCCACAGGTGATCCTCTCCAGATACCTTGCCCAAGTGGCCATTATTCACGTGAGTCACAACAGTGAAAGTTGGCAAGTTGTTTCAGGCTGAGGGAATCGCAGACGAAAATAATCCTGTTCTCATTTGGTGTCCATATACACGCACTTAATAGCGGGGGTCGCTAGATAACCATCGGGTGGGAATTCTGGGCAATTTCCCCACCCCAAACCAGAGGCACTAAGGCCAGTCATAGTTCCACTGTTGGTCTTGCTGAGTTCAGATTTTCTGGGTGAAGAAGTTGGTAAATTATATGAACTAAATTGAGGATATCAAAAGAGAAGAGAAGAGGACCGACCGTATTGCAACACCAATTTGCGTCAAGGAATGATAGCACAAGTTCATGTCCCACCACCTTCATACACAGTTTCTGACCTTGACGCAGCAGTAATAATACTTGTATTTTTTTATTATTCGTTCGTGGGATGTGGGCGTCATTGTCGAGGCCGGCATTTATTGCCCATCCCTAATTGCCCTTGAAAAGGTGGTGGTGAGCCGCCGCCTTGAACCGCTGCACTCCGTGTGGTGAAGGTTCTCCCACAGTGCTGTTAGCAAGGGAGTTCCAGGATTTTGACCCAGCGACGATGAAGGAACGGCGATATATTTCCAAGTCGGGATGGTGTGTGACTTGGAGGGGAACGTGCAGGTGGTGTTGTTCCCATGTGCTTGCTGCTCTTGTCCTCCTAGGTGGTAGAGGTCGCGGGTTTGGGAGGTGCTGTCGAAGAAGCCTTGGCGAGTTGCTGCAGTGCATCCTGTGGATGGTACACACTGCAGCCACGGTGCACTGGTGTGGTGAAGGGAATGAATGTTTAGGGTGGTGGATGGGGTGCCAATCAAGCGGGCTGCATTGTCCTGGATGGTGTCGAGCTTCTTAAGTGTTGTTGGAGCTGCACTCATCCAGGCAAGTGGAGAGTATTCCATCACACTCCTGACTTGTGCCTTGTGGATGGTGGAAAGGCTTTGGGGAGTCAGGAGGTGAGTCACTCGCCGCAGAACACGCAGCCTTTGACCTGCTCTTGTGGCCACAGTATTTATATGGCTGGTACAGTTAAGTTTCTGGTCAATGGTGACCCCCAGGATGTTGATGGTGGGGGATTCGGCGATGGTAATGCCGTTGAATATCATGGGGAGGTGGTTAGACTCTGTCTTGTTGGAGATGGTCATTGCCTGGCACTTATCTGGTGCGAATGTTACTTGCCACTTATGAGCTCAAGCCTGGATGTTGTCCAGGTCTTGCTGCATGCGGGCTCGGACTGCTTCATTATTTGAGGGGTTGAGAATGGAACTGAATACTGTGCAATCATCAGCGAACATCCCCATTTCTGACCTTATGATGGAGGGAAGGTCATTGATGAAGCAGCTGAAGATGGTTGGGCCTAGGACACTGCCCTGAGGAACTCTTGCAGCAATGCCCTGGGGCTGAGATGAGGGACCTCCAACAACCACTACCATCTTCCTTTGTGCTAGGTATGACTCCAGCCACTGGAGAGTTTTCCCCCTGATTCCCATTGACTTCAATTTTACTCGGGCTCCTTGGTGCCACACTCGGTCAAATGCTGCCTTGATGTCAAGGGCAGTCGCTCTCACCTCACCTCTGGAATTCAGCTCTCTTGTCCATGTTTGGACTAAGTCTGCAATGAGGTCTGGAGCTGAGTGGTCCTGGCGGAACCCAAACCGAGCATTGGTGAGTAAGTGCCGCTTGATAGCACTGTCGACGACACCTTCCATCACGTTGCTGGTGATTGAGTGTAGAATGATGGAGCGATAATTGGCCGGATTGGATTTGTCCTGCTTTTTGTGGACAGGACATACCTGGGCAATTTCCCACATAGTCGGGTAGAAGCCAGTGTTTTAGCTGCACTGGAACAGTTTGGCTAGAGGCGTGGCTAGTTCTGGAGTTCTATATTTATTAATATCTTGCCGCAAATGATTTTTGGAGTGCAGTGACTGTGTTTTTGATATCCCACAATGAGGGAAAGGAGAGTAATCCCCAGGCTCAGTTGGCAGAATTACTTTACTCTCGACCACAGAACTGTTTGGCTGCAAATGGTGATGGGAGACCAGGAGAGGGAAGGGGAGAAAAATACTTCAAAAAGAGGTCATCTCAAGTTAAGTGTCAAAAGTAGCGGAAGAGGGCAGGCGCTCAAAATCAATAAAACAAGGGCTAAGTGAATTATGGATGAACCTTGTGTCCATAAAATTTAACACTGGGTTGGCTTATTCTGCCATTTGACACTGTTTTCAAATGAGGCCGTACAAATGATTGGATACATAAGTTTACAACTGGGACAGAGGATTAGTGAGTGGGATTAATGGGAAAAGATTGAGAGTGAGAATAATTGGATTTTTTTTTACCCGTTGTATCCAGCATATACTATATTGTGTCCTCAGATTGGGCATTTGCAATAAATCTGAAGTTGCTGTGTCCGAACTGGCTCATAATCTGCAAAATATTGTAATTATTGTTTCTAAAGAACACATTCATAACTTTGTCATTATAACTGCTGATATATATGGGATTACTGTATGAATGAAACATATAGTCCTTAGAAATGTGATAGCATTATTGTAGGATTAAGGTGAATTGAGGTATAATTAAGTTGACCACTGAAATAATTCTGCTTAACAAATGATTCATTCAATGCAGACCAAGAAAGTTCCAGGTTTGATTTATGGTCAGTCCTGAGTTAGCTGAGGCAGCTGAATTTAGTGACCTCATTATACCTGTGTTACAGAGTGGGGGTGGGGTGGGGCAGGAAATAAGTCAAGGTTCTGTCTCCTGATCAGTGTGTAATGGCCTCCATGCTGGAAAGTGGGCATATGTGGGCACTTGTATGATTATCCCCTACAGAGTACCAATCATGACCCAATCAAGGCTTAGAAATGAAGACTGGCCACTTGGGTGAGGTGTCAAAGGGCAGAATCAGTCAATGCCATCAGAAGAGGAGGGAGGAAAATTGGGAGATGAAATATAAAATCTTGGCTGTGGGGGAAGTTAGCATTAGCATTTATTTAGGTCAATGTTTGCAAGGCTGGTGTCTATCAACCTGACGAATTGATGTAAAAGGCAGCCAAGAGGACCTTGTAGGGGATGATTGCTAAAAGTCTGAAGGGATGGAGAGAAGCTTATATATTTTAAACAGAGACAAAATAGCTATGAATGTTTATTTACTTGGGCAAAGTAGTTGATTCAGTAACTTTTCCAACAGACCAACTGGAAATGGTTTGAGACAAACAGGATTTGAGAAAAACTATTTCCTCTCAAACAGTAAATGTCAGGGATTTAGGAAGGTTTATGTTAGAGAGTTTGCCAGGCTTTGGGAAAAGCAAGAAAATGTTTAAGATTTTAATAACAGGATAATTTTACTTTGCAGTGTAAGGGTGGAAATCATGGAGGTACTGGCCATAATCTTCCAATCCTCCTTAGATATGGGGGTGGTGCCAGAGGATTGGAGAATTGCAAATGTTACACCCTTGGTTTTTAAATAAGGGTGTAAGGATAAACTCAGCAGCCATAGGCTGGTCAGTTTAACCTTGGTGGTGGGGAAACTTTAGGAAACAATAATCCAGGACAGAATTAACATTCACTTGGACGAGTGTGGATTGATTAGGGAAAGCCAGCATGGATTTGTTAAAGACAAATCGTGTTTAACTAACTTGATAGTTTTTTTGAGAGGGTAGATGAGGACAATGTAGTTGATGTGGTGTATATGGGCTTTCAAAAGTCGTTTGATAAAGTGGCGCATGGTAGACTTGTCATCAAGATTGCGGCTCATGGAATAAAGGGGGCAGTCGCATCATGGACACAGAATTGGCTGAGAGACGGGAAACAGAGAATAGTGGTGACCGGTTGTTTTTCGGACTGGAGGGAGGTGTGTAATGGTATTCCCTAGGGGTCGGTACTGGGACCACTGCTTTTCTTGATATATATTAATGTCTTGGACTTGGGTGTACAGGGCACAATTTCCAAATTTGCAGATGACAGAACTTGGAAGGGTAGTGAACAGTGTGGAGGATAGAGATAGACTTCAAGAGGATATAGACAGGCTGATGGCATTGGTGGACACGTGGCAGATGAAATTTAATGCAGAAAAATGCGAGATGATGCATTTCGGTAGGAAAAATTAAGAGATGCAATATAAACCAAAGGGCGCAATCTAAAAGGGGTAAAGGAACAGAGAGATCTGGGGGTATATGTGCACAAATCGCTGAAGGTGGCAGGGCAAATTGAGAAAGCAGTTAAGAAAGCATACGGGATCCTGGGATTTAGAGGCATAGAATACAAAAGTAAGGAAGTCATGATGAACCTTTATAAAACACTGGTTCGGCCACAACAGGAGTATTGTGTCCAGTTCTGGGCACCACACTTTAGGAAAGATGTGAAGGCCTTAGAGAGGGTGCAGAAGACATTTACTAGAGTGATTCCAGGGATGAGGGACTTCAGTTACGTGGATAGACTGGAGAAGCTGGAACCATGTGTCACAAATAATGAGTGGGCTGCAAATGCTTTTGGATCAGGTGGAATCATAGTTAGAATCTAAAGCATTCCAAACATGTCAGGATTTGTGAGCATTGGCAACACTGTACAGTTTTCCATTGACATTCATATGCAAGAAATCGGGGTGCCCCTGTGTTATATAATGAAGACCCTCATGCACTAAAATTGATTGCCTGTCTTCGTTTACTCTTTTGGCTGGCTGGAGCTCCCTGTTTTCTGTATCCGGAATTCAATTGGTGCTATCCTCTTCCTTGCACGGTCCAGCCTGCTCCACCACTGCCTGGTGTTGTCTGTTCCATTGCTACATGCTGCCCCCATACTTGGTCCACTTCACTGTCTCCTGCTCCACTCTCGGCCGTCTGATCAATCTTCTCTGCCACTTACTTTCTGAGGTTACCGTTTCATTTGTTGGGTGCAGTGTTTTGAGCTTTGCGGGCCTTTAAGATTGGAAAAGACTGCACCCTCACTGGGGTGGATGTAGACCAATATAGATCCTTTTTTCCAGCCAACAGGGAAGAAACTTATATGAACGAGCATGCAAATAGAAAAAAAAAGCTTATGGCTTCATGGGCTAGATAATGCGTGCTCACAGACCATGTCTTGGACACCCACTGTACTAAATCATTGGAATGCTATCCATTTTTGATATGTATTTTAAAAAGAAGATAGACACATTACTAGGAGTCAGTGTTATCTAAGTCACATTTAATGTTGGTGACAATAAATGCTACTTCACAAATATTGAAAGCAGTAGCCATGGCAATGTACCCAGATGGTGAATTTTATTTGTTGGTATTTGAATTGATACGGTAATCTTTATTCCCACAACAGTTGAGTTGAGTCATAACCTTTACAACATACTGTTGCATTATTCTCTGTAAATATTGTATCAGTTTAAGAACCGAGTCAGGTTAGAGTAAACCTGTGTGATGCTGAGGTGTTAAATCAAAAAGAGAGATTTAGCTATCTTTATGTACTGAGTTTTTTCTTTTCAGCTCCATGATAGCTCAGTTGGTTCATTTTTCACCTAGTGGAACTGATTCATCGAAACCAGGAAGGTGCTAGATTCAATCCCCAATTATAGGGGTGGTACAGTTAGTGTTAGCACTCAATGCTGGGGCAGGGAAGACAGCCATTAATTCCACTGCTCAGTGACTCCTGTTGGAACTAAAGTTGGTGTGCGTGCGTGCATGCACCAGTACCACATGGTCCTACCCAAGGTGAATGGCTTACTGATAGTCCTTTTCTAGGGTCATGTAATGGATGGTCAATTGGGAAATGTGCTGGAGGGCATTCTGGCCCTTGGAACTGTATTCCAGTACCTTTAATGGTGAGAAAATTGGAAATTGTAGTTACTAGAGGTATCTCATTGCTTTAGGTGACGTCTTGGGGGTTGATTTGTAACTTGGGTGCCTCTGGGTTGGTTTTTTTTTTGTACCTGTCCACTAGCTTTTAGTGATCTCTGTACATCAATCCCTAAATCTCCCTGTTCCACCACAGTTCCTAGCTTCTCACCATTTAGATAATATTTTGACCTGTCTTTCTTGGATCCAAAGTGGATGACCAACCTACACGGAACCATGTAGTTCGCTGGAAATTAACCAGTCATATGTCCTTTCTTTTCTTCCCCGCCCCGCCCCAATGGTTGAATAATCTCTCCTTTCTTTTTATTCTCCCCCTTCCCCCCTCCCCCCCCCCCCCCCCCCACCCCCCCAGCCAAACATGGTTGAATAACCTCTCAGTACTCAGTGCAGGCTCAAACATGAACTATTGGGTCCAGGCACTCTGGAACTGTACTCCAGCGAGAGTCCGCACCTTTAGGAAAGGTTTGGGGGAGGGGAGAGAGAAAGCAAAAGTATAGAATACAGCTAGCTAAAGATCTATCATGTGTGTCATCTGGTGATTCAAATCTTGAGATACTGCCGTCTGGTCAATGTCGCTGCTGTTTGGTTTTATATTTAACTAATGAAATAACTTTACAATAGAAGTTCAATTTTTGTAAAAGATATTTTAAATAAAATGCCTTGTTGTGTTCTCATTTTTATGTTTACACACTCATGCCGCCCGGCATTTCCCATTTGAGATGGTGCAAATGCCAAACCAAACCACTGCTAGGATGTGGTTTGGTGACTCAACTATTATTTCTCATTCTTTTTATGGAAAGATGAGAGCTCACCCCAGATGGGGATCCTGTGACATGCAAAATTATGGGTCTAACTCATAAGAATCCTCGGTTATAGGTGTACCAGCATAGCCATGGTTAGCATGCTGAATGAAAGTTGAAGTGCGGTGACATTCCTCACCACAGCATCTTCCACTGTAATACAACAATATGCCATATTTCCCAATAGCTGATTCTAATGAAACAAGAATGGAGACCCTACCAACACGTTCATATTCCCTAGCTATTTTGTCATTTTTCTGCTTTTTCCCTGTTTCTTCTCTCTCATTCCCAGAACTTCAGAAACACCAAGGATGAGGAAAGGCTATCCAGTCTCCTGAAGCTTGCCTACTAGTATTCCGCCTGCCCCAGCCCAATATCCAACTGCATTTTCAACATCGCTGAAAAGTTTTCATTATCTTGCCTGACAAATTATTCCAGACATTTGCACCCTTTGTGAAGAAGTTTCTTCTGATATCTGATGTAAATTGATTTTTTTCTCCACCACCCCCCCCCCACCGCCCCCACACGTTTATACTCAACCTCAGACTTTATTTGCTGACATTTTATTTTGCTTTTTTTCTCTCCACTCTTCAGTCCTTCTCTCTATTTGCTAACCTGATTAAAAGAAACCCAAATTAAAAATCAACTGGGGTTCCTGCTCCTGCTCGCTATCCAGTGACCCCTGCTGGAAAGTGCGTTGTCGGTTGAAGACAGAATCTCATTTGATTGCTATTTTCCCTCCCCCCTCCCCCCCCCCCCCCCCCCCCCCGCCCCCAAAAAAACTGCTGATGCACGTGAGCAAGGTACTGGAGGGTGGATAATACCTGTGGAGCTGTATCAGTAGGAGACAGAGGGTAAAATGGAAGGGGACGTTCTTAATGTGTCATAAATATTGGGGAAAATTTTTCCCATTATATATAAAATTTATTCTTGGGATGTGGCAGATGCTGGCAAGGCAGTTATTATTGATTATCCCTAGTTGCACTGAGAGCATTAAAAGTCAGCCACATAGTATGGGACTGGAATCACATGTTGGCCAGATTGGGGTAGCAGATTTCTCTCTATGAATGGCAACAGTGAGCCAGTTAGGTCTTTTCGGTCTGTACAGGCCAGCAGTGTGTGTTTCACATTTTTGGCCTACATGGACTCTTCCTCCAACATCACAGGAGGTCTGCTGGCAGAATAGAACAACTGCCTATGTGTTTGTGTTACTGCTGGTACTGGTTTGCCATTTCTTTGGTGTTGGTGCCTATGCAGATCATGCAGACCCCTCTGGGGTCTGAAAAAATATAGGCACGTGCTCCAAGTTCTGAAACTGTTTGCAATATGAACAGGGCAAATTTGCCATAACAGACCTTCTTCACATTGCAGGTCTGTCAGTTCAAACGAATCTTATGATGTAAAAATGGTTCCAACTGTACAAACGCAGCAAGGCTTTGCATTCCATGTAATGTTTTTTTTCTAATTAACGAACAATTCAAAGATTAATTCAGTTCAGCTGAGCAAATACTGAAATGTAAGGAAGCTTGCCCATGACGGGGTTTGTCACTTCAATAGCTATGTAATCACTTACTCGGGCCCAGTGAGCAATTGTACCAGTTTACCTTTGTGTCAAATCCTGGAACTGTGGTATAGCTTGCAATCACAACACAATACAATCTATAATCTGGAAAAAAAACCCTCCCATATTAACATTTTTTTCCCCGCCTCTTGGATTGACTGCCGTTTGGTAGTTTGCAGAGGAGTCGAGGCCATGATATCGTAACACTTCCCTTGATGACTAGGTTGTTAGTTCCATGTTGGCACTGAAGTTTGCCTTTTCAAAGAAAATAAGTACAATCAATTAGGTTCCTGCAGTTGCAGAATAAAAACTAATCTATTTGTAATAGAATAAACAATGACAATACCATCTACAGGTGCATTTACAATACAAATTTAGTAATAGTGCATTAGTTCAATGCTAAACTTGTGTGGTGAAGATTGGGTGCCATGGCTGAAGCAGTGAGACTCCCTCTGCAGGAAGAAGGTGGGAAATGCAAAAAGCTAAGTCCCTGTGCATTCATACTATAACTGTAGCGTTGATGTGAAGCGGGTTCACTTCACACTGTCTTTGCAGTTATAGTGTAAAATGCAGCCCAATCCAGATCAAAGCTGATACCAGTGCTAATCAGAGCGAGACTGAGTTTTACGCTATAATTAACTTCAGTACAAAGTGAAACAGCTTTGGTACAAAGTGGAACTGCTCACTATTCCAGGATCATCCTGCAATACAAAGATAACTCCTAGCTTTTTTCCACTACCAACCATCTCTTGAAAACTCTCTTCCCCTGCCCCCTTCTCTCTTGCCTCCAACAAGCAGGAGGAGCTCATGGACTTCTTTGACACTAAGATTGTGACCATCCGTTCAGCTGCATTTGCTGCATCCCTTTCTTTCCCTTGTCCACCAAGCCTAGCTTCTCACTCTCCCCTAGCCCTGAATCCACATCTTTCTCTAGTTTCTCTCCTATCTCCTTCGTGCCCTCACCGAGCTCATCTTGTCCGTGAGACCCACTTCCTGTTCTCTTGACCCTATTCCCACTAAACTGTTGATCACTCAACTTCCCTATCTGGCCCCCATGCTAGCTGACATTTTAAATGGTTCCCTGTCCTCAGGTGCTGGCCCCCTCTCTTTTTAAAATCTGCTGTCATCAACGCCCCCCCCCCCCCCTAACTTCTAAAAAGCCACCCGTGACTCTTTGTCCTTGCAAACTACCGCCCTATCTCAAATGTCCCATTCCTCTCCGAAGTCCTTGAACGGGTTGTCACCTCCCAAATCCCAGTCCGTTTTCCCGCAGCTCCATGTTTGATCGCTTCCAATCAGGTTTCCGCCCCATCACGGCACTGAAACAGCCCTAATCAAAGTTACAAGTAACGTCCTCTGTGACTACTGATCGTAGTGCACTGTCACTCTTCTTCTTGATCTCTCTGCAGCCTTTGCCATGTTTGACCATGCCATCCTCCTCCACGCCTCTCCTCCGTTGTGCAACTGAGTGGGGCTGCCCTCACCTGGTTCCACTTTTACCTATCCAGTCTTAGCTAGAGAATCTCCTGCAATGGCTTCTCTTTCCACCCCCATAGCATTACCTCTGGAGCCCCCCTTGGCCACCTATTTCTCATCTCCATGCGACATCATCTGAAGCCATGATATCTGGTTCCACCTGGCAACAATCAGCTCTACTTCATTAGCACCTCTCTTGATCCCTCCACTGCTTTTGTGTTGTCAGCCTGCTTGTCTGACATCCAATCTTGGATGAGCCGCAATTTCCTCCAATTAAAAATTAGGAAGACTGTAGCTTTTGTCTTCGGCCCTCACCACAAACTCCGTTCTCTTGTCACTGATTCTGTCCCTCTCCATGGGCGCTGACTGAGACTGAACTAGATTGTTTTTAACCTCAGCATCGTTTCTGACCCTGAACTGAGCTTCCAACCTCATCCTCTGCATTCAAAAGACCACCTACTTTCATCTCCGTAATACCGCCCATCTCAGCCCATCTGCTGATGAAAGCCTCATCCATGTTTATGTTACCTCCTAGTCTCGACTATTCCAATGCTATCCTGGCTGGCCTCCCATTTCCACCCTCCATAAACTTGAGCTCATCCAAAACTTGGATGTAAAAGAACCCATAGTACTATTCAGAGAACAGTAATCAATTCTCCCAGTGTCTTGGCCAACATCCTTCCCTCAATCAGCACTACAATAAACAAATTATCTGGTCATTCATTTATATTTGCTTTTTGTGGGACCTTGCTATGTGCAAATTAGCTGCTGTATTTGTCCACAAGTGACTGCACTTCAAAAGGTAATCCAATGGCTGTAAAGTGCTTTGTGATGTCCTGAGGAAGTGATAAAGCGCTATATGAATGCAAATCCTTTATTTTCCTTGGCGCTCCCATAATGACAAATTGGGTAAAGTACTAGAGGATGCTCGTGGAAGTGTACTCCAACAAGGAGATAACCGCTTTGGAAGAAGGTAGGAAATTGGTGGACGAAAATATTAAGCTGAAAGGTAGTCAGCTCATTGCTAACATTAATATAACTGACTCTCTTCTGTTAGATTAAAAATTGAGTTTTAAAAAGCCCCGGGCAGTTCAGCTGAGAACCGTTTTATTTCACTGTGGGCCAATGCATTTGAACTGCAGATGTGAAGTTCCAATGGTGTATGATTCCTTCCTCAAGTGGTGTCACACCACCTGTCTGAATTTGGTTTAGGTGACTTTACAAATACCACACATCGAGCTATACCACATTTTATGTAAGTGCAAAACTGAAGTTCCAAGTAACATTTCCTTACTTTCTTTCTCTTGCTGTTCTATCAATCATAGAAAGAGATCAGCACTGACGATGAGGTGTGGCAATATCCCATATCTGGGTGTATACAGATGCCCAGAGACGCACTGAACTGCAAGTCTGCTGAGGGCCATTTTGAATTTTGCGTAATGTGCAGTATAACGGGCTAGTTAAGGATGTGGTAGAGAACTTCCCTTTCAGTAGCTATGTTTGTTTCTTGTTGCCAGAGTGGCTTTGATTGTACTCAGGACGTCATCGTCCGGAGGCCTAACTCTGCAGCGTCCAGCAGTGGAGGAATTAAATTAAAGCACAGCAACTACAGTGCTAGTAAAGAGTTCAACCAGTGACACTAGTTGTGCAATAAAAGACCAATTGACACATCTTTGCCAAAAGAGTTTATTTGAACACTTTGGAACATAAGGAAAATTAAAGGATGAGAAAAAACATTCTGCCCATCAAAGCATATTCCTGTAGAACTCCAAATCGCCCAGCCTGGCATCCAACTGCATTTTGAACTCCCTGTTTGCAATACTTGTTGTAATGCAAGCCATAATTCTCATAGTTCCAAATTTTGCATAAAATGCAGCAGATATTAGGAACATATAAGAACTTTAGGAAGAGGAAAAGGCATTTCTTAGATCAACCCCGCCTATCTGGCTTCTCACTATCCCTCAATCCCATCTCCAAAACACATCTAATTGTCTCTTGAATCCATTTATACTATCCACTTCGGTGGCTCTCCCTGTAACTTTTATTCCTAGCTCCATAATACTTTGGGTGAAAAATATTCTATCTGACTTTGCCTGTTACTCATTTTTTAAACTCAAATCCTGTTTTTGAATCCCTTACCACAGTGAGCAATTTCCTGCATCTGTTTTGTCAATTCAGGACAACTTCAGTTAAGCCTCCTTGAAGCCTCCAGAATGCAGACCAGAAGTGAAGTGATAGAAAAATGTGAAGCTCTGCACAGTAACTTGCCTCTTCAAGCTATTTGTGGAATTCTGGAGTAGATGCAGAAATCTATGACAGTTTTTGGTTTATGAAAAGCTTTACCTAGCTATTTGTATCCTGGTGCTAAACTAACTTTGGGGCAGTTCTGGCTCAATTCTAGCATTTTGATATCATAGTATTGAATTAAATCACACTGTTTTAATCTGCAGTGCTGGACATAACAAGAAGCCTCATCAGTGTTCATTTTTGCATAATTTGCATCACTTCAAGTCTCTCCTGTGGCCTGCCTTCTCATTGCCTTTGGCCTTCAGCAGACTTGCTGCTCAATTCATAGCCCATCCAGATGTGAGTTCTTGCCGCAGCTGGACATCAGTGCTGATCTCTTTCTTTCTGTTGTTGTTCTATGAGAGAAAGCAAAAGAATGTTATTGGGAAGCAAGACTAGTCCAGCATCCATAGAACAAGTAGAAGGGCTCGATTAGCACTATCATTCCTATAGTTTTTCCTCCTTTGAGTCAAAACAGAAAATGGCCAATCTACAATAATGGGGCTAGGTCTCAAATTCAGGAATTAATTAAGATAAACTTACTTTAGGTAACATAGCTTGTTTGAAATGCTAATCTAGATTTATTTATTTTTTGACAGTTGTAATTACTAATGGTGACCAGGTGTGAAGCCCAGTCTCAGGAATATACAAAGGAAACAGGCAGTTTTTAGCCATTATGACTTTGTCCACCAAGTTCTAGAAAACAACAGTATGATTGCCTGGCTTTTGCAAAGAAATAATTTTGAAGGAGAAGACACCTTCATAAACTAAGGAACTCCCCAAGTTCTGTAGTATTCTATTTGCCTGAAGCCTTTGGTGTAAGTGAGGAATAGGACTCCTGCAGAAAATTATCTTGTGTAATGTAACATCAAAGTCTGTATTTCTTCATTGATAAGGCACTGAAAAAAAACAGCTTCCCCAAAAAGGCTGCTTCAATCACTTGTGGACTGATTCCACCTCTGTTTTATAAGTATTAAGCTGTTTAGTATTTTCCTATGTCTTTTTGCATTGATATACTTCATCTGTAAATAAATCCAACCAAGTCGTTTTGCCTGTATATAGTGGTCTAGTGGTATTTTACTGTTTTTTGAAAAAATGGTTGGCATCCCAGTAAATGATTTATCATGATTTGTATCATTGCACCTACTATAAAGATGCAAGTTTTGGTTCATAAAAGACTATGCTTATGGAAACTCATACAGCTGGGAGCATCAGCGAAATGTTGGGATAAAGTTCAAACTGCAATGCAAGAATATAACAAAACCTATCTATTGACAGTGCTTATAGGCTGTAAACTTTTGACTCTTTATGTTAGACATAACTTTGAATGCAATGTGTAGGTCCTTTGTCTTTGGGCATTACAACATGCATTCAGATACTTGCCCTTGGGTCAGTCGTTTACTGCGAATAGCTTGGAACTGGAAACAAAGTTTCTATGTTTCAGAATCCTTGGATTTTTAATATGGCTTTCAACTTAATTGTAAAGTACACTGCCATAAGATTTGACAGCTTTATTCATGGGTATGTGAGTATGTTTTGTGTTAATCAAGATCCTGTTAATGCTGGGGAAAGGATCACTTTCTCATTTTGGATATCCAGTGCTTATAGAACTTTTCAGGAATACATTTGCACAATCCTGGAGACACAATTATCTCCCTCCCCTGCCCCCCCGCTCGCTCCCTCCCTCCCTCCCCCCCCCCGCTGTAGTAGATCAATTCCCCTCTTCTTTCCTGATTCCTTGGTCCATTAATTACCTGCAGCTGAGTAGGGTGGGTGATCCGCTCTCAGGTGCCTGTTGTTGTCACAGAAGGTACTGCTAGGAAATGTGCAGCAGTGACTGAATTACAATTGTCTGCATGTCCTAGCCACTGCTATTTTCCAGTAATTTCTTAATCTAGTTCACCAAGGTTTGTTTGCAGTTGTTTTGGTAGTTTTTCCTCCTTAATCCTGGTTTAACATAACACTGATTATCAGGGGATTTATATGCACTCGTGCACTTCCTGCAATCTAGTGTCAAAAACCTCATAGATTCTCCATTATGAATCATATCTTGTGGTGTAACAGAGAATTGCTACACTGTTTCACAGATCTTGGCACTCCCCAAAAACATTTTGTGCTAAAGATAATTATTGGAGCAAAATCAGAATTCAAAACACCTGTATGAATTTCTGGATACAACTTTTGCCATTCAAATAGAATATTCAACTCTTACTTTTTAAAAAATCATTTAGGACTAATTAATTTATTTTAAAAATGGATTAGGATCAAAGATTAAGATTTAGTGGGCTCTTTTCCTCCACTCCTTCAGTTGCTCTCTTGAAAGCATTGATTCTTTGAGGTACAGTACCACAGGCGCTGGCAGCCCTCTGGTACCTCATCCAAGCGGGCATTCTTCAAATAGGAGTTTATACAGCGAGTTTTGGCTGCCCATTTGACTGCAGGGATGGAGGTGGCAATATAGCTGATCCAAATCCTGTCCTCTCCCGATGCAAGCACATTTCCAGCGGGGTCACTGGACAATTAATAGGAAGTTTGGTGAATTTTGTTTTCACTCTATATAGCTCAGAAATATCGAGACCATTTGGAACATCTGCTACCATCCCAGGTAAGATCATCTAACTCAACAAAGAGGGGTGGAACTTGGCACCTTGACTGTGTGGCTTAGTACTACATTGCATAATGTCTTTACCAACTGAGCTATTGGGGCAACTCAGAACAAACGGTTTACTTCTAACTGACTTCTTAAGGAGTTGATACATTAATTATCCATAATGAAAATGAATGTTGATAGAAGTTATCAGGTAAATTCAAGATCTTGATACTGGGCTGGAATGGAAATTCTCTCATAGAAAATGATTTTTCGAGTCTACAGTAACGCGAGTGAATCTTTAAGTTGAATTTCAGCACGTAAGTCAGTTAGTTTTGGCAGCCCATTTGACTACAGGGGGGTTGGGGGCAACATAGTTGAGCCCAATGTTGCGATGCACTGTAGCATTGTACAGCAGATTTATGCAGATTCTATTCAAACTGTCTCTTCGCTGCCAAACATTTTTTGTTTAAATGACATCTGCAGTTCTACTCACTTTGATAAATACAGTAAGATTTTATGGAAAAGTCTTGAAAGCAGCTCTCTGAGAAGTTAACTGTTATACAGTTTTCTTGCTTCCAGTAATGGGACTAGAATTTTAAAAAAAGTTAAAAGCAAGTATGTGACTGGTTCAGCATTTTTAAAAATACCCTTTGGTACAGAACCTGCATACACAGATCTTTTTTAATGGGCATACTGTACAGTTCCATGCCGACTATGTTACTGAACCATATATAGGAATGCTGTAGGTTCAAATTTCATTCTGTGTGGAGTTAGCTGATCACAGCTGGAGTAACAGTATGGTGTAGGAGTTTGCCTCAGTGTTCCTGGGCTAAGAAGGTAAAACAAATTGAGTCAGGGCTTCCTCTCAATTGTTATCCAGCGATCTCAGCTGGAAAGTGTATGTTTGGCTCTGATGAGGCTTCACTGTCTAGGTGCATGCATACAGAATGAGTAGTTGGGTGAGGTGGGGACATAAGGGTGGGTGTAATATTACGTGACGCTTTAGGGGTAAGCAGCCAGTGCAATTGTCCAGAACCCCAGATCATTTTTGGCAGTGGAGGAGGAGGGGGGCGGGGGGGGGGGGGAACGTCATTAGGCTAGGTTATGTGCAGGTGGGAGGAGGGAGTAAAGGGATCCACGCCTTAGCCTCTGCTTGGGGCCCCCATGAGTCTAACTCCGCTGCGTGTGTGGCCTTTGTCTGAGGTCCTGCCGCTGTAACTGTGCTCATCATGCCGAATACTATGAGCACACATTTTTCACATAGCACTTTCCCCATTATAAGTAATTTTTTTGACTATCTTTTTTAAGAGGCTGAAACTCAATCTGCAGGTTCTACTGATATTTATAAACTTAAGTTTTGTCTTCATGGATGATTAGACCCCCACCCCTCCAAAAAAAAAAGCAGTTTATGTACTACTCAGTGGTGTGTTCTCTCCCCACTCCATTGCCCAATATTTTTGTCCCCACCTCGTAAAGGTGCTGACACTCGTTGGAGTCTGGTTCTTGTGTGATAGCTGCCCACCTCACCCAAGAACTTCTTGATTGAATTGCAGCCTTGTAACATTTTCCACCTTGTCAATTGTTCTCTTTCCTTCTCCTGCCTCTCGGCTTCAGCAACTTTCCAGAGCTGGTGAGTAGTGATTTGAAGCCAAGAGGCATATGATGGCGTGCTGAAGTCCACAGGTGAGGGGGCATGAGTTGAAAGTGTCCCCGAGGCCATACTGCTGTAGTTATACCATTTAATTTGTCCTTTCTTTGGATCAAAATTAAGATTTCCCCTCCATTTGTGTCCTTTAAGGCCATTTACTTCTGAGCTTTAGACCAAAAATCTAATTGTGCCATTTAATCTAGACACTGCTGCTTGTCAAACTTTTCTGTTGTCATTCCCAGCTAAGTATCTGGGGAGCAGCGTGTTCTAATTAACAACATTCACATTCCCACACAATATTAAAGCTTCAGTTCTGGAAGGTTTGGTTGATATATAGAAGGCTGTAAGTGACTGTGGTTTTCAAGGACAGCTAGTCCAGTATGTTGGCATCCCCAACATGTTATTGTAATTAGAGTTGACACCAGTGATGCCTCATGCAGTGAGTGTCCCAACTCAACTGTAGCAACAAATATGTTTTGAGTTCTTCACCACCACTTCTCTTTTTCCACCCCCCACCCCCCCCCCCCTCCCCAGAAAAAGCAGAAAGCTGCAAAACGAGTCACTCCAGGATGCTCTTGGACATCTCACGGTGGCTGCATCCAGAGCATTATTGACAAAAGGCCTGGAACCAGACATCTGCCCATCTAATTGACTGTGTAATGACTCGTGATTTGGGGAAGCAAGGAGGGGAAGTAGTGAATTTACAGGTTGCTTAAAGTGCAAAAACCCGAAGATGAAGATCAAAATAACCAATGAATAGAACATTCTCTGCTCAGAACACCACAAAAATATCAGGATCAAGCCATCTTATTTGATGTTAGCTTGTTGATAGCATGTTATGAAACTGATCTCTTTGACATCTGCTCAATGGCATCCAGAGATAAGTACAATTTAATTGGGACAAATGGTAGTTTTTCTCTTGCCTGTCTCATCAACAGCTGTGCTTCCTTCAATTATTTCAACCCTTAGTTTTATTCTTAAGTAATTCAACATCTGTGATTATGATTTGTCAGTATTTCATTAATCATACAGTGGTGATAAAACGGGAAGCTTAATTGCATTCTTACACATCTGTGCAAATTGGTAACCTTCCTTGAGATTTTAATTGAGGACATGCTGGCTTTATGGGATTCCTATGAAGATCCTGCCTTTAGTCTGTAATCTGTTAGCATTTTGTCTTTTTTGGTCTGCTTTGGGATGTATTACTGTTTTTATGTTGTATGCAGATCAGAGGATGACAATTTTATATTTTTTCTGAAGCAGTACATGCTATTTTCCATTTGTATGAGCTCCAAAACTCCCCTCTCCCTTCAATCTTCCCTACCTCCTATACTCTAAAGGCTTTTAAAACCCACGCTTGGTGTCAACTTACCACAACTATTTGATTTATCATGTCTTCTTTCCTACTCTACAAGATGGGCCTTGGCTCTGCCCCCAGGTTATTCAAGAAAAGGGTTCTGGAGTGTAACAAATATATTTTTCATCTTCAGTGATACAATTTTAAAAAAATGCTTCTTACTAATCATGCTGTGGATACATATATTAAATTCAAGATGTCATTCTAGAGTAGCCTATATGAATATTAATATTAGATGTTATAAAAAGTGTGCCATGATATATTGGATTTGATAAGGAAGAATCTTTTAATGTACAGCTGAACAAGATCACACCTGCTTCCAGTGACCAGTTCCTGAAACCAAATGCAGTGCATGGAATAAAAATGGAAATACAGTCTTAAAATGATTGCTTGAAGATTTTTTTTGTGTCCTTCTCAAGGTGAAGAATGTCAGTGCAAGGAATATGATGGATTCCAGTGTCAGAACTAAGCATTCAAGGTCTGTCATTGTACGGTCTGATGCAGAGTAAATGATGCTTTGTCCAAATAAAATGTCTTAATCCTAACCTTTAAAGAAGCACACTGGTACCTCACCCGGTTGGCTGTTCTTTATATGTGAATTTAAAATGAGTGGTGAGATTCTGTAGGCATCACAAAAAAGCCCAGACCTGACCTAAACCCACCAACATACTTATGCGTTTACTAGCTATGTTTGCTGTAAGATGGTTAGTTAGGATGAGGACCTTGAGATTTTCTTTGCTTGAGGATGCTGCTTTGATTTGAAGTAGGATTAAACTTGAGGCCTTCCTTGTTTGGCTTATTGCCACGTAATGCAGCTCATTTGCCCTCTGAGCTTTCAGGCACTTATGATGTATCTTGAAAAGCTTTTAGCAGCAAAAAGGAAACTAAACCCTGAAGGGAGGGATTGTGCCTTGGCAAATTTTGACCATTACTGAAAAGACCAGTTTGTTATCCAGCTTGCACTGTGATTTTATTTTTTAATATGCAAGTTATTAAAGCCATATAAAATTAGTTTTTTGTTTGTCCCTTGCCATCTTTCACCTGCAGTAATTTCCCACATGATCCATCAATATATGGGATACATCACTTGCCCTCGAAAGGAATCCTACAGTAGCAACTTTGCAAATGACAGCAGTACTTTGTTTTCCTAACTATATTTACAATCCTGAACAAGAATAAATTTTCTCTGGGCAGATATACTAGAGGTTGCATCACCTCCTGAAGTCACATTATACTTATCACTAGTACAATAAGCTTTTGTGTGCTCAGCAATAAATACATTCTTCAAAAAAATCTGTAAAACAGACAGGCTTCAGAGAGTGTATGAAGTCTTGCTGAGGATGGGGGTGGAAGGAAAGGGAGAGAATGGGAAAGAGGAGGCAATCGTTCCCAGCTGTTATCTGGTTGGTTGCTGCATGACACCACTTACAATGGACAGGGGAAGGCTGGAAGTTTGGAATTTTCCAGAAGCACATCCTCGTTTTCTTTCTCCTTGCAGTAATGGCCCAGAACGTATTACACCTAAAGACAAAGAGCTTTTTGAAATATATCTGAGTGTTTTTCAACCATTTAAATGTTTGGTGGAATATTTTTCTAAACTGAGAAAGCGAGGTGAAAGGTCAACGCCTGGAATGCAGGACACCACAAAGTTTGAAAAGAGCAAGAGGTAAATCAGAAAGTTCTGGTTAGGTGATGCCAAGCTTTGGTAGGTTGTCAGAGGAAAGGAAGACTGAGGGAGATCAGCAGTTTCATAATTTTGAGGTTCTGGAAAAGATGAATGAGTCTGAGACAACGCAATGGATCTTGCAAAATTGTGTCCTGCCATTTAATACCACTATTTTGTTAATTGATTGGGATTGGCAGAGCCGTAGGAGTGAAGAGCCTGCATGCTTGTGACAGCTGGTGAATGACGCAGGATAATGAATAAAGAGGTGAAATGGCAACAAATTGCAAAAAGGAAAACTTGGAGAGTTAGATAAGAATCTGAATGAATTTTCTATCCTAAGATTCTTTGCATCTCTTTTTTTTAAAAAAGGGGTGTTTCTTACAAAAAGTTAATAAACCCAGACACATTCACAGAGTAGAATGTCCAGCCATTTTGCCATATGAGTCAGGGCAGAAGTTCAAACTACCCTAAATGCACAGAGATTAGTTTGGTAGTGGGTGGTTTTGTTATGTTTACATTTTGAAATTTAAGTAAGTAAGCTTTCATTCCACATCTTGCAGCCAAAACTTAAAATTCTGATGCTGAGTGTTTTATGGAATATTCAGAAAGTCAAAGCAACTAATAAGCATTCTTATTAACAGGCAAAGGGCAATACCTTTTCTCAAGTTTTTGCAATCGAAGTTAAATGCTTTTATCTTTGCTCTCTCAGACTTTGTTTGTACTGAATTTCTAGGAGTTGCAGTTTTTATTTATATATATTTTTGTGTTAACTTAGTGACTGACCTCAAAAGTTGCTTTTTGCAAATTATTCCCTCCTTCAGTTACAAGTCTTGGTCATATTTGAGTTAATTAATTATGTCAGCTGAAATAGTCCTCCGGCAACACTTTTTTTTAGTTGGCACAATTTAACATTCTTGATGATAATGCATCTATAATAGACAAGCCTCAACTTCCCCAACCTTCAACCTTCACCTAAAGCACAGAGAACTTCCTTTTCAAGAGCTTAGTAGGAGCAAAACTGTACTACAAGCTCTGCGGATGCCAGAGCTATTTTTCTGTCCTTTCGAATTTGTAAACTAAAAGTTTAAAATTATTTATTGGTTCCCGATGGTTTAGTGCAGGGGAATCCAAACTGTGGTCCATGGACCACAAGCAGCCAACAAGACCTGGCCCTTAAAGTCCAGACAACGCATTCCTAGTTACAGTTATATTTATTTTCTTGTTTGAATTTTGTGGAGATTTGGAAAGGGCTGTTTTGAGCTGTGTTGTTAAATTGGTGTAGAACTCCAAAATCAGAACACTTAAGATGTGTTAGTATCAGCCAGTTCACATGAGGAAAGAAGAAATGAAGTGCCTTAATGAATTCGTGCCTTCCGTGATCTCAAGATATTCCAAATCACTCTTGTTTTGTAGGCAAATATAGCAAACAATTTGCACACGGCAAGGTCCCACAAACAGCAATGAGATAAATGACTAATGTTTTAATTGTGTTGGTCGAGGTATAAGAGTTGGCTAGGACACTGGGTGATCGCTCCTGCTCTTTGAATACTGCTATAGGATCTTTTACTTCCACCTGCGCAGGCCATTTAATGTCACCTCAGAAAGGCAGCACTTCCTCAGTATTGCTCTGAAATATCAGCCTTGATTGTGTAATCAAGCGCTGCAGTGGGGCTTCAATCTGCAGAGTTTAAAATACTACCACTGAGCTATACTGACACAAATTATGCAAATTAATGAAAACATGCATTTAAACTATATATGTGGCTGCCGAGGCTCCATGGTACGCACAGGATTATTGGAATGGCTCACAGAAGAAGGATAGCCACTTAGATGCGGTACCTGTAGAACCCGTACGTACCTCAGCAACAATCCACATCTTCAATAGAAAATTCGGACTTTTTTTTGAAGAGCCACTAAAGCTGCGTTTGCTCAAGCATTGAGAACCTAGATTTCTAATAATTTCTGCTATAAAACAAGTGGGTCCCAGTGAGAAAGGAATAACATTCAATCTTTGTGTAGGGTTTCCAGATCCATTCCCCTCAGTTTAAAATTAAGTGTTGCAATCCTTCCTCCCCAGGCAAGAGCCAGAAAATAGCAATGAGTCACAAGCAGCTTGATTTTCATCTGCTACATCTCTATCCTATATTTATTGTGGATGGCTGCATTTCATAGACACCCGCTTTGAGAGCGATCTAAGCACTTAATCGTTTACCATTCACCCCTGTGTTCGCTGACCTACATTGGCTCCTGCTCCAGCAATGTCTCGATTTTTTTAAAAAAGAAAATCTCATCCTTGTTTCCAAATCCCTCCATGGCCTCGCCCCTCTATCTCTGTAACCTCCTCCAGCTCTACAACTCTCCGAGATCTCTGCGCTCCTCCAGTTCTGGCCTTTTGCACATCCCTGATTTTAACTACTCCACCATTGGTGGCTTTCAGCTGCCTAGGCCCAAAGCTCTGGAATTCCCTCCTTAAACTTCTTCGCCTCTCAACTTCTCCTCCTTTAAGATACTCCTTAAAACCTATGTTTTTGGTCACCTGTCCTAATAACTCGTTGTGGTTTGGTGCCAAATTTTGTTTGACAACGCTCGTGAAGTGCCTTGGGACGTTTTACTACGTCAAAGGCGCTATATAAATGCAAGTTAAGTATTTTTAAAAAAAATTAAAGGCTGATCAAGAAATTCAGTACCAGTTTTATCACACAAAGGACAGTGGGGAAGGGATATTGGATAGTGAAGCTGATTAGCTACCAGCCTTTGGCTCATGGAACCTATGCTTGAATCCAGCCCAGACTATTAGGATGAAAGCCACCTCTGTCTGCTGGCTTTCAGAGGCCTAAATGAAATGAGTATGGGTAATCTCAAATTTCTAGTGGGTGCAAGTCCACAGGACCGAATTATCTATGCTTAGTGCGAATTGCTATTAAATTGGCAACTTTCTCAAAGAAGCAATAAGGCTGGCTGTTGTGGGGAATGTCAAAGTTCACACAGGTGCAATTAGCAGTTGCTAACTAATACTAAGTTAGATGATTTTCTCTCTTAGCTCTCCCCCCTTCCCCTGCCAAAGCTCTTCAACATGCAACAACATGTTTATACATTGCTAGCTTGGCTCAGTGACAGCACTCCCATCTTTTAATCAGACAGTCATGGATTTAAACACCACTGCAGAACTTGAGCACATAATCTAGGCTGATACACCAGTGCAGTACAGAGGATCCCTCCCTGCCTCAGCCCTGAACTCGCATCTTTCTCTATTTTATCTCCCATGTCCCCATATGTATCTCTGAGCTCATCTTGTCCATGAGACCCACCTCTTGCTCCCTTGACCCGATTCCCACCAAACTGTTGACCATCTAACTTCCCTTCTTGGCCCCCATGTTAGCTGATATTGTTAAATGTTCCCTCTGCTCCAGTACTGTCCCCCTCTCCTTCAAATCTGCCGTCATCACTCCCCTCCTCAAAAAAAAACCCACCCTTGGCCCCTCTGTCCTTGCAAACTACTGCCCCATCTACAACCTCCCTTTCTTCTCCAAGTCCCTCAAATCCGTGTCCATCTTTCCCGTAAGTCCATGTTTGAATCCCTCCAATCAGGTTTCCGCCCCTGTCACAAGACTGAAACGGCTCTTATCAAATTCACAAATGACATCCTATGTGACTGTGGTAAACTATCCCTCCTCATCCTTCTCGACCTGTCTGCAGCCTTTGACACGGTTGACCACACCATCCTCCTCCAACGCCTCTCTTCTGCCGTCCAGCTGGATGGGACTGCCCTTGTCTGGTTCCATTCTCATCTATCATCTGCAGTGGCTTCTCTTCCAGCTCCTGCACCGTTACCTCCGGAATCGCCCGAAGATTTATCTTTGGCCCCTTCCAATTTCTCATCTCCATGTTGCCCCTCGGCGACATCATCCAAAAACACATGACGACACCCAGCTCTACCTCACCACCACCACCTCTCTTGACCCCTTCACTGTCTCTGATTTGTCACACCACTTGTCCAACGTCCTGTATTGAATGAGAAGAAATTTCCTCCAATTAAATATTGGGAAGACCGAGGTTGTTGTCTTCAGTCCCCGCCGCAAACTCCGTTCCCTAGCCGCCGACTCCATCCCTCTCTCTGGCCACTGTCTGAGGCTAAATCAGACCATTCAAAACCTTGGTGTCCTATTTGACCCTGAGATGAGCCTCCAACCACATATCCGCTCCATCACTAAGACTGTGTACTTCCACCTCCGTAACATCGCCTGTCTCTGCCCCTGCCTCAGCTCATCTGCTGCTGAAACCCTCACCCCTGCCATTGTTCCCTCTAGATTTGACTATCCCATTGCTGTCCAGGTCAGCCTCCCATCTTCCACCCTCTATAAACTTGAGCTCATCCAAAACTCTGCTGCCCGTATCCTAACTTGCACCAAGTTCAGTTCAATCATCATCCTTGTGCTCGCTGACCTACATTGGCTCCCGGTGCAGCAACTCCTCGATTTTAAAAATTCTAATCCTTGTTTTCAACTCCACATCACTGAAACAAATTAATTGGTTGTTTATCTCATTGCTGTTTTTGGGACCTTACTGTGTGCAAATTGGCTCCTGCATTTGCCTACGTAACAGTGATTACATTTCAAAAACGAATTCAGTGGCTGTGAAGCACTTTGGGATGTCCTGAGGACATGAAAAGCGCTATTTAGTGTAAGTATGTTCTTTCTTAAGCATTATCCAGCCACAGTAGCCTGATTGGTTGCAAGGTTTGAAATTACATAGATAAGTGCCTGGACCATGTTCTGATTCCATTATAGTCACTTATCATAGAATCATACAGCACAGAAAGAGGCTTTTCGGCCCATCATGCCTGTGCCAGCTCTTTGAAAGAGCTATTCAATTAGTCCCACGCCCCTGCTCTTTCCCCATAGCCCTGCAAATTTCTGCTTTTCAAGTATTTATCCAATTCCCTTTTGAAAGTTACTGTTGAATCTGTTTCCACCACCCTTTCAGTCAGTGCATTCTAGATCATAACAACTTGCTGCTTAAAATTTCTCCTCATTTTCCCCCCTGGATTTTTTGCCAATTATCTTAAATCTGTTTTGTCTGGTTACTGACCCTCCTGCCAGTGGAAACCATTTCTCCCTACCTATCAAAACCCCTCGTTATTTTGAACGCCTCTATTAAATCTCCCCTTAACCTTCTCTGCTCTAAGGAGAACAATCCCAGCTTCTCTAGCCTCTCCACGTAACTGAAGTCCCTTATTCCAGTTACCATTCTGGTAAATCTCTGCACCCTCTCTAAGGCCTTGACATCATTCCAAAAGTGTGGTGCCCAGAATTGGAAACAGTACTCTAGCTGAGACCTAACCAGTGATTTTTATAAAGGTTTACTATAACTTCCTTGCTTTTGTATATGCCTCTTTTTAAAGCCAAGGATCCCTTTGCTTTTTTAACAGTCTGATCAACTTGTCCTGTCACCTTCAAAGATTTGTTTATACGAACCCCCAGGTGTCTCTGTTCCTGCATCCCCTTTAAAATCGTACCATTTAATTTATATTGCCCCCCCCCCCCCACCACCATTTTTCCAAGTAACTGCATTTCCAAATGTGATTTATGCTTCAGCTAGTGTTCTCATATAAAGAAATTGGCTCAATAGAGATTATAGGTATAAGTCCAGACACTAAATGTAACTGTGACTGCTCTCTATCCATTTTTTATTTGCTAATCAAACCAGCATTTCAAATTGGTATTTGCTGGAAGTATATTGAAGTCTGAAAACTTTGACGATCACAGTAGTATTTTTAAACTGAAAACACCGAAGTCTGTGGCTGACTCACTCACCAAAAAATATTATGAATTGTGCTGTGGTTTCATTTTACGCATTACATTGTTTTTTTTTCTCTCTCTCTTGCACTCTCTCATTCATTTTGGATGTTTAAACTTCTTTGTTGCATTCCTGCTTTTCATTTTATACTATCTGCTGTAGTTACAATTGTCCTATTGAAATGACCCGTGATGGTGGAAGAGGCAGTGAATAGGAACACATCTGTTGTAAGCTAGACCTAAACTCAGCTAGTTGTATCTTCAAAGTTTTACTAGGGTACTGTTGATTTCACTTTTAAAACTTCTGATTTCAAATTATTTTCCCCCTCTTCCGAAGGCATAGACTTTTCATAGGCTACGGTTCCAGAAGGCACCTGACACCCTGTGACACCCCATTTCGATTGACCATTCTTCATAGTGACTGGTCTGTGTGGTGCAGTTTTGTATAGTGCAATTACTCACTGTCATTACCAACTGAGCCAATAGGGAGCTTCTGATTTTGTTTTAGAAAGGAGATTGCATTCACTGTTGTGGAAAGATATTTTAATTGTTTTAACAGTTTGAAATTTTTTTGTTAAAACTGGTCAGAATTTTAACATCAATATAGCGTTTACCCCTGTTCAATTTGGTCTCATCTATCAACTGTCCATGTGCACATCTAGTGAGATTTTAAAAAAAAACTTCTTATTAAGTTGCTCCTCCAGACTTCTGTCTTAGCTGGTATATAACAGGACAGCAAGAGATGCTCAGAAAAGTCCAGTGCTGCTGGTCGCCATGTAGCACTGGGCCTCTGCTTGGTGTCTGTTGCTTCCCCCTATGCACGCTATGTAGATTTGCTGAAATTTGTAGAATATGATGCAGCAATAATGCACTTAGCTGTTTGATAAAAGTTGTTTACAAACTTTTCACCTTTCTAAGAATCCTAAATTCCATTTTGTTAAAATGCCATTGGCATTATAATTTACACAGTCAGTTTCTCAGCTGCCCTGTTAGCGAAAATCGAGACTATTTGAAGGCTGAACATTAAAAAAGACCAGAGGTTTGCAGTTCTTTCCGCCCCCACACAAATAGCTTTAACTGATGGTGTCAAAACAAATGGGTATTATAAAATAGTTTGCTTTCTCCTCTCCCCACCGTTCTTAAATATCTTGACTCCTTACTGGGAGTATATGACTACGGGTGCCAGGTGCCCCTCTCCCCTAAATGGCCATTATTCCTACGTGAGTCATCACTGGTGAATGTCAGCAGGCTGTTTCATTATGGACTTATACCCAAAGAATGGTGTCTCTTGTGAAGAATGGAGTATGCCTGTGGAACTGTACCCCAGCACAAATTGGCATCATGACATGAGAAAATTGAGAGGGGGTATCCATGTTGGTTGGGGGGGGGGGGGTTGTCTTTGGGAAGGACACTTGAATAGGTCTGTAATGGAGGATAATGATTTTAAACATTTATCTGTGACCAGATATCCTCCATGTGACTTCCAGTACTCTAATGGCAAGGATATCCTGGAGGTCATGGTGAGGGTATCTGCTCAAATCTGATAACTGGCCAAACAATGTTAGTCTACTTTTGCCAAGTGTTGTAGGAAATTTTTGCTTAACCTTGCTTGAATATTATGACCTTGTGCTTCCTCAACAAGAAATAAAAAATATTATGAACTAAAACTACTGTACGAATCACCACTAGTAAATGGCTGAAAGTTAATGGAAACATGTAACAGGATGCAGATGAGAAGAAGAAACTTTAATGTTAGTCGGTACTATAAGATGTAACTGAACCCTTGACTGAGAAAGACCAAGCAATATAAGTCGTAAAACCTAGTGGTTGAAATAATCGCTCAGATCTGTCAAACCTACTTTTGTATCTTTGGTGTAAATGAAATGTCCACTTCCAAGCCAAAATAATTTATCAAGTAAAGCCCCTTTTAAATTGGTGTCATTTTTTCTGCTCCAGTTTACTACTTGTTCTCACACACTCCAGCAGGGGCCACTGGATTGTGACCAAGCACGAGAAGTCTGGCAGATTTTCCGTTTCTCCACCCCCATCCCCCCCCAACCCCCAGCCCCCACCCCCAAATAATTCAGGGGTACTGAAGTGGTTTACAGCATTGCAGCTAAGGTGAGCTAACTGTGTTCAAGGTCTATCCAAATTTATGCAAGATAAAGGCACAGAACCTTCAGTTGCACACAAATAAAAATAACTCCTCATTCTTATGCAATGTTAAATGTGATCTGTTTCAAGCTGAATTTTAATCTATGTAAATGGTAGGTGCATAAAATTCCATGGTCGACTACTCAGTCACTTCCAGTAGCACTTCTCCGTAATGTATGTCCTGGGGTAATGAAATTGCATTGAGGCATATGTTAAGGTAGAGTAGGGGGAGATTTACTGTGCATCTTACTTTGCTATAACTTCCCATGAAAGTGCTCGATTCTGAAACTTGGATCTTGAAATAGAAAATACCTTCAGAAGCTTTTTCCTCCGCACGTGCCAAAACTGCATCGCTAGTATGTTGCAGTCCAAGAGCACGATAGGAGGTCTTGCAATCACTCTTCTTTGGAAATTTTTAAAAAATTATGTTGGAATGTTGCTTAGAATTTTCAACTTTTGAACATATTTTCCATACTACTTCATATTCTGAGTCCTTCCGTGATACAAGGGTCTTGTACTCTTTACCCAAAGAGTAGTAAGAATGTAGAACGTGCTACCACAAGGAGTAGTAGAGGCAAATAGCATAGATGCATTTAAGGGAAAGCTAGATAAGCACATGAGGGAGAAAGGCATAGAAGGGTATTCTGATAGGGTTAGATCAAGTAGGGAGAGAGGAGGCTCATGTGGAACATAAGTGCCAGCATAGACCAGTTGGGCTGAATAACCTGTTTCTGTGCTGTAGTTTCGATGTAACTCTATGTACTCTCTTGGGGGAGGGAAAGAGAGAGAACATAAAACCCCCAACAAAACAGCTTATTAATAAATTTCATGCTTTATGATTGGTCCCTAAATACATGACAGATAATATCATATAGCATAAATCAGTCAGCTCCTAGAGCCATAACAGAAAGTTCCCATGAAGCTCTGAGCCCTGGACAACCCTTTTCTGTCAATTTATTCAACTGAGCCAGTCCCCACATCACCCGTAAGTTAAAATGAGAGCTGGTGAGCCAATCATATTTTAAGCTGGTCAAAATCCCTAACTGGTGTTGATAACAAAATTCACTGCTAACATTGACACAGCCTCTGTGGCTTGCTTAGTACAGTTATCAACTGCAACCAGTAATGTTGAGGCTGTGTTTTCCCTTTGAGTAAATTGGAATGCATGTCTTAGTGATTTGCAACCAGTGTCTTCTACATGCAGCCATCTGCTCTGCATTTGTAAATGCTGACAATAGCTAAAAGAGAATGTACCCTGTTACATCTATGTGGGGGGGGTCGGGGTTCGAGGGTGGAAAATGAAATGCAGCTGCTCTTCATTTGAACATCCTGTTTCGTCTATGAAACAAAAAATTCACAAGTTTTAGCACTGTGGAAATCTGTATTCTTCAATACTTTTTAAAACCCCATTTCACGGATAGAGGCTGGATCAAAGCTGTTTTTCATTGTTATGGCTTAGGGAGGAAGTATCAGTCATCTGTCTGTTATCTGTTGAACACACTTAATCCCCATCCCCAAAAAGGAAACAGTAAACTCTGCATCATTATTTGCTACATTTTTTTTGGTACACTACGCAAGTTGGGCTAAAGAGGGTCTCTTCCTTTCGCCGACGTTTGTATTTCATTTTCTCGCCAACACTTTTATTGACTTTATAATTTTTGGTGAATCATGGATGTTTATGCAGGGAACCTAGCCGCTCTCCCCTTCCCTTATTTGTGCAACCAGTGTTCACATCAAGCATTTCCTGGTCACTTAAATGACATCCATCATCTTTGTGGTCTCTGTCAGTTAGTGCAGACTTGTTGACGGGTTCACTAGTTACTAGCTTGAGACTGCCTGAACCCATTTTAACCTAGGTTCTTTGTAGCCATTAGACTAAGGAGACAGCTTATAATGGAATAGAAGCCAGGTCCCAGAATTGAATTCATGTTTGAGTTAATATTGTCTTAGCAACTGCTCATTGCGGTTTCATCTCAGCAAGTGTATTAAGATTCCATCATATGTTTCTACAGTAGCGACAGCGCAAGTCTGTCTCAGACAAACATCTGGCAAGCTCTTCTAACACCTCTCTTGCATCCCTGGACAGGATACAAGAAATAGCTGCTTGTGTAACAGGCCATTCTTCCGTCACCTCTAGCTTCCAATCTCGATCTCTCCCAATCTTACTTGTGCCTCTCTTATATATTGTCATTGCTGTTGTGAACTTAATTCTCTCGTCCCTAAGCTCCAAATACGCTCTTTATCCTCTCTGTTGAATCCAAGATTCACTGCACAGTCTCCTTCGCTTAATGTAATCTCAGAATGTACTTCTCCTTGACTCTCTCGTTTTTCCGTTCCTTCCACAATCTTCAGGTTTTTAAAACCCAAAGTTAATAGATTAGTTGATTTAAGGTACTGAACAACTGTCACACATACCAGAAAAGTTTCATATGTCTTGCCTGTATTGTTTGCTGATCTCAGCTGGGCTATTGTGGATAGTACAGACATTAGAATTGGGCATAGCATTCTTGGGTTAGAAATAGGGAAAATTCGACAAGGTTCTGCTCCTGGTCACTAATCCAAGACCTTTACTGGAAGTGTGCATGATTGGGCTTAGCTGTTATCCTCTCCTCCTTCAACAGCAGTCAAATAGCCAACTGCACTCACTTTCTGGGTTCACACGTGAGTTGTGCAAGATACAGGAAGGTGTCTTGCGCTTGTGGATCTGTACCCCAGCAGGAAGTCCATTCTTTAGGAGAGAAGGAATGGACGGGAAAAATATTGGGAAATCCTTGAAACTTACTATCCCTAATTGCTAATTTCTCTCCGACTATTTTACAACACTGTGGTGCCCTGAAATATGGACTTTAGCACTTCACCTAGATTTTTTTCAATTGAAGAAAAAAATTTTTAACAAATATATTTGCAATCAATCACTGGTAGAAATAGCATTGAATGTTTCAGCCAGCAAAGGAAAAGCTGATCAGTAACTAATTTGATGGAAAGCCTTGCAATCATTCTTTGGGTCTGGTGTGCCTGCATTGCTATATGCACTTGCCTGTTTTGCCAACTGCAGGTCAAAATAGTATACATGCATCTCTCTTGCTCATCAGATTTAGAAATGCCATAATTGGAAATGGGTCTGTGCACCCATTGAAACAACTGAGATTAAAATATTCATCACGCTGCTACTAAAAAAGGCGACCCCATCAACTGTAACTGGGGACATGTGTCCTGTGACAGGAATAAAAGGCAGTTATGCTGCACATTTTGCACCACAGTGAAGCCAAACCCACTTTGCAGTGACACACAAATGCACTGTGAAATGGAAACCAAGTGATCCTTTGTTTGAGTGTCCATGTTTGATGAGACTGCCTATTTGGAGAAGTCTCCCAACATTTGGCCTTTTTACTACTTGAATTTTGGGCTTATCAAACTGAGGCACACTTTCGGAGAACTTTTGCCTGAGTGTTCACATCAAACGCTTCCAAATTGCATAGAACACCGATCATCTTTGTGCCCTTTGCCAATTAATGCAGATTTGTAGACTGATTTGCAATATAATTGGCCCAGTTACAATATAACTGCAACTGGTATGAATCAAACTTTTTAAAACTAAATTTCAAAGTTCACAAATTTCCCAGAGACTACCATTAACACTCTAATGTTAGTAATGGACCAACGGGACAGTTGCTTCTTCACGAACATGAAAAGTTTCACTGCCATTTTGGTGATATTTAGCAGAGCACTGTGTTTGTCTGTAAGTAATCATGCTGAGTGCTTTGTTTCCCCAGGGAGCTGAACGAGGTGCAGAGTTGGCAGTGTAACTGCACTGCCAGCTTGCACTGCTATTAAAGCAGGTGCCAGTGTCAAGCCAGTATCTGAAGTATAACAGCATCACTGTTATATTCAATGCCATTTCTAATAAAGACTGGCTACTCGAGCATATCATGCTCATTTCTGCAATGAGATATTGATTTATTATTTTTGGCACATAATCAGTCCCATAAAGTTTCCCTTCAGCTGGGCTACTCATCAAAAATTCCATTTCACTATTTTGTTTTTTGTGAAGTGGGGTTAGTGACAAGTGACATATTGTATTTTGAAATGATAGTACTCCAGGTGTTTGAAAGTACTTTGTGGAAATAATGGACTTTCACCAACAAAATCAGTAATAGTCTCTGGAATTGTTATTTGACTGGTATGTACTAAACACAGCAATATCATGGCATTTTTTTGTAACCTGCAGTGTTACTAGATTTAGCTTATTAGTACCAATGTTCTGAAGGAATAATATTACTTAAACCATTACACTTTAACATTGTGTGATGTGTTTCTTGTGTGATATTCTGAATTCATCATCTGCAATTGCTCCCACAACTACCAGTGATCGAGCTGTAATCAACGGTGCTTCACCTTTTTTGTTAAACAACTAGGGCTGCATTATGGGTTCCCAGCTAGGTAGTATTCTGTTAAATAATATCCTGTTAGCTCGTTTCCTGCCTGGCTGGAACTCCAATAATCCTACTCAAATGAGAGCTCTGGGCACATGTGGCTATAAGCATGCACAGTGCTCCTCTCCAAGCAGTTGAAATTTATGTTCAGAAAGTCCCCGTTTTCAATGTTGAAATTAACATCGGGTAGATTTAAAAGTGCAGATGGGCACTCCCGGGCAACTTTGTAAAAGAGGTTTGTCACCGTACTGGAGTTGCGTTCTCTGTGCTGCCAAACCGAAGTAACATGAGTCTTGTCAAACTTCTCCTTAGAGTTGGTTCAGGCCCTAACTCTGAATTTACACTGCAAATTTAATGTTGTGAAGTTAGCACCAACAGTGAACTTACAATATAAAAGTGGCCCCAAAATGAGTTCTTCAGACACAGTTAATTTTATTAAATATTTATAATTGTGCTGCTCGGTGCTTCTTGTAGTACAAGTGGACATAATGTGCAAATTTTACCATTAATTGCCACCATTTTGCTTTTCTGAAATCCTGACATTGATCAGCATATGCAAATTGGATCTAGTTGGCAAGCTCTGTATAATTTCTCTTAACGTAGCCTATTCAAATTTCCTGAAAATTGGGGTTTTAACACACATGATTTTAAGGGTAAGTACACAGGACATAGAAGAACGACCAAATATTTACATACTTAAGGGTTGTTCTCCTTAGAGCAGAGAAGGCTAAAAGGAGATTTGATACAGTTGTTCAAAAACATGAACGCTTTTAAGAGTAAGGAGAAATTGTTTCTGGTGGTAGAAGGGTTGGTAACCAGAGGACATAGATTTAAGGTGATTGGCAAAAGAACCAGAGACGACGGAGGGGAAAAAAAAATTATGCAGAATGTTGTTGCGATCTGGAATGCACTGAAAGGGTGGCGGAAGCAGATTCAATATACAAAGATGGGAGGGAAAGTAGAGAGTGAGGAGGACATAAAAAAACTGCAGGGGGATATAGACAAGCTGGGTGAGTGGGCGGAGATTTGGCAGATGCAATATAATATTGGAAAATGTGAGGTTATGCACTTTGGCAGGAAAAATCAGAGAGCAAGTTATTTTCTTAATGGCGAGAGACTGGAAAGTACTGCAGTACAAAGGGATCTGGGGGTCCTAGTGCAAGAAGATCAAAAAGTTGGTATGCAGGTGCAGCAGGTGATCAAGAAAGCCAACGGAATGTTGGCTTTTATTGCTAGGGGGATAGAATATAAAAACAGGGAGGTATTGCTGCAGTTATATAGGGTATTGGTGAGACCGCACCTGGAATACTGCATACAGTTTTGGTCTCCATACTTAAGAAAAGACATACTTGCTCTCGAGGCAGTACAAAGAAGGTTCACTCGGTTAATCCCGGGGATGAGGGGGCGGACATATGAGGAGAGGTTGAGTCGATTGGGACTCTACTCATTGGAGTTCAGAAGAATGAGAGGCGATCTTATTGAAACATATAAGATTGTGAAGGGGCTTGATCGGGTGGATGCAGTAAGGATGTTCCCAAAGATGGGTGAAACTAGAACTAGGGGGCATAATCTTAGAATAAGGGGCTGCTCTTTCAAAACTGAGATGAGGAGAAACTTCTTCACTCAGAGGGTGGTAGGTCTGTGGAATTTGCTGCCCCAGGAAGCTGTGGAAGCTACATCATTAGATAAATTTAAAACAGAAATAGACAGTTTTCTAGAAGTAAAGGGAATTAGGGGTTATGGGGAGCGGGCAGGAAATTGGACATGAAGCTGAGTTCGGATCGGTCAATGCCCTGTGGGTGGCGCAGAGGGCCCAGGGGCTGTGTGGCCGGGTCCTGCTCCTACTTCTTGTGTTCTTCAGATTTGTGGTTGGGATCAGATCAGCCATTATCTTATTGAATGGCGGAGCAGGCTCGAGGGGCCGATTGGCCTACTCCTGCTCCAATTTCTTATGTTCTATGTTAATAGTAACTTTCAAAAGGGAATTTCTGTGATTCTATAGAGTTACATACATAGTCTGTAGCACAGAAATGGGCCATTTGGCCCAACTGGTCTATGTTCCACATGAGCCTCCTCCCTCGTTCTTATCTAGTTTCCCCTTAAATGCATCTATGCTATTTGCCTTGACTACACCTTGTGGTAGCGTGTTCTACGTCTATGCTATCAAACTCATAATCTTATTAACCTGCGTTGCTACTTTTCGTGATTTGTGATTCTGTATCCCTAGATCCCTTTGCTCTTCTATTTTTATCTAAGCAGTATGGGGCCTCCTTAGCCATCTTTCCAAAATGTACTTCCTTACACTTACTCATATTGAAGTTCATTTGCCAATTGCACGCCCATTCTGCAAATTTATTCATGTCTTGAAATTTGTCGCATTCTTCCTCAGTATGAACTATACCCCCAATTTGATGGACTCTGCAAATTTTGAAATTGTACTTCCGATTCTAGAGTCCAAATCGTTAATGTAAATTGTGAACGACAGAGGTCCCAGCACTGATCCCTATGGAACACCACTTCCCACCTTTTGCCAGTCTGAGTCTTTACCCTTAACCCCTACCCTCTGTTCTGACGAAGGGTCATCGACCTGAAATGTTAACTCTGTTTCTTTCTCCACAGATGCTGCTGACTTGCTGAGTATTTCCAGCATTTTCTGGTTTATATGATTTTCAGCATCTGCAGTATTTTGTTTTTGACCTACTCTCTGCTTTCTGTTTTGTAGCCAGTTTGCTATCCATTCTGCCACTTGTCCTCTGACTCCACATAGTCATGAGTCTAATATGCGGTACCTTATTAAAGGCCTTTTGAAAATCCAAATATATTATATCTACTGCATTAACCTTTTCTACTCTTTCTGTTACTTCCTCAAAGAATTCAACAAGGTTGGTCAAGCATGACTTTCCCTTCTGAAATCCGTGCTGACTACTCTATTATATTTTTGTTTTCTACATGTTTTTCTATTACATCTTTGAGTAAAGATTCCATTATCTTTCCTACCATGGATAAGCTAACTAGTCTGTCGTTCCCTAGACTTGTTCTATCTCCCTTTTTTAAATAGAGGCATAACATTAACTGACCACCAGTCCTCTGGCACTATTCCCTTTTCTAATGAATTTTTATATATATGTAATAATGCCTCTGCTATCTTTTCCCTAACCAAACTGATGTTAAATTAAACGTGGTAGATTTTTTAAAATAGCAAATCATTTGCTACTGCAGTTTTGTTTTTAAAAATGAGCTGAGTGTTACTTTGTCCAGTCTTGAAGGGAACTTATGCTGATGCTTTTCGTTTCTTGTCTGATGAAAGACCATGGGAGCATGTGGGCTAAAGTTCTGCTCTGGTCAAGATATAGGGCCCCACATGCCATTCTTGATTGGTGATCTACTAAGGTGCATTTCACAAAATATTTACAGATGAGGCAGGCCATTCGACCGTTCATCCATCGAGAAGCCCCCTCACTAAAGGATTCAAGTCCTTCTTAAATAAATCCAGAATTTTTGCTTCTCAATGTTCCATATCTTGATCAACTTTCCAATATCCGTTCTAAATTTTACTTTTTACTAGTTTGAATCTGTAGCCCCTTGCCCTACTCTTGCAATTTAATGTAAAGTAATTCTCCCTGCTACTAATCCACCGCAAAGAGGAGAATGCTGCCCTTGCTGTCTGGGCTTGTACAGAAAGAATGACCACTTGTAAGATGCTAGAAAGCTGCTGGTGCCTGTTAAATCAGAACTCAGCAGGAGTCAATGCTTCATGAGGGGAAGGGAGAAAATTGGAAAATCTGTACTTGGAATTTTAAATTTTTTTTAACATAAAATGGGACTTCATAACAGAAGAGATAGGAGTAGGCCATTTGGCCCTTCAAGCCTGCTCTGCCATTCAATGAAATCATGGCTGATCTGATTCTGGCCTCAACTCCACTTTCCCACCTGTTCCCCATATCCTTTGACTCCCTTGCTGATCAAAAATTTGTCCAATTCAGCTTTGAATATGTTCAATGACTCGGCCTCCACCGCTGTTTGGGGCAAAGAATTCCAAAGGTTCATGACCCTCTGGGAGAAGAAATTTCTCCTCACTTCCACCTTAAATGGGCAACCCCTTATTTCTGAGATGATGCACCCTAGTTCTAGATTCCCCTATGAGGGGAAACATCCTCTCAGCATTTACCCTGTAAAGCCCCCTCAGAATCTCATATGTTTCAATAAGATCTCCTCTCATTCTTCTAAACTCCAGTGAGTATAGGCCCAACCTGCTCAATCTTTCCTCATAAGAAAACCCTTCCATACCCGGAATCAACCTAGTGAAGCTTCTCTGAACCGCCTTCAATGCAAATAAATCCTTCCTTAAATAAGGGGACCAAAACTGTATGCAGTACTCGAGATGTGGTCTTACCAGAACCCTGTACAGTTGCAGCAAGATTTCCATCCCCCTTGAAATAAAGGCCAATGCTCCATTTGCCTTTCCAATTAGGTGCTGCACCTGTATGTTAACTTTTTGTGTTTCATGTACGAGGACACCCAAATCCCTCTGCACCGCAGCATTCTGTAGTCTTTCTCCATTTATATAATATTTTGCTTTTTTATTCTTCCAACCAAAGTGGATGACTTCACATTTTCCCACATTATACTCCATCTGCCAAATTTTTGCCCACTTGCTTAACCTATCTACATCCCTTTGCAGACACTTTGTGTCCTCCTCACAACTTACTTTTCCACCTAGCTTTGTAACATCAGCAAATTTAGCCACAATACACTTGCTTCTTTCATCCAGGTCATTGATATAGATTGTAAACAGTTGAGGCCCCAGCATTGATCCCTGCAGTGCCCCACTAGTTATAGATTGCCATCCTGAAAATGACCCCTTTATCCTGCCTCTTTGTTTTCTGTCTAATTTGTCCAATTTATAGGAAAGTTAAAATCGCCCATGATTATTGCATTACTTTTTTTACAAGCCCCCATTATTTCTTGATTTATATTTTGCCCTACAGTGTAGCTACTATTGGGGGTCTATAGACTACTCCCACCAGTGATTTCTTACCCTTGCTATTTCTTACTTCCACCCAAATTGATTCTACATCTTGATCTTCTGAGCCAAGATCATTTCTCACTATTGTACTAATTTCATCCTTCATTAACAGAGCTACTCCACCACCTTTTCCTTCCTGTCCTTCCGAAATGTCAGATACCCCTGAATATTCAGTTCCCAACCTTGATCATCTTGCAACCATGTCTCTAATGGCAACAAGATCATACCCATTTGTTTCTATTTGTGCAGTCAATCCAACTATATTATTATGAATGCTGCGCGTATTCAGATAAAGAACCTTTAATTTTGTCTCTAACATTTTTTCCTACTCTGACCCCATTTTCTGGTGCACTCTGATGTTTGTTCGCTCTGCCCCTTCATGTCACACTCTGGTTATCGTTACCCCTATCTCTTCCCTGTACTACTTCCTTGTCCTTTCTCTAACATTCTAAATTTCCCCCCTCCTGAACCCCTCGCCCCCCTCCCCCATTTAGTTTAAAGCCCTAGTTATTCAATTCGCCAGAACACTGGTCCCAGTATGGTTCAAGTGAAGCCCGTCTTGACGGAACGGCGCTCTTTCCCCAGTACTGGTGCCGGTGCCCTATGAATCGAAACCCACTTCTCCCACACCAATCTTTGAGCCACTCATTCATCTCTCTGATCGTATTTACCCTATGCCAATTTGCTCGTGGCTCAGGTAATAACCCAGAGATTGTTACCTTTGTGGTTCTGCTTTTTAATTTAGTCCCTAGCTGCTCATTCTTATTCAGCAGAACCTCTTTCTTAGTGTTACCTATGTCGTTGGTACCTATGTTGACCACGACAACTGCATCCTCCTCCTCCCACTCGAAGTTCCTCTCCAGCCCGGAGGAGATGCCCTTAACCCTGGCACTGGGTCAGGAACACAGCCTTCGGGAGTCATGCTCTTGGCTGCAGAGAACAGTATCTATTCCCCTAACTATACTGTCGCCAACTACTACAACCTTCCTTTTTTACTTCCCGCACTTGAATGGCATCCTGTACCACTGTGCAATCGTCAGTTTGCTCATCCTCCCTGCAGTCCTTGCTCTCGTCCACACAGCTTGCAAGAACCTCGTAACTGTTAGACAAGTGCAAGGGCTGAGGCTGCTGCAATGCTACCTCCTGGATCCCCGTACCTGCCTCACTCGCAGTCACACTCTCCTGTACCTGACCACAGGCCAAATCTAAAGTATTTAGTCTAAGGGGTATGACTGCCTCCTGGAACAAAGTGTCCAGGTAACTTTCTCCCTCCCTGATGTATCGCAAAGTCTGTAGCTCGGACTCCAGCTCCTCAACTCTGAACCAAAGTTCCCCGAGCTACAGACACTTACTGCAGATGTGGTTGCCCCATACAAGACTGTCCAGTAGCTCCCACATGTTGCAGCTGCAACACATCCCCTGCCCTGCCCTATCTATAGTATTTAATTAATTACGTCACTGTCAATCAAATTATTTATAATTGTGATCTAAGTTCTAACCTAGTTTAATTTATTTAATTAGATTTAGTTAATTATAAATTTAGTTGTATGCTATATGGTTTTACTGTAACTTAGCCCACTGTCCTAAGAAAAAGAAATACTCACCACCAGTCACCCACTTGCTTTACCTGTGACGTCACTCTTTGATTTTTATCAGAACGCGGTTGGTCCACTCTCGCTCTGCGCTGTTTTAATCCCCGCTCCGCTCTTGCTGTTTTCTGCCGCTCTGAAATCTCTGGATTGTGAGGTTGGACTAGTGAGTTTCAGTTGTAAGATCTTCAGTTTTTAGATGTTTATTTTTATTAAGTGCAATCATTGATGCATATAATCCATTTTTCTTGCACATGTCATTTCAGCTTTTCTTTTGGAACGGAAATCTGTTATAATAAATACTGATGCTTTAACGGTGTGAGGTCTCGTGCTACATTGGATGGGAGTTGGCAAGGAAATGGCATGTTTTCTCTGACTTGTCCTTAACATTTCTGTGCCAAGAAAGGCAATTGCAATAATCTTCCACGGCCTCTTCCTTTAACATACACCTGTTTCCTTGCATGGGTCAGTGTAAAATAACACTGCAAAATGAGACAGGCCATGGCTCGTGCCTACAAATGTTTGTCCGTACTGCGAAGCTTAGATACAGGGCTGCGGCTCATAGTTAAGGCTGTGTATTTTTAAGAGTACAATTCTACTGTCTTCTGCAACATACCTGAAGCTCCGCAATCTGTGTTCGGGGGGGGGGCAAAGATTTGTACAAATCTGTGTAAAATATGTATATAAAAATTCAGATGTGGTCCCACCAGTTGATATGGAGCTTCTGGTACTCTGCAGGAAAACTATACCAAACTACGAGTTATCATGCAGAACACCACCAGATTTGAAATGAGCACTTAAACAAGATAAACTAGAAGCAATGGCTCAGTGATTCCAAGGTTTCTCTTTCTTTAAAATAGCTCTGCACTAATTTAAATAAAGATGCAGGCACTGATGAGATCCAGACCCTTGCAATGTTTGCAATTTCTGATTTATGTACAAATGTACACAGCTAAATTGCGAAATAAACCACCTGTTGAAACTCTTCAAATGTACAGTGGCCTTGGGAGCTCTGGCATCCAGTGGAATTTTATTCAACTTTTTTTTTCTTGCCAGTTTATTTCCTCCTGAAGGCATTCCTCGCTGGGGTGCGGTTCCATAGTACCGGTTGCAGTTCAGTGTTTTGCCCAAGTGGCCTTGTTCAAGCGAAAGCCAGACGGTGAATTTTGGCTTACCATTCGACCGTAGAGGGGCACCAAGCGCAATCCAGTCCTCACCGAACATCTACATGTACTTTCTAGCATGGGGGACACTAGATCGCGATCATGATCAGGAAACCTGGCTGATTTTCCCCACCCCAGCCCACAGCGCCGAGGGCAATTGTAGCTCTAATTACCACTGTCCTGGCTGAGATCAGTTAACTCAGCACAGGCCACAGAATCTAATCTAGGGCTTTCCTAATTCAAAATTATTATCTCCTCTGCTTTCATCTGCTGTTTTTTTTTCTTCCAGTGCTTCCTAATAAATTCAGCATTTTCATCACCTGTATCCAATTGTACAAATATATACAATGGGCCCTTAATGTGTATCCTGTAAATGACAGCAATATTTTCCCCATCTTTCCCTTCTGCAGAGAAGGATCTAGCTTGCATTCTGCACCTCTCCAGTCTTAGAGCTGTGGTGGGAGACCACTCTGTCGGTCATCACAGGCATCACTGTCGGTAATCTCAGGATTGCTACCAGTGCCACGGGCTAGTCAGAGTAGGAATGACAGGATAGCTAGGATGAATATGTGGCTTGAGAGATGGTGCAAGAGGGAGGGATTCAAATTCCTGGGCCATTGGGGAGGGATTCAAATTCCTGGGCCATTGGAACCGGTTCTGGGGGAGGTGGGACCAGTACAAATTGGACGGTCTGCATCTGGGCAGGACTGGAACCAATGTCCTAGGGGGAGTGTTTGCTAGTGCTGTTGGGAAGGGTTTAAACTAATGTGGCAGGTGGATGGGAACCAATGCAGGAAGTCAGTGGGAAGTAAAGTGGTGACAGAAACAAAAGGCAGTAAGGGAGAGTGTACAAAACATGACCGGACAGATGGTCTGAGAAAGCAGGGCAAAGACCAAGGGAAGTTTAGATTAAACTGCATTTATTTCGATGCAAGAAGTCTGATGGGCAAGGCAGATGAACTCAGGGCATGGATGGGTACATGGGACTGGGATGTTATAGCTATTACTGAAACATGGCTAAGGGAGGGGCAGGACTGGCAGCTCAATGTTCCAGGGTACAGATGCTATAGGAAAGATAGAGCAGGAGGTAAGAGAGGAGGGGGAGTTGCGTTCTTGATTAGGGAGAACATCACGGCAGTAGTGAGAGGGAATATATGCAAGGGTTCGCCCACTGAGTCTATATGGGTAGAACTGAAAAATAAGAAGGGAGAGATCACTTTGATAGGATTGTACTACAGACCCCCAAATAGTCAACGGGAAATTGAGGAGCAAATATGTAAGGAGATTACAGACAGCTGCAAGAAAAATAGCGTGGTAATAGTAGGGGACTTTTACTTTCCCAACATTGACTGGGACAGCCATAGCATTAGGGGCTTGGATGGAGAGAAATTTGTTGTGTATTCAGGAGGAATTTCTCATTCAGTATGTGGATGGCCCGACTAGAGAGGGGGCAAAACTTGACCTCCTCTTGGGAAATAAGGAAGGGCAGGTGACAGAAGTGTTAGTGAGGGATCACTTTGGGACCAGTGATCATAATTCCATTAGTTTTAAGATAGCTATGGAGAATGATAGGTCTGGCCCAAAAGTTAAAATTCTAAATTGGGGAAAGGCCAATTTTGATGGTATTAGACAGGAACTTTCAGAAGTTGATTGGGAGAGTCTGTTGGCAGGCAAAGGGACGTCTGGTAAGTGGGAAGCTTTCAAAAGTGTGCTAACCAGGGTTCAGGGTAAGCACATTCCTTATAAAGTGAAGGGCAAGGCTGGTAGAAGTAGGGAACCTTGGGTGACTCGGGAGATTGTGTCCCTAGTCAAAAAGAAGAAGGAGGCATATGACATGCATAGGCAGCTGGGATCAAGTGGATCCCTTGAAGAGTGTAGAGATTGCCGGAGTAGAGTTAAGAGAGAAATTAGGAGGGAAAAAGGGGACATGAGATTGCTTTGGCAGATAAGGCAAAGGAGAATGCAAAGAGCTTCTACAAATACATAAAGGGCAAAAGAGTAACTAGGGAGAGTAGGGCCTCTTAAGGATCAACAAGGTCATCTATGTGCAGAACCACAAGAGATGGGTGAGATCCTAAATGAATATTTCACATCGGTATTTACGGTTGAGAAAGGCATGGATGTTAGGGAACTTGGGGAAATAAATAGTGATGTCTTGAGGAGTGTACATATTACAGAGCGGGAGGTGCTGGAAGTCTTAACGCGCATCAAGGTAGATAAATCTCCGGGACCTGATGAAATGTATCCCAGGACGTTATGGGAGGTTAGGGAGGAAATTGTGGGTCCCCTAGCAGAGATATTTGAATCATTGACAGCTACAGGTGAGGTGCCTGAAGATTGGAGGTTAGCAAATGTTGTGCCTTTGTTTAAGAAGGGCGGCAGGGAAAAGCCTGGGAACTACAGACCGGTGTGCCTGACATCTGTAGTGGGTAAGTTATTAGAGGGTATTCTGAGACAGGATCTACAGGCATTTGGAGAGGCAGGGACTGATTAGGAACAGTCAGCATGGTTTTGTGAGGGGAAAATCATGTCTCACGAATTTGATTGAGTTTTTTGAAGGGGTAACCAAGAAGATAGATGAGGGCTGTGCAGTAGATGTGGTCTACATGGACTTTAGCAAAGCCTTTGACAAGGTACCGCATGGTAGGTTGTTACATAAGGTTAAATCTCACTGGATCCAAGGTGAGGTCGCCAATTAGATACAAAATTGGATTGACAACAGAAGACAGAGGGTGATTGTAGAGGGTTGTTTTTCAAACTGGAGGCCTGTGACCAGCGGTGTGCCTCAGGGATCGGTGCTGGGTCCGCTGTTATTTGTTGTTTATATTAATGATTTGGATGAGAATTTAGGAGGCATGGTTAGTAAGTTTACAGATGACACCAAGATTGGTGGCATTGTGGACAGTGAAGAAGGTTATCTAGGATTGCAACAGGATCTTGATAAATTGGGCCAGTGGGCCGATGAATGGCAGATGGAGTTTAATTTAGATAAATGTGAGGTGATGCATTTTGGGAGATCGAATCGGGCCAGGACGTACTCCGTTAATGGTAGGGCGTTGGGGAGAGTTATAGAACAAAGAGATCTAGGAGTACAGGTTCATAGCTCCTTGAAAGTGGAGTCACAGGTGGATAGGGTGGTGAAGAAGGCATTCAGCATGCTTGGTTTCATTGGTCAGAACATTGAATACAGGAGTTGGGATGTCTTGTTGAAGTTGTACAAGACATTAGTAAGGCCACACTTGGAATACTGTGTACAGTTCTGGTCACCCTATTATAGAAAGGATATTATTAAACTGGAAAGAGTGCAGAAAAGATTTACTAGGATGCTACTGGGACTTGATGGTTTGACTTATAGTGAGAGGTTGGATAGACTGAGACTTTTTTCCCTGGAGAGTAGGAGGTTTAGGGGTGATCTTATAGAAGTCTATAAAATAATGAGGGGCATAGATAAGGTAGATAGTCAAAATTTTTTCCAAAGGTAGGGGAGTCTATAACGAGGGGGCATAGATTTAAGGTGAGAGGGGAGAGATACAGAAGGGTCCACGGGGGCAATTTTTTCACTCAAAGGGTGGTGAGTGTCTGGAACGAGCTGCCAGAGGCAGTAGTAGAGGCGGGTACAATTTTGTCTTTTAAAAAGCATTTGGACAGTTACATGGGTAAGATGGGTATAGAGGGATATGGGCCAAGTGCAGGCAATTGGGACTAGCTTAGTGGTATAAACTGGGCGACATGGACATGTTGGGCCGAAGGGCCTGTTTCCATGTTGTAAACTTCTATGATTCTATAACCCTGTCTCTTAATCTTCAGTGTGTTGAGCACCAAATATAGTGTACTATCTAAATCAACATCACTGTTAATTCGATTCCAGCTCTAATGCTGTATCTACCATGCCGTCCCAGTGTCGAAACCAATGGTGCTCATAATATGGCCCCCATTTAGCCTACATTTCCATTCATCTGTTTCCCTTGATAGGCTTTCTGCTCATTGTGCCTCCATTCTTGGCTTCTCTCGTTGTGGGATGTTGACTGGGCTGGAAATTATAGGTGTTTTCTCCCCTTTTCTTGCTATCAAGCAAAACAAGATAAGGGAAGGATTATTGTTGGGTGTCAGGGTTATTCTAGCTTCCATACAGCAAATGCTGTTTAAATAGAATGAATTAAACAAACTACTGGTTCCATAGTGCTCTTTTAGCAGCTTCTACCTTGCATGACAGAAAGAAACCTAAAATTAGCTCTTTTACAAGCTTACAACCTAAACAGTGTGGTTGCTCTCTGTCCAGAACTTTATTCCAGCCATGATGGTTTGACCAGTGCATGTGTACAAATGATTGGCATCAGGATGTTAACACTAAGGAATATTCTGATGCCCAAAGGGCCCAGGTAATCATTCTATAGCCAGTGTGGCAATGTCCCAATGAGGGATTTACATTCTGAATTTGGAGTAGCACTTCTACTAGAATCCTGATGCTAAGCAATAAAAAAAAATGTTATTAAAAAAAAAACAATGGTTTTTCTAACTGCCAAATGTAGCAAATCCATTAAATTTATTTTGGGCTTATTTTGTGTGAGACCTGCATGGCAGGAGATGGTAGCATCAGATCAATATAAAAGTAGTTTAGTCTGGCTGTTGGCAACTTGCAACTGCCTTTAGTGGCAGGATTGAAATCGGGACCTTACTGTTTGGGGAATTTCCAGCCACAGACCCTTCTCCCATCACTCCATGGTATAGTGCATTACAGCATTCCAGAGAAATGGTGCTCGAGTATGATATTGGTTGGAGCTGTGGCCCCTCAACAAAATATAGTAAGTAATTCTGGTCTAAGTGAAAATCATGTTGCACCTGTAGTGCTCCAACTCAACAAAAGCGTACTGCCAGTCAAAACTCTTGTTTAGTAGAGCCTATGGTTTCCTTCTGGGTTGAAGAAGAACCATTTTGACTGGGGAATCCTCATTTTACAAGTCCTTGTTTGTTTCCCAGGCCAAGTGTGATCATGCCAGATCTGCATAATTGGTGTTCCCCACGTGTGTGCACGGAACAATACAGTGTTGTCTCCAAATAATCGAGCTGACCTGTGCTCACTCCTTGCCATCGGCACCACACACTGGTAATGGAGAGGAAAAAAAGCTTGCAACAAATATTTCATCTGTCTTCCCAATGTCAGTCACTTCTCCTTATATTAATGATTGATTCATTGAGACCGCAAAGCCTCCAGTATAGTTTTTAAAAAAAAAAATTCCTGCAAACTTTTTTTTCCCTCTCCCCTTTTCCCTTCCATTCACATGAAGTATTGCAGCAATGGGTGACCATGCATGCTAGGGGTGCCGTAATAATCACCTGTTGCCATATAATTTTGTTCTTCCAAGTACATTCATTGTTTTCGATTACAAACTAGCCCCAAGGCTGACACTAATACCAGGAATAAATTTCTCTTAATGTCATCTGAATGCAGTAGAGTGGATAGATACAGATGAAACACAATCAATATTAACACAAAAAAAGGTTAATTGACATGCAAATGTTAAATCATCTTTTGTGAAAATTGTGGTCAGAATTTTAGTGCATGAAGAATAATAATAGCAGTTACTTTTGGCTGTTTTCCCTGTCTTAATGAAGGTTTAATTTTCTATTAATTGGTAATCTTAGGTTACAGTTACACTGCACTTATGCAAAGCCATTTTGGGTGTCTTTATCAACGTGAAATAGTAATATAACTCAGGTGTCGTGCTGACACCCAAATGGACTAAAAGAAAGACTTGCATATTTATGGCACCTATATCTTATGTCCTAAACATGCCAAAGTACTTCACATACAGCGAATTATCTTGAAGTGCAGTGACTGTTGTTATGTGGATAAAGGTAGCAGGTCCAGGAGACAGCAATGGGATGAATGACTGACTAATCTATTTTTGGTGGTGCTGGTTAAAGGAGGAATCTTGCTCAGTGTACTGGGAGAATTTATTGCTCTTTCATGGGATCTTCAACGTGCACCTGAACCACTGGACCAGACAGATGCTAATACCATCTGAAGAGGGCATCTCACACCACTTTAAGTTCACACTGGCTGCGGTATAACTGCAGTCCAGTTCAAAGCTGCATTTTAAAAGTGCCCAGGTAATTATTGCCCTTAGTATGGAATAAAATTAGGACAAAGCCACCAGCACTCCCAACAGAACTCCTCCGAAACATTTTTTATGTTGTCATTGTAGCTTGGTGCCCATCACGTAATAAGGGTCTGCCAACTGTACATTGCTGCTCTCTGGTAGCTGCATTTAACTATTGCACTCTAATGCATAAGAACAAGTTGGGTTAGTGAACAGAAAGCACAGAATATACTTCAATTTGTATTGCAGTCCTTTTATAGTTAGATGTAATGTGGAATCAAGTTAGATGAACTCTTTATTATGTGGAGAAAGAAGATTGGCTAATCCTAAATCAATTAGTCATTTCCAGGGGATTGAAAGTCTGTGGTGGTGGCCAGGGTTCTGACTAAAATATTTCTGCAAATGTGTACAAGTGACCACTGGGGATGGTAGTGTAGTGGTTATGACACTGTGCTGGACTAGACTAGCAACCCAGAGGTCAGATACCACCATGGCAAGTTGTAAATTTGAATTCAATAATCTGGTAACCTTTGGGCTAGCACCAGAAAAAAACCCATGAAAACTGACAATTTGTTGTAAAAAACCCAACTGATTCATTAACGCCCTTCATGGTCTACACGCGAACTTTAGTGCACACTACGTACTTCACCCTTAATTCACACTCAAGTGGCCTGTAAAAACAATTACTATGTTTCAGGGCTATGGAGGAAAAAAATTAATTCGGTTTACTTGTATCACAGAAGGAGACCATTTGACACATTATGTCTCTTTGAAAGAGTTATCCAATTAGTCCCATTCCCCTGCTCTTTCCCCATAGCCTTTCAAATATTTCCCCGTCAAGTATTTATCCAGTTTCCTTTTGAAAGTTATTATTGAATCTGCTTCCACCACCCTTTCAGGCAGTGCATTCCAAATAATCATAACTTGCTGCGTAAAAAAAGTTTTCCTTCATCTCGCCTCTGTTTCTTTTGTCATTTACCTTAAATCTGCCATGTGTCTGCTTATATCACCAGTCTGTCTATATCCTCCTGAAGTCTGTTATTATCCTCCTCACTGTTTACTACATTTGAGTTTCGTGTCATCTGCAAACTTTGAAATTATGCCCTGTATTCCCAAGTCCAGGTCATTAATATATATCAGAGCCATGGTCCTAATACTGACCCATGGGGTACACCACTGTGTATACTTCCCTCCAGTCTGAAAAATGACTGTTTACCACTATGCTCTGCTTTCTGTCACAGCCAATTTCGTATCCACGCTGCCACTGCTCCTTTAATCCCGTGGGCTTCAATTTTGCTAACAAGTCTATTTGTGGTACTTTATCAAACGCCTTTTGGAAGTCCATGTACACAACATCAACTGCACGACCTTCATCAACCCTCTCCGTTACTTCATCAAAGAACTCAATCAAGTTAGTCAAACACGATTTGCTTTTAACAAATCTGTGCTGGCTATCATTTATTAACCCCATTTTTTTTCCCCAAGTGACAATTTTGTATCGGATTATTGCCTCTAAAAGTTTCTCCACCCCCTCTTTTTTTGAACGGGGTGTAACATTTGCAACCCTCCATTCCTCTGGCAACGCTCCCATATCTAAGGAGGATTGGAAGATTGTGGCCAGAGCTTCTGCTAGCACCACCCTTACTTCCCTCAGCAACCTAGGATGCATCCTATCCTGGATTGAGTGACTTTTCTAGTGGACAATAAAGAATCGCCATCTAAATATGTGCAATTTTTAAAAAATCCTGTTTCAGATGTCTTCTTCAGGAATTATTGGCTTGCAAGTGATGCTGTATGTCAGAATGGAAAATCCAACATGGGGATCGAAATGACCATGTTTCAATTTTTGAATTCCAGTGTCAGCTTGGTAGCGCACTCTCCTTTCAGTCAGTGGATTCAAGGCCTAATCCAGGACTTGAGCACTATATCAAGGTGGATGCATGTGTTGTACCGAGGGAGCGCTGCATTGTCAGAGGTGCTGTATGTCAAATGAGATATCAAAACGCGATCCTGTCTGTTCAAGTGGTCTTAAAAGATCCTATGGCGCTATATTTAAAAGAGCAGGGAGTTCTCCCAGTGCCGTGGGTAACATCCTCATAGATCAATACAACTAAGAGCAGATTGACTCATGATCCATTGCATTTGCAATTCATGGAATCTTACTGTACATAATTAGCTGCCATGTTTGCCTACATAACTGTGGCTACACTTCATACATATTTGCATTTGAAGCATTTTAGGATGTCTGAAGGTATGGTGAGACACAATAGAAATGCAAATTATTTCAGCAGTTTCAAAAGTGAACTTCATATGAAGGTGTAAGGTGAGAACGATGCAGCACATGCTCATTTCTGCCATAGGTTTCGGTTCTCTGGTCAGTTGCTTGTATAATATTTCTGGCCTCATTTAAGATTGCATTTAATATGTAGTGTCAATCATAACATCTTTACGGTCCGGTGACCTTTTTTTTTTGGCCTGGTCTAAACAGTATCTCAACTCATGATTTAAATTCCCACTCTTCAGGGCTTGAGTGCCAGTTTTACATGCAATTTTTCCTTCTAGATATTGATAGTTCCAGTAATGACTTGTGTTTCTATATTGTGATTTTGGAAAAATAGAATCCACAAATGGTCACTGTAGCAACACTCCAGGATAGTCCCAAAAGTACTGCACTGTGCTATTCAGCTCAGTTGGTTGAACTCTCACTTCCAAGTCAGAAGTTGCTAGATCCAAGCCCTGCTCTCGGACTTGAGCAGAAATTTCAAGCTGATATTTAAGTCCAGTACCAAGGGAGTGCTGCATTGTCGGATGTGCCATCCTTCAGAGGAAACATGAAACTGAGGTCCTATTTGCATGTTCTGATAGGTGTTTCCTGGAATTGGGGATTCCTCCCCCGAGTGCTGCCTCTAGCAGCCCAGGAGATCAGCTCTTTAAATTTCCCACCATAGTGCACCCCCCTGCCCCGCCCTTCTGTGACATCACCAGCTGTTGATTGGAGACGCCAACGGCTTGGTGATGTCACCCAACCACTGCTGTAGAGAGCCGCGACTGTGTGGATTGCAGAAAACAGTCGGGAGGGGGCTGCTGGAGAGTCTGAAGTCGTGGGGTGGGGGGAACTCAGACTCTGAAATCAGAGGGTGGGTGGGGGTAGGAGAGGGAGGGAGACTAGGGAATTGGCTCTTCTCACCTGAGGATTTAACATCCAGTGCAATTGGGGTAACCGAAGCTCCAGAGGCAGGAAAGTTTTGCTTCCAAGTGCCTCTTCTAATTTTTATTATGGATTACTCAGTTTCCCAGACTTTCAAATTGTAGTTTGGCTTTCAAGTGCTCCTAATTATTAACGTTTTCCATTGTATTTCTAAGGACCAGCTCGAGAGGCTTTGAAGTAGGGCACCTCTCCTCTCTATTGGTGTGGAGACTGGGGAATGGGGGAGAGAAGGGGACATTGAACATTGAATCTGGGGATTGAGGCTCAAGCTGCGGGGGGTAGGTGGAGAGAATGGGGTGGGTGTGGGGACCAGCATTTCCTGCAGAGCTGGGAGTAGCACCAGCAGCAACGTGGTGAGTGGGAGCGGCACTGAGAGGGGAGCAGCCAATAATGCGGTGAGTGAAACCTAGGGACCTTACTGTGGGTAAATAGTGAAAGGTTGTTCCCATTGGTGGGTGAATGGCGAACTAGGGAATGGAAGCCAAGGATTCTCACTGGAAGAACCAAGGGGAAAGGGAGGAGGAATATTTTTCAAATGAGGGTTATTAGACCATGGGATCCTTCTCCACATGTGACGATTGAGGTAGAAACGAAAACTTAATTTAATAGGGAAGGGGATAAATATTTGAAAAGTAGGAATATAAAAGGATCTGGAGGAATGGGATTACAGGAGAGAGCACCAGCTCTGGGGGCTGAATGGCATCCTCCTGTGCTGAAATGTCTATAATTCTATGAAAACTCCCCTTTTATTGAGATTTAGCCCAGGGAGTGGTTTAGAAATATTGAGAGTTTAGTACAATGTGCCCTGAGAAGTGCCCCAAACATTGAGCCTGCTGCCGTTTATGCAATATTTCAGTTTGGTTCAGGTCATAAGTCCATGTAAAGATCAGTTCTGACTGAGGTTCCCAGTTCAGAACCGGAGTCCAAGGAGGTAGGGTGAGAGATGGAGCCTATTAAAACTGGCATCAACTGGGGAGCCTGACCGCACCTTGTGCAGTGCAGGGAATTTCTGGCTCTGGTTTCAGGATGAATATCAGCGGGTTATAGGATTACTACTAGTAACAGGTAGGATATCGGGGCATTACACTTATTACTACCAATTATATGTAGACCATCAGAGTTATTGTATTACTGTTGATTATGAGGGGAATAGGAGTGTTACCAGTATTATTAAGTATATACCTTTTTATAAGGTAAATACAATAACATTTTTAATGTGATGTGGTCTGCACAACACATGATCAGACCTCCAGGAATGCCTCCAACCAGGATTTGCAATCCCACTGCTGATCTGTGTTCCTATAATGATCTTGATCATAAGTCGCCATGTGAGAAGCTGTGCCAGACTGCTCTGTGACAGTGTATTAGGTGTACCAGTTGTATTCCATGCAGATCAGTATTCTAATAAGTACATTTCAAAAGTACTTCATTGGCTGTAAAGTTACTTGGGATGTCCTGAGGTCATGAAAGGCACAATACAAATGCAAGTTCGCTCTTTCTTTCTTGATGGGTCAAATGGTCTTTTCTCATCCCTGAGTTTCCTTGTGAGATAAATTTGAAATGGAATGCTAGTCCCTTCATATCTGGAGAGTTCTGCATAAATCTACAAAAATATATTGATGTTCACTCCATCATTTTTAGACTGATGGTAACAAACTTTGTGTAATGACAGTCGGTTGATATACTATCCAACATTGTTACCAGCTGGGATGATCTGGTTCAGTGAGAAGCCCTCTTAATTGTGTTTTAAATCAAAGCAAGATGTCAGTTGTGTGCTTGGAGAAAAAGTGATCAATTTAGTATTTTAATGGTGATTACCAGTGGGTTAATTAGCTTTCCAGCTTATATTCATCAGTATTATTAATGTCTTGCAGTGAACAGTGACAGTGCTTAAAAGTGCAATTTGTTTTGACTGAGCAAACAATAGCGATTTTTCAATAAATTACTGTGTGGTGCGTTTGCTTTCCATGTGATCTTTTCCCTTTCCCATTTTCTTAAAGGAGAGGCAAAATGCAGGAAACTTTACTACATACACGTTCGTTTTGGTGCCTTTTTTACAAAAAAATACTTACCTTATTAAAAATGAACTTTTTTTACGTCTGGTGCGGCTCCCATACTGCCACAATTCATTTGATGTCATTGGCAATAACGTGTTTATGGGGAAGCAAATGTGAAGCTGTCTTCTAACATGCTACATTTATAAACAATTTTACAACACCAAGTTATAGTCCAACAAATTTATTTTAAATTCCACAAGCTTTCGGAGGCTTCCTCCTTCATCAGGTGAATGGTGTTTCCACACCGTTCACCTGACGAAGGAGGAAGCCTCCGAAAGCTTGTGGAATTTAAAATAAATTTGTTGGACTATAACTTGGTGTTGTAAAATTGTTTACAATTGTCAACCCCAGTCCATCACCGGCATCTCCACATCATGCTACATTTAGTCATCAGCTGTTGCTATATGTTGAAACTTGATAAGGAAAAGTGGGTGGCTTCTTGCGAGGTGCATTTGAGTGTGGTTTAAGCTGCTTCATGCTCGTGTCTCTTTAGGAACTTTAAGGATCCCAACCAAAACGTAAACCTGTCTTTCTCTTCGAGGTATTGACTGACTTATGCATTTTCTGTTCTTATTTCAAATCTCCAGCAATCCTGTTCTTATTTCCTCCACTCCCCCACCGAACATTTGACCCTTTTGTTGTACAGTGATTGTCAAACAGCCCTGGCCACACCTTGGTTAATAGCTAGAGAATGAATTCTTTGGTGTCTCAATATCTGGGGGCCACTAATGTTTGTTGGACTGGAGGTTAGGTGAGGGGGGGCTGGAGGTTTTGGATTTCTGTTCACAAGCCTATTTTTCCAGTCCAACATGTTAAATTGTTGGCTGCAATAGAGTTACATGAAGATTTGCTTCTATCGTATTGCTTTGTGGACATTTTTATTCAAGAAATGAAAGTATGAAAATGCTGAGTGTGGAATGGGGTATAAGAACAGAGTATTATAAACCTGCTTAGACATTGGATGGGTTCGTAAGTTTAAAAATAGGATTTGAGAAAACATTTCTGGATAACTACCTGCTTTTGAAAATGGGTATTACTCAAACCTTGAAGGACTGCTCTAATCCTGAATGAACTAAATCTCAAACTTGGAAGGATTATGGCATTTAATATGTTGTCTGATTATCTCTCAAAACCAAAAATATAGGTCACTGAAGGCTCTGTACCTAGTGAGAAACTGAACCAGGAAGGCCCACATTTGATTCCTGCTTTATGCTTTGTTAATCTATTTTTACACTGGGTTTACTAGCTAGTGCTGCAAGCTCTCAACGTATGAGTCTTCTACAACTGGTGAGTTCCACAGAGTAGGGCCAAAGCAGCTGAAGTGTCTACCACCAATGGTGGAGTGGAGCAGGGAACGGGGGGTGCACAGGAACCCAGATTCAGAGTATCGGAGGACAAAGGAGATAACGCAAGTCTAGGAAAGGTCAGAGGTAGGACGTGGAGGGATTTGAAGACCTGGGTTTTAAATTTGATCCTCATGAAGTACTGGTGGTTACAGGTCTATCGCTAGTGGTGGAAGCAATTTGAAGGGATGGATTAAAGGCACTTTTACATTTAATACTTCTGTAGTTTGGAGTCTGAATTTCATGTGCTCACTGCTTGCTTTCATGGGCCTACGGTTCTGTCAGGATAAGAGAGCTGGTTTAACCATGCAAATATGGGGAACCGGAGTGCAGACCTTTTGATTCCCATGACCCAAAATATAGAAGTGGTAAATGTTTAAGTACCTGAGGAGTATCTGACAACTAATATATCACATAGTGTTTACTGCTTAGAATCATAGAAGTTTACAACATGGAAACAGGCCCTTCGGCCCAACATGTCCATGTCGCCCAGTTTATGCCACTAAGCTAGTCCCAGTTGCCTGCACTTGGCCCATATTCCTCTATACCCATCTTACCCATGTAACTGTCCAAATGCTTTTTAAAAGACAAAATTGTACCCGCCTCTACTACTGCCTCTGGCAGCTCGTTCCAGACACTCACCACCCTTTGAGTGAAAAAATTACCCCTCTGGACCCTTTTGTATCTCTCCCCTCTCTCCTTAAATCTATGCCCCCTCGTTATAGACTCCTCTACCTTTGGGAAAAGATTTTGACTATCTACCTTATCTATGCCCCTCATTAATTTATAGACTTCTATAAGATCACCCCTAAACCTCCTACTCTCCAGGGAAAAAAGTCTCAGTCTATCCAACCTCTCCCTATAAGTCAAACCATCAAGTCCCGGTAGCATCCTAGTAAATCTTTTCTGCACTCTTTCTAGTTTAATAATATCCTTTCTATAATAGGGTGACCAGAACTGTACACAGTATTCCAAGTGTGGCCTTACTAATGTCTTGTACAACTTCAACAAGACATCCCAACTCCTGTATTCAATGTTCTGACCAATGAAACCAAGCATGCTGAATGCCTTCTTCACCACCCTATCCACCTGTGACTCCACTTTCAAGGAGCTATGAACCTGTACTCCTTACGTATGGTTTTATTTTTACTGTTGATATCTACATTAAATAAGCCAAACAACACAGCACATTATGAAAGATCTGTCCTAGTTGTCTTCAATTGTGGCTTTCCAGTTCCAGGAAGAGTTTTTGACTTGATTGAAGAGTGTGAACTAATTTTGTTAAGAGGTTAATGGAATTGTGAACATAATTTTGTATGGAGCAGTGTATTGCAATTGCATTAACTTATTTGGATCATCCTGTCTCCTATAACAGGGTCTTGGCAATAATGGACGGTGAGGAGCAAGCCCATCATGAGTAAGTGGAGTTGAGGTAGAAGGAAGGTGGTTGTAGTAGGCGACAGTATAGTTAGGGGGATAGACACTGTTCTCTGCAGCCAGGAGCATGAGTCCCGAAGGCTATGTTGCCTATCCAGTGCCAGGGTTAAGGACATCTCCAGGCTGAAGAAGAACTTGGAGGGGGAGGATCCAGTTGTCGTGGTCCACATAGGTACCAACAACATAGGTAGGACTAAGAAAAAGGTTCTGTTGAGAGAGTTTGAGCAGCTAGGGACTAAATTAAAAAGCAGAACCACAAAGATGGTAATCTCTAGATTATTACCTGAGCCATGAGCAAATTGGCATAGGGTCAATAGAATCAGGGAGATGAATGCATGGCTCCAAGATTGGTGTGGGAGAAGTGGATTTCGATTCGTGGGGCACTGGCACCAGTACTGGGTAAAGAGAGCTGTTCCGTTGGGATGGACTACACCTGAACCATGCTGGGACTAGAGTTCTAGCGAATCGACTAACTAGGGAGGTAGATAGGGTGTTAAGCTAAATAAGGGGAGGGGGACAGGGTCCCAGTGGAGAGAAATCTAGACTGCTAAAGAGAAAAGACAAAGAAGCCGTGCAGGAAAATGATTGGGGTAAGGATAACCAGATTGTCAGGAAGGGACAGAGCGTACAAACAAATACAACAAATGGGGTCCGGGTACGAAAAAATGTTGTTAAGACAAGTAGGGCCATAGTACAAAAAAATGTTAAGATGTCTAAAAATGTTAAAAAGACAAATCTAAAGGCACTGTATCTGAATGCACGAAGCATTCGTAATAAGGTAGACGAATTAACAGCACAAATAGATGTAAATGGATATGATAGCAATTAGAGACATGGCTGCAGGGTGACCAAGGCTGGGAGCTGAATATCCAAGGGTATTCGATATTTAGGAAGGACAGGCAAAAAGGAAAAGGAGGTAGGGTGGAGTTGTTAGTAAAGGGTGAAATCAGAGCAATAGTGAGAAAGGATATTGGCTCAGAAAATCAAGATGTAGAATCAGTCTGGGTGGAGTTAAGAAGCACCAAGGGGCAGAAAACACTGGTGGGAGTTGTCTAGGTCTCCAAACAGTAATGGTAATGTAGGGGACAGCATCAAACAGGAAATTAGAGATGCATGTAACGAGGGTATTACAGTAATCATGGATGACTTTAATCTGCATATCGACTGGCCAAACCAAATTAGCAATAATACTGTGGAGGATGAATTCCTGGAGTGTGTACGAGATGGTTTTTTAGACCAGTACGTTGAGGAGCCAGCCAGAGAACAGGCTATCCAAGGTTGGGTATTGTGCAACGAGAAGGGGTTAATCAACAATCTTGTTGTGCGGGGTCCTTTAGGGAGAGTCACCATAAAATGATAGAATTCTTCATTAAGATGGAAAGTGAAATAGTCTAATCCGAAACTAGGGTCCTAAATCTAAACAAAGGTAACTACGAAGGTATGAGGAGTGAGTTGGCTATGATAGATTGGGAAGCTTCAATAAAGGCATGACTGTGAATAGGCAATGGCTAACATTTAAGGAACGAATGCATGAATTGCAACAATTATACATTCCTTTCTGGCGCAAAAACACAAAAGGAAAAGTGGACCAACCATGGCTAACAAAAGAAATTAAGGATAGTATTAGATCTAAAGAGGATTCATATAAAGTTGCCAGAAAAAGTAGCAAGCCTGAGTTGGGAGCAGTTTAGAATTCAGCAAAAAAGGACCAAGAGATTGATTAAGAGGGAAAAAATAAAGTCTGAGACTAAACTTGCAAGGAACATAAAAGTGGACTGTAAAAACTTCTACAAGTATGTAAAAAGAAAAAGATTAGTGAAGACAAATGTAGGTCCCTTACAGTCAGAAACAGGAGAATTTATAAAGGGGAACAGGGAAATGGCAGAGCAATTAAACAAATACTTTGATTCTGTCTTCACGGAAGAGGACACAAATAACTTCCCAGAAATGCTAGGGAACCAAGGGTCTAGTGAGAAGGAGGAATTAAAGGAAATTAGTACTAGGGGAAAAAAAAATAGTGCTGGAGAAATTAATGGGACTGAAAGCCCTTAAATCCCCAGGACAGGATAATCTGCATCCCAGAGTACTAAAAGAGGTAGCCATGGAAATAGTGGCTGCATTAGTTGTCATCTTCCAAAATTCTATAGATTATGGAACAGTTCCTGCAGATTGGAGGGTGGCAAATGTAACCCCACTATTTAAAAAAGGAGGGAGAGAAAACTGGGAACTATAGACCGGTTAGGCTAACATCAGTAGTAGGGAAAACGCTAGAGTCTATTTTATAAAGGATGTGATAACAGGACACTTAGAAAATATCAACGGGATTAGACAAAGTCAACATGGATTTATGAAAGGGAAATCATGTTTGACAAACCTACTGGAGTTTTTTGAGAATGTAACTGGTAGAATAGATAAGGGAGAACCAGTGGGTGTGGTTTATTTGGATTTTCAGAAGGCCTTTGATAAAGTCCCACATAAGCGGTTAGTGTGCAAAATTAAAGCACATGGGATTGGTGGTAATATACTGGCATGGATTGAAAATTGGTTAACAGACAAGAAACAGAGAGTAGGAATAAAAGGGTCTTTTTCGGGGTGGCAGGCAGTGACTAGCGCGGTACCGCGGGGATCGGTGCTTGGGCCCCAGCTATTCACAATATATATCAATGATTTGGATGAGGGAACCAAATGTAATAATTCCAAGTTTGCTGACGACACAAAACTAGGTGGGATCGTGAGTTGTGAGGAGGATGCAAAGAGGCTTCAAGGCGATTTAGACAAGTTGAGTGAGTGGGTAAATACATGGCAGATGCAGTATAATGTGAAGTTATCCACTTCGGAAGGAGAAACAGAAAGGCAGAATATTATTTAAATGGTAATAGTTTGGGGAATGTTGATGTAAAAGTGACCTGGGTGTCCTTGTACACCAGTCACTGAAAGCAAACGTGCAGGTCCAGCAAGCGGTTAGGAAGGCAAATGGTATGTTGCCCTTCATTGCAAGAGGATTTGAATGCAGGAGCAAGGATGTCTTACTACAGTTATACAGGGCTTTGGTGAGATCACACCTGGAATATTGTGTTCAGTTTTGGTCTCCTTACCGAAGAAAGGATATGCTTGCCATCGAGGAAGTGCAGCGAAGGTTCACCAGACTGACTCCTGGGATGGCAGGACTGTCGTATGAGGAGAGATTGAGTCGACTCGAGTTTAGAAGAATGAGAGGGGATCTCATTGAAACATATAAAATTCTGACGGGGCTAGACAGACTGGTGGCAGGGAGGCTGTTTACCCTGGCTGGGGAGGGGGGGTGGTCACAGTCTCAGGATACGGGGTAGGACATTTAGGTCTGAGATGAGGAGAAATTTCTTCACTCGGAGGGTGGTAAACCAGTGGAATTCTCTACCACAGAAGGCTGTGGAGGCCAAGTCACTGAATATATTTGAGGAGCTAGATAGATTTCTGGATATAAAAGGCATCAAGGGGTATGGGGCGAGAGCGGGAATATGGTATTGAGATAGAGGTTCAGCCATGATCTTATTGAATGGTGGAGCAGGCTCCATGGGCCGTATGGCTTGCTCCTCCTATTTCTTATGAGTCACCTCGGCTACTTTGAGGTGGATTAATGCTTGACTTGTCAAGCTGGCTTTATTTTTGAAGTGTTCTCAGGCTAAATGCGCATATTGTAGACAGCTGGCAAATGAGCGAAACTGAGCACACTAATGGCTCAGTTGTTGAAGGCACTGCATATGTGGACCTGAGGCCCATGGACCAGAAAGTTCCTAGGTTCTATCTTGAGCCTATGATGATTTAGCTGATCTCAGCTGGGGCAGCAGTAGGGATGTTACAATTGGTCAGTGCCCTTGGGCTGGGGAAAGGAGAAATCAAGCAGCCTTACTGTTCCTGATTTGCTGTCCAGTGACTTCCACTGAAAATTGCACAGGTGGATGTCAGATGAGGACAAGATCAAGGTTTGCTATGATGCTTCCCATGGTAAAATAGTTTGTTGACATTCAGTGTCTCTGCTGACATGACGAATGGCTGGCCACTTTGCCAAGGCACCGAAGTGGGGATAACCATGGGAACAGCTTTAAGGAGAAATTGCGCGGGCTGTGGGGGGGGAAACCTGAAAGTAATTTCTTTTTTAAAAAAAAACTGGTATGATATTAAATCTCATATTGTGCAATCGGCAATCTTGCTGTTTTAATGAGACCTTTAATACAAAGGTAGAATGATAGACAAGTTTGGGGTTTGTCAACTTTTGTGTCCTGACTCTCTCTACCCACCACGGCAGGAATTTTGCTTTGTGCTATAAATATAACGTTTTTTAATGAATTTTATGCTGTTTTATTGATCACCTGTCATGATCCAGCCTAATGTTCTTAAATTATTCTGCTTAAGTGTAGGCTGGGAATTCAATGTTTCTAGCAGTAATGACACCCATGTTGAGAAATGTTTTTTGCCGTGGCTGAATTTCTTCTAACAGGAATATTTTTCTCACAAATTCACCTATCTGTTTCATAAAGTATGACTTTAGAACAGTGTGTTTAAGGCATAGTGTTGCACTGAGTGGTGCTGTTAACAATGACCATTGGAACTAATTAAGCCACTTTTCTGTAGTTACATTGCTGACCCAACTGTGGTGGCAATTCGTCTTCCACAAAAAACCCGAGATTTTTATTTTTGTGATTGAAACCTCGGTGGGTCAGGTCTTGAGTCTAATCACAAGCTGTGCTGAGTTAGTTGATCTCAGCCAGGGAGGCCGTTGGGGTGCTACAGTGCTTTGGGCTAGGCAGTGAAGTAATCGGACAGGGTTTGTGTCTCCAATCACTGGAAAGCTCCATGTGTGGAAGTCATGTGAGGGTGCGATTGTGCTTGGCTATATCATTGAATAGTCTACGAAGATTGACTCTTAACACATGTGAGGAATGGCCCCTTTGGAAACCTATTGAAGGGCAACCAGTACCCATGGAAGGCTGCCTTAACATTAGTCAGTGCTTTCAGGAGTGGGAGGGAGAGAGACAAAACGTGGACATTAGAATAGGTGTGATGGCATAAAGATATTGTAGGGTAGTGGTTTTCAAACTTGGCTGTGTAGGACCTCCTGCAACTATTGTTGTACATCTTGGGATGCCCTATTTTAATTTCTGAATGGCAAAAGAATACAGCTGTTCTTGCAGGAAAATTTGTTATTTTAACTGATTGTAAATCAACAAATATAGAATGCAGAATTTTCCGGATACTGTGCTTGCAGTACTCAATACACCTGGCTCCAGGCGAACATAAATCTGACCTCATGCACTCCTTGTATCTCTTTACGGGTTCTATTTAGAAAGAATTTACTGTAAATGATCAAATCTTGGAAACACAATCTTTCTCCATACCACTGGAAGCATGATGTCCATCAGTGTTCATATTTGTTTTCTGTTAAGCTGAGCCCTACTAGATTTTGTGGTCAACCTCTACTTGGTTTTAAATTTGGGCGTGATCAGATGATTGAGGGATTGTGACAATAAACATTGACCACAGTAACTGTGGATTTACAGATCTCCCATGGCATTGCTCACTTAGTCAGGGATTCACTGTGCTATACAAATAGGTGTTGTTAACAGAGTGAAGGGGAATGTTCTACAAGAACTTGTGTAACATATGAAGAATACGGGTGACTTTTAATCAATACCAGTCGATCTCTTGCGGGTATGGATGGGAGTCATGGTGTGCGTAAGTTGTACCATGACGGTATGGGGCCAGTTCATTGGACCTGGTCATTTCCTGTCCTTTATTCCTTGTGTACAAAAATGAAGACCAGATGCAGTCTTCAGATGAGGCAGGATTAGAGGCTGTGGGGGTAGGGGATTTGGACTGGGATGCACAGAAGTAATTCAGCCCCCATTTTAAAGTAATTCATTCTGTAATTACTTCAATATTTTAATTTTTACGTTATTAATTCCAATGTCCACATTTATAATGGAAGCGACCTCTGTAAACTTGTTGTCTAATTCCAACCTTCTCTAAAAGGTGGAGTTGTCGCATTGGTGGGGGGTGTAATTACAGGATGACAAGTTTACATAGGCAGTTCCCATTATAAATGTGGAAATCGGAATTTATAATGGAAAAAGTTGTCAGGAAGCGTGTGGATTTAAGATTTTTAATGAAGATAGATCTATGCCCATCTGCCGACACCTCCAGTCGTGTAAGTATCACACTTGTGTTGTACTTGGCATAGGCTATTTTATGCAAATTAATAATATTTATTCTGAGTCATTTGGAAAGTTCAGAAAACCTCTCCAAGGAAGGAAAACATTAGAATGATAATATCTGCAATCCTTTATTTGATGAAATTCAGCCTGGGTTCTAATTTCCTGCCAGTGTTGACTGAGCAATTGAAGTTTATAACCTTCAAGGGGCACATTCTCATTTTAATGCAAAAATCATACATGTTCATTACAAAACATTGCAGCAGCCAGTTTGCCACGAGCAATGCCACAGGAGGTCCACTAATATCAATTTTAAAAGGTTTGCCGGTGAGTGCAAATGCAAAGTAAGTTTTGAATGTTCCTTACCTACAACTTGAACCAGTACATTCCAATCTTCAAAATTCCCTCACCAAACAGCAATTAATCTGCAAGTGATCTTGGGCTGTGCTCACTTAGAACAATATCACTCTGCCCTTAAAGGGACATAGAATCACTGTAGCAGAATAGTCCATTGTGCATTACTTGGTATGATGTATAATGCTATTTATCATGAGCATTGCCATAAGAGATCTGCTTACATAATATAATTTCTTAGTAAGGCCCTGACCAAGCAAGAAGTGATCAGATGAAATGTAACCAACTGATGAGGGTGCATATGTAGTTTGTAGTAGAGTTTTACATTGATAAGTCACTAGGTTAAATACATCCCCTTCTATAACTAATTTACTTTTTAAAATTCAGATAAAAGTCAGCAACACTTCCACTTTGTTTTCAACAGGATCTGATTGCCCAACATGCAAGATGGCTACCATGTCATATTAATGAAAAGTAATGGCGAGTCAGTGAGATTTTTACGGAGCCTCGCTTTAGGGTTTTTTTCCCTCAGTAAGAGCTTATGAAATTTTTGATATCTGAACTGGAACTGTGGAAAAATATCCACCAGTACAATTACAGATTTTGCCCTTCCAACCAAGGATTGTGTCCACAAGAAGCATTTTGAGTGGTATAACATATGTCAACAGTGGTGAGGGCAGATTGAGGTGATGAATTGAGTGTCACACAAGAGTATCACCCAGCCTGAAAGCATTTTTTTAAATATAAATTCTTAGTACCAAAACATTAAATTTAGCCAGGTGACAGTGCTGAACTTGATACAACTGTTGGACTACATAGAAATTGTATGCTTTACTTAATTGCTGTAAGGCTACCAATGTTTATGTTGGTATGCTGATAATGTGGCATGGCATAGTGTCCTGTAAGTACTGATACAATTTCTTATTTTGGAAGTTCATACGATTTTGTTTGGTTCTCCCTAGCTTGTCAGCGAAAAGGTGGGTGGTGCAGAAGGAACCAAGCTCGATGAAGACTTCAAAGAGATGGAGCGGGTAGGTGAATTAATGGATTTACTTCAAATCGTACACTACACGGACAAAAACTGTTAGTACTCAAAATATGGCCCAGGGACTACTTGTAAACTGCCTCTCCCTCTCTGATTATCCTTGGCAGACTTAATGCCCCATGTGTATCTGGGCTTGCGCAGCTATGGGATGTTGACCAAATTAGGATTTAGTACTGTAGCCTCTCTTTCTTGTTCTCAAACACAGAAGCAAGAGAATGCTTTTGGGAGGCTTGGTTTGCCCTCCTGTAGCAAGCAAAAGTATCTTAGTACAACTAAACTATTGGGCTTTATCATTTTTTCATCTTTCTATGGGGAAGTGCCTGACCTCCACTTAACAACTTGCCACAGCTTTGATTGAATTCAGGGGCTCACTGTTGAGGGACCCAAGCCGCAGCCCCGTGTTCATTATTCTGTAATGCAGAGTACTGCAATGTTTCTGAGGACGACCCTTGAGCAAGACATTAGTCAGGATTGTAGCCACTAATAAAATGTTTGCAAATAACACTTTGTACTAGCTACAGTTTTGTAATTTGACCTATTTTACCAGTAATGCAACATAGTCTTCTGTTGCTTTCGTCATGTTTACTGATCTAGCTTTAATGCTCACTAACTCTGGTTTACAATTCTGATGGGAGTCTTGATGGATATGTTGTGAAAGAGAGGAAATTGCCTCAGTTTTCTTGCTCCACTGAGACTTGCTTGGCTCTCCTGCTTGATCTGAGGTCATAAATCACTCAGCTTTGGCTAATACGCTGTACATTAACACAAAGCCAGGATACATTAAGTCACGGATTGTAGGTTAGATCATTTACAACAATATTAAAATCTAACACATTTTTACAAAGTAGCACCTAAACTCTTGGGGGAAATGTTATCAGCATATTCTCTCTTTCCTTCCCCCCCCCCCCACAATCCACAATCTAAGCCCAGGGCTGCTGAGACCAATTGTAGCATCCGTACAGGTATCTTGGCTGCGATCCACTCACTCTGAACAGGCCAGAGATCTTCCTGGTCTGTATTACTCCTGCGTGAAGATTAGCCACTTAGATGAGTTACTTTGTATGACCGTACCCCAGCAAGAGTCAGCACCTTAAGGAAACATTTTTAAAGTAATTTGGCTGTAGTGTTTGAAGGGTCGACACTAGCTTGTACTGTATTTTACACTAATCAATCCACTGGTGATGCAAAACTCTCCTGCAGTGATTGTGTTAGCTATGAGCATCACCTTTCAGATCAGTAATTAATCATTGGCATCAGTACTGGACTATCTTGTCAAATGTGCAAACTAATGCCACTGATTTGAGTGTCCTGTACCAAAACCCCACAATAATCGCGTGTTCTTAAACTCCTGATTTTGAAAATTGTGTTTTGCGCAAGTTCCTCATATCACATAACAGGAGAAAAGCCTTCCAATCTCCCATCTGGAAAGAACTTACAACCCTGCACATGCACACACCTGTTCTAAATTTACTGTTCAAAATTTATTTGCATTTATGCTCCTTTCTTTTACTATCTCATTTTAGTTTGATGTAGTGTTCTGGATTTATCTTTTCTAAACTGTTTATGTTCTATGCATTTGGGGTACCCTTCTTTCGACAACAACTTGCATTTTTAATGTAGAAAAAACATTTCAAGGTGCATTACAGAGGTATAAGAAAACAACTGAACACCCAGCCAACGAAGAGGCTATTCGAGCAGTGACCAAAAGTTTGGTCAAGAGATGGGTTATCAGGAGGGCCTTTAATGGAGGAGAGAGAGGTGGAGAGGCAGAAGGACTTGGGTGGGAATTCCAGAGCGTGGGCCCTAGATGGTTGAAAAGGGGGGAGGAATGATGCTGCCAGTGGTGGGGCAAAAGGGGGGAGATGCAGAAGAGCCAGAGCCAAAGTCAGATGAACGGAGAATTTAGGGGGGGTTGTATTGCTAATAGAGTCTACAGAGATGAGGTGGGCCAAGACTGGATTTGAACACAATAATGAGAATTTTAAGCTTGAGGCAGTGGTGGGGGTGGGGGGCGGTGGGTGGTTGGTTGGGAGCCAGTGTAGGTCAGCGAGGACAGGGGTGATGGGTGAGGGGGAACTGGATGTGTTTTAGCAGCAGAGTCTTGGCTGAGCTGAAGTCTATGGAGGGTGGAGGATGGGAGGCCAGCCAGCAGAGCACTGGAATAGTCAAGTCTGGAAGTAAGAACAGCATGGATGAGGGTTCAAACAGCAGATGGGCTGAGGCAGGGCAGAGGTGGGTGATATAGGTGAAAGTAGGCGATCTTTGTAATGGAGAGGATATAGAGTGAGAAGCTCAGCTCAGCTCAGGATCCAAGAGGACACCAAGGTTGTGAGCAGTCTGGTTCAGCCTTAGATACTGCTGGGGAAAAGGGATGGAATCGGCTGCAAGAGTATCGAGATTGTGGTGGGAGCTGTCTTACCAATTTTTAGCTGGAAGAAATTGCAGACTGGATGTCGGACATGCAATCTGACAACACAGAGGTAGTGGAGGGATCGGGACAGCTAGTGGAGAGGTAGAGCTGGTGTTGCCAGTGTACATATGGAAGTGGGTTGTGAATTACTGGGTGGAGGGGTTGTGAGTTACTGAGGGGGGTAGTTGTGAGATACTGGGGGAGGGGGATGTCACCATGGGGCAGCACGTAAATGAGGAAGAGGAGCATGCATAGAGTATACCTGTGCATTGAAATTATACTGCAAGAAGATCAGCATATAGGCAATTAACAAATTTGTATGAAATTCTTAGGGCTGCTATTTTTATGGAGGTGTTAATCTGTTCAAAATCAACAACAACTTGCATTTATATCGCGCCTTTAACGTAGTAAAACAGCCCAAGGCACTTCACAGGAGCGTTATCAAACAAAATTTGACATGGCGCTACATAAGGAGATATTAGGACAGGTGAGGTAGGTTTTAAGGAGCTTCTTAAAGAAGGAGAGAGAGGTGGAGAGGTTTAGGGACGGAATTCCAGACAGCTGAAGGCATTGCTGCCGATGGTGGAGCGATTTAAAATTGGGGATGTGCAAGATGCAAGAGTTGGAGGAGCACAGAGATCTCGGAGGATTGTAGGGCTGGAGGAGGTTACACAGATAGGGAGACAGCGAGGCCATGGAGGGATTTGAAAACAAGGATGTGAATCTGGCGTTCCTGGACTGGGAGCCAATGTAGGTCAGCGAGCACAGGGGTGATGGGTGAATAGGATTTGGTGCGAGTTAGGATACAGGCAACAGAGGTTTGGATGAGCTCAGGTTTATGGAGGGTGGAAGATGGGAGGCCAACCAGGAGAGCATTGGAATTGTCGAGTCTTGAGGTAACAAAGGCATGGATGAGGGTTTCATCAGCAGACACAGTGCCACCTTAGCCCTCCCTATCTCTGTAACCTCCTCCAACCCTACAGCCCTTAGATCTCTGGGCTCTTCCAGTTCTTGCCTCTTATGCATCCACGATTTTAATCGCTCCACCACTAAAGGCTATGCCTTCAGCTGCAAATGTAAACCATCTTACAACACCAAGTTATAGTCCAACAATTTTATTTGAAAATCACAAGCTTTCGGAGGCTTCCTCCTTCGTCAGGTGAATGTCAGGAAATCCTTGAACCTTTTGCATTTATATTCAGAGAACAATACCTGGTGATTAATGATAATCATTCCAACTGCCCGTTTTCAAGGCAATCAAAGTGTTCAGACAGAGAGGTGTTACCTACAGGACCACCGAATATACAAACGGCCAGAACACAAAACAGAGAGAGAGAGGGAGAAACATCCGAAAGGAAGAGAAAGACTGAAAATGACCCGTTGAATTAAAAACAGATAACTTTTATTCGCTGGTGGGGTTACGTGTAGCGCGACATGAACCCAAGATCACGGTTGAGGCCGTCCTCATGGGTGCGGAACTTGGCTATCAATTTCTGCTCGACGATTTTGCGTTGTCGTGTGTCTCAAAGGCCTCCTTGGAGTAAGCTTACCTGAAGATCGGTGGCTGAATGTCCTTGACTGCTGAAGTGTTCCCCGACTGGGAGGGAACCCTCCTGTCTGGCGATTGTTGCGTGGTGTCTGTTCATCCGTTGTCGCAGTGTCTGCATTGTCTCGCCAATGTACCATGCTCCGGGGCATCCTTTCTTGCAACGTATGAGGTAGACAATGTTGGCCGAGTCAAAGGAGTATGAACCATGTACCTGGTGGGTGGTGTCCTCTCGTGTGATGGTGGTATCTGTGTCAATGATCTGGCATGTCTTGCGGAGGTTACCGTGGCAGGGTTGTGTCGTGTCGTGGACGCTGTTCTCCTGAAAGCTGGGTAATTTGCTGCGAACGATGGTCTGTTTGAGGTTGGGTGGCTGTTTGAAGGCGTGGGGATGGCCTTCGCAAGGTGTTCGTTGTCATCGATGACATGTTGAAGGCTGCGGAGAACATGGCGTAGTTTCTCTGCTCCAGGGAAGTACTGGACGACGAAGGGTACTCTGTTGGTTGCGTCCTGTGTTAGTCTTCTGAGGAGGTCTATGCGATTTTTCGCTGTGGCCCGTCGGAACTGTCGATCGACGAGTCGAGCGTCATATCCCGTTCTTACGAGGGCGTCTTTCAGCGTCTGTAGGTGTCCATCGCGTTCCTCCTCGTCTGAGCAGATCCTGTGTGTTCGCAGGGCCTGTCCATAGGGGGTGGCCTCTTTGACGTGGTTAGGGTGGAAGCTGGAAAAGTGGAGCATCGTGAGGTTGTCCGTGGGCTTGCGGTAGAGTGAGGTGCTGAGGTGCCCGTCTTTGATGGAGATTCGTGTGTCCAAGAAAGAAACTGATTCTGAGGAGTAGTCCATGGTGAGCTTGATGGTGGGATGGAACTTGTTGATGTTATCGTGTAGTCTCTTCAGTGATTCTTCGCCGTGGGTCCATAGAAAGAAAATGTCGTCGATGTATCTGGTGTATAGCGTTGGTTGGAGGTCCTGTGCAGTGAAGAAGTCCTGCTCGAACTTGTGCCTGAAAATGTTGGCGTATTGGGGTGCGAATTTGGTCCCCATGGCTGTTCCGTGTGTTTGGGTAAAGAACTGGTTATCGAAGGTGAAGACATTGTGATCCAGGATGAAGCGGATGAGTTGTAGGATGGCGTCTGGAGATTGGCAGTTGTTGGTGTTGACTGTTGATGCTGTTGCAGCGATGCCGTCATCGTGGGGGATACTGGTGTAGAGTGCCGAGACGTCCATCGTGGTGAGAAGTGTTCTTGGTTCAACTGGTCCGTGGGTACTGAGTTTTTGTAGGAAGTCTGTAGTGTCGCGACAGAAGCTGGGGGTTCCCTGTACGATGGGTTTCAGGTTGCCCTCGATGTATCCAGAGAGGTTCTCACACAGGGTTCCGTTGCCTGATACGATAGGACGTCCGGGTGTGTTGGCTTTGTGTATCTTTGGGAGGCAGTAGAAGTCTCCCACGCGGGGAGTACGTGGGATGAGAGCGCGTAGGATGCTTTGAAGGTCTGGATCGAAGGTCTTGATCAGTTTGTTGAGCTGGTGGGTGTGTTCTTTGGTCGGATCTGCGGGTAACCGTCTGTAGTGTTCCTGGTTGTCCAGTTGTCGGTATGCTTCTTTGCAATAGTCCGTTCTGTTCTGTATGACGATGGCTCCTCCTTTGTCCGCTGGTTTGATGACGATGTTGCGGTTGGTCTTGAGAGCGTTGATGGCGTTGCGTTGTGCTCGGGTGACATTCTGGACTGTCTTGTGAGTGCGGCTGATGAATCTGGCATTGACTCATTTCCTGACAGCTTGAGCATACATGTCAAGCTGAGGGCAGCGACCCTCCGGAGGAGTCCAGTTTGACTCTTTCTTCTTGGGTTGATGTACCGCAGATCCCTCTGTCTGCTGTTCCGGATCGTTGATTGTCTCATTGGGTTCGCTGCTGAAATCTTGGGATTTGTGGAAGAATTCCCGGAGCCTCATTCTCCTGATGAATTCCTCTGTGTCCGCCGCGAGACCGATGGGGTCCCTTTTGGTAGTGGGGCAGAAATTGAGCCCTCGGCTGAGAACTTCGATTTCGTCTGGTTGAAGGGTGTGGTCGGACAAATTGACGATAGACTTCCCTGTGGTTGCAACTGCAAAGGCATGGATGAGGGTTTCTGCAGCAAACAGGTTGACCCGTTCATTAGATGAGTATACAAAGTGTTTACATGCTAATCTTCCTACAGTGTAGTTTCAGTGCCGCCTTAGACCTCTCTCTCTGGAGGAAAAACCCATTCAAAACACTTAACCGGCACCTAAACATAATTAACATCCCTCACTATCTTTATCTTTAGTCTTCCTCCATCTGGGATGCCCCATCGCCACACCATGATGAAAGAATTTAAAAGGACGGACCTTCATTTGTCCCTCCTCCAACACTGTTGTCTTCTCTTGATCCTAAAGATTCAAATTTTGCAGATGACACGAAACTCGGAAATGTAGTAAACACTGTGGAGCATAGTGATAAGCTTCAAGAGGACATACAGACTGGTGAAATGGGCAGACACATGGCAAATGAATTTTAACGCAGAGAAGTGTGAAGTGATACATTTTGATAGGAAGAATGAGGAGAGGCAATACAAACTAAATGGTACAACTCTAAAGGGGGTGCAGGAAAAGACAGACCAGGGGGTGCACATACACAAATCTTTGAAGGTGGCAGGACAAGTTGAGAAGGCTGTTTTTTAAAAAAAAGCACATGGGATTGTTGGCTTTATTAATAGGCATCGAGTACAAAAGCAAAGAAGTTATGCTAAACCTTTATAAAATACTGCTTAGGTCTCAGCTGAAGTATTGTGTTCAATTCTGGGCAGCACACTTTAGGAAGGATGTCAAGGCCTTAGAGGGTCCAGAAGAGATTTACTAGAATGGTGTTAGGGGTGAGGGTCTTCAGTTATGTGGAGAAGCTGGGGTTGTTCTCCTTTTGAACAGAGAAGGATAAGGGTATATTTGATAGGGGTGTTCAAAATCATGAAGGGTTTTGATAGAGTCAATAAGGAGAAATTGTTTCCAGTGGCAGAAGGATCAGTAACCAGAGGACACAGATTTAAGGTGATCATCAAAAGAGCCAGAGGCGACATGAGGAAACATTTTTTACACAGCAAGTTGTAATCTGGAATGCACTACCTGAAAGGCTGGTGGAAGCAGATTCAATAGTAACTTTCAAAAGGGAATTGGATAAATACTTGAAGGGAAAAAAAATTACAGGGCTATGGGTAAAGAGCAGGGGAATGGTACTAATTGGATAGCTCTTTCAAAGAGCCGGCACAGGCATGATGGGCTGAATGGCCTCCTCCTGTGCTGTACCTACCATGATACAAAAGTATCCTTAAATTTCCCCTTCCCACAAGGTCCTCCCTCTTTGCTACAAACTAAAGATTTTGAAAATCCTAGCTTAGTGTCACCAAATCCCTTAATTTATCTCATCATCTACTTTTTTCAACCTTTATTATTTTGCACTGCGGGCGCTGGCCCTTTGTTTAGGTATCTCAAAAGGGTGCATCTCTGCCTAGAGGGGAATTATTTTCCCCTCCCAGAGAGAACTGACACAACTATGCTCCAGAAAGGGTTTATCTTTGATCAGTGCAAAAAAGATGGAACATACGGTCCTCTTATTTCCCCCACAGCCTAGTTTTTCTACAATTTGATTTCACACTGGACTATCTGGTTCTTGCTTAGGTGTTCTAGAATTTTTTTTCTCAGACTGGATGACAGAAGACTTTTTAGAACAAGTCTGTTTTTTTTACTTCTCACCTTTCTGATGTAGAGGCATCAGTTTGTAAGGATCCCAAATAGTTTTTATTATCAGCAGAGCAAATACTGGGAATTAGGAGCATAGGAACAGGAGTAGGCCATTCAGACCCTAGTGCCTGCTCTGCCATTTGATAAGATCATGGCTGATCTGTGATCTAGCTCCATATACCTGCCTTTGGCCCATATCCCTTAATACCTTTAGTTGCCAAAAAGCTATCTATCTCAGATTTAAATTTAGCAATTGAGCTAGTATCAATTGCCGTTTGCGGAAGAGAGTTCCAAACTTCTAACACCCTTTGTGTGTAGAAATGTTTTCTATTCTCACTCCTGAAAGGTCTGGCTCTAATTTTTAGACTGTGCCCTCTACTCCTAGAATCCCCAACCAGCGGAAATAGCTTCTCTCTATCCACCCTATCTGTTCCCCTTAATATCTTAAACTTTGATCAGATCACCTCTTAACCTTCTAAACTCTTGAGAATACAACCCCAATTTATGTAATCTCTCTTCGTAACTTAACCATTGAAGTCCAGGTATCATTCTAGTAAACCTACGCTGCACTCCCTCCAAGGCCAATATGTCCTTCTGAAGGTGCGGTGCCCAGAACTGCTCTCAGTACTCCAGGTGCAGTCTAACCAGGGTTTTGTATAGCTGCAGCATAACTTCTGCCCCCTTGTACTCTAGTCCTATAAAGGCCAGCATTCCATTAGCCTTATTGATTATTTTCTGTACCTGTTTTACACAGCAAGTTGTAATCTGGAATGCACTACCTGAAAGGGTGGTGGAAGCTGTGACACTTCAATGATCTATGTACCTGAACCCCTAAGTCCCTTTGGACGTCCACTGTTTTTAACTTTTTACCATTTAGAAAATACTCTGTTCTATCCTTTTTTGATCCAAAGTGGATGACCTCACATTTGTCTACACTGAATTCCATTTGCCCATTCACCTAATCTATCAATATCGCTTTGTAATTTTATGTTTTCATCTACACTGCTTACAATGCCATCAATCTTTGTGTCATCGGCAAACTTAGATATGAGACTTTCTATGCCTTCATCTAAGTCATGAATAGATATTGTGAATAATTGAGGCCCCAAGACGGATCCCTGTGGGACTCCACTAGTCACATCCTGCCAATGTGAGCACTTACCCATTATCCCTACTCTCTGTCGCCTTTCGCTCAGCTAATTTCCTAACCAAGTCCGTACTTTTTCTTCGATTCCATGGGCTTCTATCTTAGCTAACAGTCTCTTATGTGGGACCTTATCAAATGCCTTCTGGAAGTCCATATAAATAACATCCATTGACATTCCCCTGTCCACTACTACACATTCACCTGACGAAGGAGAAAACCTCTGAAAGCTTGTGATTTTCAAATAAAACAGTTGGACTATAACCTGGTGTTGTAAGATTCCTAACATTTGTCAACCCCAGTCCATCACCGGCATCTCCACATCATCACTACTTTAGTCACCTCTTCAAAAAATTCCATCAGGTTTGTCAGGCACGTCCTACCTTTCACAAATCTATTCTGGCTCTCTCTGATTAACTGAAAATTCTCAGTGTTCAGTCACCCTATCTTTAATTATAGACTCCAGCATTTTCCCCATGTCATGATCCAGTCTTGGGCCAAAAAGTGACAATTTACCAAAGCCCAGCTGCTTCACTTAAAATGCACTTGGTTTCTGCAATTGGTTCAACATTGCATGTGCACTAAGTAAGTTTTTAATCAAACCTGAGGATGTGAAGTTTGTGATGCAAAGGAAAGACAGATGGAGTGAACTGGTGAGAACAAGTAGAACAGGTTTCACGGTGAAAAGAATTGCCTTTCTTGCTATCTACTGGATGTTAAAAAGCAAAACACTTGATTCCTTACGGAGAAGTGTCTAGCCAAGTACGGCTAGCTTAAGTATGCATACAGAAGAATACTGCATTTAACCCATACATTCATCTTGGACAGAATAGCCTGTAACAAATGGTCTTTTTAATACCAGGTTGTTAAATAATGATTGTTCTCATTACTTACTCCAGATGTTTCAAATATCCCTTCTAAATATGAATGATCCTAACTTTTAATGTGCAACAGTTGTGAAACAACAATGCTTTAACACAATGAGAAACTAATACAACACTCACAAGCTCACTTGCCAGCTACCATTGCACATGACCATAAACCATTATTTCACTGAGCTTTTTTTCCCCTAGTCTCTTCCCTCTACTCCTGAAGGCACAGAATTTTCCTGGGGTATGGTTCTGTAGTAACTGCAGCTTTTCAACACCTTGCCCAAGTGGTCATTCTTCATGTGAGTCTGGCCATTGTGTTGGTGGGCAATTTCTGGCGCTTTCACTTGAAGCAATAATTTAATTTAGAGTGGGAGGAGGCTCGTGTGGAGTACAAACACCGGCATGGACCAGTTAGGCCAAATGGACTGTTTCTGTACTGTAGATTCTGTGTAATTTCCTATGTAAATCACCTGCAAAACTGGTCTCGCCATCATCACCAGATCTGGCTGTACCACATGTAGTACTAACAGGCCTCACTCTCCTTTGCCAAAACCACCCACTACTCGAAGATCATCATGGAGAGCAAAGATATCCCCTGACTTCTGCTCTCCACTACTAACTGTCTCCTTATCCCTCTCTCCTATCCCTTGCACCCTCCAGCAACAAGTGTGAGGAGCTCATGGACTTCTAAGTGACCAAGATGAAGACCATTTGTTCAGCTGACTCTTTTGTATCCCCCTTTCCCCTGCCCACAAGCCAAATTCTCCCACCAGGCCCACCCCTGTTCTATCGCTGAACCTGCATCTCTCTCTGCTTTCTCTCCAGTCTCCCTTCATGCCCAACTCTGAACTCATCTCGTCCATGAGACCCACCTCTTGCTCCCTTGACCCCATTCCCACGAAACTGCTGACCACCTAACATCTCTTCCTGGCCCCCATATTGGCTGACATTGTAAATGGTTTCCTCTCCTCGCATACTGTCCCCCTCTCTAATCAACACCCACCACCCCCCCCTTCCAAAAAAACAACCCTTGTCCCCTCTACCCTTGCAAACTACTGGCCCATCTCCAACCTTCTGCCCTTTCCCAAGTCCTTGAATGTGTTCTTGCCTCCAAAATCCATGCCTATCTTTCCCACGATTCCGTTTGAGTATGTCCAATCAGGTTTCTACCTCTCCATCACAAAGAATGCCTATTTCACTTCCATAACATCAACTGACACCCATACATGTGCACTTTCCAGCAGGGGTCGGTACATAGTGATTGGGGTTAAAAAACTAAACTGATTTCCCAAATCCTCTCCCTAACCTCGGGGTGCAAAGGCTAACTGTAGCATCTCGGATGCTACACCGGCTGATATCAAAAAACTGACCACAGACCAGGGGTGGAACTTGAGATCTTCTAGCCTGCATGACTTATTGCGGCACTGCACTTACACACTGATACAGATTCATGAATCTCAGTAAATCTGTCCTTTCTATTTAATTGTACCTTTTTTCCTCCAATCAAATAGATTTCAACCCCTTTGTTTGCCGTTCCCAAACCAAGTTTACAATTCCACTCGGTACTTCCTTGTTCCGGGTACTTGTTCGTTCTTTTATTTTTGTACGTGGGATACCCATTTGGTGAATTGTACACCTGTAGAGTAGCACTGTGCGATGGGATGGTGAACTCTGGGCTCACTGTATTTATAGTTCCCCCACAGCGCGTTCCTGATCTGTTGTACAGAGACTAGTTGTTTCCCCGCAGAAAGGCAGGAGATCTGTCTGGAACACTGTTGGGTACTTCCCAACTGACTGTTCCACAGCAGCACTAGCAGGCGACCAGCGAAGCTGGTGGATGTGACATGGCTCAAGGGAACTGAATTGCAAATGAGAAGATTGCTGGAAATTAGCTGCTCTTCTATGCAGTGGCACCTTCAGACCTATCGCTGTACCCTCCAGCCCCATTTCTTATCCTTTCAAACTCCATTCAAACAGTTCATTTTGGGGGGGTGGTGGGGAAAGACCTAGTGCACAGAAGTTAACACAAGACTTTAGCCAAATGCCACAATACTTGGTATAAAACAAGGACTTGAGGTAAGTCGTTGAATGTAGAAGTTGATCCCATATATGACGGTGCCAGATAACTTTGACGCTGTTCAACTCAGAAATGTGTGGTAATTGGTTTAGATAGGGCTTCAAGATTGTCTCATCAGTTCTGTGTAAAACTCTTCATTGTTTGCTACCCTCGCACAAATAAGAATTAAGAAACACTTTTCTTCATAGCTCTGTAGACTAAGTGAGGCATTAGGCGAGTGAGCTGTGTGGAAGTCTTTTTGCACATGTGCATGAAGTCAATTACATGGGTGAACTGAATGATGTGCATGTTCCAATTTACAGTTCAGTGACATTCGTATGATTCTTCTGTTGTGGCTTCTTGACGCTGTAACACTTAGTGCAATAGTTATTGGTAACCCTTCTGTTGCTTGGTTTTAGAAAGTGGATCTTACCAGTAAAGCTGTCGCCGATGTCCTAACAAAAACTACGGAATACTTGCAGCCAAATCCAGGTAAGACTTCCTGAAATGTTGAGCTGTAAATGGTGTATAGACCTAAATTAATCAGGCACTTCTAGTGTTTATCTTTTCAGTGTTTCCTTATTTGCTTTTCAAAATGCTATTTTAAAAAAAAATGTTTTGGGGCAGGGTGTAACACCAACACCTGGAGCATTGGGAGTGAAGTCAATCCCTCCATTGCTGATTTCCTATCTCATCCACGGTACTGTGGAATGGTACGGAACAGAGTTTGAGTGCTTCCCCACAAAGAGATTAAATGCCTGAGAGGGGGGATCCCCAGGCTATATTTGTGCACACATTTGCAGAAACTTCTCTTCCTACTAAGCTGTAAATACATCATGCTACATGTTCTTCCTCCTCCCTGCATTGTTGTTGTGTTGAAATCAAAAGTCTTAGAACTATCCTGTACTCTAACTCCTCCTTTCTCGGGACCTCATAACTGTGGACTTCTTGTCTCCCTCAGCCTTGTCTTGTGTCTGCATGTTTTTAAAACCCAAACATGATACCTAACCACTACATTTTGATTTACCTTGTCTTCTCTTTTACTCTTTTCAGCCTTGGTGTCCTGCACTAGGGACTTTAGCCATTCACATAACTTATTGATCATTATTACACTTAAGTCCCTGTGATGTTCAGTGAGAGGGACCACCAATGGGCACTTCATGGAACAATGTACTGCAATGCTGTTTAGGAATGTTGAAGTGAATTTAGTCTTTTTTTATAGAGACTAGATTAAACTAGATAGTGAAGGCTGTGTTATAGTAAATGCTGACTGTGCTTTTCTGGCTACACTCACTCATCATAATTGTCCTTTTCACTGCAATTTCTTATGTCTTTAAGGAAAATATTTTAGTGGTACAGCCTCAAAAAAATGTTTTAAATGATCAATACCTATAATAACTGTAGGAATTCAAGTAACCGCTTGCAGCTGTCAATAGGCTACATACATTCTGGAGTGTCTGGGTTGTTTACCAGTCACATCATTTTACTCGGTTACAATTGCGGCTCCTTCAGATTCCCCGTGCTGTTAATATAATTGTGCAGAAGAAAGACGCAGTCTGAGGACAGTTGAAGTTATGTTTGATCTTGTTTTAGTCTTCCACAGTTTGTTTGAAGGTGCTCCTGGCTGTTACAATATATAGTTAACAAGGAACCAGTATGAACACCAAGCCACTAATAGTTTACTACGGGCCAGATTTTGCTGTCAAATTAACGGTGAGGCTAATGACACTCACCGCTATTTATGCGCAAATGGTACAGCAACTTCAGGCGAGGGGCAGATGCGCAGTTAAACATGAATATCCAAAAGTTGCGCTTCTCGGCCGTTATCTTCTCAAAAATGGCATCTCATTGTGCCTCACCATCGAATGCCATGAAGTTACTGTATTTGGGTGGTAGATACAAAACCAGCTCACCACAGTTAAGTCTTGTCATTTCAAGTGTGAGTACCATTTTGACGATATGATAATTGTTAATTACTGCCAGTCAACCCCTCTGGCACTGAAAATTAACTATTACAAGGTGGCATCTCATTCCTTCAGATATTAATTGTTGGAGATTTTAAGAGTTAATTTTTTAAAAAATTTTTGCCGTTTCTTTTTTCTCTCACTCTTAATCCAGTCGTTCTTTCCCTCATTTCTGTTTCTGTACCTGATTTGACATGTAATTTACAATGGATAAATTCAACTTCCTTCTCAGTCTTTGTGCTGTTTATTTCTCAATCCATCAATCTGGTTGGTTAAGGAGATACCCTGTTGGTTGTCCTGTTCACTCAGATCCGAGTTGCCCTCTTTCCCTCCGTGTAGACGCCTGTTAGATGCCATGCTACAGCAAATTCTAGCAGTACATGTATGCCAGCCCGCTAAACTCTCAAAATCCGACACGCCCCATAAAAACTGTAAAAACACCATACTTTGAATTAAGGCCTGTGACTAGGGCCACTGCTACGGCAACTGAATAAGTTAAATTCCTTTTTATTAAATTGGACTTCAGGATTTTTATTACTGTTTTGGAACCCTATTCAGCAATTCAGTTTTGATTTCTGTGGGGAAAAAAAAATCCTGAAAAGCACCCAAGCTGCTTCAGAGTATAATCAAGAGGGGGAAAGAAAGTTCACGTTCTTTAGAAATGACTTTCAAAGGTGGCAAATTATTGTAACTAGTTTATCTGTAGCAATAACTTCTAACTATCTGCTTATTTCTCCAAACTGCAATGCAAGAAATAGCTAAAAACACCTGGACTTGTTTCTGTGGTCATTATATTTTACCTTAATGACTGCTGGGACCTTTCTCTGTTAGTGCAGCAGGAACACCATTTCTGAAGTCACAATTTCTTTGCTAAGTATGCTCTCTGACTATCTTGTGTGAATAACTATTTTGAATTAGGGAAGAACATTCCTTCAAAGTGAGGTCTAAAACCTTCCTGGACACTAACCCTCATTTGCAAATTTAAGGTGAGATTAAAGAAAAAATGGATTGTCTTTCACTTACCTGCTACGAAATATAACCCAGTACTTTCACCTACAAGCATGTGGAGCTCCTTGCAATGTACAATAAAATTCTATCCTTCTGGGATGACTCAGCTCCAAGCAGTAAAAAGGCAAATTTTGGTGAACAAAAGTGGGCATGCAGGTAAGGCTGCTCAAAAGTTGTCTGTTCTGGCAATTGGCATCTAAGCTACGATGCTTAGCAGTACAGCTTTCATGAGTGCACTTCTGTTGTAAGACAGCTACAGCTACCGTTATCAGCTGTCTGTTTTGTCACTCCTTCTGTAGATGTTATAATGGTCATAATTCCTCTCCTGTTCTCTCAAGCTCCAAATGAATCATCCTACACACTTTGTCCTCAATGTGCTGGTCTTTCAGAAGGCCTCTATACCTCAAAAAGGATATTGAAGCACTGGAGTAAATGCAGAAACGATTTACGAAGGTGTTATCAAAATTGAGAGGATTCAACTATCAGGAAAGATTGAGCAGAGTGGGGCTCTTTTTTTCTGGAAAAGAGAAGACTAAGGCGAGACCTGATGAGAACTCAACTGTGGTATTACTAAGGTTTTATATAGATTCCCACTACATCTTGTCGTTTAGTCCATATCTCTTGCCATAACACCCAGTATTCCATTAGCTTTCTTTATGGCCTTATCCACTGCTGCTTTTAATGTCATGAACCCAAATCCCTCTGCTGTTCCACATCCCCCATTCAAAATATTTTTTTTAACAAAATCTACCATCCCACATTTACTGACATTGAGCTCCATCTGCCACTTTTTTGCGCATTTCACCATCTTATCAATATCCTCTTGCAGCTTCCATTTGGTCCTCAGAATTATTTACCACGCCTCCTATTTTAGTATCATCTGCAAATTTGAATACCACTCCCCCTGGCTCTATATTCAAATTATTGATGTACATCAGGTGGGAACAGGATCGCACACAGCTATAATGCCTGAAACAGATGAATAGCCTGCTGACACGCACTATCTGGGCTTGCATATGAAAAATATGGAGGTAAACATGCCTGTCAAACTGTATTTCAAGAGTCAACACCTTCAGGAAAGGAGAGGGGAAAAAATTGGTGAATATCGGTGTATTGTCCATTTTGGGGAACTTAAATCATCTTTTTGAATTGTATATTCTCCTTTATCACAAGCTAAAGACATGATGTTGGGTGAAAATTGTCAAGTAAATATACTTCGCATTTGAGCGGGAGTAACTTTGTTAATTGAGAAAGAGCCACTTGTATAAATTGAGACACATTATCCAGGGGCCTTTTGCTAAACCATATAATTGAAAAGTGAACAGCAGGATATTTGGAGCTATTTTCACAACTACAGACCTGTGTAGATTCAACTAAATGACAGTTAATTAGCAATAATAGAGAGTGAGGAATCACCCATTTTGTGCCACATCTACTCGTTTTAGTTGAGGCTTACTGCTTGAGCGACTTAACATATTGTTCAGCACTCGAGAGCTTCTGCAACTGATTGTGCTGCTGTCTGTGTGGATGCCAAAAATGGAAGTTGCTCCATTCTCAGCACTGACATAATGAACAAATTTAACCTGCCCAAAAAAAGTTTAAGGATAATTTTAAATCATTCCTTGGTCTCTGTGTTAATTGATTTCTAGTTGGTGCAGCAATGGGAGTTCTACAAATTACCTCTGGGCTGGGAAGGAGAAAATCAGTCAGTATTCCTGTTCCTGATCACTATCCAGTTAATCCTGCTGGAAAATGCATGTGTGGACAGAATTAGGCTCAACTGTGATGTCCCATGGGTGAGTAGCCTGCTGACACTTGCTGTCTAGCCTTGCACATAAAAAAATAACTACTTCGTAAGAATGGTACTTCAGGACAGCTGGGTTCCATAGAACTGTACCCTAGCATGAATTGGCACCTTCAAGAGGAGGGGGAGGAAGAAAATTGGATTGTTTCTCAAAATAATAATTGCTGTAATTACTTTGGTTGCAATAGAGCTCTCAACTTGTGGACTTAAGGCCATAAAACATGAACAAAGCCACAACTGCATTATGTACAGTCCTGCCCGCACCTTGTACAAATATTGCTCCCTTGAGCTGCACTCTGTGTTCTTTGTCACTTAGTCAAAGATTGAACTGTGGAGTAGCTGGTTTCCTCATTGTAAAAAGTAACCAGATTGAGAATATTAGAAACAAAATATTGGCCTTATTCAGTATCAAAATTGTTAATAAAGCATTGTTCTTCTACCCTGAAGCCTTGCATTATGATTTATAACTGCATTTATTGAATATTGTCAGCAAATGAGAAACAGGTTTATGTTCTCAAAGGGCTAAGGAGGAAATGCAGAACTCTGAGGATTCAGTGCTGAATTTCCTTTTCAGATTTTAGAATAAATTTCCTCATGGATCATCTGTAAAATTTTCAGTGCATTCCTGAAGCTCAATATTGTACAGAATACAAAAAATCTTGAAAATTGGAAAGCCTTTCAGATGTGACAAAATTATAAATGGAGTTTTATTCTGCAAAAAACAACACAATTTTGTCTGCATTTTGTCTCCAGGGGCGTTCAAATTCTTGGCTAACAATATACTGGTTTCCTGGTTTCTTCCCTTACCGTGTCTGTTGGCCATTCTCCCCATGTGGTTACTCCTCTACCCACCCCCTCCCCCTTCTCCAGTCAAATAAAAATCCTGGCTAAAGAAATAGTGCCTACCGAAAGAAACTGAATTTTTCTGCCAATGTTTAATCAATACTTTTGCTGAGCCCGCTTAAAACGGAGGACAAAAAATTACACAGTGTAAATGTGGTTACCATGCTGCAGGGGTTTGCTGCATTACAGGAAAAAACTTCTGATTGTTCAAATCCTGTGCTGTTATGGTCAGATGTACCTTGTGGTTTTCTCCCCTTCTCACCTGAAGATGCTGACTCTTACTGTTTATGGTTCTCCAGGGGCTGACAGCCTCCCAGTGCCTCATTGAAGTGGTTGTTGTGTGAGCCTAAATATTGAATGTTGACAGGCTGTTCAACCATGGAATGCAGTACAGCCAAGTCCAATCCTGTTCTTGCCTCATGCTGCCAAAGACCTACTTCTCCAACAGGGATTACTGGATAATAATCAAGAGCAGGAAATCCAGCTACTGAAAACAGCTAATTCAGCACAAACTGGGGATCAACCCTGGGACTTTCTGCTTTGTACGATGGTGCTACACTAGGGTGGTGTATTTACTCAATAGGCCATCAGTGAATTTAGTTTAAAACAAGATAAACACCGAACTCCCAATGGGATGCATATGTTGGTCGATGCTGATAGCCATTTCTGGCTTGTTGTGTACATTGGGGAGGTAGCATTGTAAAGCCTGGTCTTGGCGACTTACAGTACATCTATGGTAGGATTTATAGTACCATGTATACTGAATAGAACTTTTATCTAACACTTCAAAATCAGTACACTATCTGTTTTGCTTTAATGCTCCTAGAACTAAAAGCCCTCAGCTTCAAAATTTGATTCCTTTCTTTCATAAAACCTATACAACAACAAAATTCTAGGACATGAGACAGTAAATGTATCCCATAGTGACTATATACACATAGGGGCTTAAATTTAATATTGTGCCCGTTTTATGGGCCTAAATCGCGTGCAACGATGACCAATTTACCAGTGCAGAGGCCTGATCGGAACGGGAGTTCAGGCTGCTGCTAAGTTAGTTGGGGCCTTTTTTTAAGGCAGCCCTGGCAGCAGCCTGAAATGAGCACAGGCCTCATTTCAATATTGGAATGAGGCTCCTGTGCTCATTTCAGACACAGATCCTAAATTCTTTTGCCCATCACAAGGTCCAACTGGCACTTCCAGCCTTGAGCAGCCTAACCAGCACATAAGCGGCCCAAGAACTTGGAACAATTTTAGTATTTTGTAGAGTTGCAAGGAGCAGGGGTCTGGGTCTACAAAACAACTGCAGGCCGCTTTCTAAGCAAGTTGACCTACCGATGTGGGGAAGCGTAGTGTGTTCATTAGTTTGTATTATGCAATGACAAGTTGTACTGATTGAACTAAATGAATCTTATCATAACTATTGCTCTGACTGTTCACTCACTGCAATAAAGTAGCTGAGCAATTTGTATCTGGGCTCATCTCAAGTTTTTGCTCAGTCTACCTTGGGGAGATTGAGCTTATATATGAATGACACTAATAACCAGTTCAGATCATAAGGGGGATACTGTTGTTTCCCCCCCACCCCGGGTTACAGTTTTGAATATTTAGATATTGCGAAGTAAGGTCATACCCCTAACCGCAATACCCTCATACCATTTATGGGAGTGACTAACTGTTGTCTTAGATAGTCTGTCTGGTACAAGACCCTAAGCTTGTAACAGACCTGCTCCAGCAAAGAAGAAATCAGACTGGGTTCCTGTTTCTAATTACTATCCAGACAAGAACATTTGAAAAAGTGAAATCCTGTGTTCCTGTTGGCTTTACATCATTTAGCGATGTTGTCACTGGAATTATTTATTGTATTTGTTCCAATATTGTTTAGGGAAATTTGCACAAGCCAGTTTGCTTTATTGTTATCCAATATATTTATTATCTGTTAAAAGAAAAATTTGCAGGTTCATGGGGAAAGAGCAGGGGAGTGGGTCTAATTGGATAGCTCTTTCAAAGAGCTGGCGCGGGCACAATGGCCTGAATGGCCTCCTTCTGTGCTATTTGATTCTATAATACTCTTGCTACCCTTTTATATTGGTGTCAGTGTGCCGCTACTTCCCAAAGTGTGGGTCTCATGCAGCCAACTGCAAACTCAATGTAAACCTGACAGATTTTCTAAATACAGCTGCTGGAAAGACTCACTTTATTATGAGATCTTGCTGGTAGCTGGATTTAGCAAATCTGGCATGTTTACATTGGGGTTGCTGCCAGATGAGTGAGACCTGTGCTTTGGGAACCAGCGGTGCAAATAGCCATCTGACACCAATATAAAAAGGGCTACAATTCATCTCAAAGTGCTCCCAGCACTACCAGGGACAGGCTTGTAATTACTCGTACCTCAAGTTAAACAGCTGAACATCTTTGGGCAGACGGTCATAAAAAAAAACCCGGTGCATTTAGCTTTTGGTTATTGCTGGCTCTGCAAGACCTGCGAGTACAGTCAGCAGCACCCAAAGGATAAAAGCAGCTTCAGTGGGTTCATTACCTTTCTTGTGTGGAACTCTTAATTCATGATTTCAAATTGTACCTACCACCAGTGTCAAAACCTGTAATTCACCAGAGTATACAGCTCAAAATGCTCTCTCCTGACGCACCCAAATTTGGAAGGTTAGAGTGCATAATTGTATTGCTAGGTTTTTCAGCTCAAGTGAGCATAGTACGAAAATTCAGACGCTAACATTGCCCTTCATGGAAATCCTAGGGGCAACATTGCGTTTCATGAAGATATGAAGTTATACTGTCTTTTTAAAATTTTTATTCCATGTTTCTTGCATTGTTTATGTGAGGACTTGTGTTTGTAAGTTGTCAGACTTTCCGCTGGATGAAATTGCCTGGTATTGTAGTTTGAATCCTTTAAGTCCTTTTGATTGCCAAAGTTAACCCATTACATCTTTACACAGCATCCAGAGCTAAACTAACAATGCTGAACACAGTGTCGAAAATTCGCGGACAGGTGAAAAACCCAGGCTACCCTCAACCAGAAGGGCTTCTTGGAGAATCTATGATAAAATTTGGGAAGGATCTGGGTGAAGAATCAAACTTTGGTAAGTGAAGTATTTTGGTTAGTGATAATTTTATCAGTAGGAACCAGACTTTGAAGGTCAGAGGTAGGCCAGGGCTTTTGGGACCAAAACCGTCAAAATTGGATTTTTTTTTTTTGTTGCTTCATCACTTGTAAATCATGTTTTTTGTTATTAAGAGACCTGGGCAGATGCACTCATTGTATAGTGTTGTATTAGTACATTACTGCACAGAGTAGATCGGCAGTGGTTTGCATTGTATATCACAGAATAAATTCTTGGTCTCAGCTAGGGGAGGGGAGAGGGATAAGTGTTGGGTGGAAATGAGAGGTTCTCCCACAGGACTGGAGGGTTAATGGGAAGGAGAGTTAGTTGAGGCTGCCCACAGTCACCTTGCTTGGTTTGCTCCTCTATCCTCATCCAAAGGGACATGGACCTTAAAGAAGGAGAGCAGAAAAAAACCGAATGAGATAATGAGCCACTTGATTTAAGAACTGGCACGGCAGTGGCACTTCATTTAAGAACTGGCACATTAGAGTCCTAGCTTGTTGTGCCTCAGAATTGTTCACAAAAGGTTAGTTCTAGCGATTCCCCCACACGTTGTTAACCAGCTCTGACCCCTGTCTGGATGTACTGTGAAGGCTGGATGCTTCCCCACAAGGAAGTAATCTGAGTTACTCACTCTAACATTTTTCCTTGATACTATTTCAGAATGGTGCTGCGTGACGCCTAGTGGCAATTTGCAGGTTGCCATCTTGGCTAGGTGTATGGGGAAACTGAATAAAAGGGTAAGAAGAGAAAACTGCATTCAAAAGAACAATCACTTTTTTAAAAAAAAGACGTAATTTCGCTTTAATATACAGGGAAACTTACTTTTCCTAGTATGAGGTACACGGCAGGAAAAAAGAACAATGGTTTCGGATGGAAGCTTCCAGAAGCAATGGTAGTTCAGAGTCCATTTTATTGAGTAATTTAACAGTAAGCTTTTTTTCTTCCTAAATGGATTTTTGGTTTTATTTTTGTGTTAGGAGTTGTAGTCTACTGTGAGCTCAGAGGTTCTCTTGAAAAGTACTTAGATTCTCTTGCTGGCACCTCTGTACAGTCCAGAGAATGCACTTTCAATTTTATACTACACAATTTTTTTGTCCTTGTACATTTATGTTGCTGAAATGGCAGAGCTAATTATCAATAACTGCGGTTTTGTAAGCTGTACTGGTGGCTCAATTACTGAAAGCACTGACCAGAAATGTCTCAAGCTAAATTCCTCAGTTGTGCTGCATTAACTAGCTTTAGTTGGTAGCGTCAGGAGTGTTAAATTGACAACACCCCTCCACGAGGGACGGAAAAAGTCAGCCAGGCCTCCCACTCCTCGTTACTAGCCAGTGACCCTGATGGTAAGTGTGCTTATGTGGTTGTCAAATAGGACAGGACTGAGCTTGGCTGTGATGCCTCTCACAGTTGAACTCATTGTTCAAGGTCACACGTGAAGAATACACTGTGAGATGTTAGAGGGCAAGCAGTTCCCCAGCGTGAGTCATCCCCATCAGGAGAGGAGGAAGAACATTTAGGCACAGGGGTGGAACTGCTTTTGTCGTCCACTAAAGTAACGATCCTTTCAGTTTTATGTACCTCATTTGATTCTTGTATTTAAATTTTCTGATTTAAGGAGGGGCTCTCATTGATGTTGGTGAATCGATGAAGCGGATGGCAGAGGTTAAAGACTCCCTGGATATTGAAGTCAAACAGAACTTTATTGACCCATTACAAAGTCTATGTGATAAAGATTTCAAAGAAATTCAGGTAAAAGGTCATCTATAGGTACACACATTGCATTAGTGATTCTCCAGCCATACTGTCATCTTCTCTTCCCTCATCCCCAAAAGAAACACTACTTAAATGTATTTTGGAATGATTATTTTGTCTGTTGGGCTTCAATGGTTTGTTATACAATGAAGCTTCACTGTCACATGACTACCTTTTCCCTGGACCCTCTAAATGGTCCTCTTCATGCCCATTATGGCATTGGGGGGGGCGAGGGGGGATTAATGCAGCTGTTCCTATAAGCAGATCTTGTCCCCTAGGATCTGGAATCCACACCTTTTTGATGCTCTTCCTACAGAGGTGCACATCATAGAGGCTAACCACATCGCCAAATTCTCTTCAAAATGGTTGATATCACATAGCCCAGAGCTTTATGGATTAAAGCCAATAACTATTTACAAAAAACAACAACTTGAAGTGTAAAAAAACCTGCTAAAGGTACAATATATGTATAACACAAACATTGAGAATGTTCTAATTGGATTAATTGCCCTTACTAAGCACATCTTCTGATTTAGCTTGAACATGTCTGTCCATTTCACCAATATGGTTCTTGATCTTGAAAATTCCATCTATCTCCATTTGAACACCAACGTCTTATGGAAGAGTAATTTACAAATCTCTTCAGCTTTTGGAAGCACTCTTTTGCTGCCTCAACATTCGTAGGTGCCAAAACCAACACTTCTCGGTAGCTCCCAGATAGTTTGTTTCCTTTATTGAATCAAACAATGTCTCACGCAGTTTTTTAATCAACATAAGGCACAATTATATTTCAGTAGCACAGATTTTGTGCAACCGTTCTCAAGCCAAATGTAAATTGCCAAGGCTCTCCTCTCTAGAACCAGCGGCTTGGAAGCCATGTTTTTAGCAACTTCCTTCATATTTACATTTGGCTTGCATGCAGCTGTGTGAGGTCAATGCTTGGGAAGTGAATAGAACTTGATCAATACAAAAGTGGAGATATACCTTATATCTGAATTGCATTCGCATCCATATTTAGTGTTGTGGCAAGGTAGTTCCTGCTGGTGGCTTCAGACCTAAAGTGCAAATATCATCTGTGCAAACAGGATCTTCTGCTGTTTGGGTCTCAGGACAATGTTTAGCAGGACTACAGAGGGGAAAAAATGTAATCATAACTCAAATTGTTCCCCAAAGTCCCTTCGAGGGATAATGTTAAAAATATTTGTAATTGTTGTAAAATTACCCAAACTGATTTGTGCATATGCTGGGTGATGCCACCAGCTAACAAATCACTGGAATCAGGTTTTGGATGTGTCAGTATCAATTAATCCTTCAAACCTGAAGCGAACTCAGGCACAATTCGCTCTCGCGTTTCATTGATGTAATATGAATGAACAGGAAAACAATTTGCAGATCTAATACAAAAAGTTAATTTATATAATTAAACAAGCCAGTTCTTTGTCACAGGAAAACCCTGCTGTTTACATCAGTGAGATCATCAGTTTAAGCGAACAGACCAATGTGATACAAGATGAGACAGCCTTTGAAGTTAAAGTCAAGAAAACAATACAGACTCTGTCACATAGTCATTAAACCCAAGCTCAATTAACCCACGATAAGAGCTGCCTGTGCACCTGTTTATCAATAAAGCCAGTCCTGCCCAAGATTGAAATCCATAGAACATTTGTTGATTTCTGTTGTTTGTGTTTAAAATGTGTTTTGCATAAATCAGGTTAATAAACCATAACTGTAGACCAGGGTAAAGAAGCTGGTTTGTTGGGGAAATTGGGGAGGATAAAGAGATGCAAATGAGAAAAATATGGCCTCTGCTGTGTTTCCTGCCATTTGCACTCTTCAGATGTTGAACACAGGCCGCCTGTTAGATCCCAGCGATCGGCAGAGGTGGCCTCAGCATAAATTGAAGAGAGATCCATGGAAGTGGTTTCAGAGTACTGCCATGCACAGGCCCTATTAATACTAGTTGAAATTTTTGGGGAAGAAAATATTCTACTTAGCCAGCTACCTCTTTCTCCCACTGCGGCAGACTCCCATCCTAGCATAACACCTCACTGGAGTGTTAAAATTGGATAGCCATGCGGTGAATGATAGAATACTAGAGCCTGGTCTTTAGTTGCTTTTCAAGTCTTTATTCGCAAAGATTCCCCATGCACACACACCCCACACCCTAGCTAAGCTCTCCTATAAAAAGCATACGAGAGTCCCCAATTGATACCCACCACCTGAATACAATTAACATTAATTGATATAAATCATACAATTAACAAGCTGGGAAGCCCCCCCCCCCTCCTGTATGCTTATGATCCCTGGGCTGGAGATATGCTGGGGCAGGGAATCTGCAGGGCAGATGGAAGTGATGCTTCAGTGGGTCAATTGAAATTTTCACTACTAAGATCGATTTTTTTTTTTTTTGTTAGGTAAGGGTATCGAGGGATATGGAGCAAAGGCGGGTAAATGGACGAGGTACATATTAACCACGATCTAATTGAATGGCGAGATGAGTTGAGGGGCTGAATGATCTGCTCCTCTTCCTGTGCTCCCCAAAATGAGTTTGGGAGTAGCCTAAGCTATTGTGTCAAACTGAATCAGACAAGAAAAGTGTTTAATGACACAGCATATAAAGCCAATTCAAGGCGCTGGTGTGCTGTAATTTTTGGTAGAATAGTGAGCAGAAGATGGGTTCATGACTCGTTCTTCGTAAGTCTGCTCCTGCCTGTGTCATTGGGGAAAACATTGAGTGGAGGAAAGATGCTTTTTCTTCTCCTACCTATCTGGGAGGGAAACTCTAACGAGCACAGCCACTTTTGCCCAGACTTCTTTGAAACAAGCAGAAGAACAGCACTGTCGGAGACCTAGGGGGTAGGTCATCCTGGATTATGAGTCATGGGAGACCTAAAGAAAAGGGAAGCAGACACCTTGTGACTGCAGAAGGGGAAGGTGGAACTTGTAGCTTTTGAACATAGAAACATAGAAAATAGGAGCAAGAGTAGGCCATTCGGCCCTTCGGGCCTGCTCCGCCATTCAAAATGATCATGGCTGATCGTCTAACTCAGTACCCTGTTCCCGCTTTTTTCCCCATATCCCTTAATCCCTTTAGCATTAAGAAATATATCTATCTCCTTCTTGAATACATCTAATGACTTAGCCTCCACTGCCTTCTGTGGTAGAGAATTCCACAGGTTCACCACCCTCTGAGTGAAGAAATTTCTCCTCATCTCGGTTCTAAATGGCATACCCCGTATCCTGAGACTGACCCCTGGTTCTGGACTCCCCAGCCATCGGGAACATCCTCCCTGCATCTAGTCTGTCTAGTCCTGTTAGAATGTCACTAAAGCTATTTTAATGGCAGTGCTCTGGTTTTCCTACCCTGAGGGGAACCTTGCTATACAAGCACACCATCTCCAAAAGAGACTGATTTGGAGTCTCAAACTCAGCAGTCACTTTACCTTGTTGTCCATGTTGACTGAGTTTTTTGGTCTGGCAGCCAGACACAGTATATCATGGTAGTAAACTAGTCTGCCCCATCAGCTGACCGTGGAACATTTGTGACCTCAATACTCAAACATCTCCCATTCCCCATTGAACTATGACACTAAAGAGGTAGCAATGAACAGTTAAAGGAACAGGACAAATATGATTTATTAAAAAGCATTTCACTGCATGGGAAGGTAATACATTGATAGAAAAGCTTCCCTTATAGCTTAATGACTTAACATACAGTGTGAGTGTTACTAAGCCATGTAAACCAGAAGATTAAAGGTTCACTCCTGGTCTGTACTGAGGTAGCTGACCTCAGCTGGGGTGCTACAATTGGTCTCCATGCTCTTGAGAGGGAGAGGAAAAATTAGCCAGGGTTCTTGTTCCTGATTAGTGACCCCATGCTGGAAGGTGTGCATGTGAGGACATCTGGGAACAACAGGATTGGGCAGGCTTGTGATGCCTTCCCAAAGGTCCAGTAGCCTACAGACACTGCCTGGATTCAAAAAGAAGAATGGCAATGTGCGCAAAGTCTCTGAGGATTGTCGGCACCAGTAGAACTATGCAGAGTCAGGGTTTTCAGGGAAGGAGGGGACAAAAAAAAACTAAGAATATTTTAGAAAAAAGACTTGCATTTATATGGCGCTTTTCATGACCTCAGGATGTCCCAAAGCACTTTACAGCCAATGAAGTTTTTTTTTAAAAAGTGTAGTCACTGTTGTAATGTAGAAATTATTAGAGATTACTATGTATTATATATTCACTTTGACATTGTAGCATCACTTGAAGAAACTGGAGGGTCGGCGCCTGGACTATGACTACAAGAAGAAGCGACAGGGTAAAATCCCTGAGGAGGAGATCAGACAAGCCATGGAGAAATTCGATGAGTCCAAAGATGTGGCCGAAACTAGCATGTACAACCTTTTAGAAACTGATGTAAGGATGATTTCAAAAGTCCAGCTACTCTGTTCTTCTTTCTCTTTCCTATATGTTAATGATGCTATATTCATGTCTGGGAATAAATAATATGGCTTTGAATATCAGGTGACAGGATTTTATGTTGTGGCGGAGGGGTTAGTTCACATAAGCTTAATTTGGAGATCCCCTGATGGTTTAGTAAATGTACCACTCGGTGCAGTACTGAGCCATACCCATACCAGGAATGTTCTGGATTCGGTATTTGTTCTCAGAGTTTGCTGTTCTCAGCTGGGGTTAATGTATGGGAATGATATTTGGCTTCAGTGCCTCCTGGGCTAAATGGAAAAAAGTCAGCATTAGGATTCCTTCTCCAGATCACTATCCAGTGCCACTGCTAGAAGTTGCACATGCATAGATTTCATCTAAGGAGCATATCAGGCCCAGCTGTGATGCCCTTAGTCAAATAACCTACCAACACTCCTTTTTGGCCAGCATAATGATCTCAACAAAGGTCAGTGCCTTCTGATGAAAAGGCAAGAAAATTGAGGAAAATTATGACATGTTGTGAAACAAAAATACTTTTACTGTTTTACTTGTGACCATTGAGCTCGTAAATGTACTATTATACTTCCAAGGATTCTACTTCTGGTTTATATGAAGTTTTAAGGAAATGGAGCAAGTGTTGTCTCATCCAATCATCAAATGCAAACATATAAAACAAGTGTGTGTAGGACATTACAGTAACTATCTGAAGCTTTATTGAGTGCACTGAAAAAAATGATCAAGTTTCTTTTGAAGAGTTGGTTGGATTAATAATGAAACTAACTTCATTTCTGTAACAACGTAGTATTCTGAGCATTCTTTCAGCTACGCTTAACAGCAATTTCTGCAACTTTGAAGAATTATCCAGCGTTAAAGTGAGGGCAAAGTGAATGTTTGGTTACTCCCCCTGACTTGGAATGTTCTAATCCTGCAGATTGCTTCATCTAGGGGCTCAGTCAAGAGATGATTTAAAAATCAGAGTTCTGAAGATGGGTCACACCCAAAACATTAACCTTTCTTCCTTTCTCGGATGCTGACTGACCTGCCACACACTTCCAGCTTTTTTGGTTTTCATTTCCGATTTCTGGTATTTGCATTTTCATTTTCTCCCCCCTCCCTTTTTTATTTTAAAAACTCACCCTGGGAAATAACTAATATCTAGTGCTGAGCCCCAAGCTGTGACCTAAGCTCAGCATTTGAATTTACTGATTGTGGTTTTGGTGGATTTGCCCTGTTTGTGCTGCTGGATACTGAAAAATACCCATGCATACTCCTGAAACCCTGTCATTGAATTCGCCTTCTGTCTGCTGTTTCCTTCCTCCTTTAATGTTCTTGACCCATCCTTACTTACCGGTCTCCTCATCTGCAACCTTCTTTATGTGAACCCACATTCTGTTAGTGTCTGGTTGAGGAACAAATAACTTGGATTGATATAGAACCTTATCATGTCATTGAAATGACCCAAAGCACTTGACACAGTTAAGCACTTTTGGACTGCTGTGACTGTTCTGTTGGCAAACACAGTAGCCATGGTGCAGCAGCAAGATCCCAATGGGAGGAATCAACAGTTAATCTGTGATTTTTGATGATATTGGCCAAAAGAGGAATGTTTGTTAGGACAATGGGTTCATTCCTTTAAATAATGCCATCTTTAATGGGCAGCCAGAATCTCAGTTTAACCTCTCATAATTGTAAACAATTTTACAACACCAAGTTATAGTCCAGCAATTTTATTTTAAATTCACAAGCTTTCGGAGGCTTCCTCCTTCCTCAGGTAAATGTTCAGGAGCTCCTCGAAGCCTACGCATTTATACATATAGAACAATACATGGTCTTTACAGAATGCCCCTGCAACTGCCCGTTGCCAAGGCAATCACCGTGTTCAGACAGAGAGGTGTCACCTGCAGAACCCCCGAATACACATTCAACAAAAAAACAAACAGGAAAAAAAACAGAGAGAGGCAGAAACATCCGGAAGGCAGAGAAAGCCAGCAAATGACCCATTATATTAAAAACAGATAACATTTGTTCGCTGGTGGGGTAACGTGTAGCGTGACATGAACCCAAGATCCCGGTTGAGGCCGTCCTCATGGGTGCGGAACTTGGCTATCAATTTCTGCTCGACGATTTTGCGTTGTCGTGTGTCTCGAAGGCCGCCTTGGAGTACGCTTACCCGAAGGTCGGTGGATGAATGTCCATGACTGCTGAAAGTGTTCCCCGACTGGGAGGGAACCCTCCTGTTTGGCGATTGTTGCGCGGTGTCCGTTCATCCGTTGTCGCAGCGTCTGCATGGTCTCACCAATGTACCATGCTCTGGGGCATCCTTTCCTGCAACGTATGAGGTAGACAACGTTGGCCGAGTCACAGGAGTATGAACCATGCACCTGGTGGGTGGTGTCCTCTCGTGTGATGGTGGTATCTGTGTCGATGATCTGGCATGTCTTGCAGAGGTTACCGTGGCAGGGTTGTGTGGTGTCGTGGACGCTGTTCTCTTGAAAGCTAGGTAATTTGCTGCGAACGATGGTCTGTTTGAGGTTGGGTGGCTGTTTAAAGGCGAGTAGTGGAGGTGTGGGGATGGCCATAGCGAGGTGTTTGTCCTCATTGATGACATGTTGAAGGCTGTCATAGGAAGGACTGCAATTCTTCACTGCAGCACTCCCTCAACACTGTACTGGAGTGCCATAGAGTGCAGTGGGACTAAATTATGACATTCCATACCTTTTCTCCTATATTCAATTGGACTAGGACAGTGAGGGAAGTAAGAACCAGCATAACGATGGGAGAGGCAGATGGCCCAGTGAGGCAAACTTATACAGGTTCCCAAATGCACTCTATCAGTCTCAGGGTGAAACTGTGCCTTCATGCAGTTTCTATTGACCCTGAGCCAATTCTGAAGAGAAAGCTCAGTAGAATTTGTAATTGTAAAAGGCACGGGTTTAGACATGAATCTGTCTCATCTTGTCACTATACATGGTGCAACCCCTTTGGATGGGAGCCACTCATTTCATGCTGGACTAAATCACCTATGATTTTCATTTTATACGTACTTTAAAATAGCCTAAACCAAATGTGAATTTTCTTGCAGATTGAGCAGGTGAGTCAAATGTCAGCCCTGGTGGAGGCACAACTCGATTATCACAGACAAGCTGTGCAAATTCTGGAGGAACTCTCTGATAAACTAAAGGAGAGGTAAGAAACCAAACATGTACAACCCCAGTCAGCTGTTCAGGGTGACAGGGACTTTTCACGCGATTGAGGGCCCTTAATATAAGTGTACGGATAATTCTTATGTGGTATCGGGACCGTAAGGTGCATGACTGAGTCTTGCAGTTCTTCTCCCCACCTGTCTGTGGAGGATGATACCGGCTAATGTTAGTGCTCTGGCCACCAGCACTTTAAATAACATGCTCTAAACAGCTGTATATTTAAAATGCTGGTGAGTGACGCGTGTGTAACACAGGGTTATTACTGTACCAGCTGGTAACATCCATCAGAATCAAGTGGGTGGGAAGAGGCCGAGATTGGCATATAATGTTTGAGGTAAGTAATTTTGTTGCAATTTGAGAAGATGAAAAGTTTATTTTATGATGTTTTAATTTGTTTTTGTTTTTGAAGGATCCCTCTAAGCTATTACCACTATTCCTGCCTAAAACAAACACTTATAAAAGAAATTGTAAACCATTTTACAACACCAAGTTATAGTCCAACAATTTTATTTGAAATTCACAAGCTTTCAGAGGCTTCCTCCTTCCTCAAGTGAATGTTGTGGAAATGAAATCCTCGAACCCTTCGCATTTATAAATCACAGAACGATGCCTGGTGATTACAGATAGTCTTTCCAACTGCCCGTTGCCACGGCAATCACAATGTGCAGACAGAGAGGTGTTACCTAAAAGGCCACCGAATATACAAACCACCAAAAAGAAAACAGAGAGAGAGGCAGAGACATAGAAAAGACAGCAAATGACCAGTTATATTAAAAACAGATAACATATGTTCGCTGGTGGGGTTACGTGTAGCGTGACATGAACCCAAGATCCCGGTTGAGGCCGTCCTCATGGGTACGGAACTTAGCTATCAATTTCTGCTCGACGATTTTGCGTTGTCGTGTGTCTCGAAGGCCGCCTTGGAGTATGCTTACCCGAAGGTCGGTGGCTGAATGTCCTTGACTGCTGAAGTGTTCCCCGACTGGGAGGGAACCCTCCTGTCTGGCGATTGTTGCGTGGTGTCCGTTCATCCGTTGTCGCAGCGTCTGCATTGTCTCGCCAATGTACCATGCTCTGGGGCATCCTTTCTTGCAACGTATGAGGTAGACAATGTTGGCCGAGTCAAAGGAGTATGAACCATGCACCTGGTGGGTGGTGTCCTCTCCTGTGATGGTGGTATCTGTGTCGATGATCTGGCATGTCTTGCAGAGGTTACCGTGGCTGGGTTGTGTGGTGTCGTGGACGCTGTTCTCCTGAAAGCTGGGTAATTTGCTGCAAACGATGGTCTGTTTGAGGTTGGATTTCAGCAGCGAACCCAATGAGACAATCAACGATCCGGAACAGCAACCGAAGAGGAAAGAGTCACACTGGACTCCTCCGGAGGGTCGCTGCCCTCAGCTTGACATGTATGCTCAAGCTGTCAGGAAATGCGTCAATGCCAGATTCATCAGCCGCACTCACAAGACAGTCCAGAATGTCACCCGAGCACAACGCAACGCCATCAACGCTCTCAAGACCAACCGCAACATCGTCATCAAACCAGCGGACAAAGGAGGAGCCATCGTCATACAGAACAGAACGGACTATTGCAAAGAAGCATACCGACAACTGGACAACCAGGAACACTACAGACGGTTACCCGCAGATCCGACCAAAGAACACACCCACCAGCTCAACAAACTGATCAAGACCTTCGATCCAGACCTTCAAAGCATCCTACGTGCTCTCATCCCACGTACTCCCCGCGTGGGAGACTTCTACTGCCTCCCAAAGATACACAAAGCCAACACACCCGGACGTCCTATCATATCAGGCAACGGAACCCTGTGTGAGAACCTCTCTGGATACATCGAGGGCAACCTGAAACCCATCGTACAGGGAACCCCCAGCTTCTGTCGCGACACTACAGACTTCCTACAAAAACTCAGTACCCACGGACCAGTTGAACCAAGAACACTTCTCACCACGATGGACGTCTCGGCACTCGACACCAGTATCCCCCACGATGACGGCATCGCTGCGACAGCATCAATACTCAACACCAACAACAGCCAATCTCCAGACGCCATCCTACAACTCATCCGCTTCATCCTGGATCACAATGTCTTCACCTTCGATAACCAGTTCTTTACCCAAACGCACGGAACAGCCATGGGGACCAAATTCGCAGCCCAATACGCCAACATTTTCAGGCACAAGTTCGAGCAGGACTTCTTCACTGCACAGGACCTCCAACCAACACTATATACCAGATACATCGAAGACATTTTCTTTCTATGGACCCATGACGAGGAATCACTAAAGAGACTACACGATAACATCAAGTTCCATCCCACCATCAAGCTCACCATGGACTACTCCTCAGAATCGGTTTCTTTCTTGGACACACGAATCTCCATCAAAGACGGGCACCTCAGCACCTCACTCTACCGCAAGCCCACGGACAACCTCACGATGCTCCACTTTTCCAGCTTCCACCCTAACCACGTCAAAGAGGCCATCCCCTATGGACAGGCCCTGCGAATACACAGTCTGCTCAGACGAGGAGGAACGCGATGGACACCTACAGACGCTGAAAGATGCCCTAGTAAGAACGGGATTTGACGCTCGACTCATCGATCGACAGTTCCGACGGGCCACAGCGAAAAATCGCATAGACCTCCTCAGAAGACTAACACGGGACGCAACCAACAGAGTACCCTTCGTCGTCCAGTACTTCCCCGGAGCGGAGAAACTACGCCATGTTCTCCGCAGCCTTCAACGTGTCATCAATGACGACGAACACCTCGCTATGGCCATCCCCACACCTCCACTACTCGCCTTCAAACAGCCACCCAACCTCAAACAGACCATCGTTCGCAGCAAATTACCCAGCTTTCAGGAGAACAGCGTCCACGACACCACACAACCCTGCCACGGCAACCTCTGCAAGACATGCCAGATCAGCGACACAGATGCCACCATCACACGAGAGGACACAACCCACCAGGTGCATGGTTCATACTCCTGTGACTCGGCCAACGTTGTCTACCTCATACGTTGCAGGAAAGGATGCCCCAGAGCATGGTACATTGGTGAGACCATGCAGACGCTGCGACAACGGATGAACGGACACCACGCAACAATCGCCAGACAGGAGGGTTCCCTCCCAGTCGGGGAACACTTCAGCAGTCAAGGACATTCAGCCACCGACCTTCGGGTAAGCATACTCCAAGGCGGCCTTCGAGACACACGACAATGCAAAATCGTAGAGCAGAAATTGATAGCTAAGTTCCGCACCCATGAGGATGGCCTCAACCGGGATCTTGGGTTCATGTCACGCTACACGTAACCCCACCAGCGAACATATGTTATCTGTTTTTAATATAACGGGTCATTTGCTGTCTTTTCTATGTCTCTGCCTCTCTTTTTTTTGGTGGTTTGTATATTCGGTGGCCTTTTAGGTAACACCTCTCTGTCTGCACATTGTGATTGCCGTGGCAACGGGCAGTTGGAAAGACTATCTGTAATCACCAGGCATTGTTCTGTGATTTATAAATGCGAAGGGTTCGAGGATTTCATTTCCACAACATTCACCTGAGGAAGGAGGAAGCCTCCGAAAGCTTGTGAATTTCAAATAAAATTGTTGGACTATAACTTGGTGTTGTAAAATTGTTTACAATTGTCAACCCCAGTCCATCACCGGCATCTCCACATCACTTATAAAAGAAAGACTTACATTTCTATAGCGCCTTGCATGACCTCAGGACGTCCTGAAGCGCTTTACAGCCAATGACGTACTTTTGAAGTGTAGTCATTGTTGTCGTGTAGGAAATAACTTATAGGACATGAAGGGATGGTGAAGCATATGGCTAAAATGTTAGCTACCAATTCTAGTGCCGTTATGCATTGCTTTGTGCTTGTAGTCATACCAATGTACAAATGGATGAAAATTGTGACAGCCTGTTTATCTGCCTGTGATCGTGCTGCTGAAAGCCCAGATTTGTACTTAATGATCATTGAAACAGTTTTTATATTGCATTTTAGTGAGGTTTGGGGCCTTCGGCTCCCACCATTTGGATTTTTCGCAGCAGCTGGAACCCCAGAACAAAGTGTCTTTCCAATGGTCAGCCTTAGCAAATCTGGCATGTATACTATAGGGTAGCCACTGGGCTGCGTGAGATTTGTGTATTGATTGCTGGTGGCCCTACCATCCCACTAAGTGCAATGTAAAATGAGCATAAATGAATACTGAGCTTGAAGTTGTTAACTAATTGAAATTTACTTCAGGATTAGTTTAGTTATTTTGTCTTGTGTCCAGCCAGAGGGCAGATATCGATTAATTGGTGGCCAGTGTGTTGAATTTAGAATCTGATGTGTTATTCTTTGGTGTTGCAGAGTCCATTTCTATCTGGTAAAGATGCTGTGCTTTCTGTGAGATTCTCAGAATGCCTGCTGTTGGACTGTCTATAATCCGTTTCCTTGGAAACAGCTCCCTTTCTAAAAGCCTGATTCATTGCAAACACTTCATTCTGTTGGTTCGATTATCAGCCAGGAAAGGTTCTTTTAAAAGCAGGCGGAGAAAAATGGCACAGTTTCTCAGAGAATGTAGCTCTAGTTAGTGTGTGATCTTTGAATGTTGAGGAAATTTCCGTTTGTATTTCATGCAGCTTTAGAAGCACATCCTGGCTGTCCTATTGTGAACGTGACATTTGTCGGTTTTTCAAAGGAAACATCCTACAGTTCCAAATGGATGTAGTCAGAAATACAATGGTTTCATTTCTTCAGTTTATTCCATCCCCTCCCCCAGTGTTTGTTTTTCTTTTCTCCCTCTCCCTTCCGCTACATCAAACTCTGATTGAAGGAATGGGATGGTGAAGAGGAAGGCTTTCACAATTGAGGCATTTTATATTGGTAGGTGCAGAGAGAGTGGCATTCTTGCAGCCATTTGCAACTTGTGTAAAATGAGCAATAGGACGGAGGCCCTATTTTCTGCTGTGTCTGATAGAAGCTCGAGAGACCCACAGAAAGTCAGATTGTAGATGCCGTTGGAAGCTTGAGGTTTGCCTCCCTTACATTGATAACATGCTGACAGCACCAGAAGTACACATATATTGATAACAGAAGATTAACAATGTAAAAACATCATTAAGCTGCTTTAGCTATTCATCAGAGCCAGGTTCCTATAGAGAGTTAGCTCCCGTGATAGCCTAGTGGCTAAAAGCACACCCCTTATTGACGTATTCAGGCCAAAAGCCCCATATTTATTTCCAGATTTACCTTGAGTCAGCAATTGTTGGTGTGCTGCGACTGACTGTGGTACCCCTCGGCCCGGAAAGGGATTCCCTCTCCTCGGAAAGGGATTCCCTCTCCTCATCACTATCCACTCACCCCTACTGGAGAGTGTGCACGCGGACAAGATCAGACTTTGCTGTAGTAATCCAGTAGCCTATCAAAGCTCACTGTCTAGACTCTCAAAGAAGTGAATCCTTGGATGAGGTACCAGAGGACTGCTAGTGCCTCTGAAATTGTATCTCAGTTGGAGTCGAATACTTTAAGAAGAAGGGCAAGAATAGAAGAAGTTTAGAGAGTCTGGTTTTGCCAGGGGTTAAACTCTCTAGCTTAAGATATTGTGACATGGTGTTTGTTCCATTTCGGGTGCTGTCCAGATACTTTTGTGTCCAAAGTGACAGACTGCTTCTACAGGCAAATCTACACTTCCTGTGAGCCAAAACGTGACCTTGTGCATGAAATAATCTGGTAGCAAGCCACAGGTTGAACAGTGAATCCTTTTATTGATAAGCTACATGCTGAAAATAATATAGATTACCACTGTAAATTCCTGATCCCAGGCTAAAAACTGAATCTGGTTTATTAAGTAAAATTAAACAAACAAGAGCAAGCACTGCAGATTTTACTAGATTGCAGAACTTAATTTAATAAAAAACAGAAATCAGGGTCATTCTTGGAACATTTCTGTGACGAAAAGTGTTACATGAAACTAAAATAGTTACCCTTTATCTGTACAGCAGTGTGGCAAGAAGGGGACTGCCAAACTGGGAAAAGGTTCCAGTATTTTTTTCTCCGTCAGGTGGATTCTACGCATGGAGCTGTGAATCAATGCCATCATCAGATATCCTGGCTGAAATGTCTGCTACAACAGACTCACCACTGGTGGGCCAGCAATCCCCAAAAGATTAGCTCTGCCTCTTTCTTGCAGCCTGGACATCAATATTAACTGATCCTAGCACCTGGGTGAACTTTGTGTCCAACATTGGTTAAGCAGTCCACCTAGACGTTGAAATGGCATAGGTTTTTGAGTTCCAAACTGTATGTATTTCATGTACATATAGGCTGTTTTTAGCAAGCAGTAACCAAGTTAAGGGGGCACAAGTTGGTCAGCTACCAAAATCCTTTAAAGGTATGTTAAAAATAATCTCTTATAATTTGACAGATCCATCATAGTGCCTGTGCTTCCCCTATAACCACATTTGTGACACATTCCTTTCAGAGCATAAAACCCAGAAGTTGTAGCCTTTGTAAATCTCCTTTTCTTTGTGCAGGACATTTGACTGTGTTTATATTCAGAAAAGTTGATTAACTTTCAGGCAAGCCATATCGAACCTACCTTGGAATATGGATAGTTTGAGCAAGCCTGGACTAATGACACTAAAACAGGCCATAAATGATGCAGTCAAAATGGGAAATTTGTTAAAAATTGCAAACATTACTTTAGGTTTATAGGGAGTGTTTCAGAGCAGCCGGAACATCAAAATGCAATCTAAACATTCTGGATTTTACTTTCAGAAATATATAGAAGTTACTACACGAAAACAAGCCACATGGCCCAACCAGTCCATGTTGGGTTTCACCCTCCACGCAAGCAAATTGTCTTAATCACATTTACCTGCCTGTTTCCATATCCCTTTATTCCCTTTTCCTTCATCCACCTATCCAATCTAATTTTGAATGTTGACAGTTTCTGCTTCCACCACTAACTTCACAACTCTCTGTATAAAGAAATTTCTCCTAGTCTCTTCTAAATCTCTTGCGTTTAATCTTGTAGCTCATATAATCTTGTAATCTACATTGTTCTAACAAACAAAGGCCCCGTTTTTCACGTCTGTCTTCATATTTTGTATTTCCTCATACCAGGCTTCCTGGTGAATCTGCGTTGTACCTTCCCTAAAACCTCCATATCCTTCTATAGTGTGGAGCCCAATACTGCACACTGTACTTTGACTTGGGTCTTGTATAGGCTTATCATTACCTTAGTTTTTAAATTCTATACTTGTGGTAAAACCTAAAAATTCCATTCCTTCTATTTTATGGCTTTATCAACCTGAGGTCCTGTGAACTTGTTCTCCCAAGTGCCTCTGCTCTTCCACAGCACTAGGCCTACTTCCATTCAGATTATAATTACTGTTCTTTTTACCAAAATGTATCACCTCACACTTACTGACATTAAATTCCATCTGCCACTTTTTAATCTATATCTTTTTGCAACTTCCTTTGGTCTTCTAGAGAGTTAACTATACCTCCTATTTTGGTGCCATCTACAAATTTCAACACCATTTCCTCTAAATCATTAATAATGTGAACAGAAGTGGCCCCAGAATTGAACTCTGAGACACCACTGTCTACTGCCAACCACTCTGAAAACGTCCCCATAACTCTTACTTTGTTTTCTACATGCCAACCACTTTTTAATTTGGTCTGCCGTCCTTCCCTAATTTCATATCACTTAATTTTCTCTAATAATCTCACATGTCTTAAAATCCATGCACGCTACATCCATTGCATTTTCCCCATCCACCACCTCTGTTATCTCCTCAAAGAATTCTGAGAGGTTTATCAGGCCCCATTGTCCCTTTTGAAGCCCATATGGGATTCTTCTAACTGTTTTCTCTTTATCTATATACATGGTAATTTTAGCCTTCATTAAAGACTCTAAAAAATTTTCCCTATCACAGATTTCAAGCTAACTGGCCTATATTTACCCACATTAGCTCTGTCTCCCTTTTTAAAAATGGGTACTATACTGGCCACCCTCCAGTCCTGCGGCATACATCCACACTCAGTAGAACCCTGCAATATAATTTCAAGGGCCTTGGCAATTTCTTGCCTCAACTTCAGGATCCTAAGATGTATCCCTTTTGGGTATTTGCACTTAATCTTCCTTTAACCTAAGTAACTTAAGTAAAATTTTGTTGAATTCCCTCTTAACCACTTCAGGATTCTCCTCCTTTCTGATCGCCTTTTCTTTACTAAAGTACTTATTAAATACTTTTACCATTTACAAATGGACCATCCTCTCCTCTCGGGTCCCACCTCGGTTTTAACAATTCTCTTTTTACTGATATACTTTACTGCTCCTTTTGGTGTTTTTTGAATATTTTTCTTCCTGCTCACTCTTGGCTTTCCTTATCCTGCTCGTAACCTCCTCTTAACCTCTTTATCTTCTCATATTCTCCTTTAGCATTTTCATCATTCTTATAATCCCTATATGCCTTTGTCTTGCATTTTAATTGGTTTCTAATCTCTTTATTTATCTATGGCATCCTGAAACTACTTGTTTGCAAAGGTACAGAATAAGTATATTCCAATCTTTTCATTTAAAAAAATATGCCATTGTTTGACTCCAAGCTAATATAATTTGTTGCAGATGTTGGAGTTTTGGAGCTAGTGAGTCATGCCCGCATGTGCTGTATATAGTATTTTGAATATACAATTACAGCTGCAATCTGTTTTTGTGTAGTTTGGGATTTAAAGTAGGTTTTCTAATGTTGGAGAAGGCAGGGAGAAATATTGGTTAAGGGAGAAACTTAAAACTGGGTTTCCTTTTTTAAAAAAAACAAATAACAAAATGAGGAATGCTATGAAAAGGCATCGATGAAGTCAAAGTTATACACTCAATGTAACCCAGTTTGATCTTTCACACACTCCCTATCTAGCCTATTTCCTGTGGGAGGGCAGGAAAGCAATGTGAGTTTGTGTTCTGGCAGTGCTCTTCTGCAATTTCCTTGAGATCTTTTGTTGGCTCAGTTGGCAGAGTTAGCCAGTTAGTTCCTGCATCTGATTAGTATTCGATGACCCTTGCAAGTGTACGAATGACAGGTGAGGACAAGATCAGGCTCAGCTATGAAGCCATCAGTAGAGGAATAGCCTGTTGATACTAATTTTTTCAGGCTCATGCACAAAGAATTTCCACTTGAGCAAAATATGGAGGTGCTACTAACAGCCACGGAATTGTACCCCAGTATAAGTCAGTACCGTAAAGAAGGGAAAAAATTGGGGTGGATGGAAATAAAGGGATTATTCAGGTTTGTTAAATATTGTGGCAGAGCTTGAGTAAATGTGGCACCACAATACTATAAATTCTGCAAATGAGAAATGAATGTCTGTGACTGAGACCTGGCAATTGGACTGCATATTCTCATTTACTGCTGCTGAATTGAATTGACAGTTTGTTGCTAACTTGCATCGATCAAGCCTATAGAATTCGAGTTTCTATTGATTTATATGTGCCGTTGTATTCCGACTGTAAGGTTCTGTTCCATGAGATTGGAGTAGTTATCTAAATGTTGATCATGTGTGCAGTTTACTTTTCATGGAGACCCATTTTAGCATTATCATACTGAGAACATTTATCTTGGCATTCTGACATTTTACTAACCTTGATTTATATACGAGAGAATTTCATTGTCTTATAAACCATAATACATTGTGGGGTTGACTTTCAACTTTACAAATAAAACTTAGTGAAAAATGTAAGTATTTTAACATTTGCTGAACTTAAACAAAATGCATTTTAATAATTCAGAAGATGAATTTCAGAGTATTGGAATTTTCAGTCTCGAAGGAACTGCTGAAAGCCAAATTCACCCAGTGGTTGATAAAGAAAGGGTGTATCTGAGCTGGAGAAGTTCACAGATTTTATTCTCAGACTGGTTTGAGTTAGTCTGGGCAACATTGGGTGACATTATAGTTGTCCTCAATGCCCCTAGAGCTAAGGAGAAGCAAAATCAACCATAGTTCCAACTCATGTCTGGGCCCCTGTCATGGTAGAATAGACTGCAGATGCTCACTGTCTGGACTTGCACATGAAGCATGGAAACCTGGGGGAGGTAGTGCAGGGTGGCTGGTTGGTCTGTGAAGCCATATTACAGACCACGATAGCACCTTCAGAACAGGAGGAGAGAGAATTGGAAGATGACGACAAAAAAGACTGCCTCCAATCTGTTTTTCTAAAAAAATCCAACAATCCTTGAGCTTGTCTGCTAAAACCTCAGTGGAAAAGTACAGGCTGATGGAATGGTCTGCATCCTGAATGAGAAGCAACCTACTGCAAGGCTCGAAATTAATTTGAAAGACTCATTATGTCCAAATTGCAACATTTTCCCTCACTCTAAACAATTTTTTTAAACCTTAGAAGTTGAAATAGCTTCTCTTCTGCATGCTCACAGCACAAACAAAATTCCCATAGTATGATTAGGGAAACCTCACTGAGCATGGTGCTGCAGTGCAGTTTACCCTAAGAATAGAAGTGTTGTGCAGAGGTCATCCATACTTTTTCAACTGCAGTCAGTTTCTATTAACAGATCAGAAATGTTATAGTGCGGCTCGTCTGTTCTAGAAACAGCTGGTCTGGACCCAGCAACGCAATGTTCGTTTTGAGAGCTGCTTCTGCTAAGGATTACTTTACAAAGAATGGAAGTTGTTGGCAATTAATGGTGTGCAAGATAACTTGTACCGGTACTTTACGTTTAAAGTGCGTCAACTTGCCTCGGAGGGTGCTCACTTCTGGATCACAAGATAGTGTTCCAAGTGCATTTCAGTGTTTGAACTCTTAATCTAGGTTGACACTCCAGCGCAGTGTTAAAGGAGTGCTGCTTTGTTGGAGTTGCTGACCTTTAGATGAGATTAGAGGTCCTGTCTGCCTGTTTAGGTGTTCATTAAAGATCCAGTGGCACAATTTGAAGAAGAGCAAGGGGTTTTCCAGGTGTCTTGACTGGCATTCAGCTCCCCAGCAACATTGCCTGAAACCAATTAATTGTCCATTCATCTCATTGCTATTTCTGGGATCTTGTGCACAAATTGGCTGCTGTTTGCTGGCATAATCCATTGCACTTCATAGTAATTAAGTGTAAATGCAACACCTTGATGCATTTGGGAGTTGTGATTAAGTGCAATTCTTTACATTTTTTTCTTCGATTCAATTGAACTTTCTGGTAAATTCCGCACCAAGCATAGGGTGTTGTGTCTCTCTTGGTCTCCTCTGCAATCGTCCGGGTGTAAATGTGGCGTCTAGATATGGAAAGAAACTTTTGAAAGTAAATGGTGGCTGCATAGGGTTCATGTTCATCCACAAACCTAAATAAGGATAAATGTGCGATTATTGGAGCCTACTGCAGGCTGCCGTTTATCACTTTTTTTCCAGAATGTAGTAATTTTGTTTGTATTATTAATGTCTTGTGTACCTCTGTAAGGCGCTCTCTGACTCACCTTGTTTCAAGATTAAAGTGCCCTAGTTACTCCAGTCACGCGAAAGCTCAGTCCTCTGAAATTGAGGGTCTGCCACACGGCTCCTTGACTCTGGTCTAAATGTTTCCATTGTGACTTGGTATCCAAAGTCTTTAATGTTCAATTGCTTTTAACAGTATCCGTGTCCTTTTAAACCTTTTTCATGGCCAGCTGCCTAAAACTGTATTTTGAGCATTCAACATTCCCCTACTTCCGCACCACCCCCTACAAACAAATGATAGTAATATGGTGAATATAGAGTTAAAAGTGATGGGATCTTACACAGCCAAGTCATACCTAAAATAGGTTTTCATGTAGACTCAGTTGTGCTACCAGCCCCACATGTAGGGTCGGTGAAGTGAATTGGTAATACTAATTTATTCTAATGATTCCATTATACACTGTGGTGAGAAGCATTAATCGTGCACCTTGTCTGATGTTCCTAATTGTTACACACAGGATACGGGATGCATCGGGTCGCCCCAAGCGTGAATACCAGCCCAAGCCTAGAAGCACTTATACCGAATATGGAGACACAGACCATTCCAATGGAGGTTTCTCCTATAGTGGGCCAACAAAATCACAAGGTAAGCAATTGTTTTCTGTTTGGCTATTAGTAGTGAGCCATGAGCTGCCACGCACAACAGTGTGAATGCACCTTAACTGACTAGTCAACCCTCCCACAAGCTCTTCCAAACCACCTACTTCCTCTTTGTGAATCCTTTGCTTTTTTTCAGCTGCACATTGTTAAATCCAGGAGAGTGAGCTGAGAAAATGGGATGATTTACACACAACTGCATGCAACAGCAGCGTAAACTCCATGCAACAGCAGGGTTAGTTCCAAGGCGGTTCAAGTTAGAGTGGGTTTCAGCTCACTCTGGTTCAGCCTGGTACTGAGCCATACAAACCAGGAAGCTCCCTGGTTTGATCCCTGTCTGTGCCGAGTTAATCAGATCTCAGCCTGAGTGGCAATTGGGGCACCACAATTAACCTCAGCAGCCCTAGGCTGAGAAGAGAAGAGTTCAACCAGGATTACTGCTCCTGATCACTAAACAGGGACCCTCTACTGAAAAGTGCTAATATGGATGCATAACAGGCTCAGGACCAGGTTAGGCTGTGATATACTCCATAGTCAAATAGCCTTGCTGAAACTAGCTGTCTAGACTTGTGCATGAAGAACGGCCATTTGGTAAGGTACTAGAGAGCAGCCATCGTCTGTGGAATTGTGCCTCCCCTTGTGAGAAGAGGGGAGAAAATTAAGAGGTAGCAAGAATTGAAGTAGGCTCTCAATCCCTAACCGGAATATCAGACCAGCTAAGGGTTGCGAAATGAATTGCGCCAGCAGTTGGGTACTGGGTCCTACTACCAATACCCAATATTTAACAAATCGATTATCTTTTTATATTTTTTTGCTGAGTTCAGAAAATATCCAGACCCCAACGTGCTGGTCGCAAAGACCATCTGATATGAAAGAAGAAAGCAGGAGGAGGATGAGTTTGCGAGTGTTATTATGAACTACCGGCACATTTAGGTTTTGACTATGACGGGGGAAAGAATTGACTTGAGAACTGAGCTGGTTTTATATTTTGATAAGAGTCTTCTTAGTCGCCAGCCTTAGCTGGCAAATATATCTTTTATATTGTACTAGTATTAGGAGTATTAGCACAATATAAAAGTGTCTTCTGTTTCTTTATACACGAGTGCCCATTGGTTCACGCTACTAACCAGCAGGGGACAGTGAGGAACTCATCTCTGCTAAACTCATTAGCATCAATCAGTCTTTCATTCCCTTAAGCAGACTTCTTTTGCTGTTGAATCTAGATCTACTTTAACTTCTCTTACGCTCCCTTCCCCAAAGAGCGAAGTGTCTGTTCCACCCATTCAACTGATTTCAGGGATTATTTTCCTGGTTTACTTAGTTTTTGTCTAATTCTTTTAAGCTTTAACTTTACGTGCTGAGCTCTGAGTCTGTACTTGATGGCTGCAAATTTGTGTCAGGAGTTTGCTCAAATTAATGATACTCGGGCACAAAAATAAAATCTAGTCTCCCAAGCTTAACAGCCTCTGCTTATGAGCAGGATTTTGCTGCTCTTTTTGATCACATGCTGCACAGCAGGAAATCTTTTTGATTAGCAAGGTAGTCAAAGGATATGGGGAAAAGGCGGGAAAGTGGAGTTGCGGTAAAAAATCAGATCAGCCATGATCTCATTGAATGGCGGAGCAGGCTCGAGGGGCCGAATGGCCTACTCCTGCTCCTATCTCTTATGGTCTTATGGAAGAAAGATAAATGTGTAAATTACTTAGCGACTCTACCTTAACAGTTTTCCCCACTGGATCATTTTTTTTTTAGAGCCAGCGAGTAACTGATCCAAGCCGAGCAGATGGTCCCTGGTCTGTCCTGAGTTGGTGATTGCGGCCAGGACAATAGCCAGGGCACTTTAATTGACCTCTCAATGCCCCGAGTCATAGAGGGGGGAAAATGCCCGCTGCAGAATACATTATGTGGACCTTGGGTGAGAGCAAGATAGGGCTTGGTGCTCCGCAGTCAAATAGCCTGTCTGCACTTGCTAACTAGCCTCGCACATAAAGAATTTGTGAGTTATCAAGGCAAAGGGAAAATAGATCCACCCTTAGTTCTGGATCTGGGATTTTTGTAACGCTACAGAGATTGTGAAGTTACCATAATTCTGAGCATTTTCATGGCGATCACCTTTTACTTGTACCTGTCCATGTATGTTTTACTAATTTTTGCCCTTTTCCCCCCCCCGCTAATTTTCTCCCTCCCATTCCAAAGACACTGACTTATGCTGGAATCAGCAGCCCTCTGGCACTTCACCCAAATAACTATTCTTTATGTAAGAGCCTAGACAATGAATATCAGCAAATTATTTGACCGTGGAAGGCATCACTGCTTAGCCTGATCTTGCTCTGACCCACATCCACATGTTCAGTGTAAAGCACCGCTCTTCTCCACCACCACCCCCCTTTCTCTCTGAGAGTGCACGTCTTTTTAAATTTTCAAACATTTCCACCATGAAAGGAGATAACCAGTCAGCAGCCATTCTAAAACACCCCATGAAGACCACCACACCAGATTCCTCCAACTCCACGGCTTATCTAACAGCTACATCTCTGGCTGACTGTCACAGCTTGGAGGATGAACAGGCATTCTTTCTGACTCCTGGCTGCCAGTCTTGGAACAATAATGCTATTCAAATGTTTTGTTACAGATCAGAAGGCTCCAGGTTTGATCCCTGGTCTGTGCTGAATTAGCTGATCTCAGACAGGATGGCACTGGGAATGCTACAATTAGCCTCAAGACCCCTGGGCTAGGGAGGGTAAAATAAGCCAAGCTTCCCACTCTTGATCACTATCTCATGATCCCTCCTGTTGGAAAGCCCATGTGTGGAACTTTGTTTGGTGCCATCTGACGATACTCAGTATCAAGCTCAGCTGTGATGCTTTCCACTGTCAATTAGCCTGCCAGCATTTACGATTGAGGCTCTCCCATTAAGAATGGACACTTGGCAATGTACCAGAGGACTGCTGGCGCCAATGGAACCATATATCAGCCAGAATCAGCAATTACAAGAGCTGGAGGAAGAAAAAAGTCCTCATAAAATAATAGAACTGCATTGTTAGTAGTTCTATTAAAAAAGAGTTGCATTGGGGTATAGCAGTACTTTCAGTGTGAAGTATTGCCCCTCATTCACCATCCCCAAATTAGTTGGAAGAGTGAATGTGTATGTTTTTCTTGACCAGAACCTGGTTCTTTCCATTTCACAGAATTAGCAATTTGTTTATTACATCCATATACTGCCCTGTCAGGTAGCAATTCAGATGAGATGTGAAAATGGCTGGCCATAAGGAGAACAGTAAATTCTCCTAGCACTCAGTGCTGATCTAAACATACAGGCCATATACTTTTGCTGCTCCTCAGTATTGTTAGCAAGTTAGTTTAGTGCTTTGGTTCCGATATTCATAGAATCATACAGCAGCAAAGGAGGCCATTCAGCCCATCATGCTTGTGCTGGCTCCTTGAAAGAGCTATCCAATTATTCCTACTCCACTGCTGTTTCCCCATAGCCCTGCAAGTTTTTACTTTTCAACTATTTATCCAAATTCCCCTTTGAAAGTTACCTTCTTCCTCCATCCTTTTCAGTCAGTGCATTCGAGAGAAATAAACTGCATTTAAGCCAGTATACAGTGTTGTGCAGTGCACTTGCTGTGTGATGCTCATAATTCATCCCCTCAAATTGCTCACTGCCTGACTCTTGTTATACTGCTCAAAGTGCTCTCTCCAGACACAACCTAAATAGTGAAAAATTATCTTCACTGATTGCTGAACTGGTAGCAAGAAGTGTAACCGTAGGATTAGTACATAAAGGGGCAGTTTAGGAGAATACTTTTCACACAAAGACTTATTAGAATATGCATTACCACGTGTGGCTGTTGAAGCTGAGTCAATCACAACATTTAAGAGGGAACTCAATAAGCAATTGAAAGAGCAAGGAAATGGGATTAAAGTAGATCGCTCTGGTGGGGGAGCTAGCCCTGGCACAGGCCTAATTCTGCACCAGAATTTCTACGAATCTTTGATTTCCAAATACTGTCCATATCTGAGGATATTTCAAAGAAAAATGTGAAGTGGGGAAGAGGGAGGTGAAAATAATGGCTGTGATCAGTTAACAAAGCTTCCATCTTCAGTCTATAGGAGTTAGTTTACTAATTATAGAGATGATTTGTATATTGTATTGAATTTTTTTTAATTTTTACATTAACTTTCCCATGAACAGCCTCCTCCTTCCATTCAGACAAGCCCAATAGGACGCCAGCCAGCGGACCCCCCTGTGAGTAGGGTAGCTAATGCCCAGTTTTTAGTTCTGACAGATAAAAAGATGTCAGCCTCTCTCTCAAAGGGGTTGTCACGATTTAATAAGGATCGATGGTCGTATGTTTAACCATGAACAAAAACTCATAAGAACAAGAATTTAAAGGAGAATTTTTTTTTCTTGAGCTGTTTTGGCACTAAAAATACCCATAATTATCTGTGTATCACTAGCAGCTGGTTTTAGGAAGAGCTGTTTATCCCACTTTTGTGGGAGTGTGAGGGCAGTGTGGAAAAAATCTGCATTGATTGTACCCTGAGCATCAGTGCCCTCTGCTGTGCCACAGTGGTATTTTCCTTCCTCTGTTCACCAGTGGTTTCCAAACTTCCCTGCCAACATTCATAATCATGGAATGTTACAGAACAGAAACCAGTCATTTGGCCCATTAAGTCTGTGCTAGTGTTTTTCTCCACATGAACACCAAGTCTAATCCCATTCTCCTGCTTGCTTCCCTTTACCCCATTAACATTTCTCTTTTTCAAGCAACTGACTAGTTCCCTGTTAGTCTTGAGATGTTCAAGTGTAAAAAGGGCATAAAGGCGCACCCTTGGGGACCACTCGTTCTAAAATTTCTGAGATGTCAGTGACCCAAAGGATGATACTGCAGCCAGTGCAGGAAACATCGGCACCAAAAAATGAAGAGCTGAAGAACACTAACAGAACTCTCGAGCCTGGTTCTGTGGACCAGAGCTCCAAGTGTATTGTGTCAGCGGGGAGATGTACTTGCTTCACCTTGTACAACATGTTGATTGTTGCACCAATCCTTGGTACAATCACTGACATCCAGATTTCACATTGTGAACTCACTGATCCCCTAAGGTCTGCGCAATCCCAGTTTGAAAACCACTGCTGGACACCATACTCTTTATTCTGCTGTAAATCACTATTCAAACCTTTACTTTTGCTAGTATTTACAGAAGTTTTCTGAACCAGACTTTTGTATTTTGCTAGTGAGATTAATTTTCTGGCATTGTCAACTGCATTTGTGGGGAAATGATCTGGCATTTATGCTAAAACAATTCTACAACGCTAATAATGATTAAAGCTAACCATCGGACTTTAATGTGTTGTAATCGTGATGGCCCTTGCTGTGCCTGCATGCGTTGGTGATCGAGGTGCACTGTAATTGGTCTGAGGTTGCCACGTATACATTTTGTGGCTTATGTAGAAAATTAACGTAGTAAAATATCCCACAGTACTTCAAAATGGAAGTGGAATGAATGCTGAGGGGGTAAGGAGAGGGAATCAAAGGCTTGGCCAAAGAGGTTTTCAGCAGATTTTTTTTTAAAGGTGGAAGAGCAATGTAACAAGGGGGAGGAGTTAAGGAAGAGAATTGCAGGTTGTAGGGCTTGATGGCTGAAGCTGTGTCAGCATGGTGGAGTGGAGAATGAGGGGGTGCTCAGTCGGCAAGAGTCTGAAGAGCAGAGGATGCAAACTGGCACCTAGAGCAGGAGATGGTTGCAGAGGTAGGAAGCTGGTCACAGCCAATGAGGAAGTTGTAGATGAGGATTTCAAAGTCAAAGGGTTGTGAGAAATGGAGCCAGGGCAAGATGATGAAGACAAGGTTGTTAAATGAGTTGGATGTGGCCAGAGGCATTTTGGATATGGTGGAGTTTATGTTGGGTCGAACTTAGGAGAGCATTGGAGAAACAGATCATGGAGGTGCTGAAGCATGGGTAAGAGTTTCAGCGGTGGTGAGGATGAGGTAGGGATGGAGACAGATGTATAAAGGTTCCCAGTAATTGGCGTATGTTTCAGTATCCTTATTATAACAAAGGTCCAGACGTGGTCGACCAATGTGGTTTTCTCAAGCAACAGTTTCAGTTCTGATAGTGTTGCCACAGGTTAACTGTATTACACTAACATGAATTCATGGTGTAACAAAATAATTTAAATGCATTGAATATTATGAGTCAGCAACCTTGCTCAAAATGTTCTTCTCCCTCAAGATTGCAATGATTTTTTGTTAAAAAGAGTATTGTATATTCTAACTCAAATCATTTGTTTTGTTCTGATTACTTGAATGGGTAAGTGTTTGGGAGATATGTAAATACACCATAGAGGGAGAGAGAATTGGTGCTCTGGGTTAGTACAACATCCTAGAGTCAAACCCAGCCCAGGTTTTAAGATTTTCTCCCTATGATTCTAAATTGCCTAAATGATTTGAGACAGTCTCAACCAAGTTCCCAGTGCCTTTGTTTAATTGTGTGAATACACACAATTCACCAATTTTATTTTAACTTTTTAGCAGGAGTATGAATTTTCTGCTTTCTTTCTGCTTTTCCCTTTTGGTCTTTGATCTTGACAAGCCACTTCCCTCCTGTGGCCAAGAGAGCAGGTGATTTGATCCCAGCTTTTACCAGTGCTGCTGTTCACCTGGCAGCAAGGAGGCACACGATGGCAGCCCGGTGCCATCTCTTGATTCCCCATCCAAAGCAGCACAGCTGAGATTAGGCACTCAAGAGTGAGCTGATTGAATCCATGTCATTCTGCTTTCAAGGGTTCATTGGTGCTCCAATGTGACCTATCTTCCTACTTCCCCACCCCTTAGCTCTAGATGTCTTTTACATTCAAGTTGCATTTTGCTGACTTGCTTTATAATGCAAAGCCCATTTTATATATCACACTAAAATCTTTCTTTGGAAGTTCAACCATGAATTATACCTAATACCTTCCCCCTCTCCCCAATGACTTAGTTGGCAAGTGCAATGTATAATGTGCTACTGAGCCACATAGTCCAAGAAGGCACAGATTCAATCCTTAGTCTCTGATGAGTCACCTATCTGACCCAGAGCAACACTTGAGCCTTTAAATTGGCCTCAGCGCTCCTGGATTACAAGGGGAAAATTATCGAGTGTTCTTACTCCTGACCACTATCCAGTGACTTCTGCTAGAAAGTGCATCTGTGTGGATTTTGGTTGAGGATGGGATCAAGATTAGCTGTGATGCTACAGTCAAATAGCCTCCTAACACCAATTATATGAGCTCGCACATGGATTATGGCCACTTGGGTGAGGTACCAAAGGGAGTCTGATACCCTTGAATCTTACCCCTGCAAGAGTCAGTGCTTTCAAAAGAAGGAAGAAAATTTGAAGAAAAATGTTACTAAAGCTGTTCATAGAATGCATTTTGTGTTATGTGCAGCACACCTAGACCAGCCCTGCTGCAAGGCGCTGTACGATTTCGAGCCAGAGAACGAAGGGGAGCTTGGCTTCAAGGAAGGCGACACCATCACATTGACCAATCAGATCGATGACAACTGGTATGAAGGAATGCTCCACGGCCAATCGGGATTCTTCCCCGTCAACTATGTGGAAGTGCTGGTCCCATTACCTCAGTAAAGGTGCTGAACTGGACACCGGATACCTATGTGGAGAGAGGGAGACTTTCAACATTCCTTTTAATTTAAAACACTAGTCCACTTCCATGGGTTGTTTCTCACAGTGCAGTGTTACATTGCGTGCAATGCATCGTCATTTTTTATTTTAAATCGACAAATGTTTTTTCTGTGTTAATGTAAGGTGCAGCTCCAGTTACTCTGCATGTATTGCAATATGGTTGTGAGAGGTCAGCATTCAGGTCAATGGATCCTTTTCTGTAGCTGTCCAGTGTTGGCAAAGTGAAAGGGCTGAAATTAGACATCAGCTTTGTAGAAGAAACTGCTGTGACAGTGTTACCACTCTCAGTAGGGTAGTGTATGGGATACCCCTCCTGCACTGCTCATCAATAAGCTAATTTCTATTGCACAGTGACCGCTGTGGAGTCACGTGACCTTGGGTCACACATATCACCGTTGTCATTTTATAAAAGTGATTTTTTTAAAAATTGCTATTGTTCCCAATTCACACTAACATGGGGGTTATATTGGAATAATTCACACTGTACAAGGACTTGGGTGGCGCAGTGGGTCAGACACCAACCTTTCACCTCTGACACGAGTTCACGATCTGCCCAAACCGATGGGATGAAAGTCTCTTCTGTCTGCTGAATGTGAAATGAGCTCGGGCAGGTTGAATCCAATTTCCACAGCACTAAAGTGACAATCTCATTCAGACAGGCTACAGGATGGCTGGTGTGGGAAATGGAGAAATGTCACATGGTGCAGTAGGGGGTGCTCCTTTTGAGGTTGTGACTGAGGTGCATGGTCGGAGCCCAGTAGAACGAGCTTTAGGCTGTACCTGACCTCTAATGCTGGGTGCCTGAAATGGAAAGTGTTCCATTCCCAGCACCCGGTATGGTCCATGTAGTGATGTCCGAGAGTAAGACTCAAGTCTCTGGACTTCACTGGTTGGATTACTTTGTCTAACCCACCACTACCATCTGGTTGCCCCATGTTTACATTGACAACCCACTGTGAAGATCCCGAGTTTAAGATGTGCATCAAAAAAAGGGACTTTTGTTCCTCTCTCTTTTAGACTTGACTTTTTCCAGGAAAATTCTGTCCGCTGGTTCGTGACAGACATACCTTTTCCTCCCTCACAAGTAGTGACCTTGTATAGTTAGTAGGGGAACTTTGTGGTTCTATTGAAATCACTCATCAACTTCCCTAGTGTAGGGAGAGGGGGAAACCATCCAGGGTTCCCGATCGCAATCCCGTTGGAGAATGTGTGTTGGCATTGGATGGGGCGAGGACGGGATCAGATTCAGCTGTGATGCCACCATAGACAAATAGCCCATTGACGCTCAATGTCTAGGCTCATGAATGAAGAATAGCTCCTTGGGTGAAGTACTGGAGGGCACCTTATGCCCATGGAACTGCACCCCAGCAAAAGTCAGCAGCTTGAAGAGAGGAGGAAATGGGGGAGAAGTCAAGCATTTAAAAAATAGTTCGTGAGAAGTCGTCTTCACAATAGATCCAGCTATCTGAAAGTTCATTTTTCTCAATTTTAGAACAATTGAGGGTGTTTGAGTGTCACTGGGGTGAGTCCAAATAATTTAATTTGATTTAGAAGACATATAGAGTGACTACTGCTGGACTGTAACATGGTTGCAATTGTTGTGTGAAAGTTATAAATAATTAGACCAACTGGTTTACATGTATATGTTTAATACAGTACCTCACTTCTTTGAACCACTTTTATATAGAAGAGAAGGCCCTAGTAAAGAGCAGGTGTTGACTCCAGTATATAGGAGGAGCAGCTTAAACCTTACATCTCTATTGGTGCTCTGCCTCAGGAGACATCCTGCAACATAAATGAGTTGGTGTACACACCATTGGAGGGAGCACTGTAATATAAATAAATACGTTTACATGTCTCTCGAGATACAGGATGTGCCTGTGAGGTGGTCTTGTCCCCTGTCTCTGCACCCAAAACATCAGTGGGTAGAAACGCCCTTGTCCCACCCGGGCGCTGGTCGCTCAGTCCACTATTTTGCCTTGCTTATGGGTGGGCCGAGCTCTCTTCCATCCCCAACTCAAACAGGCTACCTTCAAATTGCTGGCTTGTAAAGACCTTTTGCTGAGGTTGGAGGATGTCTGTAGCTAAAATGGTAAAGTCATAGTCGTAACTTTTGAACAATTTGTACGTTGTTGCAGCCGGTGCTATGAATGCCATCCTATGGCGTAAACGTGGCAGATCTGGAATGGCCCCAGGTCCGCAATATAAATGGGCCACAATTCAGTCTTTCAGGGAAGTGGAGACAGTAAACGAGACAGTCCTGTCGCATACTCTTCGACTTACCTGAGCCCTTAGCGTATTGTTGCTGCATCTGACTCTGAGGCAGTTAACCTGCTCTCTTTTCTGGATCCAAAAGAGGTCATGTACAATAACAAATTCAAATCCCCACTCATCCTTCACTCTCTCTTGGCAAACATATAGATAACTGGAATTAATTTTGTTTTCTGAGAGACTTGAATTGTCCCCACTATCGATTTCTACAGTCTGCAACTTTTGGCTCCCTGTGTTTAATGACGAACAAGTTCAAGCTTTCAGTAACTATTTCTGTTTTGACTGCCACGATGTCGAATGATGACCTGGTACAACATGTGCAGCATGTATCTGGCAGGTATTATGCTGTAGCGCTCCCATATTGACACTAGCTCTTTAACACTAATCATGACGTACCATGTATCCATGTAGTACTTTTTGATAGTGTCATCAACTCATCGTGAAAATTATAAAATTGTGACCATACCTGTACTAATGCTTTACGAATTTGATCTATCTTTTGATAATTATAAAAGCCACAGGCTTATAACTCGAAATATGTATCTTTTTTACTGTTTAATCCTGCATGTAGATTTATGTTTAGTACCATTATAAACTATGTAGTGTTTTGTTCAGATTATGTAAAGAATAAACAAATAGCAGGTGATTTCTGGGTTGGGATTTGCATAAAGTTAAAGTGATTTTTTTTTGGCGAGGTGGGGGGGATTGTTTCGGATCGAAACATCAAATATGAAATATGTTTGATTAACTATTAATTCCATACAGACAGTATGGCTTAGTCAGCTTTGGGTAGCATTTTTGTCTCTGGGTTGGAAGTCCCCACTCCAAGACATGAGCACATAATCTAAGCTGACATTCCAGTGCAGCAGTGAAGGAGTGCTGTATTGTTGGAAATGCCTTCTTTCAGATAAAACATTAAACCCATGGTCCCAAGCGCCGGCATAGGTAGACTTAAAAGATCCCACAGCACAGTTTAAAGAAAGGCAAGTTCTCCAGTGTTATGGCTGGAATTCACCCCCCCCCACCCAAAACTAATATCACTAAAGACATAATTAACCGGTCGTTCATCCCATTTGCTGTTTGTAGGATCTTGCTGTGTGCAGTTGGCCTCTATGTCTGCCTACAAAACAACAGTGAGTGCACTTCAGAAGTAATTCTTCGGCTGTGAAGCACTTTGGGACATCCTGAAGATGTGATATGGTATTCAGTATATGTAAGTTCCTCCTAAGAGGGAGGGTTATTTTCCATGAGATACGTATTCCATGTACTAAACACATAAGATTTATTTTAAGATCACAGAGAGTACAGACTCACCTATGAAAGCTGCCTTTTATGGTGAGAATGAATTAAAAAAAATAGTTGGAGCAAACCTAAATCATAACACCCACTTCAGAACAGAGGTGTAAATAAATGGAAACTAGTGTGTGTGCTCTTATTTTATTGGCCCACGGTTGACAAGAGTCCTCAGGACCCAAAGTTGCACAGTTCTACAGTGCACTTCAGCTTAAGATGTAACAGTGCCAGTGAAAGCACAGATCCTGAAGAACAGTTATGGAACAGTAAACTCCATTAGCCAACTTGAAGTTGCTTCAAGTGGTGGGTGTATAATTTAAACAGTCTGCTGTTGCCCAATAACTCACGATCAGACAAAGCATTCACAAGATCACTAAATACAGATGAGGAAAGCTGTACTCGATCATCCAGAAAACCATTCTAAAGAAGGATACACACCTGAAAGATTAACCTGTCTTTTCTCTTTTCAGGTGCCGAATGACCTGCTTATGTATTTCCAGCACTTTTGTTTTCTGTTCAGATGTCCAACATTGCTAGTTTTTTTTTCATTTGTGCAGAAAGATCAGACAGTCTACTTGCTTCCTCCCTCCTATCTACAGCATCCAACTGTATCTTAAATAATTCCAGGTTTTTTTGTTTCTGCTTTCTTACCTGGAAGTTCATTCCACATGATGTCAGCTCTTCACACAGAGTGATCACTGGCCTTTTGCCAGTTTGAACCTGACACCCTTTCACAATTCACTTTGAAGTTATGTTCTTGATTTACTTTTTCTATACTGCTAACTATCTTATATACCCCTGAGAACAACCCAAATTAATCCATTCTAGTCTGGTAACTCAATCCTCTAACTCTAGGGACCAGCCTCATGCCTCTTCCCTGCACTGCCTCCAAGATTTGAACAGGTCAATTGTTTTCAGTCCAGTTCAACTCAAAGGATTTGTTTAAAGGAGACTTGTCCATTGCTGTCTGCTGTGATAGTCATAAAACCTGGCCCGAGAAACATCCATTTTTATTGCCAGGCTAAAAGAAAAAAGGTTTAAATTTACAAAGAAGCAGTCTTTTAAAAAAAGGTGTTTGGTGGGGGGGGCGTTGGGAGAGACAAGGCAAAGATTTGGAAATCTACAGTAAGCACTGGGTTACACTTTAGCGAAACTGTTGGTTAGAAAGATATGGCAAACCATCTGGAGGTTAAATAGTTGGTTATACGGAGGTTGTCAGTAATCTAAAGCAGTGCAAGACTGGCTTCTTAAGGTGGTCTTGCAATCAACAGAAAATCGCAGAACTGACTGATTTAGTTGCAGTTACACTACTATTGGGTCACTGTGAAACAAAGTGTGAGTGTTGTGTCCAATTCTGGGCAACGCACTTTAGGGAGGATGTGAAGCTCTTAGAGAGGGTGCAGAAAAGATTTACTAGAATGGTTCCAGGGATGAGGGACCTCAGTTATGTGGATAGATTGGAAAAGCTGGGATTGTTCTCCTTAGAGCAGAGGAGATTTGATAGAGGTGTTCAAAATCAAAAGTGGAAAAATGTTACTGCCCTGTTCTGCCTTCCCTGGTGAGTATGTTAAGTACTTTGCCACTGAACTGTTCCCATTGGCGGAAGGGTCACCAACCATAGGACACAGGTTTACGGTGATTGGCAAAAGAACCAAAGGCGACATAGTAAAAACTTTTTTACGCAATGAGTAGTTATGATCTGGAATGCACTGCCTGAAAGGATGTTAGAAGCAGGGTCAATTGTGGCTTTCAAAAAGAAATTAGATAGGTACCTGAAGGAGAAAAAATTTCAAGGCTACAGGAAAAGAGGGGGGGATTGGGACTAGCTGGATTGCTCTTGCAAAGAACCGATGCAGGCTTGATGGGCCAAATGGCCTCCTTCTGTGCCATAACCATTCTATGATTTTATAACCCCTCCGGGCAAATAACTTAAAGGCCACCCACAAACTCTAGCTGTGTAAATATAAAGAACACAAGCTAGCGTATGTTGTAAGGGTATATAAACCATCTCTGGGTTTACTCTATCTCGACCTCTCTGTCGTGGCCACCTTGCTTTCTGTAGAATATTTTCCTTACCTGTAACAAAGTCTTTGATTCCTAGGCCATGTGGTATCTCTGCCTGTGCCACAGGTTGGATGCTCTGTTCTTAGGTCGCAGCTAATGCCCAAGTGAGGTACCTGCTAGAAGTCAGGTGGCCCAGGGATGACCCCTCCAATTGAACCTCCCATTTTATGGGGACACCCGAGATCTTAGCATCTCTCCTGCAATACGGATGAGATCAGAGGAAGGAGCGTTCACACATCCATTCTACACCCCCTCCACCACCCCCCACCCCCCATTCCAACCTCCAAGCTTTATCTGTTCATTACTGCTTCAATGTGTTGCATTAAGTACATTCAAAGCAATTTGTCTCCAATTAACAAATATTTAAAAACTACTGTAAAGCTCCCTGCACTCAGCACCAGTGTAATTTCCCACACCAGCCGTCCTGAGTGAGATGCCAATCAGCATCATTTTTGTGCTATGGCCAATTTCTACTAGAAACTGGACTACCACCATTTTCTGTAGGACCCTTCCAGCCAGCAGAGAGAGGCTGTCATCTGACTCTTCTGCTGATCAAACCTGTCCTTGGATGAAACTCTGCTGTCTGTAAGGGTTCTGAGTAAAACTAGTGTGGGCAATTACAATCTAGTTCCTGGTACACGAGGGTGCATAAACCTCCTAATTTAGTATTAAATTAGCAATTTTATTCACAGCCGGATTGGGAAATAGAATTATTTTGCTGGTTTAGTAAGTGCTAATCTTTGGAGGTTGGGGTTAATTTGTTGGGGTGGATTAGAGAGAGCCAACCCACTGTATACAAGAGCTTAACAGTGACAGGGTGTCAAAAGTGGAAAAATGTTACTGCCCTGTTCTGCCTTCCCTGGTGAGTATGTTAAGTACTTTGCCACTGAACTGCTCTCAAGGTGTCGTTTTCACTGCATCCAAGACTCCAAAATTGTTGTACTTGGGTAGCAATTTGCGCTACATGCAATAATTAGAAATGTATTGGATTAGAAGCAGGCTGTTGGGCAGGATTGAACAGTTTCATTTCTGTCTTGATGCAAGTGAAGTGGAGTGTTACAACTCCTGATTTTGTTACAGGTTAAACATTTTCAATCCTCTCCTGAATCTGCTGAGGACCCTCTAGTTACTGTCCAAGCCACTGACCCAACAGTGGGGAAACAAAGCCTAAATTTTTTCTCAACCATGTCTTTTGCAGTTGTGATCCATCAAACACAGGCCCAAATCAGCACAACATTTTTAATCCATCCAACTATTAGTCACTTGTTGTTACCAGAACTTGGAACTCACAACATTTAAGCTGCCAGAGTCCCATATGGCAAAGCCTTGAGGTTAAAGGGCTGGTTGGAGGAAGCCTGGAAACAGCTATAGCATGCTGGTGGTCTCGTGGAGAAATCCAGTCGTCTTCAGATGCCAGTAACATCCATCAGTTAAAGATATTTTTTTTCCTGGTTGGAGAAAATGGATTTATTTTTGTGTCTGCAGCCAGCAGTGTAATTGCTATAGTTTGAGTGACTCTGCTGTGCATGCGTGTGTGTCATCTTTTTGCACCCACCCCTGGAACTCTGTTGTCAATTAAAGTTAAATCCATGTTGACTGTACGTTCAACACTGACGTAACTGAAGTGGAGTGTTACAATTCCTGATTTTGTTGCAGGTTAAAACATTTTCAATCCTCTCCTGAATCCATTGCCTCTTCTTGAATGCTGATAGCTTTTCAGTTACACTATTCCAGTTCCCATTCTTTGTGTGAAGAGACGGTGGGTGTGGACTGTCTATTTGACCATGAGGAGCACCACTGTGAACCCTCCCCTCAGCAGTGTGTTCAAAATTCCCTTTAATATAAACGGGAGAATATGTTTTTGTCTGTAATTAATGACTCGCTAATAAAATTGTAAGAATGTGCAGCTTTGAAGCCTGATATGAGATTTTATCTCTGGATCATTAATGAGAGAGAAAAAGCATGCTGTTATTTTTTTTGTTTAAAGATGGATTTCAGCCCCACGTGTCCACATACCCACATTTCCCAACAGGGGTCTGTTACATGCAGGTCTGCAACCCTGGAAGCTGCCCTCCTCAGTACAGACTAGCAATCGTAACCGAGATCTTCCAGGTCAGTTACATCCTGGACAGTTCATTTAGGTGGGCTAGCCTTTGAAAATCACACAGCGTCAGTCACACGACTATCAATTTTAAGATCAATTATGTGGAAGATCAAACTTCCTTGGGACCTCTTTTTGTGCTCAGTGTTGGCTGGAATGTCAGGCTGCACCGAGCTCCTGGGAAAGACAGCTGAGAAAAATTACTAACTGGGAGAGAGTGAACTGGATTAAATCCAGATTTAGAATCAGGAGGGAAAAATAATTTAATAAGCTTTTATGTAATTCTTATTTAGTGTTGCTCCCTCTAGTTTTCTGTAAATTGTTGTTGTATATGGTGTAGGGAATTTAGAGTATTTCCCAGAGATTTGTGGACCAGGACGATAGTTCAAAGAAAGCCACCTTGCTGCGGTAGTTTTGTGAATCAAAGTGAATCTTTATTTCGTGATTTGAAGCACAAAGGAAGATGGTAGTGGTTGTTGGAAGCCAATCATCTCAGCCCTAGGACATTGCTGCAGGAGTTCCTCAGGGCAGTGTCCTAGGCCCAACCATCTTCAATTGTTTCATCAATGACCTTCCCTCCTTCATAAGGTCAGATATGGGGATGTTCGCTGATGATTGCACAGTGTTCAGTTCTATTCCCAACCCCTCAGCTAATGAAGCAGTCTGTGCCCGCATGCAGCAAGACCTGGATAACATCCAGGCTTAGGCTGATAACTGGTAAGTAACATCCGTGCCTGACAAGTGCCAGGCACTGACCATCTCCAACAAGACAGAGTCTAACCACCTCCCCTTGACATTCAACGGCATTACCATCACCGAATCCCCCACCATCAACATCCTGGGGGTCACCATTGACCAGAACCTTAACTGGACCAGCCACATAAATACTGTGGCTACAAGTGCAGGTCAGAGGCTGGGTATTCTGCAGCGAGTGACTCACCTCCTGACTTCCCCAAAGCCTTTCCACCATCTACAAGGCACAAGTCAGGAGTGTGATGGAATACTCTCCACTTGCCTGGATGAGTGCAGCTCCAACAACACTCAAGAAGCTCGACACCATCCAGGACAATGCAGCCCGCTTGATTGGCACCCCATCCACCACCCTAAACATTCACTCCCTTCACCACCGGCGCACCGTGGCTGCAGTGTGTACCAGCCACAGGATGCACTGCAGCAACTCGCCAAGGCTTCTTTGCCAGCACCTTCCAAACCTGTGATTTCTATCACCTAGAAGGACAAGGGCAGCAGGCACATGGGAACAATACCACTTGCACGTTCCCCTCCAAGTCGCACACCATCCCCACTTGGAAATATATCGCCGTTCCTTCATTGTTGCTGGGTCAAAATCCTGGAACTCCCTACCTAACAGCACTGTGGGAGCACCTTCACCACACGGACTGCAGCAGTTCAAGAAGGCTCACCACCACCTTCTCAAGGGCAATTAGGGATGGGCAATAAATGCTGGCCTTGCCAGTGATGCCCACATCCCATGAGCAAATTAAAAAAAGAGCACGTGAGCAAGCATAAAGCAACGCAATCAATACAAGGATTACTCTACCCAATAATACAAGTGGGGATTTGCAACATTATTTAATGATTTAAAAGAGCACTAAAAGAGCACATAAGCAGGCATAAAGCAAACCGAGCAAGTAGCATATACAACCTAATGCATCAAAGTAGCCATCTAGGTCTGGAAGTAGGGTGTCAATTGCTGCAGTAACAGGTGCGTCGTTGAGAGATGTGTTAAGTGATGTATCGAGGTTCTTCTCATCAAGGTTTGTCTTTTTGTCAAAGTTTAGTAACAAAGTGATTTGGTCAAAGCTCAGAATCAAAGTCTTTTGTCAAAGTTTAGAAACAAAGCATCGAAGTACTCATTGTTGGAGGAGCTTATGCTGCAGTCGTTAACTCTTGAAGCTTCTTCCAGCTTCTCCGATGTTCTGTTGCTTTGACTGCTACGATGTCTTTATATGCTTCTGAGCAAATAGGTGTGAACCAAGTTACGAGAAGGCCCAATTTGTCCATAGCATTAAGATGGATGGCTGGTTGGACCACTCATGGGCTCATATCCTCCCCTCTACATGAAGCCAGGTGTCCTATCAGTTCTTTGGCCTTTGCAGTTGTTGTTGACATCAAGAAGCTTCTGGAAGCTTATCAGTTGTTATTGAAAGTTGCAGCCTGTCTAGTTTCTGTATTGTTTTGCTCCTGCAGTGTTAAACTGATATCCAACTGTCCAGTTTAAACTGTCTGCACTTTGCTGTTTTGCAATTGTGCATTATATTGTAATGACCAGGGCAAGTTAACCCTTACTTTTAAATGTACTGTAAATGTACTATCCAAGTGAATGTCCAAATCCTTAAAGGGACTGGTTAACCCTTTATGTTGAATCATCCAGTAGTTCAAAAGAGTGAAATGGGTTTGACCCAATGTCCAAAATCCTTACAATGGCTGAGTACTGAGATCAGCTAACAGTACAGAGCAGGGATTGAGCTTGGGACCTTCCTGATCTATAAGGTTCAGTGTCAGACTGGGCAATATACTTAAATACAGTCCTCAGGAAATGTAATGTTGAAGTGTCTTCATACAAAATGCAGTTCAACTCAAGTTAAAGCTTTTCAAAACCATTTTATTAATGAAAACTAAAACTTACAAAAATTATATTTTAGATTTTAAAAAAATGTCTACATCTGGGTTCCTCGTCACAAAATAATTACAATTCATAAAACAAAGTATGAATATTTACAGCAGTTTTACATTAAATTCACTTGGTCTATTCAGTAACATCATCTACAATCAGCCAGCTACCCTTTTCAAGTCATGGCAGAAACAGAAGATGTTTAAATAGGCCTGTTGCTCCTTTGAAGACACTGTACAGTAATTAGTGAGATGTACCCAGTGCTAGGCCACAGAGTATCTTTATGACAGCTTCTGTGCTCGTTAAAATGAGGGACATTAGGTCTGGAGAACTTAGTGTTCGCATCAATCAATCCCATGTCAGGTACACCATGGTTAGATGCAGGTAAAGCTCCTTATACTCTCTTCCAACAATATGTCCCAACCTCAACACCATTTATTGCACCAGTTTCCCATTTTCCATATCTCCCTCCAGCAGCCTCTCTGAATGAGATTGCCAATTTAGTGAGCCCCAACCCATTAACTGTCCCGAAAAGGGAGCCCTGGCTGCCAGAGGAGACTTTTATCCTATCAGTCTGGGCTACAGCCATTCTTGGTTGAGTGTTAAATATCACATGGATGTTTAAAAGACACATCTCACATTTCATCCACCTCCAATTTACTATTCCATGAACAGCCACTACACTATCACAGAAGGGTTCTAGTTGGCTCTTTTGGTAATATTTTATTTCTCATCCGCATCAACCTTTTAGGACCAATTATGGAGGAACTTGAAACTCATGTAGTTCAGTTCTGCCTGTTAAGCAACACCCAGGCTACCAACATGTGGTTTGAACCCTTGAGGTTTTCTCAACCAGGCTACTAGTAAACCAGCTGGGACTGGAAAAACATGACTACGTTGAGCAGAGTTTGTACATCTCAGTCACAAGGTGTCCGCCTCTCTGCTGCAAGTGCCAACTCTCATTGAGGTCTAGCTCCACAAATATCGGTTTTCCTCTGGTATCTCTTCCAAGTGGCCGTGCTTCACATAAGCCGGGACTGACTGTGTGGGGCATCAATGCTGACCCTGATCGCACCTATCGTTCGAATTTTCAAACAGTAGGAATTTGTGGATCGTGGCCCTGGCTGATTTCTCCACGTCTCCCTCCCGCTTCCAGACACACGTTGGACACCTGTAGTGCCCTTACTACTGCTGCCCCAGCTGAGATCAGCTAGCATAGCACAGACTGGGGATTGACTATTCCCCACTTTATTCACTAAGCTATCAGGAAGAGCTGGAGGTGCCTTCGGATGACCCACAGATGAGTGCCCGTCTCTTAACATTGGTTTGAGTGCTGGGTGGCTGAAAGAATGAACACTAGCAGTTCCAGGTTACATGGTTGGAACGCTGGGGGAAATGCAATTATGGGATCCCCATCACAAGGGGTAGGCACGATGGGGGAGAGGAAATGGACAAGCAAAACACCAATTTTTGAGCGACACAATCAGCAGTCCATAACCCACAGTACATATACTCCAGGAAGAAAATAAAACAGAATTAAGTAGAAAATAGATCTGAAAATAGAAATGTGTTTTTTTCTGGAAATGTTTTCCCATTCTCGCTCCTGCTGTGTCCAAGCTGCTGCCTTTCACTGGGAACAGCTGCACAGACCCCTGCAGTCCCTCCAGTGCCTGACCTCAGTGACCTTTCTTCCTGTATAAACCTAGGCAGCGAGTGTTTGAAAGCCAATCGAACGTGCAGGGCATCAGACTCAAACCCAATCGCCCGACCTCCACACCATTCTAGCAGAGGTCACAGGATAGTAATCAGGAGAAGGAATGGGAACCCTGGCTCGTTCGTCCTCTCCTTAGCTCAGCGAGGCCTTATTATTGCACCTCTTCCCCACCCGGCTAAAATCTATCAACTCAAAATAGATCAGAGAATCTAACCTACAACTTCTGGTTTGTATGAGGCAGACATTTCAAACGATTGAGAAATAAAACTTCTCTAAAAGCTGGCGACTTGTCTATAAAGTGCTAGAAGAAAAATTCATATAAAAATATCACTAATGCCCAGTACCATGGACCATGTGGCACTCCTGTAGTTACGACATGCAATGCAGACAGACAAGAGTTCCAAAATTAAAGTATTTTTCGGGTGTGTTTCTACAGTCCTTGAAAGGTTGCTGTAAGTTGTTATGTTAACCATGGTTGACAAAATCAGAGCTGTCACTAAGATTCAGGTGGAGGGTCTGCACAGTCTTTGTGCGACTAGCAAATTCCATGTAGTGTTCTTCACACCAAGTCAGAGGCTACACTGTTTGCTAAGGACAGGACTATTATACCATATAAAACACAATCATTCTACTACTAAAATGTAGATGCCTTTAAGGCCACAAAGTACAATTGTTGTGCCTTTGAGGTCAATTAGAGGCTAATTGCTCTTAACAGATCCTTGGGTCAATTAGAGATCATTAGTGGCTTTTGTTAATACCTTTTTTTAAAAAAATGTGACTGCTGAAGTCAAATTAAGCTGTTTTCTGTTGGTGCAACAGTTTCTCTATAGATTGAAAATGACCATTTTTCTTATTTTAATTACTCTCCTGTAGCTTTCAAGTGTCACAGACGGTTGTGTCTGGAGAAGCCATTTTAAACTGTGCAACACTGGTTGTTACAGGTTTGTCCACTGCTGGTGGGAGCAATTTGAGGTGTTGAATTACTGGCATCACACAATCGGGTACATTTTATGAATATGCAAGCCCGACACAGAGCCTTGCCTGCTGGCAGAATTCGGGCACATATCATGTGTGAGTGTTTTGTCCATTCATGTGGATGTATTGCTTTAAATGCAGTTACTATGTTTTATTGCTACCAATATGATAAATAGGCCCAGTAACAGCACTGACAGTGATACAGGGAATAAAAGGGTCACTAATTCCAAATAAATTGATACATTTCAGTTGAAGGCTATGTCCTGATTTCAGGGCCTATTCACCCACAAGGGCGAACATTTAACATGTTTGTACCAAATTCTTCTTGTATACTATTTTTCACCATGGTTGTTAATCTTCATGTTAAAATAGCACAATGGGGATTTTAGTATAACTGTTAAGCATTTGCAGAAGACAAGCAGCGACTGGAAATCTATCCCACAGCGAGAGAGCAGTAGCTTTATTAACAAAAGTGATTTTCACTCAGGTAAGAAACCAGCAGGTTCTGTTCCCCCATAACTCCCACAACACGTTCAAATAGTGCTAAGTCTGATGATGGCTTATACCCCCTTGGTAAAACTCACGAGTACTACGGTATTACTGAAACAACTGTGCATCTGTTTACAAAAGCCTGTAGTCCTCCTACTAATGTCAGAGGAATGTCCTTAAAGACCAACCCTGTAAAATCTGCACTGCTCATTTGCACAGATGTGGATCTCAACCAGCCCTCACTTAGCCAGGTAAAATGGTGACAGTGGCATCTATTTGTTTGTTGGCAGCAATACCTTGCTCTTTGGAAACCCGCCTTCTGAGGGGTATCAGGGCCTCTGGCTGTAGCAGAGTAATATAATCTTGGTATCACATTCGCTAAAGAACTGCCAAGTTTGTTTTCCTTAACCCCCTTCAGTGCTGCAATTGCTGCCACAGGATAACAGAACCATCTGGATGCAGCAGTGCCATCTGGTGGCCAAAGTAAATGCTTCTGCTGATGCAGAGCACTTTTCTTTGGTATTCGCATTTGTGCAGTGGGATTCTGCAAGCCCACAGAAACAAACAACCTCTGCCTATTACACACCAGCTTCAAGGAGAAGCAATTCAGAGAATGCATTGAGTGTCTGCGTGTTACAGGGAAGGTTTTGCTTCTGGCTTTACAAGGACCAGTGTCCTCTTGTTCGGGGCACGGTGAATGATTACAATTAACGCTTGGGGAAGCACAGCTTAAACGGGAGGGCAAGTGGGTCACAGTCTTTTCAAGAACTCAAGACAGCAGTAGCTAGGAGTTCCTGCAACACATGACGACTTGAACTGGTCAAGAAAGTCTTCTTGAAAAAATCACGGTAGCATCCGAGGCCACTACCATTTCAGATAGAATCAGGCCCCCTTGTTTACCCTTGAACTGTCCCAGACATTCCTGCTCCCCCCTCCTCAGAAGGCACTAACTCTTGCACCAGGCACCCTCCAATGCCTTGTCCAAGTGTCCATTCATCACATGAATCTAGACAGTGACTGTCACATGCTGTTTGACCACTTAACCCACCCAGTCCTATCCATGCCCACGCACAAGCTCTGGCTGAACTTTCCACTTTTTAGCTGGGGGTGTTGAGGCCAATTCATTGCACCCCTAATGCCACCCAATTTAACACAGACCAGGATGGGGCCTGGAATCCTCTGGTTTGGCGTCTCTAGAACACATCATGTGGTTCATTTATCCAACCACTTGACGACAGCGGCCCTTTTACAACCAAATTGAAGATCAAAATGACAACAACATTGACAGGATAGTATTTTGTTGATCAGCAGGATGAGGATTTGCTGAATAGTTTCCAGTACATTTGTGAAACTCTCAGGAATTTATTTTTCCCCCATAGGATGACAGTGCGTGAGGTATTTACATCTTTCAGAAATTCAAAGCACCTCCCAATTTAAAAAAAATAAAACATCTAATGGCCCACAACAGTAAAAGTCTGAATGACCCACAATCACTTGTATCTGACTCACCAGAACCCAGTCACCTTACTTGCTGCCTGGAACTGCTATATTTAAGTTTTTGTCCAACTGGGTGTGAGACTGAGACAAGAATAAGGGCCCCAGCTCAGTACACGTGAATGTTTAGGCCTACAACAGAAAAACAGAGTCTTGTTTAAGGACTACTCCCAGGAATGCTACAATGCTGACTGTACGTGGGTTGGTGCCTCCAATTCCCTGTCCATTGAGCTCCTGACTTGAAACCCACCATCCTGGGCAGTTGATGAGTAGGACTCCTGCCAGCTACCCACAGGGAGGGGGAAGCCCTCTCGGTTCTTTAGTTTTAATAGGGCCCTTTCACTTGCTCAATGGATGCTAGGATAGTCCCACCTAATTGATAGTGCCTTTGTTTTCAGACACTGGCCAGCAAGAGGAGATAGAACAATGTTGAATTTCCACTCGAACAGCAGTGTTCAGCTGGGTAGTTGATGGGTAGGAACCTCCAAGGCATATGAAACATCTGGTCTGCTGGGGGTTAAAGGGGAATGAGGAACTAGGTTGCAAATGCACCTCTTCCCCAGATGCTGTTCTGAATACGCTCTAGGCTGATACCAATTTGGATTGGGAAACATGCAAGTCAATGCAATGGGGCAGCTTGGAGTTAAAGCTTACATTTTCTTGAGGGGGGGGGGGGGGGGTTACAAAGTATGTTGGGGGTCCTACCAACATGGATTACCAGTACTTCCATGGTTTCCCCACTTGGGAAGGTCCCGAACTCAGTTGTGGCCATGTGTAAAGGAGCAGAGGTGAGACTCTCTGCTTGCTATTCTGACGGTGGCAGGCCTGATGACGCTCAGGTTAAGCCCATGTAGGTGTCTAACTTGGTGCTAAACGATATAAAAACAAACGCATGATTCCTCAAATCAGAACCACTTCAAGTTTTGCAGCAGTGCAGTCATTTATCCCTCTCAGTAACTGGTACTGTGTAAATATCTCCTCTTGCAGTTTTGTTATTTAGATACATTAGCCACGTCTCAGCCTCCCATAACATGCTTTCAATTAGGAGCCTGGCCTTTTCTTCTAACTCACCAACAGGATTCCAGCTTGTCCCGCAGGCTTGGGAAGTACAAGTCACAAGAGATAGCGCAAAAGGGAAAAGAGTTAAATAAATCACCCCCACAACATTCTTCAATTCATTACTTGAGTGTAGTGTCTCTGAAGGTTGCAATATTTAACATTTGGAATTGCAGCTGGCGCGTTGTCATAAAGCTCATGCTGTGCTGGGCACCAACAGTCTACAAACCGAAACTGGAAGCAACATTTGGCCATTTTGAGGCAAATTTGTTTCAGTTTCTACCACAAAAACTACTCAAAACAGAAAACACTAAACAGTCACATTTGGAATTGACCCTGATCTCTTCTGAATAATTTCCACATTCACCTTTCTCGGTTCCTTCTCTTCCCCTTTTTATTCCAGCTTTGTTCCTTTTCAGAGTTGCTAAGAATCCAGCTGGGGTTAACTAACTGCAGGCACCCAGCTGGTTATATATGTGTTCCAGAACTTTTACAAAGGTTTGGTCCTTTGATGTTTTATTGGCCAGGGATCCCTTTAACACAAAGAAATAGAAAAAGTGATTAAATTAATATATAACCATGCCAGCAAGTTGCAGTAACTGGCTGAATTTCCTTATGCCTCTGAGAAGCACCTTGGGGACATTAAAAAGGTGCTATATAAATGCAAGTTGTTATTGTTGATGTGTAAAAACAGACTGGGGTTACCTACAAGCCAAACCTCAACAATGAACAGACACTGTATTTGGTAATAGAAAACATCTTTGCAGTTGCACACATCCTGTGCCGAGAATGCTTACTGATGATCTCCATTAATGAAAAATCCCACATCACCCCATTCTTCAATCCAAATTTCCTGAATGTTTGATGGTTCTGATGTGAACTTGGTGACCAAAACTCACCTAAATACACCATCAAATACAAAAGAGGAATATTCAAGGAAAGAAAGCAAACTTACTTTAACTTTATCTAAATATGTTGTCTCCTCATTCCATTTGTCTTTGAACTTCACAAGGTCTGGAGCTGCTTTGTAATATTCCAACAGAAGCATCTGCCAAGAGAATTCCAACAAAATCCATATATTAATAAAATCGGCATGTCAGTCACATTTCCTCCCCAACTCCTTTCCCCCCCCCCGCCCCCAAATAAACAGTCTCTAAGGGAGTTTCAATGTAAAGTGTGTCCACACTTACCTGTAATGTTTTTGTAGCATTGTCCCATTAATGTGAACATTTTAAGAATTGCTTTGGGTCTGCATGCACTTGGAGGCTGTGGCCACTGGTTGGGACCAGAGGGTATTATTGAAATGTTTCGGAAAGCTCAGATTTTCTCCCTCCAGATTTTTTCCTTTAAGTAGGTTTATTTGTTAAAACTTCAAAATTTTATATTATGTATTTGTTATTGGTTATTATTTCTCTCCTTTAGGTTTTTCCTCTCCCCACCTCAAAGTTTGACCCCGGTTGTGAGGTTCTTAAACGTTCAAGTCTGCGTTCAAAATGTTCATGGCGGACAACTGGTTTAGCCATTCATCACCAGATCTGGCTGGACCACAAAGCACTACTGGGTCCTGCTCTCCTCTGCCAAAACTGCTCACAATTCCAGGATCACCCCCGGCTTCTCTTCTCCACTTTAAACAATCTTTTTAAACCCCTCTCCCCTGCCCCCTCCACCCTCACCTCCAACGAACACCGCGAGGAGCTCATGGAATTCTTTGTCACTTAGATTGAGACCATCCATTCAGCTACTTCTGCTGTTTCCCTCCCTTCTCCTAACCCATCAGGCCAACCTTCCCCTACAGTTCCCCCTGCCCTAGCCCTTAACTCACATCTCTAGATTTTCCTATCTCCCCTCATGCCCTCTCAGAGCTCATCTTGACCACGAGACCCACCTCCTGCTCCCTCGATCCTATTCCCACTAAACTACTGACCACCCAACTTCCCTTCCTGGCCCCCATGTTAGCTAATATTGTTAACGGTTCCCTCTCATCAGGTACTGTCCCCCTCCCCTTCAAATCTGCCGTCATCGCCTCCCTGCTCAAAAAATTCCACCCTTGACCACCGTTTCCTCTAAACTGCCCGCGTGCGCAGCAGTTTGTTATGGGCCACGCCCGTCATCATTCTGTCCGCGCACCAAACCAGTGCTCTCTGGTGGAGACGCTGCTGAGGTGGCGTCAGCTACCAATCACTTTGCGGCAAGGGCGGGAGTTAAAGTTAGGTTGTATGGGAGTGTTGTACTGAGAATGTCGGCATGATCAGAGGAAGGGGTTAGAGGAAGAAAGACTGAAAATACAGAAGCAACAAGCTGTGCTCCAGGAACGGCAGCGACTAAAGTTTCAGAAAAATAAAAAGGTGTGCATCACTGCAGCTTTACTCCAGCAATTAGCATCGCTGGAGGGCTGGCAGTCCCAGCTGCAGCATCTTTCCCGAGAGAGTCTGGAGCCTGAGTTTGAACTGCAGTTTCCACTGGTGTTCAGAATTTAATACGGTGACAGACTTAATGGTTTCTGGCCCGGCCGTTAGACAATTACCTCATCAATTTCCTTTAAGGGATGAGGCAACATTGACCGTAGCAGAGTCAATGGGTCAAATATATGAAGAAACAACAGCCCTGCACTGAGGTCCTTTGGGGTAGGCCCAATTAGAATAGCCTGCTCCACAATTAAACCTTTGAGATTCGCAACTCAGCTTTAACTCGAGTATATCGACTTCTTCCAAAGTAGTTTTACAATTATAAACCTCATTTTGAAACAATACTATTGCAATTCTAGATGACACCAAATCATTTTGCTCTCCTCTGTTCAAGTGGCTTTAGGACCTGTAACTATGACGACTAATATCTAGTGAAATTGGTCTTTGCTTCTAACGCAAAAGCAGCATTAGCAGATCTGAACCCCGTTTTACACCCCGCCCGATTCTCTTCCATTGATGCCCCGTTTTGCACCACCGCTGAAGACTAATTTCACCTTGTAGGACTGCGGGTGGCAGTGATTATCATTACTCAGGTGAGCGGTTGCCAACTTTGCTCCATTATGTCGTTCCCGTGCCAACAATAATGATCAAATTGTCCTTGCTATTAGTTGAATCTCAGGGGTACTAAGCTTTTAGACAACTGCTTATAAGCATTGAAAAATCTTTCCTACACCGCACAGAATAACTGCACAGAGTTGAAGTCTACTTTGTGGATTTGTTTACATTAACGTGTATATTGGCAGGATGGTACTGTTGAACACGGCTGTGGTATAGAGACTGCAGCAAGCACTGGTACGGGGCAGGCTGGCATAACTTTTTGGGGTGGGGGGTCACAGCAAACACTGAGACATGACGGTGTCCAAACTTTAAAACGTCAAGAGAGTGTCTGGACAGTACTGCAGTGGTTCGGTTGCTGGACCAACAACCCAGAGGTTGAGAGTTCAAATCCCACCAGGGCAGGTTGTAAAACTGAATTCAATAAATCTGATCATTTGTGGCCTGGCATCAAAAAAAAGACTGCAGACGCTGCCAGATTGTTGTAAAAACCCAACTGGTTTGTTACTGTCCTTCAGGGGAGAGCCTGTTATCACTGTCTGATCTGGCCTACACCTGACTCCAGTCTCACACAAGGTGGTTGACTCTCAATGCCCTCAGTTCAACCAGCAATGGGCAATAAATACAACCTTGCCAGCATCACCCACATTTCATAAATTTATTATCCATTATTTTGTACATTTGTTCTGTTTGTTATTTACCATGAATAATGTTTCCTAAAAAGATGTTCTATATGGCGCACACAACCTTTATATCGGTGCACAAACCCAAATTCATTCCGCACATGGCCGAAAAAAAATTGAAGGGAACACTGCCCTTGACCCCTCTGTCCTTGCAAACCACGTCCCATCTCCAGCCTTCCTTTCTTCTCAAGTCCTTGAACATGTTGTTGCCTCCCAAATCCTTGCCCATCTCTCACAACTCCATGTTTAAATCCCTCCATTCAGGTTTCTGCCCCCGCCACTGTACTGAAACGGCCCTCAAAGTCACAAATGACATCCTATGTGACTGTGACCGAGGTAAACAATCCCTCCTCATCCTTCTTGACCTGTGTGCAGCTTTGACACGGTTGACCACACCATCCTCCTCCAGCGCCTCTCCTCTGTCTTCCAGCTGGGTGGTTCCAGTCTCATCTATCCAGTGAATCACCTGCAATGGCTTCTCTTCCCGCACGGTTATCTCTGGAGTCCTCCAAGGATCTATCCTTGGCCCCCTCCTATTACTCATCTACATGCTGCTCCTTGGCGACATCATCGGAAAACAGTCAGATTCCACATGTACGCTGACGACACCCAGCTCTACCTCACAACCACCTCCCTCGACCCCTCCACCATCTCTCATTTGTCACACTGCTTGTGCGACATCCGGGATTGAATGAGCAAAAATTTCCGCCAATTAGATATTGGGAGGACCAAAGCCATTGGCTTTGGTCCCTGCTGCAACTCCGTTCCCTGGCCATTGTCTAAGGCTGAACCAGACCGTTCGCAACTTGACATCCGATTTGACACTGAGATGAGCCTCCGCTCCATCACCAAGCCCGCCTACTTCCACCTCCGTAACATCACCCGTCTCCGCCCCTGCCTTAGCTCAACTGTTGCTGAAACCTTCATCCAAGCCTTTTTTTTAACCTCCAGACTGAACTATTCTAATGGTCTCCTGGCGGTTTCCCATCTTGCATAAACTTGAACTCATCCAAAACTCTGCTGCCCTAACTTGCACCAAGTCCTGTTCACCCATCGCCCCCGTGCTCGCTGACCTACACTGGCTCCCGCTTCGGGAGCACCTCGATTTTAAAATTCTCATCCTTGTTTTCAAATCTCGCCTCTCCCTATCTCTGTAACCTCCTCCAGCCCTACAATTCTTTGAGATCTCTGCGCTCCTCCAATTCTTGCCTCTTGCGCATCCCGGATTTAAAATCGCTCTACCATTGACAGCCATGCCTTTTCAGCTGCCTAGGCCCTGAGCTCTGGAATTCCCTCCCTGAACCTCTCTCTCCTCCTTTAAGACGCACCTTAAAACCTACCTCTTTGACCAAGCTTTCGGTCACCTGTCCCAATATCTCCTCGTGAGGCTCGGTGTGAAATTTTGTTTGATGACGCTCCTGTGAAGCGCCTTGGGATGTTTTACTATGTTAAAGGTGCTACATAAATGCAGGTTGTTGTTGTTCCCAATGGTGACACCTATCTGCCCACCATTTATTGTCACTGGTGTGTGGAATTCTTCTCATACAGAATGATGTCTCACAGCACTTTATACAAGGAGAAAGGATATTGAGCAGGAGATGGGAAAGATGGGAGATGTGGGGGTGGAACAGACCGAAAGTAAAGTTGAAGGAATGATTTTTAAAGGAGGCTCCTGAAGGATGGGAAGAGAGGTTTCACATTGAAGTGCTTCAGACAGCGAGTTCCAAAGCTCAGGGGTACAGTGATTGCAAGATAGACCATCGATGCTGATGCTCACTTTCTACAGTCACATTGGGAGAAAACTGGGGAGGGGGAAAGAGAAACAAAATTACAAAATCACTTGAATGTTTTAAGCAGCAATGTCATCCAAGCCCCAATATTAGGCTTGCAACAGACTACCAGGAATCCAATAACAGTGGGTCATGCTTCAACTTACAATGTACAAGTCAGGAGTACTGAAGAGCATATATCCCCGTTCAAAAAGGTACATTTTCATTTTGAGAAACAAATCTAAGTAAGTCAGTCAAAAAAAATAGAAGTACCATTTCATGTAGGACATCAGGGGTTAGACACGTATCCTGCACGTAGGTCATCTCTACCTCCATGGGAACACCGTAATCATTGGGCTTTTGCTAGAAGAGATGAAAATGGATTTAAAGCAGAGATGATACACAGGCCAGGATCAAATGGAAAGGACACAATCAGCAATAAAATGGTCAAACACTCAGCCCACCTCTACAGCAGTGATGCTGCAAGTCAAATAATCTGGCATGTTATGACATCCCATAACTTCCTGCTAATTTCTACACGCGTCGTCCACCCGCAATTTGCTGCCCAAGTATGGAACTGTAGGCCAAGAAATTCCACTAACTATAAAACGGGCACGCGATCGATAGAACCATTGCTCAGCCCACCGGTTCGTGCAGACGTGAGGCTCGAACCGAAACCAGGCCTCATGTAAATAACGGAGCGCTGCGGGCACCAAATGGGCACCCGCTATAGTTTGCCAGTCTTTGGCACTGTGCAGGGACCCCCGGTTTGCATATCTAAGCAGTCTTACAGCCGTTTCAGGCAGGCGGGCTGCTCGCCCATTTAAAGGCCCACCTGAATATTCCAGCAGACAGGCTTTGGGCATCAAAGGAGCAGTCGAGGTCCCCCTCCATCCCCCCTCTTCAACTACTGTTTCTCAAGCACAAACGGGCGGCCACGAGTTGAATTTCTACCCCATAAAATTTTGTAGCACATAAGGAACGATAGAAAGAACTGACTTGTATAGCATGTTCGTTCATGCCCTCATGATGTCCCAAAGTGCTTCACAGCCAATGACATACTTTTGAAGGGTAGTCACTGTTGTTTATGTGGCAGCCAATTTGCACACAGCAAGCTCCCACAAACAGAAATGAGGTAAATGACCAGGTAATTTTTTTGATGGTATTGGCTCAGAGATAAATGTTGGGCAGGAAGTGAGGGGAATCTCCTGGTTCTCCTTCAAATAGTACCATGGGATCTTTTATGTGCCCTTGAACAGGCTTTGGTTTAACGTCTCATCCAACAATAGAGCACTCCCTCAGCACTGAAATGATCCAAGTCCTGGGGTAGGACTTGAACCCACAACTTTCTGACTCAGAGGCGAAGGTCCACCTCTGATCCAAATTGGCAGGCAAAAGAGACTATTTGGCCCATCGTGTCTGTGCTGGCTCTCTGAATGCTATCCATTATTCCCATTTGCCGCACTCTTAATTTTTTCATTTACAAATATCTATCTACACCCCCTTTTAAAAGATATTATGGATTCTACTTTCACCATTGTCTCTGGTAGGGCATCCCATATCCTAATAAGCCACTGTGTTCAAAAAAGATCTCCTAACCTCTACCTTTGTTCTTAATTTTAAAACCTCTAGTGAGCACCGAAAATAGTTTTCCCTGTTTACATCGTCAAAAGGGCTTATAATTTTGAACCCCACTATCAGATCTCCTTTTAATCTTCTTTGTTCTAATGATGGCCCGTGTTTCTCTTGTCTCTCGCATCCCAGGTATCACATTAGTAAATCTCTTCTGTAGTCTTTTTTATTATTTGTTCTTGTGATGTGGGCGATACTGGCCAGGCAGCTATTTATTGCCCATCCCTATTTGGCCCGAGGCCATTAAGAATCAACCACTCAGTGTGGGACCGGAGTCACATGTGCGCCAGATCAGGAAGGGTAGCAGGTTCTCATCCATGAAGGACATCAGTGAACCAGTTGGGATTTTAACAATCCACCAGCTTTCATAGTCATTTTCCGATACTAGATTAATTGAATTCAATTACTGAGCACGTAATCTGGGCTGATACTTCAGTACAGTACTGAGGGAATGCTGTGCCGTTGACTTTAGGATGAGACGTTAAACTGAGGCCCCCCATCTACCATCAGGTCGACGTAATAGATCCCATGGCACCATTTGAAGACGAGCAGGGGAATTCTCCCAGTGTTGTGGCCAATATTTAACCTCCAACCAACATCACTAAAACATTTTAATCTGGTCATTATCATATTGCTGTTTGTGGGACCTTGCTGTGCATAAATTTGCTGCCGCGTTTCCTACATTACAACAGTGACTACACTTCAAAAAGTACTTCACTGGCCATAAAGCACTATGTGATATCCTGAGGTTGTGAAACGCTCTGTAACTGCACGTTCTTCTTTGGAAAATCCTATACACAACAACCATTACATTTCCTTTATCAGTACAGTCCATTATTTCCTCAAAAGTATTAAATTAAATTTGTCACACATGACTTGTCTTTTATAAAACACAGCTTTACTTAGAGTCCAAGAGACAGGGAAAATGTATCCAAGTGACAAACGATTCACCCTAGTCGCAGTCAGTGAGCACAAGAACAGAACTGTGGTATTATTTAAATTAATCAAACGAGGAGTAATAATAACCTGGTGCTGTATATTCCCACTTTATATCAGAAATCTACAGAAAATCTGTTTTTGCAAATGAACCATAAGAAAAAAAAAGTTTGTTTTGTGCTGAAAAGATCCAATCTAAAGGGATAATAGGGTCGGAATACAGTGCAGTCTTGTTATTTGGAACTTTGAGATATCAAATATTTCCATATACAAAAGTTCTGGTTTGAGCCCAGTCCCTAAAGCAATATTTATAGAAATTAGCTTGGACGTATTGAAATGTTTCAGCTGTTTTACTACGTGCGGTGCAGTTACAGTGCACAGAGTATGGGGCACAGCACTATCGGAGGCAACAGGACACGGGCAAGAGTTGTTACTGGGGTACGGCAGCGGGGTACAGCACTATTGGAGGTAACAGGACACGGGGAAGAGTTGTTACTGGGGTACGGCAGCGGGGCACAGCACTATCGGAGGTAATGGGACTCTATGCTTAGCAGCACACATTAAAATCGGTGGGCTTGAATCCCCTGCAGCTCCCGCTGGAACCAGAGTAATTTTTAATCAACTGCTGCCTCTTCAGTGCCTTCATCTCCACCGCCTTCAGCAGCCTGTCCTCCAGGACAAGATCAGCATCAGCTGCACCTTCAGCAACTTGCTCTCCAGCCCAGCTCCAGCAGGGGGGTGAGAAATCCCAGCGTCAGCTTGATGCTGGCTTGCAGGCACGGCACTGGTAGGAAATGGGGATCAGTCGCTCCATCAATCTTGCATTAATGTCAGGTCGGGTTCTGATTCTAAAAGAAACAAGGCCCATCTTCGGAGGACTTCACCAAACGTAATTCCGACTTACAGACAGAGGTGTTCGCAGGATGGCTTACCGATTCCATCGGCTACATTCGAACTGTGTCGCATAACTGACAATACCCACCCCATTTGACACGATAAGATTGGGGGGGGGGGGGGGGGGGGGGTGGGGGTCACTTACCTCTGGAGGAGGCAGGACCCAGAAAGGAGACATTTTTGATTCCAAATTAGTGCTTCCATGATGATAAGGTCCTTAAGTAAAAAGGAGAGTCAGTTAGGATGTTGGAGAGTGGTATTAATAAATACAAGACGGAGATACTTTCAATCAACACAAACAGCATGGCCAGAGTCCAGTGCCACTCCAGCCCTGTTATAGGCCCCAAGGATTAATTGCAGCTCTGCCACCGTGGTCATCTTAACACAGTCTACTTGGAACCCACCTTTTTATTCCCTTTTGCCTCCATTTTCAGATTTCTGGTTTGTTCTGCATGTTTAACTTGTTCCCGCTGCCACTTCCAATAAAAAAGGTTGTGCAGCAGTTTATCGCCATCCCGCCAACTAGGGTTTTTCCAAACAATTTTCTTTCCCCTTCCTCGAAAGATGCCGACTCTTTCTGGGTTACAATTCCATGGCTGCCAGCTCCCTCTGGCACCTACTTGCTCAAGTGGATATTTCTCATGCCTGAGCCTGGACATCAAATGTCAATGGCCTATTCAACTGTGGGGGTCATCACAGCCAAGCCTGATTCCGTCCTCATCCAACATCCACGCACACACTTTCCAGCAGGGGCCACTGGATAGTGATCAGGAACAGGTAACCTGGCTGACTTCCCCTCACTACTCCCAGGGCACCAAGGCCAATGATGACTCCCTAACTGCTACCTTTGACAGAAATGAACTAACTCAATACAGCCTGAGAATTGAACATGGGACCCTTCTTCTCTGTACCGTTTAGCACTCCTCCAATTCTGGCCTCTTGCACATCCTTGATTTTAACTGCTCCACCATTGGCGGCCGTGCCTTCACCTGCCTAAGCCCCAAGCTCTGGAATTCCCTCCCTAAACCTCTCTCTCTTCCCTTAAAACCTACCTCTTTGACCAAGCTTTTGGTCACCTGTCTTAATATCTCCTTATGTGGCTCCGTGTCAAATTTTGGTTGATAGCACGCCTGTGAAACGCCTTGGGACGTTTTACTACGTCAAAGGCACTGTATAAATACAAGTTGTCTCTGTTGTATGACACTGAACGCCGCATTTAACCATGGAGAGATCAGGAAGATTGCAAACCTAATAAGTCAAAGAGTGAAGCAGCAAATTGATTTAATCCGCAGGTGTTCAAGCTTTTGTCTGTGGGGGCAGTATAGATGGAGCCTCGGGACCTCGTACTAAGCTTAAATCCACGCTCCCACTAATTTGCAGATATCTCAAGTTGCTGATGCGAACAGATCTTGGTGCTCTTATTATGAGATTTATCCACCAGTGAAGCAACAGCATTAATAAACAGCCCTTTTCAAACCTCCAAGCCCATACAATTCAAACAGAACAAACCAGTATTGAGAAATAAAAGAACAATAAGGCTGAGTTGCCTAGACCAGATTGGCAGGGCTCAGGGGACACATGGTCTATGGGCTGTAGTTTGCACGCCCCTGCTTTACAGTGCTATTGCATTAATCATTCCGCCTCCTCAGAGACAAATGCGCGACGAACTCCTTACCGCAGATAAGTGCTAGGCAGGGCTGGAAACTGTTGGTGGTTCCCTGGAGTTTCAGCTGATAGTCCATCTGAGAATCAATGTCTTGCAGAGAGGGCAGAGCGCGAGTGTACGGGTGACTGTGGTACCACCCGACCAGCGACAACCCTCGCAGGAACAGATTCTGGCAAATCTGCAGGGGAGAAATTGTGGTCAGTTCAGGGAAGATACAAATTCAGGTGCAGCTACACTGCACAAACTGGCAGGTAAGTGTACAGACGTCAGACAGACTGAAGTTATACCAGCTCTTAGCTCCATTGCATTTTAGTAGTGTAGGGCGGTTCCAAGTCCTGGGACATACACAGGACACTGATGCTTTCACACATATGCCTCGGTTGAACTAGGTCTGCATTTGCAGGGACGCCAAGGATAAACAATAAGCTGCTTCTGGCACACCTGACAGTAATAATATGCGTATTTATGGATATTCCCTTAGGTTAGTAGCTGTCTTATATTAGCTTGAGAATGTAATTTAGAGACAATCCCTGACAATGTACCAGTTTGAGGCAGATTCCTGTAGCCAGGGAATGAAGATGGAGGTTGTCAGCACAGGCTGAGTTGATGTTTTTAAACCTTAATAGTTATTCCTTTATAATTCAAACTTGAATTACGAAGTCTGAAATGAGTTGAAATAGGAATCTTGTTCTATCAGATTCCAGTGACTACGCCTGCTGTTGCCTGCTCACTGGAGAATGGACCTGAAACCCACGACTGAATCATGTTTCACGTCTCCCACTTGAATGCGCGGTGGAGGCAGATTTGCTGATTTGACTCGAGTCACACTGCAAAAGTGACATTTGCAATCCACAATCAATGTTCTGTCTAGAAAATAAATCCAGGAAACGTGCTGCAGAGAGTTACTGAACCTGACAGTTTGAGTTAAACAGCAGCAGATGAGTTTCCTCACAAAAAGAAGAGTGCATTAGGTTATCCCAAACACTCATAGTAACTGGTTCAACAAGATTGACATTAGCAACCTCATGCCCTCATTATCAAGGCAATGGGATAGAGTGGCCTAATGTGGGACAGAGAGCAATTTACACACTCACTGAATTAAAACATCTACTGGTGGAACAGGTTTGTATATGGCAGGTAGAAGAGGACAGGGTTGGGTTCAACTGTGATGTCTCTTGTAGTTGAGTAGCTTGCCAATTTCTGTCTAGCTCACACATTAATAATGGCACTTGGGGGTGAGGTTCTAGAAGGTACATAACACCTGTTGAGCTGTACCTTAGTCAGGGAGCCAAGATCTTCAGGAGTGGAGAAAAGGGGGAGAAACTAGGAACAAAACGATAAGCTTTACCTCTTCTTCGACCGCAGAGGCAGTGTCCTTGTCGGCAAGCCGTATTCGACATGGAAACGCTCGGAGAATCGTCAGCACTGTCAAAACATACACAGCAGTCAGCAGGGAACTAACAATGCACTTGGGGGGGTGGAGGGAAGCAGGAGGGGGTTAAATGATTTGTATTAAGCTTTGTGTCACCAAGTTTTTGCTCAATTCATCTTTGGGGAAATGAAGTACACATGTGAAAGACATGACTATCTGGTCCCTGTCACTGGGGGTGTTATTGTTATAATCCAAGGTTACACAATTCTGTAAGTAGATTTAGGGCCGTGTGCCTCAACTCCCATAAAAATAAGATGCTTAAAAAAAAGGTTTGTGGGAGCAATTGATACCACTGAATCCCAGAAGCAAACGTGTAGCATCCAGGCTTTTGGAAAAAGCTGATGGTTTAAATAAAGACATTAAAACATACAAAAGACAATTAAATAGATAAATTTAATAAATTTTATTGTCGAATATTTGTGTTGTTTTTATACCCAAGTAGAAGTATTTTCTCTACATAATACCATACCTATACAATATCTATATATAAAGATGAAATATAGGGATGAATTATGAGGTACATACACTGTGTGCTTGTGTCCCACCTCCCTCCGAGGTAACCCACCACCTCACTGGTGGTCAGGTGGCAATGAAAATCCTAAAAGGACAAAAAAAAGTTTTCGTGTTTAGGAATAAAGAAGGACAGAGCTCAGCATCACTGGTTGCCTGTTCAATTCATTTAACATCACACAGTAATTGCTATTATCCATCACTTTCAATTTCAGTTCTAAAATTGTGGAAAACATACAAAATTAACTTCTCCATCACAAACTTTTGCTTTTCTCTCTTATCTGCCAATCATTGCTCTTATGAACGTTCCTCACAAGCTGCAACCACAGCAACTCACATTCATATTGTATCCATCATGTATGAAGATTCAGAGCATCTTACAATGGGGAAAGACACACACGCTAGCAGGAGATGGGATGGATTAAGAGACAGTACCCAAAGGTTTGAAGAGTCTTTTTGAAGAGTAAGAGGTAGCAAAGTAGAGCAATTTAGGGACAGTTGCTGTGGTGATCAGATTAGTCTCTAACTCGTTCTTCTGCGGAACTTTCTCCCACAATCCATAAGCTTTTAAAACAAATGCTTGGCGCCACCTGATCACTACTTGCTCATTTATCTTGTCTGTTCTAGTACTTTCACCCAGGTTTCTCAATGAAAATAAATGGGATCAATGCAATGGTTTTGATTCAGAACTGCAGTACGATGAACTGGCTGCCAGTGTCAGTCAGCAACACTCTCACTTCCAACAGGCACTTGGCAATATTGCGGCATCTTGAAAGGTAGACACAGAATTAGTGACCCAACGCATGGCACCTCAAGACAAGGATAGTTCTACCGCCCCTGTCCACCCCCACAACAACATGGTCACTGCCAACACAATGTGATTTGCAGATACACAAATCACTAAAAGTAGTGACGCAGGTTAATAAGGCCATTGAGAAAAAGCCAACAAAGCACTGGGGTTCATTTCTAGAGAGATAGAATTGAAAAGCAGGGAAATTATGCTAAACTTGTATAGAACTTTGGTTAGATCACACTGGAGTACTGTGAACAGTTCTGATCTCCACGTTATAAAAAGGATATAGAGGCACTGGGGAAGGTGCAAGAAAGATTTACTATGATGATACCAACCCATCAGGAAAGACTGAGGGTTGACCTGATAGAGGTCTTTAAGATTATGAAAGGGTAGATGTAGAGAAGATGATTTCACTTACGGGGGAGACCAGAACTAGGGTCCGTAAATATAAGATAGTCACCAATAAATCCAATAGGGAATTTAAGAGAAGCTTCTTTACCCAGAGAGTGGTTAGAATGTAGAACTAGCTAGCACAAGGAGTAGTTGAGGCGACTAGCATAGATGCATTTAAGGGGAAGCTAGATAAGCATGCAAGGGAGAAAGGAATAAAAGGATATGTTGATGGGGTTAGATGAAGAAGGGTGGGAGGAGGCTTGTGTGCAGCATAAACACCAGCATGGACCTTTTGGGCCAAATGGACTATTTATGTGCTGTACATTCTACGTGATGTAAAACACACCCTGATACCAAAGAGTGTAACTACTATACCAGTATGTGCAACTAGAATAGTAGACTTGGTACATCAACAACAGTGTTGCCCAATACTTGTAATTCTCAAAAGAGAGTCCCGACACATTCTCCAAGTCAGACTCTCGAGATAGCATCGAAGTAGAGGAAGGCCAAGCCCAGCCTTCTCCAATTTTCTCTGCTTCTCTTGAAGCCGCTAGCTCTTGCTGGGGTCCAGTACTACAGGCACTGGCCACTCTTTAGCACTTCACCATTTGAGGCCACTCCTCATAACATGTGCTCAGGCAAGAATGTAAGCAAGCTATTTGACCACAGAGGACCTTATGGCTGAGCCCACTCCTGTCCAATGTCCACACAAATGCACTCTCACATTAGGGCTACTGAGACATTTCACCCCAAACTACTAAAGCTAACTGTAATGCCCCTACCATCACTTCAACTGAGCTCAACTAATTCATTTCAGTCTAGGAGTCAAATCTAGGACTTTCTGGTCTTTGTAGCTCAACACCACACCAGGTGGCACCTGGTGACCCACCAGGCCATCGAGGAGCATGATGTACTTTCTATTGGTAGGTTAGAGACTTGGTAATGCACTACCCATCATTCCCTGACGGAGAGGGCTAATCGGTGGTGCAGGTGAAGGTGGGGCTGAGAGAAGAAAATATAAAACATTTATTCCAAGTGTTTATGTCCCAGTCACTTGAACACCTACCATCAGCAGTAGCACGTTGCTTGATATTGCAACATTAAAGGGCTGGAACTTGTTCACAGATGTGAATGACATTAGTTCGACGAGTGTATGAGGATCCCTGCAGCAAGGAGAGAAACAAAATAGTACATCACTCAAATCTCTCATTTGCATTCACAACGGGGCACTCGGATTTCAGCGAGACAGTAACGGATGGGGCTGAAGTGCACTGTTGGAATACAATACATGAAACGTTACTGTGCAACGGGCCTTGCCCAAGAAAGCATTTCAATACCACCTTTCACGACCTCAGGACATCCCAAAGAGCTTTACAGCCAATGAATTACATTTGAAGTGTAGTCACTGTTGTAATGTAGGAAATGCGGCAGCCAATTTGCGCACAGCAAGCTCCCACAAACAGCAATGTGATAATGACCAGATAATCTGTTTTAGTGATATTGGTTGAGGGATAAATATTGGCCTAGGCACCGGGGAGAACTCCCTTGCTCCTCTTCGAAACAGCACCAGGAGATCTTTTACATCCAACAGTGTGGGCAGGTGGGGTCCTTGGTTTAACATCATTCGAAAGACAGATAAGGCTGGACTGGATACCCATGACCTTTCTGCAGCATGGAAATCATGATGACCACAAACAGATTAAATGATTTAAAATATTAATAATAGGCATTCCCAATGGGTCAGAAGGGTTTACATCCCTCAGCCACTCAGAGTAGGAAGCTCCCAGGTTCTCAGACTGCGCTGCGTTTGCTAATCTCACTCAGGGCAGTGATAGGGGCTCTAGAATTGGGTGCAGGTTAGGGAAAGGAGAATGAGCCATAGTTCCTGCTCCCGAATGCTGTTCTCGACTGCTGCTGGAAAGTACATGTATGGACACTGAGTGAGGAAACGGGACAAGCTTGGCTACAATGCTCTCCATAGTCAGATAGCGGCTGTCACACTAAGTTCCGCCACCCACATTCTGTCCCACTCTGCAACCTCCTTCCCTCCTGTCTTCTATATCTCCAGCTTTGGCAGCAGAACCTTCAGTAGTCTCAGCTCTACTCTCTGTAACTGCCGTCCTAAACCCTTTTCTGCTGCTGCAACTCCCTTCCCACCTTTAAAAAGCTTCTCCTGAACCCATCTCTTTGGCCGAGCTATGGTCACCACTTCTAACCCTCCCAAAAGGCTCGGCACCCACTCCATTTCTCCTCGTGAAGCAACTTGGGATGTTTTTCGATGTTAAAGGCACTATATAAAACGCACCCTCACACTGGTAGAGTGAGCATTTGGGTAAGGAACCAGGAGGCACCACTGCCTGTGGAACTGTACTCCAGGGAGCGAGTCAAGCCTTCAGGAGAAGAAATAAATTATACCACTAATTTAATTATCTAATCAACCGAAAACCAAATAAAAGGTCAGATCACAAACAGGTTAAATACAACACCTACCTCCCTGAGTCTCTGCTCCCGAGCACAGAGTATCGAACAGGACCTAGGTCTTTGTTAACAGCTTTCTTTATGCTGTGCCCATTGTCTTGGGTGAGAAAGCATAACACAGTTAGGAAGACAAAAAAATACAAATGATGTTTCAATAGCATACCGTTATACAGTCTCTAGGCTCCCATTTGCATTCCACCCACTGATAAAAAGGCTGCAACGGTGCCTCTGGAGTGACTGAGAACCACCTCACAAGCTGGCTTCTGGCCTCAAACGTGGAGTGACGTCGGACACCATTTCTCCTGGCTGTCGATGGGTGGTTCTACTGGGCCTTATGCAAACTGCACGAACGCTGGGGAAGGTCAGTAAGGGGTCAAACTGAAGGAGAAAGGGACAGCCCGTGTCACGCACTTGCGCACAGCTGGCACCAAGGTTAGCAAGAGTGCAAAGGGCGTGCTGTAACAGGGTCTGATCAATCCCGCCAGGCTTTCCGACGCCCCACATCAGAAAGCATTTGACGGAAGCCAAATTCCCCTAAAGCAAAAACAGAAAATTCTTAAAGTGCACAGCAGGTCAATCAGCATCGACTGGGTTCGTGTTTTGGAGGGGATTTTTCATCAGTTTGAATCATGTTTTTTTTTAATTCGTTCACGGGATGTGGGCGTCGCTGGCAAGGCCGGCATTTATTGCCCATCCCTAATTGCCCTCGAGAAGGTGGTGGTGAGCCGCCGCCTTGAACCGCTGCAGTCCGAACCCAAAAACATAAATCATACAAAAGCTGACTGACCACCTGACCATTTCCAGCATTCTCTTTTTACCTCTGTGACTGTAATCGATATTTGTACGTGTAGGTCAAGGAATCCACAATTAGACATACACGCCACGATGCCTGCCTCAAATCCAACCATTCAGGACAATGGTCCAGGTGCCACAGAGATTGAGATCCCCTCAGATCCCCTTCCTGTCTTCTGGACTGCCTCTTAGGGGACTGAAGAACCTGTGACACGTAGACCAGCACAGCTTTCGCTGCTAGTGGCAAAAAGATCCATTGTAATGTTATAGTCAAGCCAGTCTGTCCCACACAAACATGTGAATTCAGCAATAGTCGCAGCGAGTGATGTACTGCCTCTGCCCGGATTGAGAAAGCTATCTTAAGTTTGCAAATGCCATCAAAGTGAAGGAGATTCAAACAATAGGGAACAGGCAAAAGTAAAATACACAGGGATCCCGATAAGTTGGGAAGATGGGCTGATGTGTAGCAAATGGTACTCCATGTGGATAAGAATGAGGTAATGAGATAAGTAAAGAGAAATAAGCAGTGAGAATATAAATTAAGTGACTCTAGATTACAGGACACCACAAGGTTACAGGACCCAACACAGGAGCGGAATCTGGGAGTACTGGTGGAGAACTCACTGAAATCAACAGCGCAGTGTGTGGCTGCAGTAAGGAAAACCAACCAGATCTTGAGGTGTACAGGTGCAGAAATAGAGCACAAATCTCTGGAGGTGATCAGGAGTCTGTACAAGGCACTGGTACGGCCACACTGACAGTACTGTGTACAGTTCCGGTCACCATACTACAGCAAAGATAGCCAATCAATGGAGCCAGTGTGGAAAAGGGCAACCAAACTGTTACTTAGCTTAAGGCAGCTGAGCTACGAGGAGAGGATTTAGAGCCTGGGATTGTTTACTCTGGAGAAGGGAAGGCTCAGGGGGAATATTATTTAAGATTCCTAAGGGAATAGATAAATTGCACCTCGATAACATTCTCAAGATTACCACAAATTCTAGAACCGGGGGAGCATGGGCTCAAGCAAAGAAGTTGGCAGGGGGCACCAACAGTTTGAACTTAACTACTCTATGCACAGGGTGGTGAACAGGCTGCTCAGGAAGGCAACAGAGGCAGATAGTGTGAAAAAATTTAACAGAGAATGGGATAGATGTTTGATGGAGTGGACCACTGAGAGGCATTAGTTTTTGGAACTGACCTAGATGGACTGCAGAGTCCTTGTTGGTCTTTAGTTTGCCATGTCCCTATGTAGCCTTCAGTTATTTCCTGCATCCTGTCCCCAAAAACACAGGACAAGAGGGGAAATGGGAATGCACCCCCCAAAAGAATAATGGCCCAAATGCTGCGGCCAAAAGAATAATGACCTGAATCTGGATACAGTAGGGAAGCCCCTTTCTCCCCAATCAAACACCTGATCCTGTAAACATGTTATAGTATGTACCACACCCAATGAGTCAGTGTGTCCGTCTGTGCTCCTGTAAATGCTGCATAAGGAAAACATGCAGTAATTGCACCAACACGGAAAACAGTAAAATTCTGCAAAACAATAATCAAAGCGATGTGGTACCCGTCAGGCTGGAGTCTCGAGGGCTTTTAGCTTGCAGTTTCCTGCTCTTTTCTTCCACCTTCTTGACCTGATTATCTGATTTAGGGATTTTACTGCCACGGTTTTCAAAGTCCTCCTCTTCAGGAATTTCCTCATCTTCTCCTTCACTGGCCAAATTCTGTGGAGGAAATGAAACCGTTAACGACTGCTTCACCCAGGGTCTAAGTAGCTACTGGGAAATTTGACGATATCCAAGAGATGGGGACTTTTCTTTGCCAATCTGCTTCCCTCCTGAAGGCGTTGATTCCATGTTGCAGTAAGGGCTTTATAAGCATCAGGCCACCTGTGGGATCTCGTTCCTACAAGTGGCCATTCCTTCTGTGTGAGCCCAGAGCAGCAAATGCCAGCACACTGAGGGACATCGACACATACCCACATCACAGCACTGGAGTCACCGAATGGTAACTGGGGGAAGGTACTCGAGTCAATTTTTCCCTTTCCCCAGCCCAGGCTTACTGAGGTCAGCTGTAGTGTCTCTACCATCACCCCACCAGAGATCAGAGACTGTGAATCAAACCTGGAACTGCCTGGCCTACATAGTTTAGTGTTACACCAGGCTGCGCCTTCATCCACTAAAGCCCTGAAGGAAGCCTCATTGTCTCTTTGAAGGATAAGTTTGTCAACCCTGCTTACATGCAATCAACAACATGCATTTCTTCATTGATATGCTCACTATGGGATCAAAAAGCTGGAAACAGCCATTCATCCAGCCTACTTTATACATGTGATTTAAAGACTTGTTGACATTATTTGGTTAATCTTGGAATATTGACTAATTCTGGAATTTCCTGATGTGCACCATGCCAGGAAAACTGTAAACCAACATCTGCTACGAACAAACAAAATAGAGGTTACCGTCTCCTTGCCTTGACTTTTTGACACTGTGAATACAAACAACAATTTCTTGCTGACAACAGAATAAAGCTCCCTGCGCAATGTCCCATTTGTCAATAAATCAAAAGCAAAATACTGCGAATGCTGGAAATCAAATAAAAACAGAAAATGCTGGAAATACTCAGCAGGTCAGGCAGCATCTGTGCAGAATCAGTTCTGAAGCAAGGTCATCGACCTGAAACGTTAACTCTGTTCCTCTCTCCACAGATGCTGCCTGACCTGCTGGGTTTTTCCAGCACTTTCTGTTTTTATCCCAATAGTCACACCCAGGTCAAATACAGCACATGATACTATGATCCACTAATTCACTTTTACCACTCCTCCCCCTCATCTTCATTTTGAATTCCTGACACAACAATCATGGTTTGATCCTTTTTAAAAAAAAAATTGAAGAAAGTTATTTTTTTTTACTAGTTTTGAAATTATGCTAAAAGATATTTCTATACGGTCACATAGCACGTTTGGGTGAAACTCCTCCCTCTGCTATTTTAACAGAGGCGTTAAAAATAGCGATGGGAACAATTCTGAACAAAATGCATTCACATTCTACTATCCTTACCATTTCACTGAAATAATAAGGGGAATAACTGGAGCAGTCGTTTATGGACACTGGCCTTTCACCTCTGAGAGCAGAGTTCAAATCCAGAACAGACTGATGGGATGAAAGCCTTGTCTGTCTGCTTGCAATGCACACAGCAGAAAACTGCTCTGGCTCTGATGAAGAATTACACCTGAAATGGTAACGAGTCTGTTCTCGCCGCAGGTGCTGACTGAAGTGCTGAGTGCTCCTAGTATTTTCGGCTTTTACTTCAAATTGCAGTTTTTGCTTTTTATTTATTGAGTGTACATTGGGCTTGCTGCGGACTCTACAATTCTAGCTAACGCCCCTCTGAAACACGAGGAACTGGGCTGAGACTGCCCAAACTTGTTTCACATCAGACCCTTACAGCCATGTAGACACAGCAGATTTTCATCCCATTTAAGTCCAGGCTGGACTAGAACCCCCAATTCCCAGAAAATTAAACGCCCGTGTCTAACCCACAGTCCTCTCTGTTGAACTGGATTATATTTTGGACCGTACCATTTCCACGGCCTGCAGTGGAGGCTGCTGTTTCCTCAGCCACATGGTCTTGTACTGATCCAGCTTCTGCCCCTTGTACTTCACAGAGGCCCAGCCGCAGCCAGATTTCTTGGCTGGGTTGACTAGTTTCTTGCAGTGTGTGGCCCAGGCACTAGGAGAGTTGAAAACCTGGCTGGTTTCCTGCCATCTGATCTTCCCGTCGGGCAACAGGTCCCCCACAAACGTCTTCCCCTGTGAAAAACAGGGTGGAATCATAAATGGATGACAGGTCACATATGTAACACAGGAACTTTGAGTCACTTTATGGAAATAGCCTTGTGATACACATGCATGTTTTTAGATGGCTGATAAGATTAAGAGACTTTGAACAAAAAGGAAATAAAAGCTGCTCTAATTCAGTGTATTAACTGTTATGGAACAGAGCCGTTCCCACTAGGAGACGCCTAGGTTTGGGCCCCAGCTTGTACTGAGTTAGCTGAACTCAGCCAGGCCATTGAGTTTTGACATTACAAAATAGCAAAAAAAAAATAGCAAAAACTGCCACCAGTGGCTCATCTACCGGAAAGTGGTTGCTAGAAAAGGACGTGATGCCCAGCACGGTCCAATTGCCCACTGGCACTGCTTGGTGCTGGGGTGCCCAACCCTTGAAGCCCAGGCAACTCAGTCCTGTTTGCACTTATGTTTCTGGTTTGTTCTGTTGGAATTTTAACAGGCTGCAGGTTTGAAAAGGGCAATTCTTAGTGCTGTTGCTTCACTGGTGGATTAAGTCCTAAATCAGAACACTAGGCTCCAATGGCATCAACAATTTGAGATACACGCAAATTAATGGGAACATGCAATCAAACTTTGTATGTGACTCCCGAGATACACACCTAAGCGGCCCACAAAGACAAAAAGCCTTGGACACCCCTGCTCCAGGCTCAGGCATGGAAAATGAAGCCTGGGCAAGGTGCCAGGGGGATTGCCAACACTTGTGGAACTGTACCACAAGAATCAAGATCCTCATGAGAGGCAGGGAGGAAACTGTGGCAGCAGGAGGGGTTAGTAAGTTTATTTAAGTGAGGACGGTTCCTTACTAAATAGTGAATGGACAGCAGGCCTTCTCCTGGCTGGATGACTTTGTCTTTGAGAAGCACACGCAGTGTAATCCCACGGCGAGTAAGCAAGGTCCCCCGGGGACTGTGCCTTTTTCCAGCAGTCCCATTCTCAGCCTCTTCCAGGTTCACGTCCACTTCATCCTCCTCATCCTCAACTCCCTCTTCCATTGTGGGTGATGACGGGTCAGAAGCTAAGGATAAACACAAGGAAAAAATAATTAAAGGGTGTGGACTTTAGGCTAAAACTCCAGTACAATGTTAAAGAGGGTGCTGCATTTCTGGAGACACTGTCCTTTCAATACGACGGTAAAGTCTTGTCTGTGTGTCCCGGTTAGCACGGAGATCTCACGGTACTATTCGAAGAAGAGCGGGGTGCCTGGTATCCTGGGGCAGCGCAGAGGGAGCTTCACTCTGCATCACTAAATCAGATTATCTGGTCTTTTTCTCATTGCTGTTTGCGGGACCTTGCTGTGCGCAAATTAGCTACTGCGGTTCCTACATTACAACAGTAACTACATTTCAAAAGGACTTCAATGATTGTAAAGTGCTTTGGGACATCCTGCGGTCGTGAAAGGCAATATAAATGCAATTCTTTCTGTTAGGGGGAGGCACAGCAATGAATGCAAGGTTAGTGCCTGCGCTCAAGTTCCAGAAACACTAAACTTGGGGGGGGGGGTAGACTGATTGGCTAGTGCGTACACAAGCTTAAAATTGCTAGTTACACACTTGAGCACAAGTCTGGGACAGGGGTCTAGATTTCTCTCTCCCTCAGATAGTTACCTTACTCAACCCTGATGCTTATATTTTGTGAGAAGTTAATTATACTCATTGTTTTCAGTTTCTGGTGTCATGCAAAAGGAGAAAGTGGCTGCAAACCAGATGTAAATCAGTTGGCAGACCCAGTCCAGCAGTGTTGGGAGGTGGGTCAAAAGGAAGTAACTCAGGGAATAACAAACTCATTGTGTAGCTGCTCTAACATTAGGTTTAGCGGTGTGCTGACATCAGCAGTTCCCAATACCTGGGCCTTGCACAGCCAGCAGCAACCCAAAAGTAAATTGGTCAGATTGGTTAGGGCTGGCTCGCCATTAAATGTAACCTAAAGGCAGCTTTTATAAGAAATAACATTTTTAAATCCATCCTTAAGGTTTTAGTTATGCAAGAGGTTTGAATAAATAAATCCAAGTGTGTACTCTACCAGGGAAATGAGGATAGCCTGTCGATACCACAGTCATTCCATTTGGCTACAGTTTGGGTGATATAAAACAAAGTTTGCTAATTATGCCAGCCCAATTCAAGCTGCAATAACGTCACCGACAAATACACCTGTTCTGAAAAGCAACATCTGGCTGAACTCAGATGAGGGGGCTATGAATGACCTCAGCACCCCTGGGCTAGGATAGGGAAAAATCAGTCCATGCTCATGATCACACTCCAGCAACACCTGTTGGGAAAGGTGTGTGCATGACCAGGCTCAGCTTCGATGCCCTCCGAGTCAAAGAGCCCAGCCCACACATGAGGTATGGTCATTTTGAAGAGCACCAGGTGCATAGTGCGCCTCTGGAACTGTACCCCAGCACGAGTCACCGCCTTCAGGGAAGGAAGGGAGAAAATGGAATGAATCGTGACTTAGGTTTACTCAGCTCCTTGTGGTCTCGCCTCGAAATCGGAAGCCCCACTCCAGGACCTGAGCACGTAATATAGTCTGACAATCTAGTGCAGCAGTGAGAGAGGACTACATTGTCAGAGGTGGCAACTTTCAGAAAAAGACATTAAACGGAGGTCTTGTCTGCCTGTTTGATAGGACGTCAAAGTTGTAATGGGAAACTGGAAGGTTGACATTCTGGAAGGATAGGATCCGATGGGCCAATGGTCGTTCTTCATTTGAACCAATCTAATCTATTCTTAAAAAAAGCAAAACCTATTATAGCATTGTATTCACACATTTAATAAACAAACAGGTATCCAGTGGGTTTTAGTGCACAATGAGGAATTATAATCATGTCTGCATTTCTGACGGTCTCTTATTTACATTTAAGAATAATCTGACCAGATTAGAAATCACTTCAAAAACCACAGGTCCAAGTAAATCAGCAACCGCCTGTTCCACAAACCCCACTTCCTTGTCACCACGGTCAAGTCTGCAGTGCAGAAGATACCATATCTGCTGCTGCAGGAATGTATGTAGTTAAAGCAGTATTGAGAATTTTAAAATGATCATCGCACCAAAAAAAATGGTTTGAGTGGTGCAACTTACTTCAGCTTTCTAAGGCTGTCATTTCCCCTTTTTTTTTAAACTGACCTATTAGAATAAATGAGTACAAAGGGCCAGGTGGGGGGAGGAGAACTTCCTGTGCAAATTTGTTCTAAATGATTTGACTAGAATGAGTTAATCTTGCAGCTGTGTCTTCTGAATAAATTGAATTTTAAAAAAAGGTTAAAAATAAAATTACATCTCTGCAAAATAAAAACACAAAAAAGGAAGTTAATCACCGGCTGGGTTTCAAATTAAACCTGTCTTACGCAAGTCTGTAAGCTTGGAATAAAAAAGATTGTCTGGAATATTAAACCCAGAACACAAACACCACACTGCCTACACTGCAATCTAACTTGGTTGAAACGGAAGCCCCACCCACCCCAGCAAACACCCATTGGCCGCCGAGAACAGTTACAATCTCCAGCTCGGCTCGCTGATTGGTTGAGGACACTGTCAATCTGATACTAGCCCCCAAATCCATCAGGTTAAGTTGCGCCCTGCGTCTTCCCTTTGTAACAAACCGAGAGACACTTGGGCTCATCTTGGTTTCACTTTTAAATTGTGGGTGAAAAAAAAAATCTTATAAAATAGCCCCAACCCGTTAAATATACAAACCACACAGGGGATCGCGACCCTGAATCAAGTGGCACATTAAGAATTAAAATTAATTCCAATTATTAATATTGCACATACAATAAGACTCACCCATTCCTGTCAGAAGCGTTTTTTTTTGTCTTGTTCTTGAGCTTTTTTTTTCGTGAAAGGAAACAGAGGGGGAAAGAGTAAGTGTATGAAAGGGTAGGGTTTTTTTATACTGAGGGAGCAGATTTGTTAATCAGAGAGAGAGACAGAGACACCCAAACACTGGGAGGATGTTCAGCAATCTGCCACTGCATCACGTGAACACACACCAAACACCCCACGTGTCTCATTCATCTCACAAACACACTGACACACACACACACACACACTGGGGCATGCAGCACCACACGTTCATCAAACAGCAGCGACCTCAAATTATCAGGCAGGAAATGCAACTGCGTTTTATTCTAAATATTCAAATACAACAATTTATAAATATATAATTTGTATATTTGCAAATAAATCTATGCAAATGTACTTAATCTAAATCTACTATCTACAATTTATATTTATTATAAATCTCCAAATATACAAATGCAACTGTAATTTATGTATCTATAATATATTAAAACTCTTGCATATAACCCACACTTCAAATTACACGCTTCCTGTAACTTTCCCACTTTGTTGACAACATCCCTACATTTATAAAACAGATGTAAGGAATCTTACAACACCAGGTTATAGTCCAACAGTTTTATTTGAAAATCACAAGCTTTCGGAGATTATCTCCTTCGTCAGGTGAGAAGGTGACTCACTCACCTGACGAAGGAGATAATCTCCAAAAGCTTGTGATTTTCAAATAAAACTGTTGGACTATAACCTGGTGTTGTAAGATTCCTTACATTTGTCCACCCCAGTCCATCACCGGCATCTCCACATCATATATAAAATAGCATATGCTCTGACTCACCATGAACAATGGCACAAGAGATCTACTAAAGTGTCTGTGTGACTCTGTGTGAAAATAAAACCAAAGTCACCATCACCCCATTTACGGTAGTTGGGGCATTTGAAGATTTTTTTATTGTATATATAAAATATATTAATTTATATGAGGAGAATTCTAAGATTCTACGATCCTACGATATATAATTAAAATAATCATTTTTTTCCCAACTACTGTAATTGGGGTAATGGTTGCTTGGGATTTATATTCACATAATTAACTTGTTATGGTTATGATAAACCAATACAAACATTTCCCTCACTTTTATTGTAAAATGGTTTTAAAAATAGCAAGGTCCATAACTGAAGTGAATTGTTTGTTATGCTCATTCTCGAGAAAATGTAGCCTGGCACAAATTACCAGATTTATAGTCTCATGTACAGTTACAACTGCAAATTCATTTCTATATAAATCACCAAAAACAGGATGGATGGAATTCCCTTTTTGTGATTAATTATAAAATAGGATTTTATCAAGTCCAAAACCAGGGGGCTGGATAGGATCACAGCTCTAGACCTAATGTTTGCTTTTCTGATACTAATAGTTGTTTTCATATCTTCACACTTCCCTTGGAGAATAGTGGAAGGATTTGTAGGCTGATTAACCGTCTGCGACATGAACACTCTTTTCATGGCCGTAACCGTTTTTATATCAGACGACAGAGTGGCTAGTCCTATACGGAGGGAAGGTTTTATGGACTTCTACAACCCTTGTGAACCCACACCCACCAGACGCAAGTATCCCAGTGGATATCAACCCAGAATTCAGAGCCAGAGCTCCAGTCTCCTCTCATCGGGACTGCCTGGAGTGGGGTTTGAACTCTGCTACCTTCTCAATCAGAAGCAGGAATGCCACTGGTGAGCCAAAGGCTCGCTCTCATGTTTTATAGTTAATTGTAAACCTCAAAAATGAATAAATCTGCTTCATAATACATGGAAGTGAAAAAAATGCAGGAGAGGCGGGAAAGGAAAAAATATCTTTGTATCTCTTAAAAAAAATGACCACATACATGAATCTGGTTTTATTAGAGGAGCTAGAATACCCAGCAACAAATGTCTGCCACAAACGGTTTGTTCAGTGACTGCTTCCTGCATTTCCCAACACCACATAACCTTACGCAGCCATGGGGAAGGATTTCCTCAGTGTAGTAAAATCGTTAACATGCTCTTTAGAAATGGGGTTCTAATTTGCTAATCTGCCTTCCCATTTTGCTTGCCACCCCTCCAATATTCTTCCCTCCTCTCCTGAAGGCACTGACTCTTCCTAGACAAGGCTTCACGGGTACTGGTAACTCACTGTTATTTATGCGTGAGCCTAGGCAGCGAGTGTCAGGGGCATTGCACCAACCCAATCCTAGACAACCAAAATCTGAGTTTTAAAACAGAAAGTGCATTTTATTCACTTCTGTGTATTATGATGCAGAGTCTAACAAGTGAGTGTCGGCAGGCTATTCGACCATGGTAGATAATTTCAATGCAGCCCACGCCTGCCCTTACCCAGTGTCCAGCACACACATTTTCCAGCGGCAGTGACTGAATAATGATCAGGAGTGGGAGTTCTGGCTGATTGTCCCCCTCCCTAGCTTAGGGATGCTGAGGTCAATTGTAGTTCCATAACTTGCCATGGCTGAGGTCAGATAAATCTGCCAGACTGGGAATTGAACGTGGTTTGTATGGCTCGGCATTATACTGAGTAGCACACTTATTAACTGAGAAATCAGGGAAGCCTCTGATCAATTGTTTGTGACTCAAAACTTGATTAAAATCTAAGTAGCAGAAATGGCTAAACTTACATGTTTATAGGTCAATAAAACATTGACTTGTGAATGGGTGAATGTAACAAATTCTTCAATTTTAATCAACATGACTTGTATTTATATAGCCCATATAACCTAGTGATGTGCTTCAAAGCACTCCATAGAGACAAAAAAAAGATGTGGGGAGGTGAATGAAAGGGCCAGTTGAAAAGGTAGGTCTTAAGGAGGCTTTTGAAAGAGTGGAGAGGTGTGGCATGAAAGCAGTCTGAGCATCTTACAGTTACGGGTGCCCCAATTTCTAACTTTAGTATAACCCAGGGACGTTACAGCATCCTTCCCATAGCATGATCTGAACTGGATGTTTGTATCTTTTATACATGCCACCAAGTGTCTCTCCAACCCTTTCAAAGGAGGACCGAGAAATCTCCTGGTGAGACGAGGCCAGATATCAATCATTAAGCTGCTTTATTTCACAGCAAGTGAACATACAGAGCATTTATTGATCTGACTCAACTTAATTCAACCAGTTCAAAGCAGCACTTCAAGTGGATAGGGCCATAAAAAAACTAACGGAATACTGGGTTATATGGCAAGCAGTATAGGATATAAAAGTCAAGATGTAATGGTGAAACTAGATAAAACCTGAGTAAGACCACAGTTGGAGCACTGTGCTCAGTTTTGGGCTCCACACTATGAAAAGGGTGTTGAGGCAATAGAGAGGGTACAGCACAGATTCACTGGGATGCTGCTTAGTGCGAGGAAATACAAATACGAAGAAAGACTTGAAAAAGCACGGCTGTTTTCATTAGCACAGAGGAGATTAGGGGATGATTTGACAGAGGTGTTTAAAATGATGAAGGGATGGGACTGGGTAGATAGAAACAGACCGTTTCCAATGGTTGAGGAGTCTGGAACTAAGGAACATAGATATAAGATTAAATGTTAGAGATTTAGGATGGAGAGCAAGAGAATTCCTTTGCACTGAAGCAGAGACCATGCCAACATTTAAGAATCGGATAGGCGGTCGGAGGAGAGAGGGATAAAAAGATATGGGAATGGGATGGAATTTTATCCTTGGGTCAAGATTTTGCTTTGATTAGATAATGTGTTTTTTTTTAATTGAAGCCTCTCCTAAAAAATTCTGAATGGACTCTAATTTTGGAATCCTACATCTAAAAGTGAAGTCAGCATTTTGCACATGGGATTGTGTGGAGGATAAACACCTACATGGATTGGTTGGTGCAGATGGCCTGTTTCTGTGCTATAATTTCTATGTTAGGTGGAAGGGGCTAGGGAGAGAGTGTAGGGCCAGGCAGGCTGCAGGCCCTGCCATCAGCAAATTCAAACCTGTCGACAATGAGCCCAAAGTTACTGATTTGATGTAAATAACTCTATTGGGAACCAGGATTTTAACAGTGTAAATTTAGTCCAGAAAAAGACTCTTTTCATTTCATAATCGCCTGTGGCCTCATGTGTGACACAAAAGTTGGCAGGGGGTCCTGTTTAAACTTCACATTGGTTGCCAAGACAGATTACATTAATAAAAAAATACAGCATTTCTTATCTTTAACACAGCAAAACAAGGGCCGCAGTGTACGGGCAACAACAGATTACAAGTAGACCACAAGGTCATTCTACAATGGGGGGGGAAGTGTTTGATAATGTCCATTTATAAAGTAATCCAGACCTTGCCATTTTATGTATCCGCCTTGATGTCAATCGTTACAATTTGTATTTTTGTATTATTTCCCTTCCTTTCCTGAGAGTGCTGACTCTTGCTGGGATAAAGCTCCAAGGTCATTAACAGTCCTCCCGTACCTCACCCAAGTGACCGTTCTTTATGTGCGAGTCTACCCTAGGCTGTTGGCTGGATATTTGAACCCGGGGGGCATCGCAGCCGAGGCCGATCCTATCACGTGATGTCCATGCACGTTTTCCTACAGCTGTCATTGCAAAGCAATCAGAAGCAGGAACCCCGGATTAACACCTCCCTCCCACCCCACCTGCTATTCCAGCTGAGATCAGCAAACTCAGTGCAAGCCAGGAATAGAACTTGGGACTCTCTGTTCTACAAGGCTCAGTGTCATACCTGATCATGCCTACAATTTATTTTATACATCGACTTGTTTTTAATATTAACCCTTAGAATACCGCGCACATGTTTACTTATTCAACGGCAGTTTTCTTATCTTCATGAGTTTTAATACCTCATATAATGCCCTGGTTGTGTCTATGACATGCCCATGTCCATCTCAGTGTCTAGACTTTTGATTGACTGAAAAACTGTTATTGGAGTTGGTTTTTAGCCAATTTTTAAAAGGTTGCTCCCACTTCCAAAGTACACAGCATGAGCCAGGAGGAAGTGACACAAATGAAGAGTTTTAAAGTTAATTTTAAATTTAAAAAAAAGTACAGAGAGTTAAGCAGCAAAAAAGTAAATGTCAAAAAATAGGTTAAAGAGAAGAAAAAAGGAGAGGGAGAGATAGAAACGGGCAAAAAGAAAGAGGGAATGAGAGAGTTACAGACAGATAGTGAGTGATAGAAACAGGAGGGATTGACTGATAGGGAAAGAGAGCTAGAGAGAAACAGAAACAGTGAAAAGGAGACAGGCAGAGAGACAGAAGCGAGAAACATACAGAGGGGGAGAGAGAGAAGCAGAAATGGTGAGAGAGACATCTAGAGACAGAGACATGAAGAGAGACAGTAAGAGGCAGAGAGGGGGATAGAAAGAGACGGGTAGATAGAAACACACGTGAAGAGTGTCAGCAGGACTTTCCCACTCTGCCGCCTTAACCTCGGTTAAAGATTGGTTAAACCCTGGAGAAACAGCATTTAGCCATTACACCATTTCCCCAAGGGTTCTGCCGATCTCCTGCCAGAAAACCCCATGTAAATTCCAGGCAACAGAGACAGGAAGAGAGACTCAGACAGAGAGACATGGAAAGAGAATGAGAAAGTAGAGAATAGAGGAAAAATGGAAAACAGGGCAAGCAGAATTAAAGTGTTTAAAATGTTTAAATTTCCCATATTTTCAACTTTCCTCTCCTGAAGGTATGCACTGTCGCAGTGGTATAGTTCCACAGGACTACCCTCTCCTAGTCTTTAGCCCAATTATCTATTCTTCATGGGTAAGGCCTGGAATTTCCTGGAAAGTTTTGGCCTAACTATGGCGTAAGAGCAGCATTGTGCCATTTTTTTCCAAGGAAATTCGAATTTGCGCACAACTGATTTACGACAGTTTTACGCTGAAACATCGGGACGTGCAAATTTCCTCAATCGTTTGCACCACTTCTGAGATACGCCTGCCAAAACCCTCTATCGTTTATTTGCATAGAAGCCTCCCCCTGTGCAAAAGACCAACTCAAGCGAGTGTCCTGGATTTATCCAAATGATGCACTGGCATAGAACCACACCCAAAAATGTAGGCGCAGCACAGTCCTGAAGACACCTGATATCAGCACAACTGACATTTCTGGCGTTTGGTAGCGATTTTCTTTGCGATTTTGTTTTGAATTTTTCCTACTTAAACCTGCACTATACTGAACCAAAATACTATCAGTATCAGTGCACCCAAAATTTTTCGGCCCCCTGCCACCCGTCCCCAGGTGTTCAGAAAGACTCAGTAGCTGGAATGGCCTTCTCAATTGGTATACCCCTCTTCTGCATAACAATGAAAGAAGAAGAGGAGCAGCGGAGGCATGAGGTTCTGAGAGTGAGGCGCCATGGCAGAAAGCACTGACAGAGTAAAATCGCTAGCATAGCAACACAATGACCGGGAAGTTCTTCGGAGCTGCCCCCACTCACTCCAACGGAAGTGCAGCGGAAACTCGCGTGAGTTGGTCTTTTGCATGGCGGGGTGGGGCTGCTATGCAAATAAGCGATAGAGGGTTTCGGCAGGCGTATCTCAGAAATGGTGCAAACGATTGAGGAAATTTGCACGTCCCGATGTTTCAGCGTAAAACTGTCATAAATCAGTTGTGCGCATAGTCCCGCCGGGGGAGTGGGAGCAGCTCCGAGGAACTTTCCAGCCAATATCACTCAAAAGTGAAACTACATCTGGTAGAGAGGTTAACCTCAGAAGGTAATTCTGAGTAATTCAGACTTTAACAATGTTAATGGCTTTTTGACACTAGTGTTGGATTCTGCCCAAATTGACAGCACGGCGAAGATGTGCAAATTAACCTTTGCTACCAGACATAGCAACGGAGCCAACTGCCAGTTGAATGTAGAAATGAGAGGCTAAACCAGAAATAAGATCTCCTCCAGTAAGTTTAGTGGTAAATAGACAGGAATCTCAACTGGACAGATGTGTGTTCAAACCCAGTTTTAATTGAGATTCACACTTCCTTCACCTCGTTATGCAAGTTTTTGTGGTTCTTACCAGACCACTTAAATGATACAGCACTGCTGCTATGACGCTTCAGACTGCTTTATTTCATACTCCATGCATCCAAGTTTCTTTATTTTACAAGAAAAGTCCACTAGACAGTTATATAGAAACATACAGTAAGTCTATTTTCTGAGGGGAAAACAACATTTTAAAAGTAGCTTGCAAAGTATCTACAGTTGTAACACAAATAGGTAACAATTGATGGCGCTGCATTTGCACTTGTTTTACACCAGTTTGTACATTCCAGTGTAGGCAAATGAGCTCCGCTGGAAATTTCCGCACAGAAACTGGCGTAAATTTCTGAGTAATTTCAGCGTAAATGCAATCCAGGAAATTTGGGGCCTAAGTGTCAGCAGCATCCCAGCATATCCTGTCCTCACACACACCACATTCCAGCATAAATCACTGAATAGCGACTAGGAGTGACAATCCTGGCCTCTTTCCTCCCGCTGAGGCTCCCCTACTACCACCCTAGTTCACATCGTCTAACTCGGCAGAGACTGGAGATTGAGCCTGGGATCTTCCTGGTGTTTGATTTTAGTTTTTAAAGGAAAGAAGGATTTGATCAGACAGATATAATATATGCTTGACAATTCCTAGATTTGGCACTTTCAATCACAAGTCATATACCTGAGAAATTGTCACAGACAGAAAACATAAAAATAGTTTAAAGTGACAAACTGCATCTGTCACATGGGCCCCAGGGAATGACCAAGTTGCATTAATGTATTCCTCAATTTTCTCTCTCTTCATACCATGCCTGGCAGTAAGATTGTAAGTATTTTTTTTTGCAGCCAATGAAGTACAGTTGTCCCAGCATTCGTAGCAGTAGTGAAAGCCCGGTATTATATCCAAAGTAACACCACAGCTTTTTCTCACCGTCCAGCAAGAGAAATGCCAGGATTCTCCGGCACAGTAAATACACACACGAGATCACGATCGCCGAATGCTCACGATCTCACGTGTGAGTCTCCCTCTGAATGCAAGAGGGTTTAGAGACCTGCATGCAGAGAAACTAAACCTCAAATGCCAAAAATTTAAAGAAAGGTTGACGTTTGTGACGGGACCTTTCCTCAGATCAATAGGGATGACTGCTGTAAAATCAGGATAGCAGAGCCAGGTTTAGGTGACCTGGTCCAAGACCTCCAGATTTCTACAGGCCTGCGCTAGATATTCCACTTGTTGATAGCTGTAGTGGCATTTTTGTCCAGCAGAGGGTAATCCACCACTACATGAATTAAAGAATGTAAGGACTTGCACAACACCCGGTTACAGTCCAATAGTTTTATTTTAAATCACAAGCTTTCGGAGCTTTCCACCTTCGTCAGGTGACGAAGGAGGAAAGCTCCGAAAGCTTGTGATTTAAAATAAAACTGTTGGACTATAACCTGGTGTTGTGCAAGTCCTTACATTTGTCCACCCCAGTCCATCACTGGCATCTCCACATCATGAATTAAAGAAGAGACTGTTGGAAACAGAAATGTCTGTTTTTATTTTATGTGATTTTAGATTTTTTTTAACTCATTCTCAAGATGTAGGATTGCTGGCATTCATTGCCCATCCCTAACACAAGGGAGTGGGCCACTCCAGAGGACAGTTAAGAATCAACCATTTTGGTGTGAGACTGGAGTCATGTATAGGCCAGACCAATTGAGTTTTATACAACAATCCAACAGCTTCATGGTCACTTTTACTGATACCAGCTCTTTATTTCCAAATTTTCTTTAAACTGAATTCAAATTCTCAAACTGCTATGGTGGGATTTGAACTCACAGTTCAGCTGGATTATTAGTCCAGGCCTTCTAGGATTACTAATCCAGTATCATAACCACTACACTACCATATAGGGTTACTAACTCTAGTTGGACGTATTCCTGGAGGATTCATCATATAAGCTCCAACCTCCAACTGCCCCGCCCAGTTAAACAGCCTTTTTTAAATCCTTCTCCAATATTTTTATAACTAATAGACGAAAATGAAAAATATACACAATTTTTTTTGTCGCCCCTGTGATTTTTCTCGCAGCAGTGTCCTGGAGATTAATCTTTAATTCCTGGAGACTTCAGGGCAATCTGGGAGGCTTGGTAACCCTATGAGTGAGTGATTGGATGAGTGAGGTGTGGCACGGTGAAGCTAATGGACTTTTGAAGGTTGAGACAAGGGGATGGCAATGAAGGGTAGGGGCTTGTAGTTTGTGTACTTGGGAGAGAGGACCAAGAGAGGAAGAGAGCAAGGTGAGGAAGGGGGAGAAAGGGGAAAAAAAGAAATATAAGCTAGCATAAAGAGCGACGGGACGGCAAGCCTTTAAGTAAAGGGAAAGCCAGTCAAATGATACCTACGGCCAGACTAGTCAGAAGGGATGGTGCTTCTTAACCAGTTTTTGAAGTTCAATAGATTAATATACGTCATAGGAAAAAAGTTGAACTTTAATCTCTGAAGGTAATAACTGGTAAAGGAATGATTGTATGGTATAACGGAATAATTATGATGTTGTAAATTTCTTTAATAATGAATTAATGCCATTAAAAAAATGGCCGATCAAGTCTGATCTTGGGCGTACCAGGTGCAGTAGGCTTTTCTTGCTAGCGGAGGCTGCTCTTAGCTCTGCACATTCACACTGCTTTCAATCACCAACCTTTTTGCTGCTCACTCCTGCATTCTCTTTCTCTGTCTTGCTTTCCAATGCCCATTTCTTTGGCTGCACATTATCTTGTTGGCAGACAAAGGGAAGGGGGTCGAGACAGAGTGAAAAAAAGAAGACGAAAATAAGCTAGCAAAAAACACCCACTGCCACATTGCTCTGAAAGTATCTGATCCCGTCTTGATCTCGGACTCTAAGCAGAGTCAGTAGGGTTACCAACTCTTGTTGGACGTATTCCTGGAGGTTTCATTGCATGACCTCCTGCCTCCAACCTCCCCACATAGTTAAACAGCCTTTTTTATTCTTCTCCTATATTTTTATAACTAATAAATGAAAATGAAAAATATACACAATTTTTTTAATGCCCCTATGATTTTTCTCCTGGGTTGCTCATAGTAGTGTCTTGAAGATTAATCTTTAATTCTTGGTGACTCCAGGGCAATCTGGGAGGGTTGGCAACCTTACTACCGGACCCAAAGGGTAAATCCAAACTAAAAATGATTTGAGCCAGCAGTGTCTCTGGGTGTGGTTCCTTTTGTTCTATGGCCATTGTTGAATGCCAATACATGTGGCAAGCCGCGTGCAATCATACTTTGCCGTCGATTGAAAGAAACGTCTGCCTTTTCATTTCCATTTCCTAGCCAAGGGGAGGTGAGGCCAACTGAAGCATCCCGACTGTGGTGTCAGCTGAGATCACACATCGAGGATCAAACCTAGGACCTTGTTGGCTGTAAAGCTCAGGACCATGGTGAGTGGTATATTCATACACTGAGCCATCAGGGGAAGCCCAGGAGCAAAATGCCCTACAGTCAGATGTCATAATCCCAAACATTTCTCCAAAGTAGTGCAATCTAGGAATATCCCCAAATAACATGCTAATCATATCTGTTTTCCCATCTATATTTCCCTTGTTTAATGCTTTTACATATATGTTTATAAAAACTCTTTTACTTGTTAAGAGAAGTGAGCGTTTGGTTAGATGCATTGTACACCTCAGTAAGGCCAGCTACATTTTCCTGTCTAAACCTTGGCATTGAGCAGGATATGAGTGAAGTAAGGAATAGATCAGGGCTTGAGTTCTGGTATTTGCTTTGTTGTTTATAAAAAAATCATTGGACCGTTAATAACTTGGGGTGTAAGGAAATGGAGCATCTCCTGATCTCTACTGGCAGGTGGGAGAATTTAAATAAATTAGATAGGTTTGTCATCTCTCTTGTCTCTATTGTACTCCTGGACAGAATATGTGGGAAACTTGCTGTGTGAAAGACCATCCTTTTCTCATTTGTAGCCTCCAACTTCTCTCTCTTCTTCTCAAAGGTAACAAAAATTAAAGGGGATTAAAGCAAAAAGGTTAAAAATTAAAATAGAGAAAATATAGCCTAAAGCGACTGACGCTCTGGCGCGTCAACAATGATGCACCCAAAAGAATAGAATTCAACCCTTTGTGTGAATGAGGAACTCTTGGCTATAAATATTAAGAGGCAAGAAAAGAAGCATGTGAGCCTACAGGAAGGTGGGTGAGCTTAAAGACTTTCCTGTAATACTTTGACTCAATGTGCCTGCAGGCATTCTGGCTCTTGTAGATGTTTTCCACGGAGCTCTGCGTTTGAATTTAACACTATGTGGTGAGCCATACCATTCAGCAGGCTCCCAGGGTGAATCGCAATCGGATCTCAGTTGGGGGGCAGCAGGGTCACTACATTGATTCCAGCTGTCTTGGTCTAGGGCGTGAGGGTGGGTGGTGGGGGGCGGGGGGAATGAGCCACTCCTGATTGCTATCGAGTGACTCCTGTGGGAAGTGTGTGGGTGTTAGGTAAGGACTAGGGGTAGCTCTGAGGCCCCCGCCCCCCCCCCCATGACAAATAGCCTGTGAGGTAATGGAGGGCTGATAGAGCTCGTGGAATCATACGATGGTGGAGTCAGTACTTTCAAGAGAAGAGGGAAGGAAATTGAAAAGTTTATTTTTAAAAAAATTCGATCAGTTATTAATCCATGCAGAAATCCTGCAGAGTATCAAGTGACTCCCAAAGGCTGTTTCAGAACCTGGAGGCTTCCCAGTTGATCCCTCAGGTATGTTACTGAAATGGCTTGGTTGTAAAGTAATGCATGCTAATCCAATGAAAAGAAAACATAACTGTGGGCAAATAAATGGTCAAAAATCAGTAGTGTGTGCATCTCCCAGGGACCACCCTTCAGTACTGTGCCTAGCTCTGGTCTCTGAGGATTGGAGGCTAGGCAGTGAGGAGCCATGAGACTGAGCCTATCATCAGACGATTGAATTGTGAGGAAAGAGAGGGACCTGGTCTGAATCCAGCTCAGACTAATGGGATGAGAATCCCCTCTGTCTATTGACTGTAAGCAATGAGTTTGGGCCGTCTCAAGTCAGTTCCAAGCAGGCATGAACCCACAGCACAAAACTGCCCCTAATTAATTGGCATTGATTTGGCAATCTTATTTAGAGAGGCCACGGTATTTCCAGTTGAGGAAATAGAAAAATATCACACTGGTGCAGTAGGGGTGCTCTTCTGACATCGGGATTGAGGCACATTTATGAGAGGTTTACTCTGCATCTAACCCACGCTACACTTAACCTGGGAGTGGTGGATTCTGATTGTATGCCTGAAATGAAAAGTGTTCCATTCCCCAGCACCAACATCCTTACTTTGATGAGCGCAAGAATAAACCCAAACCCATTTGCGTCTTAATCCAAGACAAACATAAAACAACAATTTTTAGTTATATAGCGCCTTTGACATGGAAAATTATCCCAAAGCACTTCACGCAGGTGAAGAGAAGAAAATGAATGTGGACCAAAAAAAAGAGCTTAAGGGTGATTGAAGACTTGGGCACATGGGGGGCACACATGAAAGACACAAATATCCAGTTCAAAATATCCTGGGTTTTTAAAAATTACTTCTTGGGATATGGGTGTCACTAGCAAGGCCGGCATTTAAGGTGGAAGGTGGCGGTGAGCCACCTTCTTGAACCGCTGCAGTCCATGTGGTGAAGGTTAGGTAGGGAGTTCCAGGATTTTGACCCAGTGGCGATGAAGGAATGGCGACATATGTCCAAGTCAGGATGGTGTGTGACTTGGAGGGGAACCTGGAGATGAGGGTGTTTCCATGAGCCTGCTGCCCTTGTCCTTCTAGGTGGTAGAGGTTACGAGTTTGGGAGGTGCTGTCAAAGAAGCCCTGGCTAGTTTCTGCAATGCTTCCTGTAGATAGTACACACAGCAGCTAGTGACTATAGGAACAGGAGAATAGACCGGATGAATGCGTGGCGGCAGAGATGGTGTAGGAGGGGGGGATTTAGATTCCTGGGAAATTGAAACCGGTTCTGGGGAAGGTGGGACCTGTACAAGTGGGATGGGTTACACCCGAGCAGGACCGGGACCAATGTCCTCGCGGGGGCATTTGCTAGTGCTGTTGGGGAAGGTTTAAATTAGAGTGGCGGGGTTGGGAACCTGAGCGGAGAGTCAGAAGGGAGTAAAGTTGAGAGCAGCAAGAGAGGGGAAGACCCAGGGGAAATTTACAATACAGATAGTACAAACAGTTGTTCAAGAACAAGTGAAAGGGAAAAGCGTAGAGCAGCTGGGTATTCTGCGGCGAGTGACTCACCTCCTGACTCCCCAAAGCCTTTCCACCATCTCCAAGGCACAAGTCAGGAGTGTGATGGAATACTCTCCACTTGCTTGGATGAGTGCAGCTCCAACAACACTCAAGAAGCTCGACACCATCCAAGATAAAGCAGCCCGCTTGATTGGCACCCCATCCACCACCCTAAACATTCACTCCCTTCACCACCGGCGCACTGTGGCTGCAGTGTGTACCATCTACAGGATGCACTGCAGCAACTCGCCAAGGCTTCTTCGACAGCACCTCCCAAACCCGTGACCTCTACCACCTAGAAGGACAAGAGCAGCAGGCACATGGGAACAACACCACCTGCAGGTTCCCCTCCAAGTCACACACCATCCCGACTTGGAAATATATTGCTGTTCCTTCATCGTCGCTGGGTCAAAATCCTGGAACTCCCTTCCTAACAGCACTGTGGGAGAACCGTCACCACACGGACTGCAGCGGTTCAAGAAGGCGGCTCACCACCACCTTCTCAAGGGCAATTAGGGATGGGCAATAAATGCTGGCCTCGCCAGCGACGCCCACATCCCATGAACGAATAAATTTTTAAAAAGCAGAAAGAAAGTGTACTTTAGGCACTACAGATAAAGAAAACTAGAAGGCGTAAGGCGATTAACCCAGCATCAAAGCTGAAGGTCAGGCTAGGGTGTGTGGCCCAACTAAGAGTTCTATATACAAATGCATGGAGTATAAGGAATAAATTAAATGAACTACAAGTTCAAATTCAAATTGGAGGGTATGACATGATAGCTATTACTGAGACATGGCTGCAGGATGGTCAGGATTGGGAACTAAATATACCGGGTTATAAGGTCTACAGGAGAGATAGGGAAAATGGAAGGGGGGAGGAGTAGCCTTAGTGATTAGAGATGAAATCACTTCAATGATAAAGGAGGATATAATGAGAGGTAAGCAGCCAACAGAGACCTTATGGGTTGAATTGTGAAATAGGAAAGGATCTAAGACTATAGTGGGAGTTGTGTATAGAACCTCTGGCAGCAGCTCTGAAGTGCTAGATTGTATAAATACAGAGATTAGACAAGCGTGTAACAAAGGCATAGTGGTCTTAATGGGGGACTTTAGCCTTCACATAGATTGGGAAAAGCAGACTAGCAACTGTCTGAAAGGTAGTGAATTTCTTGAGTGTGTCCGAGATAGTTTTCTACAGCAGTATGTGCTAGAGGCAACAAGGGGACAAGCCATACTAGATTTCGTAATGAGTAATGAACCATGTTTAGTTAACAGCTTAACTGTGCGCGAACATGTATCCAATAGTGATCATGACATGATCGTGTTCAATGTCGTGTTTGAAAGGGAAAAAAGTGAATCAGCTGCTAAGATTCTAGACTTGGGTAAGGCCGACTTCAATGGGATGAGACAGAGACTGTCTACAGTAAACTGGGCAAATCTATTAATAGGTAAAACGACTGATGATCAGTGGGAAATGTTTAAAGAAACATTTAACGTGATACAGAATTGGTTTATACTCCTGAGGGGCAAAAACTCTACTTGCCAAAAAAAAGCCATGGACAACTAAAGAGGTAAGGGACAGTATAAGACATAAGGAAACGGTATACAAAAAGGCAAAAAATGGCACAGATCCTGGCGAATGGGAAAGATACAAAGATCAATAAAGGGTCACAAAACAGATAGTAAGAGCTACAAAAAGAGAGGATGAAAAGAAACTTGCAAGGAATATCAAAACCAATACGAAGAACTTTTATAGTTATATTAGGAAAAAGAGGGTGGTCAGGAGCAGTGTTGACCCCTTAAAAACTGAAAGTGGGGATATTGTCATTGACAATGGGGAAATGGCGGACATGTTGAACAATTACTTTGCATCAGTATTTACAGAAAAAGAGGATAGCATGCCAGAAATCCCAAGAAAACTAATATTAAATTGGGGACAGGGACTCAATAAAATTAACATAAGTAAAGCAACAGTAATGAAGAAAATAATAGCATTAAAGAGTGACAAATCCCCAGGACCAGATGGTTTCCATCCGGGGATTTTTAAGGGAGTAGGTGAGCACATTGCAGATGTCCTAACAATAATCTTTCAAAGTTCTCTAGATTCAGGAACTGTCCCTCTAGATTGGAAAATTGCACATGTCACTCCGCTTTTTAAGAAAGGAGAGAGGGAAACCGTGGAATTATAGACCAGTTAGCCTAACATCTGTTGTGGGGAAAATGCTGGAGTCTATAATTAAGGATAGGGTGACTGAACACCTCGAAAATTTTCAGTTGATCAGAGAGAGCCAGCATGGATTTGTGAAAGGTAATTCATACCTGACAAACCTGATTGAATTTTTTGAAGAGGTGACTAAAGTAGTGGACAGGGGAATGTCAATGGATGTTATTTATATGGACCTCCAGAAGGCATTTGATAAGATCCCACATAAGAGACTGTTAGCTAAGATTGAAGCCCATGGAATCGAGGGAAAAGTACGGACTTGGTTAGGAAGTTGGCTGAGCGAAAGGCGACAGAGAGTAGGGATAATGGGTAGGGACTCACATTGGCAGGATGTGACTAGTGGAGTCCCGCAGGGAGCTGTCTTGGGGCCTCAATTATTCACAATATTTAATAACGACTTAGATGAAGGCATAGAAAGTCTCATATCTAAGTTTGCCGATGACACAAAGGTTGGTGGCATTGTAAGCAGTGTAGGTGAAAACATAAAATTACAAAGCGATATTGATAGATTAGGTGAATGGGCAAAACTGTGGCAAATGGAATTCAATGTAGAAAAATGTGAGGTCATCCACTTTGGATCAAAAAAGGATAGAACAGGTTACTTTCTAAATGGTAAAAAGTTAAAAACAGTGGATGTCCAAAGGGACTTAGGGGTTCAGGTACATAGATCATTGAAGTGTCATGAACAGGTGCAGAAAATAATCAATAAGGCTAATGGAATGCTGGCCTTTATAACTAGAGGACTGGAGTACAAGGGGGCAGAAGTTATGCTGCAGCTATACAAAACCCTGGTTAGACCGCACCTGGAGTACCGTGAGCAGTTCTGGACACTGCACCTTCGGAAGGACATATTGGCCTTGGAGGGAGTGCAGCGTAGGTTAACTAGAATGATACCCGGACTTCAAGGGTTAAATTACGAGGAGAGATGACACAAATTGGGGTTGTATTCTCTGGAGTTTAGAAGGTTAAGGGGTGATCTGATCGAAGTTTATAAGATATTAAGGGGAACAGATAGGGTGGATAGAGAGAAACTATTTCCGCTGGTTGGGGATTCTAGGAGTAGAAGGCACAGTCTAAAAATTAGAGCCAGACCTTTCAGGAGTGAGATTAGAAAATATTTCTACACGCAAAGGGTGATAGAAATTTGGAACTCCTTCCGCAAACGGCAATTGATACTAGCTCAATTGCTAAATTTAAATCTGAGATAGATAGCTTTTTGGCAACCAAAGGTATTAAGGGATATGGGCCAAAGGTGGGTATATGGAGTTAGATCACAGATCAGCCATGATCTTATCAAATGGCAGAGCAGGCACGAGGGGCTGAATGGCCTACTCCTGTTCCTATGTTCCTATGCAGCCACGATGCGCCAGTGGTGGTGGGAGCGGATTTTTAAGGGCTGCCAGTCAAGCGGGCTGCTTTGTCCTTCTTGAGTGTTGTTGGAACTGGACCTATCCAGGAAAGTAGAGAGTATTCCAACACACTCCTGACTTGTGCCTTGTAGAGAAGGTTAAGAGGATTTCTGACACAGCCCTCAAAATTATATGGGGTTTTGATAAGTTAAATTGGGATAATCTATTTCCATTGGTCGGTGAGTTGGCATCTAGTGGGTATGAATTTAAGGTCAGCACCAAAAGAATAAAGCAAGAGGTTTAGGAGATTTTTTTTCGCTGTGGGGTGTTAGGACACTGAATGTCCTGCCAGAAACAGTGGTGGAGGCAAAATCCATAATAGCTTTTAAGGGGGAAATGGATAAATATTGGAAAAAGAAAAATTGAAAAGGGTCTGGGGAAAGGGCTGAGGAATGGAACAAAGTGGATAGCTCTTTCAGAGAGCCAGTGCAGGCACGATTGCTTTCTTCAGTGCTGTAAAATTCTATCATTCTCTTCCTCTCTCTCCCTCTCTTTCAATATATGAACAGATCTTCCTTTGCATTGTTCATGGTGTGCCAGAAAAATACGCTGTTTTATAACAATAGTGGTGTTATCAACAAACTGCTGTGGAAAGTATTACAGGAAGTAGGTGTGGCACTTAAAGAAAGAAAGAAAGAAAGACTTGCATTTATATAGTGCCTTTCACAACCTCAGGACGTCCCAAAGTGCTTTCCAGCCAATTAAGTACTTCTAAAGTGTAGAAACTGTTGTAAAGCAAGGGTATTACATGCAAGACTTTGAATTTAGAATTAAGGGGCAACACCGCAATGGCTCAGTGTAATACTCAGTGTAAACAGGACGCCAAAAGCAAAATAAAAAGATGAGATGTGGCTCAGTGTAATACTGTGTCACTCAGACCAGAAAGGTGTTCCATTCTAAGGCTCTATTTCCATCTGCATTGAGTTCGCTAATCTCAGACAGGGTGGCAGCAGGCATATTACAATTGGCCTCAGCGTTCACGCTATGGAGGAGAAAATTAAACAGGGTTCCCACTCCTAATTGCTATCCAGTAATTCCTGCTGGAAAACATGTGTGCAAATGCTGGGTGAAGACAGAACTGAGCTTGGCGGTGAAAGCCTCCTAATTGCATAGCCCGCAGACACTGTCTAGGTTTGCACAAAAAGAAATACGGGACAGTGGCAGGCACCTGTGCAATTGGACCCCAGTTTGAGTCAGCAATTCCAGGAAAGGATGGAAAGAAACTGGGGCAAAAGATTAGTTGTAAAAAAAAAGTCACATGCATAGAGGTCGGGTGGGGACAGATTCAGTCTCTGATGTAATATGCGCCTTAGTTGGATAGCCTGCTGGCACTTAATGTCTACACTGACATATCTATATTGGTCGCTTGATGGGGTTGGGGGGGTGATAACTGTGCATGGAACCATCCTTCAACAAGGGAGTTCACGCCTTTACAAAAGAAGAAAGGGAGGAAATTGGGGAGCAGAACAGCTCGCTAAAAGCATCAACAAGGCTTGTGTGGCACCAGATACATTCTGTCCTTTAGGACAGTTTGTTGACTCATCAATCGAGTTTTGAAAAAATGTTTAAGTATTCCAGGAAATTAGTCTGCCTGGGAACCTCCCTAATTTGACGACAATACCTCACCGATGAGTTATTTAAAAATAATAAAAGAAGCAGGACACCAAAGCCAAAATAAAAAGATGAGATGTGGTGAGAGCCCATTATAATGATCAAATCAAGTCACAACAAAGAAATATAAGAAAGCATAGGATATAAAAGACCATTCAGTTCATCTAGCCTATTCCTTCCTGACCGTGAACACTCCGCTCTATCACTGACTCTAACTCGCACTGTTAACTTTCAATCTTTTAAGGAAAGTTTCTGCAAAACTGCAGAAGACCCATCTAAGAAAGAACTTGCATTTATATAGCAGCTTATCACTTTCCCAGGATGTCCCAAAGTCTTTCACATCCAATCAATTACTTCTGGAGTGCAGTCACTATTGTTATGTTGCCAAACATGGCAGCCAACATGCATACAGCAAGGTCCTACCGACAGCAAATTAGATGATTGAGATGAATTTGTTTTTGGTGGCGTTAAGTGAGGGAGGAATGTTGGCCAAGATACTGGGAGAACTCCCTACTCTCCTTTAAAATGTGTCATGGGAACTTTTACATCCACCTGAACAAGCGAACAAGGCTTCGTTTTAACTTGTCACTTAAAACACAATGACCCGATATTCACAGGGAGGCGGGGAGGGAGCGGCAGAGCGTGATAGCGGGGGGCAAGACCCGGAAATGTGGATGCCCTGCCGAATTTAACAGCAGGACCTCATTATCATTTTTTTATTCCGTTTCCCACCTGGCAGCTGAAATTCTAATATTTACAATAATTTTTTTATATTCATTGCAACATCCCATATTTGCATTATCGAAAGATATCCACACTCTCTGCAATACTTCAGTATCTTCAGGGAATAATCTATTTTATAAGAATAACATGCAGACCGTTCACAACCTTGGCGTCATATCTGACCCTGAGATGAGCTTCCGACCCCATATCCACTCCATCGTCAATACCGCCCACTTCCATCTCCGTAACATTGCCAGTCTCCGCCCCTGCCTCAGCTCATCTGCTGCTGAAACCTTCATCCATGCCTTTGTTACTGCTTGACTTGACTATTCCAATGCTCTCCTGGCCGGCCTCATGTCTTCCACCCTCTATGAACTTGAGCACATCCAAAACTCTGCTGCCCGTATCCTAACTCGCACCAAGTCCCATTCACCCATCACCCCTGTGTTCGCTGACCTACATTGGCTCCTGGTCCAGCAACGCCTCGATTTTAAAATTCTTATCCTTGCTTTCAAATCCCTCCATGGCCTCGCCCCCTCCTCTGTGTAAACTCCTCCAGCCCTCCAACCCTTCGAGATCTCTGTGCTCCTCCAATTCTAGCCTCTTGCACACCCCCGATTTTCATCATTCCACCACCGGTGGCCTTGCCTTCAGCTGCCTAGGCCCTAAGATCTGGAATTCCCTCCCTAAACCTCTCTGCCTCTCTCTCCTCCATTAAGACGCTCCTTAAAACCCACCTCTTTGACCAAGCTTTTGGTCACCTGTCCTAATATCTCCTTATGTGGCTCGGTGTCAAATTTTCTTTGATGACTCTCCTGTGAAGCACCTTGGGGTGTTTTACTATGTTAAAGGCGCTATATAAATGCAAGTTATTGTTGTTGAAGCCTTTAGCTATTGCTGGAATATGGTTACACAAGCACTGTTACCCTTCAGTGTTTCACCCAGATAGCCAGTATTCATCTGTGAGCCTGGGGGCATTTGCCCATGGGGGGCATCACAGCTGTGCCTGATTCTGTTCTCATCCGATATCCACACACATGCACTGCCCAGCAGTGGGCTTGGGATACTAGTCTGTAACTCAGGGTAACTGAGAGCAAATGTAGCAGCCCTCCTTCCCCAGCTGTGATCGGCCAACTCAACACAGACTGGGACCTCGTCGGGTGTGCATGATCCTTCACAGGACAGATACATTTACACTTAGAGGTAAGCATACGGGGAAAATGAAAGGGGAAAACCAGGAAAAATCTCATAATCTGGGAGCAATAATATTCCTAGTTGAGCGGGAATACCAAGATGCCACACCTATAATAGTAATGATTCATTGAATTATATTAATTTTACGGGATTTTCCACGTGTACAGTTCTAATCTGTTGATATGAATTTGGCAGCTGGCAGCAGAAAGGGACCAGGAATATTGTGATGGGCATTGATGGAAACCAATCAGTTGGGTCTCTGCAACCTGTCAGAGGCCTGATCCAATCATTTTCGGCGAGGGGCGGGATTCACCTTGACTTATATTGCTCGGGTACAGTAATTGACATTCATAACCTGCACACTTCCGGGAAAAGTCCTTTAAGTAACTCAGCCTGCGGTCTCCGAGCCAGTCCGCTCCCACCACTCAGGCCAGTATGGCATCCCCGAGGCTAATACGGAAAAGAGCTTCCACAATCCCTGGCTACTACGAGGGTTATTTAGAAAAACTAGAACCTAAAAGCAATGTAAGTGCATTTCTAATTGATTCATTTTAATATTTCATTATTGCACTTTTATATGGGAATTTTGATAAATGCTTTAAAAATGATATTCACTAACTCGATTGCTTCTGGTAAATAGTTCGTGAAATGAATTACAAATATTTTGCGCTTAGTTTTTCCCAAACTATTTTTTGATACCAAGTTTTGATAAGAGATGGCCAGGGCACTGTCTGTTTTCACGGATGGTGCATTTTGCTAACAAGTATGGCCTCAAGTTTTGGCCAGTTAAAACCTACACACTGGCACAGAAAGCATCCAGGGAACTTAATTGTTAGGGTTGAGATATTTACAGTGTGGTGCTGTTATAAGGATTGTCGCCTGACAAATCATTTTGCAAATGAAATCAAAAATGAAGTCCTGTGTTTTTTTTGGTTAAAATATCTGAAGAGGTCAAAGTCCTTGATGTGGGGTGGTGGGGACTTTCCCTGATTAACAGGGCAAAGGTTGTTCACAATATAACAACAGACCAGGAAGGTCATTTGGCTTATTTCAATTCATGCATCTGGAGAAATCCTAACCCCACCCCCCACCCCCCACCCACCCTGCTGCATCCAATTGTTTCTTAAACGATTCCAGGATCTTTGCCTCCTCTACTCTATCTGTAGGCTTATTCCACACCTTGATCACTTTTTATGTGAAGAAAAATTTCCTGATACCAGTCCTAAAGATAACTTTTACTAGTTTGAACCTGTGTCCCTTTGTTCAACTCTTACAGTTTAATTTAAAGTAATATTCCAGGTTAACTTTTTCTAAACTCTTAACAATCTTGTATACATCAAAAGATTGCCTCTCAAATACCTCCTTTCCAGGCTGAAAAGCCAGAAGGTCTACAGCCTTTCCTCATAACTCAGACCCCTGGGGATCAGCCTTGTGGCTGTTCTCTGCACTGCTTCCAATGCTTGAACATCTCTTGTTTCTTGGTGATCGCAACTGGACACAATATTCAAGGTGCAGTCTGACTAGGACACTCTAATGTTTGATCATTACCTCCTCTGACTGGTACCTTTAGATATGTAGTTCAACACCCTATTAGTTTTGTTGATTACTGCTCTGTATTGTTTAGACATGTTTAACTATTAAGACTACTACTCTCAGCTTCATCCTTAGCTATTTCAAAACCAACACTGAAAAGACAAAGTGGACAAAACAGGAGTTGGTGCAGCCCTGTATGTCAGGGATACCTGGGAGGTAAAATAAGTTGATTCTGTGGGTGGTAGAAAGCTACAGAATGAACTACTCTGGTTAGACATTTCTAATGCATTAGAGGTGTTATGTCAGAATGGGGGGAAAGTCCATGTACACCACATCAAATGCACTACACTCATCAACCCTCCTTGTTACCTCCTCAAAAAATCAATCAAGTTAGTCAGACACGACCTTCCCTTAACAAATCCATGCTGACTGTTCTTGATTACTTTGTGCCTTTCTATGTGATGGTTTACCCTGTCCCTCATATACATGTTATTATAAATTCGCCTTCTTTCACATTTCCCCTATTCTTGGTCTCTAGTTCATGTATGTCTTTCTGGGTATCTATGTCAACACCTACCTGTTGACTGACTGCTTTTCTACGATCTGTCTCACCTGCTTCCTTCTTGCCCTCGAGCCCCCTCCCCCATCTAGTTTAAATTACTTTCTATTGCTGGCTCAATGTTCCTTGCAAGACTCTTTGTTCCTACTTAGTTTAAATGCCCCCATCTTTCCTGTGTCAGTCCTTTTTTTTATTCTGGAAAGACTCCCAGTTATTTATAAAGGTGATATTGTTGTTCTCGTGCCATGCTGAACTGCTAGCTCACCAATTGGCTGATAAAGTAAGCAAGGAAGACAGGAAACCCTGTGAAGCTACCAAAGAGATTATATTAGCAAACAGTTACCAGGTGCTGACCAACATTGCAGAGAGTAATAAGGTTGCAGAGGACAATAAGTTCTCAGAAGATAAGGAAGTTAGACCATTTTCATTGTCCAGATTATTGATGAGTTGGTGCCACTTGATGCCGCTATTGCTGACTCCTTCCATCACTTTGCTGATGAATGAGAGGAGACTGATAGGACAGTAATTGGCTGGGTTAAATTTATCCTGTTTTTTTGTGAATAGGACATACCTGGGCAATCTTCCACATTGTTGGGTAGACGCCAATGTCCTATCTGTACTGGAATAGTTTGTCTGAGAGCGGCTAGTTCTGGTACACAAGACATCACAGCCCCAGGACATCACTGCAGGAGTTCTTCGGAAGTGTCCTTGGCCTAACCATCTTCAGCTGCTTCATTAATGACCTGCCTTCCATTGTAAAGTCAGGAGTGGAGCTGTTTCCACAGTGTTCAGCTCCATTCACAACTCCTCCGATAATGAAGCAGCCCATGCCAGTCTACAGCAAGACCCGAATGACATCTAAACTTGGGCTGACAAGTGGCAGTTAACATTTGCACCATGTAAGTATCAGGTATTGACCATCTCGAACAAGAGAAAGCCCAGCCTTCTCCCCATGACCTTCATCGGCACCACCATCACTGAGACCCCCATAATCAATATCTTGGTGGTCACCATTGACCAGAAAGTAGGGAAAGGAATCCCAGGATTTTGGTCCAATGATAAAGAAACAGAAATCTATATCCATGTCAGAATAGTGTGTGACTTGGAAGGAAACTAGGAAGTGATGGTGTTCCCACGATGCTGCTCTTGCCTTTCCCAGTGGTAAAGGGCAGGGGTTGGGAGGTGCTGTTGCGTGAGCTTGGTGTTGCTGCAGTGATTCCTGTGGATAGTACATTCTGCAGCCATAGTGTGCTGATGGTGAAGTGGGTGGATACTGAGCCCAGAGGCAGGGGTACTGATAAAGCAAACTGCTCTGTTCTGCATGATGCTGAAAGTCTTGGGTGTTGTTGGAGCTGCACCCATCCAGGTGAGTGGTGAGTATTCCATTATCTCCTTGAAGGTGATGAAGAGTCTTTAAGGAGTCAGCAGCCTCTGCCCTATGCTTGTAGCCACATGTTGATGTGGCTGGTCCAATTAAGTTTCTGGTCAATAATAATTTCCATGTTGATGGTGGTGTCATTGAAGGTCAGGGGGAGGTGGTTGAACCTCTCCTTGTTGGAGATGTTCATTGCCTGGCACTTATGTGGTGCAATTGTTACCTGCTACTTGTCAATACTCCAGTGCCATGTTAAAGCGTCTCTTCATGTATAAGTCTAGGCTGTGACCAAGCTCAATTCTGTCCTCATGCATACGCATACATGTAATTACTGGATAGTGATCAGGAGTGGAAATCCTGGCTGCGTTTTTTTGTTCTTCCTCCCCTGCCTATCGTAAAGGCCCTAACACCAACTACCACTACACTGGCTGGTAGCAACTAACTCAGCACAGACTGGGGATCAAATGTGTGAACTTTCAACTATGGCTCTGTACTATACTGACCCAGGCATTTATAACTCAGCTGTCCATGCATTTATAACAGATCTGCCTTGATCTACCAATTCACCTTTTGGTGCTTGTGAATTTCTGGAAATTGAAGTGAACTTTAAGAGTGCATCATTGAGGATGGGATGTCAGCATTAAATAAATTGCTTGTTCACTGAGAAATATCAGGACATATTTAGGTCAAGACTATAATAACATTCCATACTTCTACTGTAAACCTGTTCCACAGAAATCAAAACATATTTAAATGAATTTGGGTTATTTTAGTGCTAAAGGAATTTAACTTTTAGTCCTATCCCTAGAACTCGAGTTTTAGTCTGATTTATCTAATGGGGCTAAAAGCTGATAAATCCCCTGGACCTGATGGCCTACATCCGAGGGTTCTAAAAGAGGTGGCTGCAGAGATAGTGGATGCATTGGTTATGATCTTCCAAAATTCCCTAGATTCTAGAACAGTCCCAGCGGATTGGAAGGTAGCAAATGTAACCCCGCTATTCATGAAAGGAGGGAGAGAGAACACAGGGAACTACAGGCCATTTGGCCTGACATCAGTTGTTGGGAAAATGCTGGAATCCATTATTAAGGAAGTGAAAACAGGGCACTTAGAACATCATAGTATGATTAGGCAGAGCCAACATGATTTTATGAAAGGGAAATCGTGTTTGATAAATATATTAGAGCTTTTTGAGGATGTAACTAGCAGAGTAGATAAAGGGGAACCAGTGGATGTGGTATATTTGGATTTTCAAAAGGCATTCGATAAGGTGCCACATGAAAGGTTGTTATGTAAGGTAAGGCTCATGGGGTTGGGGGTAACATTAGCATGGATATTATTGGTTAAGAAAACAGAGAAAAGGAATAAATGGGTCATTTTCAGGTTGGTAGGTTGTAACTAGTTGGGTGCCACAAGGATCGGTGCTTGGGCCTCAGCTATTTCCAATCTATATAAATGACTTAGATGAAGGGACCGAGTGTAATGTATCCAAGTTTGCTGAGGATACAAAGCTAGGTGGGAAAGTAAGCTGTGAGGAGGACACAGAGTCTGCAAAGGGATCTAGACGGTTTAAGTGAGTGGGCAAGAAGGTGGCAGATATAGTTGCCTTAGAGGCAGTGCAATGAAGGTTCACCAGATTAATTCCTGGGATGAGAGGGTTGTCCTATGAGGAGAGCTTGAGTAGAATGGGCATTTACTCTCTGGAGTTTAGAAGATTGAGAGGTGATCTCAATGAAACATATAAGATTCTGAGGGGGCTTGACACGGTAGATGCTAAGAGCTTGTTTCCCCTGGCTGGAGAGTCTAGAACTAGGAGGCATAGTCGCAGGATAATGGAATTCAATCCAGAGAAGTGTGAGCTAATGCATTTGGGGACGGGAAACAAGGCAAGGGAGTACACAATAAATGGGAGGATACTGAGAGGTGTGGAGGAAGTGAGGGACCTTGGAGTGCATGTCCACAGATCCCTGAAGGTAGCAGGACAGATAGATAAGGTGGTTAAAAAGGCATAAGGGATACTTTCCTTTATTAGCCGAAGCACAGAATATAAGAGCAGGGAGGTTATGCTAGAACTGTATAAAACATTGGTTAGGCCACAGCTTGAATCCTGCATACAGTTCTGGTCACCACATTACAGGAAAGGTGTGATTGCATTAGAAAGGGTACAGAGGAGATTTACGAGGATTTTGTCAGGGCTGGAGAATTTTAGCTATAAGGAAAGATTGGATAGGCTGGGGTTGTTTTCTTTGGCACAAAGGAGGCTGATTTAATTGAGGTATATAAAATTATGACTGGACTAGATAGAGTGGATAGGGAGGACCTATTTCCTTTAGCAGAGGGGTCAGTGACCAGGAGGCATAGATTTGGAGTAATTGGTAGAGGGATTAGAGGGGAGCTGAGGAGAAATGTTTTCACCCAGAGAATGGTGGTGGTCTGGAACTCACTGCCTGAAAGGATGGTAGAGGCAGAAACCCACAACTCATTTAAAAAGTACTTGGATGTGCACTTGAAGTGCCGTAACCTACAGGGCTGCGGACCAAGTGCTGGAAAGTGGGATTAAGCTGGCTAGCTGTTTTTCGGCTAGCATGGACACGATGAGCTGAATAGCCTCCTTCTGTGCCGTAACTTTCTATGATTCTACGATAAGGGGTCAGCCATTGAGATGAGGAGGAATTTCTTCACTTAGAGGGTTGTGAAACTTTGGAACTCTCTACCTTAGAGGGCTGTGGATGCTGAGTCATTCAGTACATTCAAGGCTGATATACATAGATTTTTGGACTCTAGATGAGTCAAGGGATATGGGGATCGGGCAGGAAAGTGGAGTTGGGGTTGAAGATCAGTCATAATCTGATTGAATGGTGGAGCAGGCTCCTATTTCTTATGTTCTTATATTCTTTCTCTCAGGACAAAAGTGCAAATACATTAGCTGAAAGCCCAAACAAAAGTGCAGATTATTTGCTGATTTTTGTTAAAAACTGATCTTTTTCAGCTTCTTAGATTCAGACACAAAATGGCAGGTGGAGCGTAGCCTTGGACCCTGCGGGTGGTGGGTTCGACCATTGTGTCAGCTGTCAATCATGTTGACAGTTTGGCGCTGTTATAATATTTTTCCCTAGAGTTAGATGTAGGATCTGATTCAGAAGGTCACAAAATATCAATGAGGACAAACATTCAGCATATTCTGCTTCATAATTCTAGTAGTTCTCCATCACAGCGTCCAACTGTCTCTTAATTGATTCCAGGTTTTTTGCCTCCACTACCCTGCCTGGAAGTTCATTTTAAGCATTTTTCACTCTTTGCGAAGAAAAACTTCCTGACATTAGTCCTAGTGTTCCTTTGCCCTATTATCATAGAAGAAAAGATGAACTTGAGATTCTATAGCACCTTTCATAACCTCACGAGATCCCAAAGCACTTTACAGCCAATGAAGTATTTTTGAAGTGTGGTCACTGTTGTAATGTAGGAAACATGGCAGCCAATATCTTGCACAGCATTGTCCCACAAACAATAATAAAATAAATGACCAAATGATCTGTTCAGTGATGTTGGTTGAGGGATAAATGTTGGCCAAGACACCAGGAGAACTCACCTGCTCTTCTTCAAATAGCACCGTGGGATTTTTTACGTCCACCTAAGAGCGCCTCAGTTTAACATCTCATCCAAAAGACGGCGCCTCTGACAGTGCGGCACTCCCTCAGCATTGCAGTGGAGTGTCAGTCTAGATTATGTGCTCACAATCTTCTGACTGAGAGGTGAGAGTGTGACCAAGGCTGACAGTATGGTTTAGGTTGAAGTAGTGTATGCTCTTTTAAAAAAAATTATCTTATCGGTCTCAGTCACCTCCTTTCAAAGGTAAAGAGATCAAGTTTTTCCAGTCTTCCTCCATAACTCAATCCCCTGACATTAGGGATCAGTTTCATCTATTTACACCATTCTGAACTCCTGTGTTCCTTGTTTGTGATTTAGAAAATAACTAGGTACTATTTAAGTGGCCAACCTAGTAAGTAAAGGTATTTTTTTTTGCTTTGTCATTCAGTGATGGGTTTTGGATCACATTGTGATTCACTGATCTGATGATATGTAAAGCAGCAATAATAGTTATCACAAAAATATGTAGATTGACGTGATTTGCAGCATAACTTGGCATTTGGTCAGAAGTATCAGCATTTGTAGAAACTTTATTAGTCATTGAGCAACCTCAGTTACTTAAATGTACACATACATCCTGATGTCAGTGTGCATAATGCATACACACAGAATCACGCACACACTCATATATGCTTGCATACATACGCAATACACATGCACACATAACAACAACTTGCATTTATATAGCACCTTTAAGATGCATGTGAATGCATATTCTCTCTCCCTCTCTTTTTCCCTTCCTTCCCCCTTGGGTGGAGCAGTGCATTAGACATTAGCCTTTCACCTCTGCAGTCTGGGTTCAACTCAGACTTGACTGATGGGATGTTAGTCTCCCCTGCATGCTGGCTGTAAAAGTGCTATGTCACATGAGTTTGGAGCAGTCTCCATTCAGTTCTGAGTGGACACAGGCCCACACCATAAAACTGGCCCCCAATACAGTAATAATAATAAATACTGAATTTATAATCTTACTCAGATATGCAACAGGATGGCTGGTATGTGAAAAATGTCACACTGGAGCAGTTCTGAGGTTGGGGCTGAGGTATGTTGGAGGGTCAATGTACAGGGAACATTACTTTGCATCCAATCTGGCTGTACCCGACCTGGGAGTGCTTGATGCTGATACCAGGTGACAAAATTGGACAAAATATAAAATCTACCCAAAAACTTTCAAGAAAAGTAACACAAGCTTGCGGCAAATAGTTCACCGCTCACGGTGACATGATGAAGCAAAAAGTACAATACCGCAGATGTTGAAAATCTAAAATAAAAGCACAAAATGCTGGAAACGCTCAGCTGGTCAGACAGCATCTGTGGAGAAAGGAAGGAAGCTAACATTTGAAGTATTAAGACCCTTCGTCAGAACTGGCAAAGACCTTTCTCCTTTCTCCACAGATGCTGTCTGATCTGCTGGGTGTTTCCGACATTTTCTGTTACTGAGTCACAAGACGAAACATGATTTCTAGTTTCCTCTGCGGGTGTTTGCTTGTCATTGTGTGATTATTTAGCCACATAGTTTACCCGTGGTTTGTTGTGACAGCTTGCATGCCAGAGCCTATACAAACTAATTTTGTTTCACTGGAATCGGCTCATGTCAACAGTTGCAGACTTGAAGGACTGGGAAAAGCATCTTATATGAAACTGTAGAAAACAGTCACAGTGACATAATCTGTGAAACTTTCAGGGGAAAATTTATTGTGGTGACTGGTCCGCAATGTATCTTTCCACAAGGAGAACTTGTCACAGAAAATCCACTCTTTTATTCTTAAAGTAAAAAACAGGTTGGGTGTATTTTTTGTGCAAAACAAGGTGAGAGATGTTGGGCTGGGGAGTGGAATACTTTCTATTATTGAGCCTGGTGTCGGCATCAAGCATTCCCAGGAAACATCTAACTTTGTTTAGATACAGAGTAAAGCTCCTTCTACAGTGTCCTATAAAGCACTCCCAGGTTAGGTGCAGCATGGGTTAGATGGAGAGTAAAGCTCCCTGTACTCTCCCCTAAACACAGAAGAGTGTCCCCTACTGCACCAGTGTGACATTTGTCCATTTTCCAACCAGCATCCTGTGGCTTCAGAGTGAGACTGCCTGTTTTGTACTAAACCAGAGGCAGTTTTGTGTTGTGGATCCATGCTTATTAGGATATGTATTGACCTGCCCAAACTCATTTAACATAAGTCAGTAGAGAGGAAGAACTTTCTCATTGCATTTCAACCCAAGTCCCAGAGGTTAAAGGCCACTGTCTAATCCGCTGCACCACCCCGTTCTGAACCAAGGATTAATGTTTTAAATAAGTTTTTGTGATGTAGGCACTGCTACATGGCCAGCAAATAATTAATAGTTAGGTTAGCAGTTTCCTTGGATTTGTCAAGTAAATAGCAACTAAACTTTGTTCTATCATTAAATTACATAAGAGAGAGAGATAAAATACCCACACTCTAGCCCTAATTTTAACCCGGGGTGTGAATTTAGATAGGAGGGCGTGGGGACAGGGTGAGTGGGAAGCTCCCATAATGTGGCGAGTGTGAGACCCAGGTGATTTTTAACTTCTGAGCCTAATCTGCATGGCCCACGTGAACCTGCCTTCCAAACCGCGAGAAGGCAGCGGATAAGTCGCCACGGCCATTTTGACTGTTGGTTTCCGCCATACGGGCAGGGTTAAAATCTTTAAAATATGGATATTAGGTGTGGTGCTAGTTTCCATTGCCAAAACCGTCAGAAGTGTCTGAGGACCAACAACTGCAAAAGTAGCAAGCACTGCAAACAGTTTCCTGTTTTTTCCCCATGGCCTAAGATACAGTGCTTAGCACCTTCCTCAGAAGGATGAAAAGCTTTATGGATCTGGACTGGGATTCAATCCCAAAACCTTCTGACCAAGTCTGCCACTCAACCAACCGAGCTACCCTTTCCTATAAGACCGTGAACTTGTGGGGGAAAAAAAATAAGTCAGTAGGAAGTTTATTGCTGCAAAATTTAATGGAGAGAAAAATAAGTCCTAGAAGAAAAATTACCAGGTCCTACCTGTTCGCCCTCATTTGGACCAGTTTTAACCTTTGCTCTCAGACCGAGCTTGGATGGAAATTATTAGATATTCACCATTTCTGTGGACCCTTTTAGGTTCTCTACTATCAGTGCCAATCTTCACTGATCTTGTGCCCACATTCTGGATTGCCGTCTCTAAACCTCTCTGACTTGCTCCATAACTGCCCACCTTAAAAAGCCACCTGTGGCAACCTGTTTCTGCTCGGGTCTGTCCTCCAAACTGTGAAGAGCCTTGGGATGTTTCAACGTTAAAGGCGTTTATATAAATGCAAGTTGAGCTCTCATCCATAGAAAAGCTTATCAGCAAATGCATCCACTTATGGCTTTAAGGCTTAAAAATAAATTTTGGTGTCAACATTTCCAGTCAATCAACTCAAGAGCCAGTGCCCAAAGCTGATAACCCTACTCTGGATCCACAGGTCATTCCAATTAATTGTCTTTAGGGGCTCTTATGTTGTTGCTCTGGTTTTGAGACAGTGGAACTGTACTGGTCTCTGGCCATTGCACTTCCATTGGTGCCATTTTCCATTTAGCACCAGCCAAAAGCAGAATTGGCAAATCTGACGGCAGCTCACAAAATCCATGAAAGGTATGTCTCTGCTGCTGCCTGAACAAGGTAAGTAGAACCATTTTGATTTCCACGTGCCGTCGATGGCACAAGAATGCGGTTTGACATTGGCTCCAAATCAGAATACACCTTTTAATCTAGATTCGTAGATACCCTATTCCTTCAGATCCTCTCTCTCTTGCATTGAAAACAGACACTGCCATGGCAACCAGGATAAGGAATGCAGCTTATCACAATAGACGTTAGCCAGGCTGTTGATCTGATGTTTAATAACATAACCACACCTTTTGCATTTTCTCGGTTCAAGCTCCAGGTAAGTTAATCAATTTCTAACTAAATGTAAATTTAGTAATATGGTTAATCCATTATGAGAGGAAATAACTATTGAGAGGTAAACCAAAGTGTGGTTGGTTAAGGTTCTAGAAATGATTGATCTGTTGTACTGCAAAAAAATAACTTAATATGAATCATTTCCTGGTTGACTGTAACATAATAGAATTAGTGAAAATGTTCAGAGGCAAGAATGTCATTTATATTGGTTTAACTTCAGTCATTAATGATTGATCACATCTTTAATTCTAACCCCATTAGATAAACCATTAACAGATTAAGAATGAGCTCATTCATCCACATTATTGCTGAAATGGAGAACCTGTCGGGATGGGATCAGCTGGCGAGGGCTAGTTTTAGCCTGGTGATTCTAGGTGATTTGGACTCTGTAATAGCATGATTACTTTGCTGCTGTTGCTGTGAGTGATACCATTGTATGGTGTGGAACTGAGCCATACAGAGCAATTAAGGCCCAGAGTTTAATCCCTGATCTGAGTTGGCTGATCTAAGTTGGGGTAACCTACCTCTTTGACCAAGCTTTTGCTCACCTGTTCTAATATATCCTTATGTGGCTAGGTGTCAAATTTTGTTTGATAACGCTCCTGTGAAACGCCTTGGGATGTTTTACTATGTTAAAGGTGCTATATAAATGCAAGTTGTTGTAGTAGTAGTAGTAGTAGTAGTAGTAGTAGCAGTTTGGATGCTACATTTGGGCTCAGCGCCTGTGGGCTAGGGAGAGGAAAATCAGTCAGACTTTCCGTTCTTGATTGCCAGCCAATGCACCATACTGGAACGGGTCTGTATTTGGATGTTGGGGAAGGATAGGATTGAGCTTGGCTTTGACGCCTCTCCCCTCCCATAGTTGAATAGCCTGACGAGGCTCACTGTCTGGGCTCACATGAAGAATGGCCACTCTGGGTGAAATACTGGGGGGTGTTCGAAAGGGTGTGCAGTCACACTCCAGCAAGAGTCGGCACCTTCAAGAGAAGAGGGCAGAAAACTAGATGGTAATTTCACATAAGTATTGACCCGTTCAGACTGATGGAGCAGCAGTTGTCCAGTGAGGGCGGAGGGGGGATAAGCTGCTGAGTTTGGTGGTTCCCGCACCACAGCAACAGACCCAAGGAATCAGAGAATTCCATTCATTCTTCACGGTGATGCCAGTGGCCTAAATCACTTGTTCTCTCGTCAGGAGGACCAAAAGGGGGTGGGGTGGGGGAGAGGACCCTAAAACGAGAACATGAATTAAAGAAATAGATTTCTTTGTTTAACGTGCAATTTCTTTTTGACAGCATTACAAGAGGTACTGGACAGTGCTAAGAGGAAACGACCTGTATTTCCAAGTGACCAGCAGGGATCCAACGGTAGGTCCCTGTATGTTTCTGCATGCTGGTGCCCATACCTTTCAATCTGCAGCAGTATCACTAAACAAACCATTACACTGTTTAATTTTTATTTTTTGTGGGGGAAGTGAAAAGGGGGGAGCTTTCTATGTGCTTGCCAAGATCCAGTAATCTTTACAGGCCCACTGCTACTGGTTACCGTAATATAAGTCATTTTACAATAATTGGCCAAGGTATTCTACTCGGGTCTTAGAAAGAAAAGCTTACAAGATAAGTACACAATGGAAATCTTTCAACACATTCATGTTGCGATGAGCATACTGAGGTGTTGAACGTGGCAAGCATTGTTAACATCAATTCATGTTGTGTGTGATGAATGTTAAAGGTTTGTGGGGTGCCAGTCTCGCCATCCCCGGCGGACAGGCACTCGAGGGTGCGGCTGATCTGCAGGCCTCCTCCTCCGCGTATGTGAGGACGACTATTTGTTGTGGCCCCCCTCTAGTCCTCGCCCTCTTGCGTGCATTTTGCACTCTCTTCTCCTAGAAGGGGAGTAAATACAGACTTGTGAGTGATGGTGAAGTGGCCAACCGATGAATGCATTGCTTTGGGTGAGGCTGACCGTGAAAGAGATGCATCAGAGGGTGAGTATGAGACAGAGCCATCACATTGGATGAGGATTGGGGTGAGTGGTAGTGGTGGGGTGACTAATGGGGAGATGAGGAAGTGCTGAGGAAGTGCAGGTAAGTTGAGGATGAGCCTTAAGTAGGTGTGAGGAGTGATGTGATAGAGTAGTGTTGGCAGTGCAGCATGAGTTGGGGGGTGGGGGCGGTGATGTGAAACATGGAATGCAGGAGAATCAATAAGTGTACTCACTTTTGCTGACCTAGTTAGGTCATTGAAGCGCTTCCTGCACTGGCCCCAGGTGCGGGAGATGTTTTGCTGCTGGTGACCTCCTCTGCCACCTCGAGCCAGGCCTTCTTGGTGGCAGAGGCAAGGCCCTTCCTTCCGTCCGCGGGGTAAAACACTTCCCTCCTCCTCCTCACCCCGGCCAGTAGCTGCTGCAGTGAGGCATCATTAAACCTTGGAGCAGCCTGGCCCCTGTGCTGCTCCATTGTGTTTTTTTGGTGTTTGCTGCATCAAAAGCCTTTGGAGCAATGGCCCTTTAAATAGAGCCGCTCCAGCTGACAGCCTGTGATGTGGGTGTGCAGTCCGCCCACTGCACAGCTTTCGGACAGCAAACCTGGAAGCCACTTTAAGGGCCATCAATTAACTTGCGATCGCGTGGGAAACGGTAAGATTTTATTAGTCGGGTTACCCGCACGTCCATTGAGCCCCTCCACTGCTGTCATTCTGCCGCCCTTTCAAAATCGAGCCCAATACTTCTGTACCTCCTTGTTAGGCCCCTGATACATTAGCAACCTCAAAGAAAACTTGCCGGATTCACTAAGGTCAGCATTCAGGAAGGCGTGTTTAATCTGACTGGGATATTTTTTTAAATCATTCTGCCCACCACTAAGTTGGAGAGGTGCCCAGGAGTGTGAGGAACCCGTGTACCTTCCCGTTGACTTCTAATAGTTGTTATCTTGGAGTGAGAGAATGCATTTGCCTGCTAGGCCTGCATTTTGCAAATGAAGCTCTGTTCCTTTGAACGGAGCCATTGTTCTGCTCTCCAGAATGTTTTCAGCAATCTTGTCCACAGCCTATTTGGCAACTGCAATTTTTAATTTGATAGAATAGTACACCATTTATATTGCAGTGATATCTCTGGGGGGTAGTGCTGCAATAAATGAGTGTACATGCCTTCAGAGATGGGGACAAGTGATCTTATTCCTACCTCCAAGGGTAGAACAATATTGGCAGCAAATATAAGCAGCCTGCAGGGGTGGCACTTAATATTTGGCAATTCAGTTTGTTCTGGCTGCAAGTTGAGCTCAGATGTGAGGCCCCCAATGTGTGAAAAGTCTTGGGGTGCTAAATTGGGCCGTGCAGCGCCTGTTGTTTTGATGCTACACGGCCTCTCCAGCATCCGGGATGGCGTCTTGGCTGCGCACGCACGTTTCCAGCGTGATGTGCGCCGGACGCCATCTTGGTATAGGAGTTAGCGCATGTGCAAATACCGAACGCCGGAAGCGTGTAAAGTAAGGAGAAAATGGATACAATCAGTGTGCAACGCTGATTTAAAGTGAGACACCATTTTGGGACTTAACACTCAACTCAATGCACTGTCTTAACCCTGACCATCTGAACGTGTCTTAGATTGCTTGGACGACCCCCACCAGCGCTATTTAAAGGGACCATGCAGGATTAACGGTTAGTGGCTGGATTACTGCTTGTGGCTGCCGAGACATTAGTACCTGTTTTGGAGGTCTCCTCGACTTCAATACTAGGACTAGGGACATAGCCTAACATTTAGAGCCAGGACGTGCAGGAGTAATAACTCTATGACTCTATTGCTGGAATATGGGATTAGAGTAGACAGGGCTGATGGCCGGCGCGGACACGATGGGCCGAAGGGCCTCTATCCGTGCTGTATAACTCTATGACTCTATGAGTGAAGTTAGGAAATGCTTCTACACGCAAAGCATGGGAGAAATTTGGAACGCTCTTCTGCAGACGGCAGCTGATGCTAGCTCAATTGTGAATTCTAAATCTGAGATTGATAGATTTCTGTGAACCAAGGGTATTAAGGGATATGGGGCCAAGGCGGGTATATGGAGTGAGGTCACAGGTCCATCATGATCTCGTTGAATGGCGGTACAGGCTCGAGGGGCTAAATGCCACTGGCACTTGATGTCTCCTGATATGCACTACCTTCTCCTGCAAGAAAGCGGGACGTGTGTCTGGGTGATGTGCCTGTCATGGTGGAATAGCTGCCAGTATGTGTGGCCTGTGAGTTGTGAGTGGGTGGCTTGCAACAGTGGTAATGTGTAAGGATGAGAGGAAGCATCTGATTGGAAGAGTTGAGTACTGATGGAAAGAGTTTGTTGGTATGTGGGTGATGGGGGGTGTAGTGCCTGGTGCAGTTGGTAGGAGACGCCACTTGACACTTGACCTCACTCACCTTGACCACTCATGTCAAAGCATTGAACTTCTTCCTGCACTGCATCCATGTTCATGATGCTGTGCGCCTGGCATTGACTTTGTTCCCCCACTGCCTCCCTCTGCCTCTTCCTCCCCCCCCCCCCCCCAGCGGATATAGGATGTCCCTCCTTCTGTCCACCTCTAGCACCAAGGCCTCCAGTACATCAGCAGAGAACCTTGGTGCACGTACTCTTGCAGGCCTGGTACAAACTCAGATCGGCAGATTGGTGAGGTCTGGCATGCAGATTGGAGAATGTGGGATTTAGTAGTGTGCAACTTTTATTCAATGTTTTAACATAACGCATCAGTTTATAAACGTAGGGATGGGAGCTGTGTCTGTGTTTTGCATGTGCGATGTCTGAGCTCCGTTCAGACTCCGTGCAGACAGCAAACTGTCATTTTCAGCAAATAACAGATACCAGCTACCTTTGAGATTTTTAAGAGACAGCCTGCGTTTAAGAGATTGGGTCTCCCCCTGTTGGTGGAAAGTGTGAATTGCATAGAATCCTCACGTCAACGCTGATTCTGAACGCTGCTTGAAGTTAAGTCCTCAGGCCTGACGAAAGTCTCGTCCTGCCTGGGCAGGGGCCATTGGGCCTAGGGTAACAGCGGATCATGCTACCCCCACCCAATAATAGGCCCTATCCAATTTTTTTCCCCCCTTGGTTCCTTGTGCTATGGAATCTGTCCTGTTTACACTGTAGGCTGGATTCCACAGTGCCAGTATATGAGTAATGTTATCTGAAAATCTGTGAATTGAAGCTTTCAGTTCTTGCTTCTGCTTGCTTCTTCAGGCTCCTGAAATGCCCAAGCTCACTGCAGCTCAGTCAACCTACTCTGTTCTCTGTCTCCACCTTTCCCTGTTGCCAAGTTACCCTCAGTAGATCCAGCAGCTTGTCCAACTGTCTCCTATCTGACCTACCTGGTGGTCATGTCACTTGTGATTGGTTCAAAGTTTGTCGAGCAGGTGGTTGCCACCCACTTCTTCCTCATCCACACATGAGAGATGTCCAAGGAATTTAAGCTGCCAATGTCAGATGGATATTGCCACGAGATATTTGCGGATGCCGGAGCTTCCCTTAAGGCTGGAGAAAGTCCACACAGGCTGGTGATTGGGAAACCTCATCAATGGTTTTTACAAGTGGCCCGAGCACTTAGCCTGCCTCATTCAGCAAAACATGATGATCAATGTCACCCATTTGTGTTGCTACTCCAATTCGACTGCGTCCACTGAAGCCCGAGAAAACGACATCTTGAAGTGGTACTTGGCTCCTCTGGAAGCAATAGCATCACTTCATTTATATTGTACCTTTATCATCGTGGTAAATACAGCATAAAATTATAGCACTTCATAATCCTTGAGGAACACTCATTTATTTTTTAAGAATTTCTATATTTTTCAGTACATTGAGAAAATCAGTCTCGATGACTTTGTGTCTGTGGTGAATGACGACAGCTTGGACAAGAACCTGCAAGCAGCCTACTTAATACTAAAGCTGAAACATGGAGATGCTAAGTTAAAGGTAACACTTTACTCCTGATGGTGAATTCCACAGATTTGGCTCTGGGCAGTTTAGTAAACATTTCTTCTTGTAGCTTGCTTCACCCAGCTAAACCAGAAGACAGTGCATCACCCTTGGCAGATCTGTCAACATTGGACAAATCCTAGGTGTGAGATTTTCAGTTGTGAATCATATCCCTGGGGCATCCACTCAGACCAAAAGCATAAATATGGCTTAAAGCAGCACGCTGCCTGTCACATAGGCAACAGGGAACAGCCAAATTGCATTAATATTTTTCTTTCTCTCCTCTCTTCCCTATCTTTCTCTTCCTGTCCTTTGGATGAAACATCAAACTGAGGCTGCATTTGCCTGTTCTGGGTGGTTTAGGTGGATGCTAGGAAGTCCATGGCACTATTTAAAGAGAAGCGGAGAGTTCTTCTGTTGTGTTCGCCATCAACCAAAAAAAAGCAGGTCAACTGTTCTTTTGCCTCCTTGCTGCTTGTGAGATTTTGCTGGGTGCAAAATGGCTGCTGGGTTTGCCTAAATAATGACAGACTTATTATTGTTAAAATGTCAAAATGAACAATAATTTCAGTTGTTCATTTTTGACATTTCTGAGAGATGTAATAAGGTGCTATATAAACGCAAGTCCTTCTGTCTCCCTTTTCCTATATTGTTCTCTCTTCACAGCCTTCCTGTCTGTGGAATTGAATGTTTTATCTTTCTTTCTCTCACTAGAGGTGAAAAAAGTAAGAGAATGGAAGGAAGATCCCAGAATTCATGGTCATAGTGAAAGCCCTCTATTAAATCCACGACCCTCTCGTTGTCATAGAGGGCTTTCACTGCTATGAATGCTGGGTTAGCTCTCCATGACCTATTCCAGATGAATGTAAGGAATCTTACAACACCAGGTTATAGTCCAACAAATTTATTTTAAAATCACAAGCTTTCGGAGATTATCCCCTTCGTCAGATGAATGAGTGAAAAGGTTCTCAAATCGCATATCTTATACTATGTTGGGATAGCATCACACCAATCAAAAGGTGTCGTTGTTATTCAAACAGGCCAGTCATGGAGAACAGCACGTCCCAGTACACTGGATATACATTGTGTCGATTACACAGGCAGGCAGAAAGAAACTCAAAATGGCAGAGAGAGAGAGAGAGAGAGAATATTAAAAAACATATAATTTTTTTCCCCCTTTTTGCTGGTGGGGTTACGTGTAGCGTGACATGAACCCAAGATCCCGGTTGAGGCCGTCCTCATGGGTGAGGAACTTGGCTATCAACTTCTGCTCGACGATTTTGCGTTGTCGTGTGTCTCGAAGGCCGCCTTGGAGAACGCTTACCCGAAGATCGGTGGCTGAATGTCCTTGACTGCTGAAGTGTTCCCCGACTGGAAGGGAACCCTCCTGTCTGGCGATTGTTACGCGGTATTCCAGATGAAGGAGAAATACAGAAAAAAAATACGTCAACTCCAAAAAAATACAAATTACGTATGAAAGCTTTTAAAAGCTATAATTGTGTTTCTTTCTCCACAGGTAGATAGTCCAGAGACCCGAGAACAATGGAAAGGATTTATTTTCACAGTTGCAAAGGTAAGCCAGCTTATTATTACCTCACTGTCTGCTTTGAAAGAGCTGTCCAATTTAGTCCCACACCCCAGCTTTTTCCCCATAACCCTGCAAATTGGTCCTCTTCAAGTACATGTCCAATTGCCTTTTGAAAGTTCCTACAGAACCTGCTTCCACCATCGTTTCAGGTAGTGTGTTCCAGATCTTAACACCCTCTGTATGAAAAAATTTCTCCTCATTTCCCTTCTAGTTCTTTTGCCTATTATTGTAAATCTATGACCTCTGGTTCCCAACCCACTTGCCAGAGGAAACAGTTTCTCCCTATTTGCTCTATCAAAACCCCTCATTATTTTGAATACCTCTATTAGGTCTCCTCTTAACCTTCCCTGCTCTAAGCAGAACAGTCCCAGCTTCTCCAATCTCTTCCACATAACTGAAGTCCTTCATACCTGGTATTATCCTGGTAAACCTCCTCTGTACCCTCTCCAAAGCTCTCTCTGTACTGTCTCTAAGGCCTTGACATCCTTCCTAAAGTGTGGTGCCCAGAATTGCAAACAATAATCCAGCTGAAGCCTAACTAGTGATTTGTAAAGGTTTAGCATGACTTCCTTGCTTTTCTATTCAAAGCAATTTATAAAGCCAAGTATCCCATAAGCTTTCTTAACCGCCTTATCAACTTTCACTGCCACCTTCAAAGATTTCTGAATATGCACCCCCAGGTCCCTCTGCTCTTGCACCCCCCCCCACAAAATAGTACCATTTAGTTTATACTGCCTCTCCATGTTGTTCCTCCCAAAGTGCATCACTTTACACTTATCTGCATTAAATTGCATCTGCCATGTGTCTGCCCATTTCACCAGTCTGTCTGCGTGCTCCCGAAGTCTGCTACTATCCTCCTCATTATTTATTACATTGCCAAGTTTTGTATCATCCGCAGACTTCGAAATTGTACTCCCTATTCCCAAGTCCATGTCATTTATATATAACAAGAAAAGCAATGGTCCTAATACCGATCCCTGGGAGACCCCACTGCATACTTCTCTCTAGTCAGAAAAACATCAGTTCACCACTGCTCTCTGCCACCTACCCCTTAGCCAATTACGTACCCAAGTTGCTTCTATTTTCCGAATAAGTCTGTATTGTGGTACTTTATCAAATGCCTTTTGAAAGTCCATATATGCAACATCTGCTGCACTACCTTTATCAGCCCTCTCTGATACTTCATCAAAGAACTCAATTAGGTTAGTCAGACACGATTTGCCTTTAACGAATCCCTTATTAACCCATGCTTCTCCAAGTGAGAATTAATTTTGTCCTTGACAATGGTCTCTAGTAGTTTTCCCACCACTGACGTTAGACTGACTGGCCTGTAGTTACCAGGTTTATCCCCCTCCCCATTTTTTGGAATAGGGGTGTAATATTTTTAATCCTTCAGTCCTCTGGCACCACTCCCATATCCAAGGAGGATTGAAAGATTGTGGTCAGAGCTTCTGCTATCTCTACCCTTGCTTCTCTCAGCAACCTATCTCTACACCTTTCTCCTCTACTGCGACATTAACTTCATCCTCTTCTTTTGTGAAGACAGATGCAAATTATCTGGATCCCTAAAGCGACTGCTTGAGCAGTGGCCTTAAAGGGACAGGCCAATTAGGAACTGAATAGCACAACTATTGTCCAGTTCCCAGACTACCTGTGAGCAATGCCACAGGAGAGTGGCACTCCACACACCTCTACTATTGAATTTCTAAATTGCTGCAAGACTATGAGTAAGGAAATGCAAATCTTTTTTAATATAATAGTGGAATGGAGCTGAGAAGGTTGTTTTGCTCCGAATACTAATTATGTTGCACATTTTCTTTCTGTAGCTGGAGATTCCCAACCTGGCTCTCCTCCCTGGACAGATTCACAGACTTAAGGAGGTACTAGAGGAAGAGATGAAACGACGCAAAAACCCGACACCTGCACCATGCCCACCACGCCCACCACGTCCAATCACCCCAGAGCTTGTCCAAGACAACTATGATGACGTAGAAAACAGCCTTCCCAGGTGTCTTGCTAGGATATGGGAGGAAGTGGGGGGGGGGGAGGGTGTAGAGGAGGGTGGACGGGGAGGGATAATTTTCTTCTGAGTTTATGCATCTCCATCCCCATCACTTTTATTTTCTTCCCCCTCCTCTGCTGAAGGTGTTGACTCCTTACTGCCCTATGGTCCCATAGGAGCTAGTCACTCTTACATCACCCAATTGGCCATTCCTCATGTGTGAACCCAGACAAGCTATACAGTTGTAGGGGGAGCATCAAATTCAAATCTTATCCTCACTTGAGACCTAAAGTTTTCAGTAGAAGTCAAAAGATAGTGATGAGAATCAGGAGCACTGGCTGAATTTTGTCCTGTCTATCCCAACTGTGGTGCCCAACAGCCACTCTAGTTTGATCACCTAATCAGCATAAGGCACGGATTGAACCTGGGGCAATCTTGGTCGGCATGGCTTAGAGATGGAGACTTTATTTCAGAATCATTGGGGGAGCCCTTATAACAACAGTTATCTGAACCTAAAGCCTGAAATCACATGATCCAATGAATACTTGTATAACATTCTCCTGTCTGCTATTTTGAAGGGGTCGACAACCCCAATAAAAGAGCAGACAAAGAAATTTGATATGAAGAAGTTAAACATTCATATTATACCTCAGGCCTAGTGCATGTATAGACTTTAGTTTAGTTGAATACTGCTCCGTTCTAACTGTTCTTATTTTGCTTTGTTCTAGATGCTACTATAAGATCTCACGACTTGAGGCTGAACTCATTTTGGAAAGGAACGTGCAGCATGGAAACTTGTTAATGAGACCTGGCAGTGATAACAAGAACATCTCAATTACAACACGGCAAATGTTTAAAAAGTAAGAAAGAAATAACTTGAATTTATAATAATGTCTTATTGCATCTTCAGGACACCCCAAAGTACTTTGCAACCAATGTTCACAACCAATGGATCACTTTTGAAGTGCAGTCTACATTATGTGGGTGAATGCAGCAGAAATGCCCCACAAACAGCAATGAGAGAATGACCAGCTAATATGATTTTTGGGAGGTTGATGTAGGCTTTACAACGCCATTTCCATCTGGGACAATAACTTTCTAACTTCCTTGAAAATCCCCATTATCCTACCAGTTTTCCAGCTTCACCACCATTTAGCTTTAGAGTTACATCATTCCAGGAATTAACAACCCAAGTTTCTGAATGTTTGAAGAGTGGTTTTCTAGGGGAGAGATGGGTGGACAATATCTAGAAAAGAGAAAGCTGAGGGACAACCTGATAGAGGTCTTTAAGATAATGAAAGGGTTTAATAGAGTAGACGTAGAGAAAATGTTTCCGCTTGTGGGGGAGACCAAGACCAGAGGTCATAAATATAAGATAGTCACTAATAAATCCAATAGGGAATTCAGGAGAAACTTCTTTACCCAAAGAGTGATAAGAATGTGGAACTCGCTACCATAAGGAGTAGTTGAGGCAAATAGCATAGATGCATTTAAGGGGAAACTAGATAAGCACACAAGGGAGAAAGGAATAGAAGGGTATGCTGATAGGGTTAGATGAAATAGGGAAGGAGGAGGCTCGTGTGGAGCATAAACGCCAGCAGAGACCAGTTGGGCCGAATGACCTGTTTCTGTGCTGTAGACTCAATATCGATTGATCATCCTCAAACTTCACAATTTAGTCAGATTGCTTGGGTTCATGTTAGACTTCACACTTCTGCTGTCATTATTAAGCAAGGTAAGGTTTCGGTTACAGTCTTTAGGTATACAAAGTATTGCTCAGATAAGAGTTAAACTTGAGACAAATTACAATAGCAGCGTTTTAAACCTCAAAGGATTAGGCAGACAACATAATTTTGTGGAAGCAAAAAACAGTAGAATTGTGTTTTTTGGAGAATCCTCGGTGAAGGGCCAAAGCCCATAGTGCAGGATATCCATCAAAGTTGAAAACAAATGAGTAAATAACGCCAAACTTGAGTTTTAGAATCCTGTAGATTGTAGAGGGAAGGGAAGACTAAAGGAGTTAAGGAGTTGCAGTTTTCAGGTCCTGAGAAATAATGAGTTGGAGTAGAAGGCAGTGTGATGAGGGCACAGGACAATGGTTTGAGTGTGTTAGAAATACAGTTATAGTAAAGTTGTGTTTTACATTTCAGCACTGCACTTGTAAAGCACTACCGGATACGCTGTGCGGACAATGGGTACATCATTGAAGTTGACAGTGGAGTAAGTAAGCTGCTGAATAATTACTTTTTAATAAAAGCATTTTAAGTCCGAATGGCTCAGTTGGTAGATGCAACTTCCAATGCGGTTCTCAACCATACAGAGCAGCAAGGTGCCTGGGTTCGATCCCCGGCCTGCGTTGAGTTAGTAGATCTGAGCTAGGGTGGCAGTAGCGGTGCTACAATTGGTCTCGAAGCTTCTGAGCTAGGGAGGGGGAAAATCAGCCAACGCTCTGACATCAAAATTGCTATCTAGTGAGCAGTGATGGAAAGTGTGATTATATGGATGTCAGGTGAGGATAAAGTGGGCTTGATGATGATACAACCCATGGTTGAACAGCCTGCTAACACTTAAGTGTGTAGGATCACACATTAAGAATGAGTAATTTACTGAGGTAGTGGAGGGGAATAATGCATGGAACTGTACCCCAGGAGGAATCAGCATCTACAGGAGAGAAATGTTTGCTAAAGAACTTTCTATAGGAGCTTTCCTTTTTTTGTTGTACATGACTTTGAAGTGATCGTTACTATGTTTTTGACCAATTCTAACCCAATATTGATCTTTCACTCCAGCATAAGAAAGCATGGAGTTAGAAACTCCATTTGGTCTATTGAGTGCGCTCCTTTGCACACCATGGGCTCTACACCATTCACTTAACCTTCTCAGCAGAGATCCATACCTTGATAACCAAGCAAAAATCCATCCTCGCATTTCCACCATTCAATCCTTGTTCACAGATAACACTTCTGTCTTCAGCCCCAACAGCACAAGCGTTTTGGGGAGCATTCATACTATGTTTAATGTTTGTAAACAATTTTACAACACCAAGTTATAGTCCAGCAATTTTATTTTAAATTCACAAGCTTTCGGAGGCTACCTCCTTCCTCAGGTGAACGATGTGGAAAAAAAAAAGTAGGAAGTGATTTCAGCATTGCCCTGACTCTAAAATTGTGCAGTGTAAATCTGGTGTTAAGACCCAATCTGATTCCAGAGCAAAATAAAATGAAACTCACTCCTCCAGGGATTTGCACTCTTGTTTTCCTCCAGTGTCAGCTTGGGGCCTCCCTGATTCCATTTACGATATAACTGCAGTGTCATTGTGAAGTGAAACCCCTTCACACCAACGGTACAGTTGCAGTGTAGGGTAAATGTACTCAAACACCAGTCCCCTGCTTTACCTACTGACCAAGTCAGATGAAAGCCGTAAAAAGAAAAATCTCTGGTATTTTCCAGATCTTATGCCACAGTATGCAAGAGGTGATCGACTACTTTGTTCAACACACCAATGGAGCTTTGAAGCCTTTAGAAGGATCAACGGACTACGAAATCAACCTGAGTATGTTTATTCTTTCATTGTTCGTAGATTTATTTATTTTGCATTCAACAGATAATTTCATTCAATCTTTAGGGCTTCAACAATTACTTACCAGGGAAGGAAAGTCTAGGAGAATGCTTTTTGTACAACGTATTCCCCCATTGTATTCAGAAAGTATAGACTCTGTCACAAGTTTAGGGACTTGCCATAGATAATCTCTTGGGTACACTGATTCTAGTTATTCTCGTAAGCAGTCTGAGCATTTTATGGTTAGGGTCATAGCTGTACTACCCAATATCTAACTATATGATAGTGTAACCCAGGGGTGTAACAACAGTACCACCTTATGCTCTGATCTGTGTTGTTTGCATGTTTGCTTCTTCAATCTCTTTGAAGGCAAACCTTCACTTGGTGAGGTGGGGCCAGCCATGCATTGTTAAGGTGCTTTATTTCGCAGCATATAAACATACAGAGCAACAGCTGTGAGCGGACTTGTTTAGCTCAATCCGTACAACTTGTCTGGACATAATAATACAAAATAGTGAACTTCCCCACATCAATGGGCTGTTTGACATATAAAATAATTTCCAACTACTCCCCTGCATTCTAACCTTCTTGCAGCCTTTACTGAGTCTGACTGTTTACCTGTGTGCCTGTTCCTTGATTTAAAAAAAAATCTCCCTCTGTTCACTGCCAAAATGATCAAAGATGTCCCAACACAATGGATGAGGTCTTTACTGATTGCCAATACCGGCTAACAAATTGTTTATTATTTACTTTTATGAAACATCAAAGCTGAACTCGTTAGCAATTTAACCACTTATCATCTTGGTGCCGTTTTTTCATTTCGGCCCATGTTAACTCATCATCTAGAAAGAGTTTCCTACCCCATATTCAATCCATCACTGACAATGCCTTCTTCCACCTCCATAACATCACATGCCTCTGCCCCTACCTCAGCCCATCTGCCACTGAAACCCTCATACATGCCTTTGTCCCCTCCAGACTCAATGCTCTTCTATAAACCTCAGCTCATCCAAAACTCAGCTGCCTATATCGTGACCTGCACTAAGTTCTGGTTGCTTATGCCCACTGCCCTCACTGACCTACACTGGTTCCCAGTTCCCAAACACCACAAATTGAAAATTCTAATTTTTGTGTTTAGATCCATGCATGGCTCTCACCCTTCCCTATTCTGTAATCTCCTCCTGCCCTACAAGCCCCCTCCCTGGACTCTCTGGTTCTCTGATTCCGGCCTCTTGTACAACCCCCACCCAACCTCCCTTTGCTATTGATGGCTGTGCTTTTGGTCACCTAGGTCCCACAGTCTGGAACTTCCTGCTTTTTTACCTCCCTCTCCTCCTTTTATGACCCTCCTTAAAACCCACGTCTTTGACTAGGCTTTTGGTCACCATTCTAATCTTTTCTTCTTTGGCTGTGCGTCTGTTTCTGTTTACGCCTCTGAGAAGCACCTTGGGACATTTATTTACACTAAAGGTGCTATATATGTTGTTATTTGTGTGGGTGTGTGAATGTGTTTTTTCCCTTAAATTATTAAAATTACCCTCTATTACCCACTCTCCCCCCAAGTTTTTTCTAAATTTCCTACTTTAAAAGAGACATTTGACTCGGAGAGGAGATACACAGCTTGATAGCATCACTGCATCAACCCTTACATAAAACATCTTATTTTTAGGTTTTGTGCAGGAAGATGTTGAGAGTGGAGAGGTGATCCATCAGAAACAACAGGCAGCCACACAATCACCAACCAGGAAACCAACCCAACCAGGTAATCTGATAGCTGTGCAATGACTTTCTGTTAATGGCGCCAGTGTCTTTGCTGCCCTCGAGAGGGTACAGAGGGGAGCATACAAGATGATTCCAATTATCAGGAATCCGAAATTATGGGAAGAGGTGAAAGATGTTGGGTGAGTTTTTTTTAAGGGGGGAGGGGTCTTTGAGGTGACTTCACTGAAGCTTTCAAGATTATGAAGGGGATTAGAAAAATTGATGCAGGAGATTGTTCACCATGGGGAAGGATCAAAGATACCAGGAAACATAAGTTTAAAAATTAAGTTGTGAGTGGGAAGGGAAGTCAAGGGAATGTTTCCTCCAAAGGATATTAAAGCTTTGGAATAGGTTACCAAGTAAACACTATGAAGTAGGCAATATAAATGAGTTCAAAAGAAAATTTGGAGAGAGGAATATAGTAAGATGGTGGGTTAGTGAGGTTTTCCCATTATACAATTCTATTAATTGGAAAAACTGTTGGTTCCAGGGTCTGTACCATAATATCAGTGAATGCTGGAAAGTTGAAACTAAAATGCAAAGTGATGGAAGTGCACAGTGGGTCTGTCAGTAATGAAAGGTGAAAGGCAGGCGAACGTTTTTGGGTGGAAATCTTTCCTCAGGACTGATAAAGGAAAAGATATACGAAGATCGTCTCAGTCAGGCTGTGAAAAGGACAAGGGAAGTAAAATGGCTCCAAAATGGAAGGGATCAAAGTGGAATGTGAATAGGTGAAACTGGCAAGAAAATGGGGGAGGTAGATAAGATTTGAAGTTGTTAAAGGCAGTGTATGTAGGAGAAAGATGAGATGCTGCTTGCGTTGAGCTTGGTTGGAACAACTTCGAAGATCAAAGATGGAAGGGCTGGAGTGAGAATGGGAGGGAGAGTTGAAATAGTGAGGACGCCAAAGAGCGGTCAGGCTTTTGCTTGAGGAGAACGGAGATGTTCAGTGAAGCGATCACTAAATTTGTGTTTCGTGTCTCCAGTAAAAGGAAGACTGCACTGTGAGCAACAAATGCAATATAGTAGATTGAAGAAAATCCATCATATGAAGGGGTTATCCTGCTTTCCTTTATTAGGTCTGATGAAGGGACTCTACCCAACCTGCTATTTGTTTTTATGTTTGTTCATTCCCCTTGTCTCTATAACATATCTTTCCTGATGAAAGGTGTGGCTCCTGCACTGAGTGATTGCATTTCAAATCTTTCTCCACAGATAAGGAAGAGAAACTGAGCCCGAAGATCCCTGTAGCATCAGAACCGGTGGAATCAGTGTACCTCAATGATAATGGTAATATTTTCTTCCCTCTCTGTCTGCTTTCTAAACTATAGTTAAATGTCAAGTACGAATCACCATCCATATCTTGCAGTGTTGTGTTCAAGCACATCATTTGTGTTCTTTTTATTTTCCAATTTTATTCCATCCACTCCTGACGGCATGGACTCCTGCGGGGTAGGATTCTGTCACAAGGTTCCATCCAACACCTTGTCCAAGACACCAGTTCTCGTGCGAGCCTAGCCAGTGACTGTTCGACTGTTGAGGGCTTCACGGCTGAGCCCAATCCTGACCTCACACAACATCCACACAGACACTTTCTAGCAGAGTTAACTGGACAGCCATCAGGAGTAAGAAGCTTAGCTACTTCCTCCTTCCCTAGCCCAGGGGTTCTGATGCATCTGGTATTTCCCCCATCAGCATTCCAGCTGGGTTTAGCTAACTCAGCGCAGACCAGGGATTGAACTTGGGACCTTCAGATCTATATGATACAGTTTTACATTGATCAGCATCTTTAACAATTGAGTAGTCGGGGATATTGTACATGGCCAGTATTCCAATAATATAGCTATTCCTATCATACATGAAACTTTATTACTGTAATATTTGTGGTTGTTTCAGCATCAAAGTGTGTGAGCTGACAATTTGAGAGACTGACTAGTACTGGGGGACTGGAAATTACCCGGAACTGATTGGAGTCGAAAGGCCAAAACAGATGTTAGTTGCAGGTTGTCATGAAGTATAAAATGTGATAACAGTGATAAGTCCCTTTGTCCACAGTTGGGATTACGTGACAATTTAGCAAGAATGCATTTCCTTAAAGAAGGTGCTTTGACTTTGTCCGGTGATTCAAGACTGTTGCGGTAAAGAAAGAAAGAACTTGTGTTTATATAGTGCCTTTCATGACCTCAGGATGTCCCAAAGCGCTTTACAGCAAATTAAGTACTTTTTGAAGTATAGTCACTGTTGTAATGTAGGAAACGCAGCAGCCAATTTGCACACAGCAAGGTCCCACAGACAGCAATGTGATAATGACCAGATATTCTGTTTCAGTGATGTTGGTTGAGGGATAAATATTGGCCAGGACACTGGGAGAACTCCCCTGCCTATCTTCGCATAATGCCATGGGATCTTTTACATCCACCGGAGAGGGCAGACGGGACTCAGTTTAACATCTCATCCGAAAAATGGCACTTCTGACAGTGCAGCACTCTCTGTACTGCACTGGGAATGTCAGCCTAGATTATCTGCTCAAGTAGGTAATCAATCATCAACATGTGACATTTGTCCAGGGCTACACCTATCAGATAAATTGTTATATTATCCTATCAGGCAGAGTTCAAGAATTTGTGGTAAATCAGCCTTTACATAAAAGCTAATTGCCTCCCCTCCAAATTGCAACCTCACCTTTTCCAATGCAACCTTTCTTATCTCTCTCTATTTTATTGATACATAATTGCTAACCATCGCACTCCAGATTAAATGATCATCTTTTTTGGGCTCATTCATGCTGTTCACGTGGCAGCTGCTAAAACAATGTTTCTGGCTGACTTTCATCCCATAAAGCAAAGTGACTGGCCTCTTCTGCTCATGTGCTGATGTTGCACACGTGCAGAAGAGGCCAGCTGCTATCCATTATGGTGCAAGAGTCAGCCAGAGCCAGACATGCTGCTTTGAGAGTGCGTGAATGGGGATTGGCAAGTCTGATTTATTACATTCGCATTAAAGCCATTCCATCATTTTTTTTCCCAAAAATCTCATCTTTTTTAAAAGAACTGCCATAACTCACTTCTCTATTATACTCTCCATGGACTTCAGATAACTTATATGTTTTGAGCCATGTTTCTAATCCAAGCATGAAATTAAAAAGTACCAAATTACTTTCCACTAACTTCAGTTGCATAGAAATAAGTATCCATGATGTGGAGATGCCAGTGATGGACTGGGGTGGACAAATGTAAGGAGTCGCATAACACCAGGTTATAGTCCAACAGCTTTATTTGAAATCACAAGCTTTCGGAGCTTTGCTGCTTCGTCAGGTGAAGGAGCAAAGCTCCGAAAGCTTGTGATTTCAAATAAAGCTGTTGGACTATAACCTGGTGTTGTGCGACTCCTTACAATAGAAATAAGTATTCAGCCATATTAAATGGTGTTTTATTATTTATTTGTTCAGTACATTGAATGTAGCCCCCTCTATCACCATTCATTTTAACATCCTGTATAGATTGTACATTACATAATAAAGTACTTCAAATTTAGATTCAGTTTCAATAGGAGTGATGAAATATTTTGAGGTGCAAACTGTGAGCTTGTCCTGTTTCCCCCCCTCCCCTTACACCACAGCACCTCAGCATCCTTTGGCCCTCCATTCAGCACTCACGAGTGAGCTGAAGAAACTCGGCCAGCCTAGGCAACAGAACGGTAATGAGTGGCTGCTGTGAAACTATTCTCCAATTTTATAATATCTTTTTTATAATAACAGTACCAGATCTGTACTGATAATAAATAAAATGTACGCTCAACATAGACCAGTAAAGTTATTTTGGTATCAATTTGATCACATTTTCAGTCCACATTGGTTCTGGAGTTGATTACTTGATTTATTTTAAAGCCCTTTGACTGCAGTGTAAGAAATTGGCATTGACTGCTATGACTGAAGTAAGGTTGATGGGTTTTTCACTCTGAATTTTTATTATTGAGAAGTTCCCTATACCTCCTGGCCTGGAATGCTCTGCCCTACTGCAGAGTTTCAGTTCTAACATACCGAGAGTTTAGATTTCCAAAAGGCTGAGCGGGCACTTCAGGAAGAATCTTTAATCTGGGATTCATTATTAATATCACTATGATGCAGGTTTCCAATAAATGTAATCTAGTACGAGCAAAGTAGAACAACCAGATTCTGTAGTGTGGTAACCCATCCTGCTATTCTATGGGCTTCCATTCTTTGTACAATATTTTATCCTTAAAAAATTTAAATTTAGATTTGAGCTTCTAGTTGATGCCGCTGAGCTCATTCAGATCTACTTAAGTGACACACAATCTTGACTCCAGATACATGAGAGCCACAGCACAGACCCCAGGGACATGAGGGTGCACAGATCAGACACGAAGATCATGAGGATACAAGGCTGAGACACCAGGGTTATAGAGGGAACACCTATTAGTTTCCTGTAACGCTCCTTGCTATCACTATGCTCTCTCCGGCTCTCCCTATTCTTGCAGACACGGAGCTCTCTCTGGGTCTATCTCTTGGGTATACGGAGCTCTCCAGAGGCCTCCTTTTCCTTAATACTGAATCACAGTATACTTTTAAAATGCTGGAAAAGGCACCAAAGAAGTGTCAATATTTCCTGGGGAACATGCACCATCAGAAATAAATTTTACACCATCAGAACTCTCTTCCCCTCTTCCTGCTTCAGAAATTGTAACTTTGCCACTGCAAAAACTGCATTTTTGTGTACTTCACTTTTATCCCCTATAAAAAAACTGATGGAATATTCCATGAAGTTGTGACAAGTTCATGTCTCACGGTACTCCCATAATAACTACTACTTTGCATATGCCGTACATGAGGCCATTAGGGTTTAGGTTTTCACAAAAAGCCAACCTGAATTGCGGAATGTGATCCCAAAACACTAATTAAAAACCCAGACAATGCAAGGAATAAAATGTAATTTAACTTAATCAGTGGTCTTGGTCATGGGCTGTTTTTCAATAGCATGATTTTGAGTTGTGAGCTTTTGTGAGGTTAATATGATATCAATATGATCATTGCTTCTCTGAAATTTTCTCTCCTGTTCCTCCTACACTCTAAACACACTGCCCTACAGACGGTCCCTACCTTGTTGAAATCAAAATTTATTGCACCATTTCCTACTCTAACTCTAATCAAGAATCAGCCTTGGCTCAGTAGTAGCATTCTTGCCTCTGAGCCAGAGGTTGTGGTTTTGACCCTCACTCCAGAGACTTGAGCACATAATCTAGGCTAATACTCCAGTGCAGTACTGAGGGAGTGCTGCCTGTTAGCAGTGGCGTCTTCCAGATGAGATGTTAAATCAAGTTCCTGTCTGCCTCTCTGATGGATGTAGAAGATCCCATGACACTATTCAAAGAAGAGCAGGGGACTTTCCCCAGTGTCCTGGCTAATAATCATCCCTTAACCTAACCAAAATCACTAAAATTGCATTTCCCTACATTACAACAGTGAATACATTTCAAAAGTATTTAATTGGCTGTGAGGTGCTTTGGGATGTAATGAATGGCACCATGTATATCCAAGTTCATTTGTTCCTTCTTCTTAACTCATTCTTTCCCAGGCTCAAAGTGCAGGAGAGCCCTTGAATGTGTTGTTGCCTCCCACATCCGTTCCCATCTCTTCTGAAACTCCTTGTTTTAAATCTCTCCAATTAGGTTTTTGCCTCTACCACAGCACTGAAATGGTCTAAACCAAAGTCAAAAATGACATTCTCTGTGACTGTGTAGATGATGTATTATCACTCCTCAACTACTCTGCAGCCTTTGACACAGTCAACCTCACCATCCTCCTTCAAGCCTCTCCTCTATTGTCCAGTCCTTGCTTGGTTCCACCCTTACCTATCGAATCGTAGCCAGGAGGATTTCTACCAATAGCTTATCTTCTAACTCCTGCACCATCACCTCAGGAGTCCATGGAAGATCCATGGTTGACTTCCTCCTCTGACACCATCTTCAGACATGGGGTCAGCTTCCACATGTATATTGATGACACCCAGCTCCATCTCTCTACCACTTCTCACAACTCCTCCACTGCTTCTGTGCTGTCAGACTGCTTGTCCAACATCCAGTCTTGGATAAGCCACAATTTCTTCCAGCTAATCATTGAGAAGACCGAAGCTATCATCTTTGGCCACTGCCACAAACTCCATACTCTCGTCACTGACTCAATTCTCCTCCCCAGCTGCTGAACCAGACTGTCATGTTATTGGATCCCAAATTGTGCTTCCGACCCCAAATTATCTCCCTACAAAGACTGCCTATTTCCACCTCCATAACACTGCTCACCTCTGCCACTACCTCAGCCTATCTGTAACTGAAACCTTATTCATGCCTTTGTCACATCCACCCTCGACTATTCCAAAGTTCTCTTGGCCAGCCTACCATCCTCCACCCTCAGCTCATCAAAAATCCTGCTCCAAGTTTCACTCCCCCTGTCCTCACTGACCTACTTTGGCTTCTAGTTCATCAAAGCCTCAAATTTAAAATTCTTATACTCCTGTTTAAATCCCTGCATGGCCTCACCACTCCCAATCTCTCTAGCCTGCACCAGCCCTACAACCCCCACCCAGAATCTCCATTCCTCTGACTCAGGCCTCTTGTGCATCCCCCCTCCCTTCGCCCCATCATTGGCTGCTGTGCTTCAACCACCTAGGTTCTATACTCTGCAATTTTTCTCTCTAAAAGCCTCCGCCTCTCCATCTCCCGCTCAGTCAATGTTTACTTTCTAAAGTAAACAGTAGTCCATGATACAGCTACTCAAACGTAAAGTAGTGGATAGTTTAATTTCACTCATTTTTGTAGCTCAGTTACTTATCCCAACAATAATCCAATCCAAAGATTTTAATTAGTTACAAATTGAAATACCTTGGCATTTCTCCCATTTAAGAGATCCAGAATGACATGCTTAGTGAGAAAGTAGAGTTGATCCTGCCTATATTTATATGTGTCCAGTTTTAGAGTGTGCAATCTAGAAATATCTGAATTATGAACTGGACACCAGGATGGTGTTTCCCTTTTAACTATAAAAAAAGAAATCAACTAGGAATGGGAAGCCAGTCAAATTTCCGCCTCCCTCTCTATCCTGGGAGTACTTGTAGGGGGACATGGGTCAGGACAGGAACAGAATTGGTTGTAACGTCTCCTGCAACTAAATCTGCTCACTGTCTAGGTTCAAACATAAAGAATGGCCATTTGAGTGCTGGCCAGCAAGGCAGCCTTTAGTCCCTTGCCTTTAGGAGATGCAAGAATGGGACATCATTTATTAATTTAAAAGAATAAACCCTATTATTTCTGAAGGAATGAGCTAAAAAATAGTTTTAAATCCATAATTATTGGGAGTGAAATCACCTTTCAAAGCCGTGCTAGTTCACTGAAGCACAGTGTAGTATTGCTCAGTGAGGTTCTTGGCTCTCTCTCCCTCCCTGCAATTATTCTTTAACATACTGGCTCCACTTTGATTATCAAGCAAAAAATATTCCGCGTTCCAGCCCATTTGGTTGTGGTCAGTGCTTATCAAATAGTTTATTTTATTGTCCAAAGTTCTTGTGATATTGAGCAATGCTGGAATTTCCCAACATTGCCATTATTTTCATTACCTTTTCATTCCCATTGTACTGGCTCTACTGTGGCCACTGTGTATATAGATGCTGGCAACTTCTATCAAATCAGAGGCGGTCTTTTGGTAATCCTTATTAAACAAAAACAATACAGCAAAACTCTTTTTTTCCAAACACTCATTTTAAAAATTGCTGTGCAGCCTTTTACGTTTGCACTTTTAAGTTAGATAAATGCATGAAACCAGTTAGTTTGCAAATGTGCGATCAGCAAATGAGTCCAGCTGCAATCTTGCACAGCAATTTTTAAAAGCAGCATTGGAAAAGTGTGTGTTTTGCTGTTATGATTTTTTTTCGCAAAATCAGAATAACCAGATGGCGTCACCGGAACTGGGCTGTCTGATTGAAAAATGTGCAGCCAACGCTCTCGATTCTCAAAATCAGTTCCAACAGGGCATCCAAGCGTCAGTCTGGAGGCAGCACTGAAGCGATGCCACAGTATAAACGAAGCTGTCGCTAGTGGTGCAGCCACTTTTCCTAAATTATTTTGGTGATTTCATGCCTGAGATCCGCTGTACAGCTTGCATCTGTTCAGGCTAAATGTAACTCAAAATGTTCAATGACCCCTGCTGGAAAGTGCCTGTGTGTGGATGTCAGGTAAAGGCAGAATCAGGCTCTGCCATGATGGCCCCCACAGTTGAATAACCCATCTACAGTCACACACTAGTGGTGATTAATTACCGGAAGCAAGCAATAGTTGACATCATGAGGGGAGAGACTGAAAATAATTAAACAAATATAATGTAGATTTATACACATTAACCTTCCCTCTTTGGACTCCCTATACCATACTGCGTGACCCTGCTTCCAGACTCTGCCAATGCTGCCCTAGAACTAGACATTAGTGCCCCAGGGTGACTCTTCCCCGACTCTAATCTCACCTTCAATGGAGAGGCGTTTTGCTTCTGCTGTATATCTCCCCATGACGAGCTGAGGTTAGTCACTTGCTGGCTGGCAGCTTTTTGGGGCTTTGACTGTTTGCTTTGCACTTCCATAATAGAGTTTACAGTGTTTATGGATGAATTTGGGGTAGTCTCGAGCCAGGTTCTAATGGGCACAGCCCCACAGCACAAAACTAACTCAAATTGGCATGGTAACTTATCTGCAGGTTGAGTCCACTATCCAACTATAAATACAACATGGGTATATTGGGCAGCATTCTCATTGTGGGTGAAATAGGTAGACACAGGCAGATGAAATTTAATGCAGAGATGTGCGAAGTGATGCATTTTGGAAGGAAAAATGAGGAGAGGCAATATAAATTAAATAGTACAATTTTAAAGGGGATGCAGGAACAGAGAGACCTGGGGTTTCACATACAAATATCTTTGAATGTGGCATGACAAGTTGATAAGGCTGTCAAAAAAAAGCATATGGGATCCTTGGCTTTATAAATAGAAGCATAGAGTACAAAAGCAAGGAAATTATGGTAAACCTTTATAAATCACTGGTTAGGCTTCAGCTAGAGTATTGTGTCCAATTCTGGGCACCACACTTTAGGAAGGATGTCAAGGCCTTGAAAAGGGTGCAGAGGAGATTTGCCAGAATGGTACCAGGGATGAGGGACCTCAGTTGTGTGGAGAGACTGGAGAATCTGGAATTATTCTCCTTAGCGCAGAGAAGGTTAACGGGAGATTTGATAGAGATGTTTGAAATTATGAAGGGTTTTTATAGATAGGGAGAAACTATTTATACTGGCAGGAGATTTAAGATAACTGGCAAAAAATCCAGCGGGGAAATGAGGAGACATTTTTTTACACAGCAGGTTGTAATAATCTAAAATGCACTGACTGAAAGGGTGGTGGAAGCAGATTCAATTGTAACTTTCAAAAGGGAATTGGATATATACTTGAAAAGGAGAAATTTGCAGAGCTATGGGGAAAGAGCAGGGGAGTGGGACTAATTGGGTAGCTCTTTCAAAGCGTTGGCACAGACACAATGGGCCGAATGGCCTCCTCCTGTGCTGTATGATTCTATGATTATAGGCTTGTGTTGTAAGTTATGTTTAATCCTTTTTGATTTGAGAACATATTTTTTTTCTTTCCTCAGAAGTTGAGAAGCTGAATCAAGACAAAATACAAAGTGAGTTTAAAAAAAATGTTGAAAAGTAAAATGGGAATAAAATGTTGATCTAAATCTAGGGCGGAGATATTCGGAATATCGTAAGCGGGGCTTAGCTGTGACCCTCGTTAGACTTGCCTTCTCATCCGCCTCTGAACCTCTTTTCACAGCCTGCCCAACTGTGTGATGTTGGATTCAGTGCTGTTCCCTCTCCTCTTCTCGCTCTCCCGCAAAAGCAAGAGGTTGCTAGTAGGAGACAGGATTATCCCAGCTTCCGTACAGTGAAAGAAAGGGTCCTATTTAATAGAACTTTTGGTTTTATAATTGTTTTTTCATCCTGTGCAGCTGCCACAGTGACCTGACTTGAAAGTCAGTAGCTCATCATGTGGGGAATTGCTGGTGTAGTCCTGTGCCACATTACTGCACAGTGCAGCATTCCTGACAATTGCTCTGTAACCAGATATTGGTTGGGCTGTGGCCCTCAATAAAATGCTCTAGGAGAAATTGACTGGGGAATCAGCAGGACCTGTTTATAGTTTAGCGGCTGCCAATACTGCATAATTTCTGAGCAACCACTATTTCATGAACTGAAAGTTGGAATTCTGCCCCATCCCAATGCATCCCTTTCCTGTGAGGACGAGCTGGACTCTGTACCGCTCTTCCCCCCCCTCTGTGGCTAAAATTGGAAATTTGTCTGGGGAACTGAGGACAATGACATGAACCTCCATCTTAGCGTTCTGTAGCATATAAATTAGATTAAAGGGGGATAAGATCCAGGCCATTAAAATGCTGAGAGTCATAGATATTCTGGAGGTAATTATGTTGTGTGATACCTAATCATTAAGTAAATGGAGATAGTATAACATGTGCAGGATCACATTAGTCGATATTTCTGCTTATGAGATAAGACATTGAGAACAAAAGACCATAGCAGTGCAGTCTTGTTGAACATCTGATTTTTGTCTACTCATAGGTCTGCCCAAGAAGATACCAATGCCATCACATCCAAAGGCTCAGTCACTGGCAAACCCCTCCCACTCCAATACTATCGCTGGATTAACAAGTGGTAAGCAGAGAGGCCAGTTAAAACAATGAGATATTGTTTTTCAATACCCTTATCAAATTGATTATGTATCTATCAGGGTCTAATTATGGAGGCAAGTTTGCAAACCTTCACCTACCAGGATATTGTGAATTTGGGCATGCAACTCAGCAAGCTCCACAGGATTTTCTGTCCAGTAAGGTGAATGGATGGAAGATGCTGTGGGGCCCACTGGCCTCCAATCTCAAATTCCTGATATGTGTTCCCAGCAGGCGAAGATCTATGCTAGGATCAGGAATTCATAAAATATCCTTACTTTTTAAAAATTCCTGGTTTCCATGTTGATGCAGTTATTGTACCTTTTTGTTTAGATAGTATTTATAGGAGCACAGACTGAATTAATGAGTTTGCTTGTATAGCTGTGCGCACTTCTAACCTACTTGAGTATCATGATGTTGTATATCTGTATAATTATTTGGAAGCTCCCACCCCCCGATAGTTCAATTGGTAAATGCACTGCCTAGTGTGACTGAGCCATACAGATCTCAAAGTCCCAGGTTTGATTCCTGGACTGTGCTCAGTTAGGTAATCTCAGGTGGGGTGCAGTAAGGAAACTGCAATTGGCTTCAATACTCCTGGGCTAGAGGAGGAAAACCAGCTCCTGTTCGCCACTGTAAAGTGTACATCGTTGGACTTTGGATGAAGTCAGGATTAGGCTCAGCTGTGATGTCCCCACGTTCAAATACCTTACTCACTATATAGGCGTAAACATGTAGAATGGCCCACTTGGGTGAGATATTGGAGGACGGCCAGTGCCTGTCTCAGCATCTTCAGGAAAGGAGAGGAGAAAATTAGAGGAAAACCTTTTTTAAAAAAAAATGTATTTGTAAACTCAGCTAACCCACTTTACTATTTCTTCGGCAGCTGTGAATAATGAGCTCCACATAAAGTTGATGAAGAGAAGGGCAGCAATGTATGAGTGAGATTCTTCCCAATAAGGTCAATACTCATCAGTGGAGTAGAGAAGCATCGAGTGAAGAAATGGGATTTGAGTGATTCATGTTGTGTCATTTCTGAGCATTTAACACCTGGATGTTAAATCGGTGAAGCAGTTGACTTCCCTTTTGGATAACACCAAACCAAACCCCTTCACAAAAACTGCACATTTAGTATTGATTCTGATAGCTGCATGAACTTTGATAATTGCAATTGCTGCACTTCCTGTTTACTGATTGTCACGGCAACATTGAGATGTTCAATGTTACAACCCAAATTGTGCTGTGTATAGAAGTTATTCTGATAAAAAAGGGATGTTATTTTTCTTTGTACTAAATTGAACAAGATGCACACATTAATTTTGATGGTGAGATGATAGACATTTGTGCCAATGCCTTGCAGGGACCTACCTGAATTTCATCTGGGTATATACTTTTTGTATTATACACTATCATGTCTAGTGACCTATCTGAGAATTTACAAGACTCACCAAGATTGAGATGGGTGAGCTGAAGTTAAGGAGAGCTCTGTGATTCCATCTTGCCATCGTCTTCTGGTGTGGATTCCAATGTTCAACTGCCACCTGTGGTCTAACTTCTAAAATAGACAAATTATGTGGTGGTCAGTGGTTGAGATTGTGCTAATTTATATGAAATATATCTGAAACTAATATGTAAACCAGTAATGAAAAGCTTGCATACAGTTCTACTACTCAATTTACCAGGGAATATTATAGCTCTATGAAGCTTATTTGTGTGAAAGAAGAGTACCGATGTAGTAACGCTCTTCATAATGCATTGTATCATTGACTTGCTTGTTATCTGATAGGTGAGTCTTATGCCATGTGAAGCCTCCAGTCTCTAACTCTTGTGTTTCTAACTGTGTGTCTCTCTTTTTTTTGTCTCAACTGAATTACACTGCACAGTTTGTGTTAACACAAAGGTAAATTTGCTTGGCATCGACTGAAACTACAGTATAAGAAATTCTTAAGGCCAAAATTAAACCATGTAGCTTCTTTAGTGAGATAGTAGCCTAGATTTTCCAATTTGGCATTATTGGAACACCAGTGTGAATCTGTTTACCACAAATGGGTAACCATTGGATTTGAGTCCAATATATTAAATCGAGTGGTAAATTTAAAATTTATCCTTGCAGAATATGAACAGCTTTCCTTCTATCTTTCAATTGATATTTTCTCAATTCTTGATTATTCCTGGTTATCGGATCACTCTGAACTTATGCTGTTTAGAAATTCTGAGTGGAGGGGGTCATTGAGAGCTGGTACTTCTGCACATAGCCTAGCATCTGATATTTTAATCTGGGCGACAAAAATGATGCCGTAAAGGATAGGTTTTAAAAGTGGAAACAAATTTTCAATTTAATTGAAGAAAAGAAGATTGTGAGGGGAGGGAGAGCATGATCCAGTTTCTTAAAATGCTGAGGAAAATGAACAATGTAAGAGTAGTTATCTAACCTGGATTGTAAGCATGGAAAGAGAGGACATGAGGATAAAATTAACACGCCTCAAGTCCCCTTTCTTGCCCCACACCACATAACTGTAGCTGTGTGGGCAGACCCCTAAATGAAGCAGTTTCCATTAATACCTTTAAAAAAGAGCTGCTTGTTCAGGAATGGCATTGATGCTTAGAAATACAGATAGAGTTTAATCAACCCCTGTGCAGAATATGATTGCTCCAGGGTTGCTGGGACCTTGGGAATGTGGAAAGGTGGAGAATTGGTCTAAGGCTTATAATGTAGGATGTACAGTTAGATTGGTATTGTGGAGTTTTGCTCAATTGCCTTTTTGCAGGGGTGGTGGGAGAGGTCAGGGGAAAGTTTGTAGGCCCTTCCCTCAGGAGATTAAATAGACTTGTTAAGAGTGCACGATAGAGTCCATGGTATGTGGAAGGAGCGGCCTTAATGGACTAAATGGCTTTTCTTGTTCTCATGTATTCTGATATCTACCCACAATCCTCACTGGAGGGGAAAAAGCACAGTTGTCAGAGCAACGCATGAGATATAAATAAGCAAAGAGTACCCAAACTGGAGTAGTTTGGAAAAAAAGAAAAGATCACACTAAAAGTGGAAGGACGAGCAGTGAAAGGTTGAGCTTCACCACTAGAGTGCGGCTTTCTCTTTTAAATAACATCACTGTCTAGGTCATGTTGTTCAAAGGTTATATAGGACTACATGTTGACAGTAACATATGCTTTATTACAAAGCTGAGCTGAGTAACCAGCAATGCTGTGAAATAGATCTTAAGAGATGTATTTAAACATAATACACGTAATGTTAAGAAACTTTAATATAAGAATTTAATGTGAATTTTGAATCCATTCATAGATGTTGAAATTATATCTAGTAGATTATAATATAGAACAGAATTATTTTGCCTTTCCCTCGGTTTTTTTTTCTTCCCCTTATTCTGAAGGCGGTGACTCTTGCTGGGCGTAGTTCCATGGGTGCTGGCCATCCTCAAACAGCTCACCCCAGGTGGCTGTTCTTCATATGTGATCCTTAATAATGAATGTCGACAGGTTACTTGAGGATGGAGGGCAACATAGCAAAACTTGTTCCTGTCCTCACCCAGAGTCCAGGCACATGCACTTGCAGCGTAGTCACTGTATGATAATCAAGAGCAGGAACCCTCCCTGATTGTTCCCTGCCAAATCCAGGGGTATTGAGACCAATTGAGCTAATGCTGCCCAAATGGTGCTCAAAATCAGAGAACTTCTGGTCTATATGACTTAGTTCCACTTCACATGTTACCCTTTAGAGGGGGCACAGGGAAGTATTCGTAGAAAAGAATAATATAAAAGCAAATGATTCTGTATATATTTATGGATTACACTAGTTAATATTTTCTTATTTCTATATTTAATTGCAACCATTTTGACATTTGTTATGTAAATGAAAATAAAGTCTTGAAAAACATTTTATGGAATTGAAGGTTGTGGTGTTTATTATATTAATGTCAATATGTGTTGTCAATTAATGTGTTGGATGAAATTTTCCTTGTCCCAATAGATGGAGCTTTGATCTGATCTTTAACTGCCCACTATAAATGTGTCCATGGGCATATAGCTAATTTTCCCACCTGTAATGTGTCCATTATGATACCCACAATCTGTTTAATCTCCTGCCAAAAACTTTGTAAAATAAAGCTGGAAATAGGGTGAATCTTGCAAGGACGCATGTCTCAAGCAGAACCTCACTCAACGGGAGTGCAAATTGAGGAGACAGGTGTGGAGGTCAGTGCAGCTGATTTACAACACTCTTTATTTTCCAGTCTCTAAAAGCAGTCAAACTGACCCCCCCCCCCCAAACCCATGCCCGATTCTCTGATCTGTGCTCCTGTCAAGCAATGCATGGTGCCAGGAGCGAAACCTCACAAAATTTATCCTTAGTAGAAACCTGAAGGTAGTGTGTGGTCAACAGCATCGAAGAGATGTGAAAATTGAGCTCTTTTAATGCTGAGATAGGATTGAAGGTGTTTTGAGTTGCAGTGCTACAGATATATGTATCATTGAATCTTACAGAAGGAGGTCATTCGGCCCATCATGTTGACACTAGAAATGACTAGCGAGAGGATGCTTGAACTAGCATAATAAAAAGATAAGTGATTAGACTGATTATGATGAGAGAGATAACATACTGTGAGAGCTACATGGAAAGTTGTTGAGGGTGTCACTATTTGGAAAAGTTACTGGTAACGGATCAAGAGGAAGAAAAAGACGAATATAGATAAACAATGTGATGAAATGGGCAGATGGAACTTCCGGGAATGGTTCGATCTAGCTGAGAAAACAATTTTTTCTTGATGATCTTAAATTTATATCCTCTATTTAGTTACTGACACACCAACCATGGGAATAGTTTTTCCCAATTTACCTCATCAAACCCTTCATAATTTTGATCACCTCGCTCAAATCGCATCGTAACTTTCTCATATTCTAGTGAAAAGAGCACCAGTTTCTCTAGTTTCTCCTCATAACCAAAACCTCTAATCCTGGTATCATTCCTGAATCTCTTTACCTTCTCCAATGGCAGTGACATCCTTCCTAAAGTAGGGAACCCAAAACTGGACATTATTCTAACTCTGGAATAACTAGTGATCTCAATACGTTGAGCATTGACTTTTTTCTTTTGTACTCTATGCCCCTATTAATAAAACCTAGGTTCTCACATGCTTTGTTTACAGTTTAATCTATTTGTCTTTCTACTTTCAAAGATTTGTGTATTTGAACCCCTGAGTCCCCCTGCCCTTGTATGCCTTTTTAAAATTTTACCATTTAGTGTATATTTCCTCTCATTCTTCCTCCCAAAATGTATCACCACACATTTCTCTGCATTAAATTTCATCCAGCAACTATCCACTAACTTATGTTCACACCCTATTTTTCTTTTGTCTGCAGATTTTGATATTGTGCCCTATACAATATATGAAACAGGAATGGTCCTAACATTGACCTCCTGGGACACCACTGTTTACATCCCCTCCAGTCTGAAAAACTTCCAGTAACCACTACCATTGCTTTGTCTGTCCTTCAGCCAACTTCCATCCATGTATTCCCTTTAATATTGTGCACATTAATTTTATCAACAAATCTTCTATTTAGCACCTGACCAAATATTTTGAAAATCCATACACACATCCACTGCATTTTCTTTATCAAAACATTGCTATTTCCTCAAAGATTTGTTAGACATGACTTGCCTTTTACAAATCACATCCTCCTCTTACATACAGCCTTGGCAAAGGCTGACAGATATTTAAAATCCATTTTGAGTTGTTATAAAGGCTGAAACATTATGCCCCAATATCTAACTGTTTATCCTTAAATGGTCACATCTCTTTAAGTTTGAGCTGCCTGCCGGACAGATTTTCCATATTCTCTATTAGGCACAGGGCCAAAACTGTGCTAGGAGCTTAAGGTAATTATTCAAATGAATTGAGGCATACCACAACCACATTCGGCAATGCAAAAAAAAACGTGGCCAGTCAGCTCAGTGCACTTTGGGCTATTTCCAGATCCCCTTAATTGTGATTGCAAAGTCAGCCCTGTGAGGATCAAATTAGTGAACATTTAGAAAGGCAGAGGCCTATCAGGGAGAGTCAGTTTGGATTTGTAAAAGATAGATCATGTTTGACTAATTTCATTGAAATTTTTGGGCATGTAGGAGTAATTCATTAATCGAGTTGGGAGTGATGCTTGAAGGGTATGTATCTTGGAAAAAACGTATGTGGGCTGCCCAGGGACTTCTGTCCATTTATTTAAATGGTTGAATAATCATGGGCTGCTGCTGGTTGTTTCCCAAAATATGCTGTAGATTTTCAAAGGTATTTATTACAGTAGTACATAAGACAGCTGTCGCAAAAATTAAAGCACCTGGTATGAAATGAATGTAGGTATACGGATGGAGAGATGGCTAGGGCACAGAATGCAAAAATAAAGACAAGTAGATGGTTTTTTTCAATGGGTGAATGTGGTAGTGGTGTGCCCCAGGGATCTGTGCTGGCATTTCTGCTTTCAATTTATATAAACAATTTGCACAGATCCACAAAAGGAATATCAAAATTTGCTAATTATACCAAATTAGGAAGCATGACAAAACGTGAGGAGGAATGCAGGAAATTACAAGAGGACTGCAGATTAGTGCAGTGAGCATTTCAATGCAGAGAAATATGAAGTAGTAAATTTTGGGTTGACTCTTAATGCCTTCTGAATTGGCCTAGCAAGTGATTAAATTGTTAACAATTGTTACAAAATTCAAAAATAAGGAAAAAAAATCAAACTGACCTATCTGCAATAAATCAGGACAAGGCAATAAATCAGAGAGCAAGTTATTATCTTAATGGCGAGAGACTGGAAAGTACTGCAGTACAAAGGGATCTGGGGGTCCTAGTGCAAGAAAATCAAAAAGTTAGTATGCAGGTGCAGCAGGTGATCAAGAAGGCCAACAGAATGTTGGCGTTTATTACTAGGGGGATAGAATATAAAAACAGGGAGGTATTGCTGCAGTTATATAAGGTATTGGTGAGACCGCACCTGGAATACTGCATACAGTTTTGGTGTCCATACTTAAGAAAAGACATACTTGCTCTCGAGGCAGTACAAAGAAGGTTCACTCGGTTAATCCCGGGGATGAGGGGGCGGACATATGAGGAGAGGTTGAGTAGATTGGGGCTCTACTCATTGGAGTTCAGAAGAATGAGAGGCGATCTTATTGAAACATATAAGATTGTGAAGGGGCTTGATCGGGTGGATGCGGTAAGGATGTTCCCAAGGATCGGTGAAACTAGAACTAGGGGGCATAATCTTAGAATAAGGGGCTGCTCCTTCAAAACTGAGATGAGGGGAAACTTCTTCACTCAGAGGGTGGTGGGTCTGTGGAATTTGCTGCCCCAGGAAGCTACATCATTGAATAAATTTAAAACAGAAATAGACAGTTTCCTAGAAGTAAAGGGAATTAGGGGTTACGGGGAGCAGGCAGGAAATTGGACATGAATTTAGATTTGAGGTTGGGATCAGATCAGCCATGATCTTATTAAATGGCGGAGCAGGCTCGAAGGGCCGATTGGCCTACTCCTGCTCCTATTTCTTATGTCCTTATGTTCTTCAGACTTAGCCCAGTCAACCCCACAAAGTACTCCTCACTAGCATTTGAGGATTGGTACCCAAGTTGGGAGAGCTGTCCCAAATACGAGTCAAGCAACCTGACACAGTTGTGGTCACAGAGTCACATTTATCTGCAAACATCCCAGATACCTCCATTGGCATGCCTGGGTTTATCCTGTCCTACCAGCAGGATAGACCCACTGGAAGGGGGGGGGGGGGGGGGTAGGGGCACAACGGTACACAATTTAGTGGAAATGGCACTGGAAGTCCTCAACATTGACTTCACATCCCATGAGTATAGAAGATTAAGGGTGATGTAATTGAGGTGTTTAAGATAATTAAAGGAGTTGATAGGGTAGACAGAGAGAAACTATTTCCTCTGTTGAGGGGGCAAAACCTTAAAATTAGAGCTAGACCGTTCAGGGGTGATTTCTTCACACAAAGGGTAGTGGAAATCTGGAACTCCCTCCTCCACAAAGCTGTTGAGGCTGGGGGTCAATTGTAAATTTCAAAACTGAAATTGATAGATTTTTGTTAGGCAAGGGTATTAAGGGTTATGGAACCAAGACGGGTAGATAGATCGAGGGGCTGAATGGCCTACTCCTGTTCTTATGTCTCATGTTTTCAGGTCAAACAAGGTCAAAGAAACCTCCTGTTAATCATCATCTGCTGCTCTAACCCTCAACTGATCTCCAAAGGACTGCTCTGTTTTGCTGATGGCGCACTCTTGCAGTGACAGTTTGTTGATGACACCTTACTCTGGAGAGCTGTTGATGTGCTGCTCTCAAGCAGATAGCTGATGGCGCTCATTACGTTCTTGCATTGTCAGCAACTTACTGGCGTAACAAACTTTTGCAAACAGTCCTTCGCCAACTAGGCACTCTTATCCAGAAAGTCCTTCGCAAAGGAGGCACTCTTATGAAAACTGTCCTTCAACAGCCAGGTACTATTGTACAAAACATTCTTAGCTCTCATACAAGCAGATATTCACTGAAAGCAAGCTCTTACACTGGCACTCTTGACAGCTCTCGTAGTATATTTGGATTTTCAAAAGGTATTCGATAAGGTTGTTACGCAAGCTAAGGGCTCATCGGGTTTCGGATAACATATTAGCATGGATAGAGGATTGGTTAATGGACAGAAAATAGAGTAGGGATAAACGGGTCTTTTCAGGTTGGCAGGCTGTAATTAGTGGGCTACTGCAAGGATCGGTGCTTGGGCCTCAGCTATTTACAATCTATTATTAATGACTTGGAAGAAGGGACCGAGTATAATGTATCCAAGTTTGCTGACTATACAAAGCTAGGTGGAAAAGTAAGCTGTTAGGAGGACACAAAGAGATTGCAAAGGGATATGGACAGGTTAAGTGAGTGGGCAAGAAGTGGCAGTTGGAATATAATGTGGGGAAATGTGAGGTTATTCACTTTGGTAGGAAGAATAGAAGAACAGAATATTCTTTAAATGTTGAGAAACTATTAAATGTTGGTGTCCAGAGAGATTTGGGTGTCCTGGTACAAGACACACAAAAAATTAGCATGCAGGTACAGCAGGCAATTAGGAAGGCAAATGGCATGTTGGCCTTTATTGCAAGTGGGTTGGTGTACAAGAGTAAGGACGTCTTACTACAATTGTACAGGGCTTTGGTGAGACCTCACCTGTAGTACTGGGTACAGTTTTGGTCTCCTCATCTAAGGAAGGATATAGTTGCCTTGGAGACAGTGCAATGAAGGTTCACTAGATTAATTCCTGGGATGAGAGAGTTGTCCTATGAGGATAAGTTGAGTAGAATGGGTCTATACTCTCTGGACTTTAGAAGAATGAGAGGTGATCTCATTGAAACATATGAGATTCTAAGGGGGCTTGACAGGGGACAGGCTGAGAGGTTGTTTCCCCTGGCTGGAGAGTCTAGAACTAGAGGGCATTGTCATAGGATAAGGGGTCGGCCATTTAAGACTGAGATGAGGAGGAATTTCTTCACTCAGAGGGTTGTGAATCTTTGGAATTCTCTACCCCAGAGGACTCTGGATGCTGAGTCGTTGAGTATATTCAAGGATGAGATAGATACATTTTTGGACTCTAGGGGAATCAAGGGATATGGAGTTCGGGCAGAAAAGTGGAGTTGAGGTTGAAGATCAGCCATGATCTGATTGAATGGTGGAGCAGGCTTGAGGGGCCGCATGGCCTTTTCCCGCTTCTATTTCTTATGTTCATTGATGTGATGCCATGGTACAGATTCTCCTATGGTGGTGTGAATCTCTTGCCAAAGACTTCGGCTGATATCCTCCTCTAGTGGCATTCCTGCACCAGTTGTGCATTGCACACTCACCACTCTGAAGCTGCGGGTCTCCCAGCCATACCGACTCTTCAACCAGAATTTCATATACCACTCTAAAGCTGAGGAAGAGGGTCTGCTATTCACGTCTGTTGAGGGAGTTGGTTACTCCTGCCATTGCACGTTGGTCATTTCTGTGTGGTGGTGCTGAAGCCGCCTTGTCACTTGGTTCTTTTGGGTGATAGTTTCCCAGTTGAATGATTCTTGCTTAATGTCTGTCATGTTACTTGCTTGGCGGTGGTTTCCTGGTTATGTTTACTCTCTTAGCTAATCTCTTATTTCAGCGATTCTCTTACTGCTGGTCCCTTTGTCACTTGTCAGTCTGAATGGGGGTGTTTTCCTGTCAAGTGACTCTCTTGGGTGAGATCTTACATTGTTGAGGAGGGGGTCTCTGTCACTTAACTCTCTCTGAACGTTATGCCTGTCACATGGGTCTCACTGCGAGTGATATCCCTGTCACAGAACAATCAAGGGTGCGGGAAAATTTTTCAGTCACATGGCACATCCCTGTGGTCTCCATGGCTCTCATTGAAGATGGTCGCTCTACCACATAATAATTCCAGGTGGGAGGAATCTTCCATTCACATGAGGCTAGTTTCTCTGTTATATAACAATCCTGGGGGAGGACTCTTCCATTCAGATGGCACTGTAAATGGGTAGCCTCCTCCATGTGACTAAGGTTGCCAACTTTAGTTGGACATATTCCTGGAGGTGTCGCACATGACTTCCTTCCACCAACCGCCCTGCCCCCACAACCTGTCATTGGTTGCCCAACATGTCCATACTCGCAGTATACTAGCTTCCCGTGCCAAATTTAGAGTAAACATAGGAACATAGGACTCTTCATTACCCAATTGGATGATTCTGGACTGTCAAACAGCCTTTTTTCCCCATGTCTGATATTGTTATAACTAATGAACAAAAGTGTTCAAAAAAAATGTTTTTAAAACACAATTTTTTATTGCCCCTATCATTTTTCCCCTGGGTTGCTTGCAGCAGTGTCCTGGAGATTAGTCTTTAATTCCTGGAGACCTCAGGGCAATCCTGGAGGGTTGGCAACCCTACATGTGACTGATAGCTCTCCTCTTTTAGTTGCTGACATCCTTATCAAATCCTCTTTTAAAAAAAAACTGTCTGACCATCAGTCTTCAAAATTACAATTCCCCTCACGTATTAAAACTAGAATTACAAAAAAAAAAATCAAACAATATATATATAAAAAAATCTAAATCTCCTCCTGGCTGAGAAAACAGGTGAAGAGAACCAGAGGGAAGAGTGCAGGCGCAGAGGGTGCAGGCCTGAAGACAGCGTGAGAGCACCGTTCCTTCTCGCGTGGGACGGTGAAAAACAAAAATCAACGGTCGCAACAGGCGACCACAAACGAGGGAGCAGCTCCAAACCTCCTGTTAGTAAACGAGATATAGGGTTTCCTGTCCCAAGTACATTACCATTCAGGGTTTAGTTTACTTTATGCATTTTATTCACCAGTTAAAATGCCAGTTAATAGATATTCTTCATCAGGAGCTGAAGATACAGCACAACAACTGCGTTTACAAGATGGATAAGATTGGAAACTGTATGGAATCCCACAACAAACCATGTCAATCCTGCAATGACCATCGGTAGCAACAGCGGAGGAAGCGTCTTGGAATGTTTTACTACGTTAAAGGCGCTACATAAATGCAAGTTGTTGTTGAATGTTTCACAAGGTTGGGCCTCTCTCCACTAATTAGTGACAGCGTGTTGCCAATAGTGGTCTCTGCGCGGAGTGACTATTGACGACGCAGTCATCCTGCATTGTCGGTGGTGAAAAACTGACTATTGGCACTGCATCCTATCGTATCAGGCAACGGAACCCTGTGTGAGAACCTCTCTGGATACATCGAGGGCATCCTGAAACCCATCGTACAGGGAACCCCCAGCTTCTGTCGCTACACTACAGACTTCCTACAAAAACTCAGCACCCACGGTCCAGTTGAACCAGGAACACTTCTCACCACGATGGACGTCTCGGCACTCTATACCAGTACCCCCCACGATGACGGCATCGCTGCAACAGCTTCAATACTCAACACTAACAACAGCTAATCTCCAGACACCATCCTACAACTCATCCGCTTCATCCTGGATCACAACGTCTTCACCTTCGATAACCAGTTCTTTACCCAAACACACGGAACAGCCATGGGGACCAAATTCACACCCCAATACGCCAACATTTTCATGCACAAGTTCGAGCATGACTTCTTCACTGCACAGGACCTCCAACCAACGCTATACACCAGATACATCGACGACATTTTCTTCCCATGGACCCACGGCGAAGAATCACTGAAGAGACTACACGATAACATCAAGAAGTTCCATCCCACCATCAAGCTCACCATGGACTACTCCTCAGAATCGGTTTCTTTCTTGGACACACGAATCTCCATCAAAGACGGGCACCTCAGCACCTCACTCTACCGCAAGCCCACGGACAACCCCTCAATGCTCCACTTTTCCAGCTTCTACCCTAACCACGTCAAAGAGGCCATCCCCTAAGGACAGGCCCTGCAAATACACAGGATCTGCTCAGAAGAGGAGGAACGCGATGGACACCTACAGACGCTGAAAGGCGCCCTCGTAAGAACAGGATATGACGCTCGACTCGTCGATCAACAGTTCCGATGGGCCACAGCGAAAAATCACATAGACCTCCTCAGAAGACTAACACGGGACGCAACCAACAGAGTACCCTTCGTCGTCCAGTACTTCCCCGGAGCGGAGAAACTACGCCATGTTCTCCGCAGCCTTCAACATGTCATCGATGACGATGAACACCTCGCTAAGGCCATCCCCACGCCTCCACTACTCGCCTTCAAACAGCCACCCAACCTCAGACCATCGTTCGCAGCAAATTACCCAGCTTTCAGGAGAACAGCGTCCACGACACCACACAACTCTGCCACGGCAACCTCTGCAAGACATGCCAGATCATCGACACAGATACCACCATCACACAAGAGGACACCACCCACCAGGTACATGGTTCATACTCCTGTGACTCGGCCAACGTTGTCTACCTCATACGCTGCAGGAAAGGATGCCCCGGAGCATGGTACATTGGCGAGACCATGCAGACACTGCGACAACGGATGAACGGACACCGCGCAACAATCGCCAGACAGTCAGGGAACACTACAGCAGTCAAGGACATTCAGCCACTGATCTTCGGGTAAGCGTTCTCCAAGGAGGCCTTCAAGACACACGACAACGCAAAATCGTCGAGCAGAAATTGATAGCCAAGTTCCGCACCCATGAGGACGGCCTCAACCGGGATCTTGGGTTCATGTCACACTACACGTAACCCCACCAGCGAAAAAAAGTTATCTGTTTTTAATACAACGGGTCATTCTCTGTCTTTCTCTTCCTTTCGGATGTTTCTCTCTCTCTCTCTCTCTCTCTCTGTCTTTTGTTCTGGCCGTTTGTATATTTGGTGGTCCTGTAGGTAGCATCTCTCTGTCTGAACACTTTGATTGCCTTGACAAGGGGCAGTTGGAAAGATTATCTGTAATCACCAGGTATTGTTCTCTGACTATAAATGCGGTAACCTTCAAGGAATCCCACACTTCACCTGACGAAGGAGAAAGCCTCCGAAACCTTGTGATTTTCAAATAAAACTGTTGGACTATAACCTGGTGTTGTAAGATTCCTTACTATTTTAAATGGGTTAGTAGTGGAGATAATAACGTGGCAAAACGTGTGTTAACTGACCCTCCGCTTGAAATCACCGACAGTAATTCCTCTTTTTTTTTCTAATTCAATTTTCTCCCCTTTTCTTCTGAAGGTGTTGACTCCGTGCTGGGTTAAATAATTTCACTGGTGCTGGACACCATTTGGTACCTCACCCAAGTGGCCATTTTTCATCTATGAGAAAAAAATAGTTGAATGTCTGTTGGATATTTGACCTTGGACAGCATCACAACAACTACAATTTACTTTCGTTTTGAGATATACAGGGGTAGTAGATATTAAAAATTTACACTCCCCTTGTGGAGCATCATGTAGTGGTTAGACACATTGATAACTTGTGTGCAAAATTATTGTGCCCTGCAGGATTTTCCATCCATTAAAATTAATGGATGTTAAAAACCAGCAGGGCACATTGACCTCATGCTTAAATTCCTGATTTATACTCCCACTGCACGAAGCTCTGCAATAGGAGTGTGAGTTTGTATAATCTACCCTATAATAATGTGTATGAAAACTATTCACTGCTGGTCATATTAGAAAATTGATGCTAGTGTTTCAGATTACTGACTCTTCATAGTTCATTATTGATGGCACTTTGTCAATAGAGTGACTCTTGACGGCAGCTCTCTGTCAAATTATTTTCTTGATGGCTTCGTTGAATGACTCCTGATGGTGGTCTCTTAGTCACTTTACTCTGTATGGAGGCTTCCTTCCCATCAGGTGACACTCTTGATGGAAGCTTGATTACATCATTGAAGCAATTTCTTTGTAATGAACCTCTCTCTGGACATCCTCCCAACTCAGGGTTTTTACTGAAGTAGTCTTCCTGTCACATTGCTCCTGCTAAGGCTGTCACATAACAATCGGAGGTGGTGGATAGGAATAATGTCTGAGAATAGTCTCCCTGTCACTTCAATTATGAAGTGGGGATGGGGTCTTGCAATTGCATGCCACTTTAAGGGGTGGTCTCGATATAACCTGACCATGGCCTTCCTTCTTAATCTTTAACACTCTTACCAAATTTTGCCAAAAAATATTGTCCTTCACACTCCTAAACTATTTCCCTCTCACAAAATAGAATTCCATCCTCACAAATTAAAACCAAGAAAAATAAATTTAAAAATATTTAATAAAGATGCAATGGTGGAATCATTACTTCAAACTGTCTATAAACTGCTGTGGGGACTGAGTGTGAAAAGAGAGAGAGTGAGCAAACAGAGAATACAAGACCTGAAAGAATGCGAGAGAAGAGAGTGAGAGAGGAAAGGGCAGTTCGGGAGAGCTGGAGAAGTGAGTGCAGAAGAGAAGAATGCAATAGAAGAAAAAGTGGGAGAAGAGATTGTGGAAGGTAGGAGTGGGTTAGGGAGAAAGTGGGAGAGGAGAGAGTCCATCATACGCATGTGATAAAGAAAAATAAGTCCTGCAGCCACCAGATCGAAAATATAACCTTTTTATTAACCCCAATCGCAAGTTTTTCTTGTGGAATAATTGTAATTTACCATTAAGAGTTTGTTTTTTGATATGTTGTGATATGTTGCTATCAAGGCAAGATTTTTTGTTACAGATAAAATATTTATGACTATTTCAGGGCGGACTGAAGCTGTGTGACAAGACAGGTGAGAGAGGAAGACTGCAGTGCGTTACAGAATAAATCATGGCAGACTAATAAATTTTACAGACTAGAAATTACTGTTGGCGATATCAGCGGAGAAACACCAAAACTATTGTATGCCTATGCTTTGTCCGCTAATTTAATACAAACCAGTTTACTTTAAATGTGTTAATATGTGGAGAGGTGAGCAACAAGCAGCAGTTATTGACCTGGAGCCTTCTTATCAGCAATTAAAGTCTGATTGGCCTCACCCTTTGTTTACTTAAGAGTGCTTAGGATTTGTGCCACCTTAGCAGCAGAATAATATCTTTACTCAAAAGGTGATAAATGTTTGAAACATTCTCCCACATAAGGTAATGAATTAAAGATGTTGGAGACATTCATAGGGCCAGAAATTGCTGGGAAAATAACGTTGCATTAATGGTGTTCGCCATTATTAATTTGTAAAAAATCCAACAATTTATGTTGCAAAAGAGATACGCAGTCAGTTTTGATTCTCCACAAATTGCTGGATGATTTGCGCTGCTCCACCATTAGCCTCGTCAAAACCGAAAAAATTACCTTCTTACTGTGAGGGCCCCATTGAAGTTAATTGCAATCATGAAATTGCTGGATTGACTTCGTTAATGTGGAGTATCCTTACTGCAGCCATTTAGACCTGGTAGTTCATGTCATAAGGACCGTGTCAAAGGTGTGATTTATGGTCCTCAAATGACAATCTTGGAGGCCTAGAAAGAGAACAATGAGGCTATGGAGTCTCTCTTTAGCAGGTAGTGAATTGTTCCTAAGGGTTTCTTATGCCTTAAATCTGTCTCAGGAAGCTCTTTTGTGATATCCTTTGCCATCCACACTCCTGCAACTGTTTGAAGCTGATAATTTCAGTACACAACTATTTTGACACTCAAAAGAGGGTGAAAGCAGTGAGATGGCGTACCGACTTGGTGTTACACTGTTCCTGATGTTAATAAACAACCTGGGAGAGGAGCAGAGCGTACAGGCCTGTCGGGTGAGGCGCCATGGCCGAAGGCTGACCAGAACTATTAGCCCCCTCAGAGAGTCTACAGGGAGAGAATGTCCTTCAAGACAATGTCAGTGGAGCTCGGCCTGAGAAGGCTGCATTTCATCAAGGAGCCAATGGGACACCTCTGTGACATCCTAAAAGAGGGCCTGCAGCCACACTCTACCTCCCCCAGGGCCTGGTCAGTGGCCATGAAGGCAACGACAGCCCTCAATTTTTATACATGTGGTTCCTTTCAGGCAGGCATCAGTGACATCTGCAACATTACCCCGGGCGGCACGAGAGCTTGCATTCAACAAGTCACGGATGCCATAGTCCGCAGGGCATCGGAGTTCATCGGATACGACAGGTCACTAGTGCAGCAAAGGGAGAGGTCCATCAGCTACCTCAGAGTGCAGGGGATCATCAATGGAACGCACGTGCTGCTGAAGGCACCACCTGATGAACCTGTGACATTCATAAATAGGAACAGTTACTATTGATTGAATGTGATGATGGTCTGCGATGCCCAACTGCGCATCCTGCAGAGCAGCGGGGAAGTGCTCATTATGCCTTTGTCTTTGAGACGCTAACGTCCATGGCTTGTTCTCTCAGGCCCTGCCAATTTTGTGGCTGACTGAGAGGAGGCGCGTGCGTCTTGCGCAGATCCAGAGGGGCCAAGAGTTGGAGAGGAGGGTGGGCTCCTGGGGGGATCGTGGGGAATTTGATCACGGTCAAGTGTTCACCCCCCTGGCACGATGGGTCGAATGGCCTCCTGTGCTGTGTCATTCTATATATCAGCAACCTCACTGTGCAGCTTGGGGACAGGAGTGCCGACACCATTTCGCCTGCACTCCTCAGCGCAGGTGCTGATCCACCTTCGTGGGATCTAGCACTTATGAAGGGAAATGCTCCAAGATCCAAATTGCTAACAAAGATTTTCCCTTTTCCAACTTAATCTGTTTTTTCTTTAGACACATTTGTAAAGCAATCACAATATTTGAGTCGCTGAATTGTGAAGAAATCATAAAATGAGCTAAAACCACACAGCCTACTGGCATAGAGCACTAGAGAGCACATCACTGCTTGTCCGATCAAGAAAACAGTCACCAGTTGCTGAACTGACAAGTGTAGGTTTGAGCTCTCATTAGATAGTCATGAGGTACCAAAATCTCCTTTCAAGCAGTATGGCGAGCAGCAAACTAATCATAAAATCTCAGTCTATTGCCACCATTGCTTTGATCACTGCACTGGTACACAGTCTCATGTTGAACGGTGGTTTGAGAAGTTGAATGGACAGAGTTTGAGTTTGCTTCTCTGGAACCCAATCATGCTAGACAACAAGCCCTGGCTGTGAGCCTGTATTCAAATCCATCGCTGTGTACCAGGCTTAATCACAAAATGCTTGATCCAGTTCCTCTTGTGGGAGGTTTTGGTAAAGAGGTATGCCCACAATGAACCTGACAGCAGCTGTAGAGTATCTGAAGGATGGTCAACATTGGCCAGAGCCATTCCTCCCTGTAACTCACTTGCTTTTTCTACCATAACCATGTACATCAATGTGTGATGTTATCTGAAGCCAAGTGGGAAGGATTCCAGCCCGAGCTGACAGGTCCATTCCCCTGGTTCTATTGGTCAGTCAGCTAGTCTACCTAGCTCAGTTATCAGATTACTGAGTCTGCCACAGAAGCTGACTTGGTTTTGAACTTCCAGTGCCAAGCATGTCATCTTGGAGGAACTTTGACCCCAAAGAAACCCCACTACTTCTCTCTCAAGGATAGTCACTGGTCAGACATCTGACAAGTGTGGGGTTGACAACAGCATGGACACACGTTGCATTTCATTGATTGGTGGTTTCACCAGTTGAAAGTGTAGAGGCTGAGCTGCTTGGTCCTCTGCTACCCAATCATGTTAGACACTGAACCCTGCACTTAAGAGTGTGTTTTCAAAACTGGTATAGTGTACCAGGCTTATTCCCCAAGTGCTTGATCTAGTTCTTCATTTGAGCGGATATGGCAAAGTGGCATGTCCACTGAGTCTTTCTCCAGGTACGCAGCCTGATCTTTGCTCTCAGATGGTCCAGAGGCAGACCTTCTGTTGCACAGTAACCAAATGGGACAAATACTCCTTTACAATTAACATAGTCAAGATCCCTCAAGATGGAGGAAAAATCTGCAAAGTCAAGATGACAGAGAAAATTGATAATTGTTCCTAAGTTACATTCAGTGTTTTTTCCTTTGAGATAAAGGGAAATCTTCTTGTGACCCAGTAGTTGTTTTTGACCTTAAAACAACAATGCAGAGTCCATTGTCATGTCATTGGAATTAAATATTCAATATGGATGTGCATAATACCAGCATTAGAAACAAATTTTCCAGTTCACAGCATCATTGTACCCAGAAGAATTCTATCCAATGAGTGACAAGAGGATTTAGTAAAAATAATTCTCTTTAACTAACACCAAGTACTTTGTTGAAATCAATTAACTCCACAGATCAATGAATGAGCAAAGACTCAATAAAGCTTTTTTCCATCCTTCAGTTTCAAAATACTGGAAATATAGACTACCCGCCCTTCCAGCTTATCTAACTATCAATAATAGATTGATAATCATTCAGCCAAGTGTAAAATTTAATTTTTTCCTCTCTTCTGAAGGGTATGACTTATGCTGGGCTATGATTCAATAGTCACCAACCTTCATATATGAGTCAAGAGGTTGAGTTATTCAATCATAGAACCGATTATATGTCTCAGGCTACCTCTATGTCCTTGAAGTTAACATAGCTTAAAGTTCTGCCCCTGTGCCCATAAGGTTGGCTAGTACCTGATAGTCCTGCACTTGGTCTCTGGAGCATAAGAACAGGATTAGGCCATTTAGACCCTCGAGCTTGCTCTATCATTCAATTAGATCTTTTCTCGATATATATTAATGACTTGGGCTTGGGTTTACAGGGCACAATTTCAACATTTGCAGATGACACAAAACTTGGAAGTGTAGTGAACAGGGAGGAGGATAGGGATGGACTTCATGAGGACACAGACAGGTTGGTGGAATGGACGGACATGTGGCAGATGAAACTTAATGCAGAGAAGTGCGAAGTGATAAATTTTGGTAGGAAGAACGAGGAGAAGCAATATAAACTAAAGGGTACATTTTTAAAGGGGGTGCAAGAACAGAGACACCTGGGGGTATATGTGCACAAATTGCTGAAGGTGGCAGGGCAGATTGAGAAAGTGGTTAAAAAAGCTTTATTAATAGAGGCATAAAGCACAAAAGCAAGGAAATTATGTCGAATCTTTATAAAACACTGGTTCGGCCACAATTGGAGTATTGTGTCCAATTCTGGGCACCGCACTTTAAGGACGTGAAGGCCTTAGAGAAGGTGCAGAAAAGATTTTCTAGAATGGTTCCAGGGAAGAGGGACTTCAGTTATGTGGTAGACTGGAGAAGCTGGGGTTGTTCTCCTTAGAGAAGAGAAGGTTGAGAGGAGATTTGATAGAGGTGTTCAAAATCATGAGGGGTCTAATCAGAGTAGATAGAGAGAACCTGTTCCTATTGGCAGAAGGGTTGAGAACCAGGAGACACAGATTTAAGGTAACTGGCAAAAGAACCAAAGGCAACATGAGGAAAATCTTTTTTACGCAGCAAGTGGTAATGATCTGGAATGCACTGCCTGAAAGGGTGGTGGAGGCAGATTCAATCATGGCTTTCAAAAGGGAATTGGATAAGTACTTAAAAGAAAAAAATTTGCAGGTCTACGGGGAAAGATGGGGGCGTGGGACTAGCTGGATTGCTCTTGCAGAGAGCCAGCATGGGCTTGACGGGCTGAATGACCTCCTTCTGTGCTGTAACCATTCCATGATTCTAGATCATGGCTGTTCTGTACCTCAACTCCAATTACCCGCTTCAGCTCCATGTTCCTAGATACCCTTACCGTAAAAGAAAATCTATCTATCTCAGTTTTGTGACTTTCCTCCTCAAACCTGCGGGCCTCCAGCAACCACCCCCAAATTTTCATCCCATTCCAAGCAACAGGCTGCAAGTAGCAGCTTTGGCGGAGGGGTCCGCTAGGTGTGCGTACACAATCATTTTAGAACACCACAGTCCACTTTGAAATGTATGTCAACTCCTGGGACATCTGCAGTAGAGTGCTCCTCCCCACTGCCAAATGTCCAAAGGGCTTTCAGATGCTTAGACTGCTGCCAGAGGGTTCCAGCTTTGGCATGATTGGGGATTGATCAGAGAAAACCAAGCAGCAGGACAATCTTTTGGGACCACGCCACAAAAACGCAAACACACGCACGCGTGCACACACCTCTGAGCACTTAAAATCTTCCTTCCCTTCCTGAACAAAAAGACAAATCGTGGGTGGAAAAAGTGTTAGTCAAACCAGAATTGTCTGGAATCTTTTACTGCAGGGGAGAAAACAACTCCAATAAAAGGTTATGCTTTGAAAAATGCACTGTACTGAGATGGTATTTGTCCTGCTGGTGGGAAAATTGCATTTTTCTGAAACACGCAGCATGTGGTTCAACACTTGGCAAAGAAATGCATTTGTGAATTGACTATTAAAATGTACAGTTGTTTAAAAATTTCATACTCCCCTTTAAATGCCTAAATTACACAGCAGGGCAGCCAGCCTGACTCCCTCTAAAGAGATTTAACACAGACTGACAATATGATTGGTAACTGCAAGGAATTGGCAAAGAGTCAGACCACTCCAGCTCCACCCAAGGCTTCGAACACCCTACTTATCTTGCCTTATGTGCTCTACTTGTGTTGTGACATTAACTAATTGGAAAATGACTGACTATATTTACATAAAACAGGAGAAGATTCCATTAAGAACCCCTTTCATTATATGGCCAGATCTTTTTTCTGCTTTCTTTGAAAGCTTGCTACAAGTAGACTATAGATAGAAGTCAGACATTCAGTTTCCGCTGCACATCATTCTAATTGTGGGCAATGTCATCTTTGTGGAAACTTATGCTTGGGATTCCAAAACCTGTGTATTGAAATGGTTACTCTGTTATATTGGACTGGGAGGTATGGCAGAAGATATTTTGAAATCTTTCTGTGTGTCATTCAGTTTCTCAACTTGCTGCATTATTCCCTCATCTGGACCTTTAAGCTTAGAAACTGCACTACACTTATATCCTCTCACGAACGTTTAATGAGTTTTTACAAAATTACTTTCTCTGCTATTTTAACAGGTGTTAAATGCAGCTCAAATCACTTCAATGAACCTGAACAAAATCAGTAACTCAGAGCAGCCACGTCAACCAATGTGGATTAAAGCAGAGTATGTGGCAGTGGAGGGGAACCATGACACAAGATTGAGAAGACCAGACTATAACAATGAGAGATTTGCTGCAAACCATCAGCACGTGCAGGGTTGAGATTGTGATCCTGAGGAATGAGACCAGGAACTCAGCCGGGAATCTTGGGAAACTGACTGACAGTGTTAGGATTTACCCAATATGCCCCACAAAGTGAGCTCCGAATCTGTGCCCAAATAGCAGGAGTGGTGACAAGCTTGATGTTTCCTCACAGGCCGAATAATAAAAAGTGGATGAATCACTGCAGCTTACTCTTGTGTCTCCTAGCAGCTGGTTAAACAGTAACATTGAAAGGGGAGGGGGGTTGGAAGCTAATCAGCTACTCACTCACTCGGAGATGGAGGCATGGCCTGGGTGGGAGAGGAAATAGAACCTACAAAGGGAAAAACAGAAGGACTATAACATTTATATAATGACCATGGAAGCTGCTGGATCATAAAAACCCAACTTATCCTTTAGTGAAGGTAACCTGGCACCCTTACCTGGTCTGGTCTGTACATGATTCTAGTTGCACGCTATGAGGTGCCCTAGCAAGTTTTAGTTGCAAAATGTTGCTATGCCCACTACCATATCCTCAAGGTAGCTAGGGGTGTGCAATAAATACAGCCTTGCCATCATCCACATCTGCAACAAGAGGTAGTAAAGTTGAATTATACCTAGTAAAAGGGAGTCAGCGTCTTCAGGAAGGCAGGTGAGCGTAAAGAACATGCTGAGAGTACAAATATCAACCAAAAACTACCAGCAGCCTCCAGTACTACTGACCTACTTGCTGTGGAGGGTCTCAGTCCAACTCAACTATTGGGAAGTGTTTGTTGTGCCCTTTATTGCTCAATGACTACAGTACAACTGATCAAATAGGCATAAAATAACTAGCATTAGAGCAGTTAGCCAATATTTCTCCAGGAACAATGGCACTTTGAATTAGCAAGATTCATCTAGCTATAAAGGACTGCCAAAGATTAGCTTAGCCTTCCCCCATACTGGGATGGTTAGAAATCAGAGGTCAGAGCTCCAGCAGAGATCATTTCTACCAGCTGTAGCCACACAAGGAAAATTCCACCTGCCAAATGGCAACTCCCATGGCTGCTTGCCTCCTGATACATCTGCAATTTGTTATGCATCTATTCCTTGTATTTAAATTACATGGTCAATAAATCTCGATTCAAAAAAAAGTTTAAAAAAATATGGAGAATTATGCTGTGTTGAAGAAAGGCAAGTTCGTAAAGCAACAAAAATGAAGTTGCAAAGTGTTCTGAACAACATCGCCCCTTTCTGCCCCACCCCCAGTTTAAAAAGTAACCTCCTCAAGTTTCAACCAGCCTGCTGACAGAGAATGGTGTAGAAAGTTTGCTGGGTTCCATGGGACCAAAGGGTAGACTACAAAAGACCAAAGAAGTACACTGCATAGGAGTGGCCCATTATGGCTGCATCAGTTCTTTGCAGGAACAATACGAAAACATTCGAGGAGGACAATAGCATCAGGCCGTCAGAGTTTAAGAGGTACAAAAGAGTTCTGGTCCTAGCAGGACCAATGAGAGCACACGAGCAAGAAACTTGAATGTGTTCAGTTGCTACAGGTCTTCTGAGAAGTAACAGCTTGAGCAAGAAGCCCTAGGAGGTAAGATGTACTGGGGTCTATTGGAGCTGCTCCATCAAAAGGATTAAACTCCAATACGTACACACAAACCCTAAAGCTTACTTTTAAAAAGGTGCTGATTCATGCAGGGAGATACTTCCATGTGTGCGAGGTGCTCTTGAGAACTCAACTACGTTACCATTATTAATTGTGAACCTAGATAACGAGGGCTGGCCCATATTTTACTGTTGAGGCATCACAATAAAGCCAGACTTCCGTCACCAACTTCCTAGCCAATGCAGACCCTGGCTAACACAAGGTAACTAAGAGTTAGAAGCAGGACCTTACTTGGGCGCCATTAGGGGCAGCTGTGAACTGTTTTTTTTCAAATGTACTTGGTCTGGCACAAATACAAAACACAGAAAAGCTGGTGCAATTAATTTTTAATACAATATTAAACAGTAACATGTGAGATGTCAATTTTTATATACATTCTATTGATCAGACATTGAAGCCAATGTATTAAGCAAAAAATCCAAAAGAAATTTTACAAGTAAAAATAAATACTGAGTTTAGGACCAGACAAAAACTCCACAGCCAAACTTCCATTTCTGTCTAAAAGATTTAAACATGTAAATTTAATCCAGTAGAATACTTTCACCTTTAATCACAATCCTCAAATGGTATAAAAGGGAGTTCTCTGTCCAGTAATCAGCATCTCTCCGTTGTCCCCTGTTAATGTGTTTACTACTACTGATTAGAGGCCAGGAATTGGCTCTTTCTAGTACTTGCTTCACGTTCAAATCAAATTCTTCTCTCTGCAACCAGTGTTAACCCAGTTAAAATATTTGATTTGAGCACAAACATCATGATCACATCGCTGACAGCATTTTCAAGCCTTATATAAATGCAGTTTGATTCATATCACACAGAGTGAGTGCGTCACAAGATATCTGCTCCAAGAGGTAGTAAAATGCACAGCACGCAGAAACAAGGGGTAATTGAGACATACCAATAAGTGCATTGAACTCAATAGAATACACTTCCTTTTAACCTGGCCTCTACTTTGCCATCTATGGAGGTTTGGTATCTAGATACATAGGTAGCATATACCAAAAGTTCAAATCTCTACAGCAATTCAGCAAGTGACTTTTTTTTTAAAAAGTCTACTGTATTAAAACCTGGATTAGGTATGCTCCTCACTACAATAGATCTCCATATTCATAGAAAAGGTTTTGTTAATTAATTGTTTGAAAGGAAACAGACACAAAATGGTTTAATATCCATTCTTTGCATTTACCAGTAGGTCAGAGGGCCAGGATACATTATCCAGGTATAAGTAGTCACGAGAAAGTTGTGCATGAGTGTTCAAACCATAACCCAGGAAGATCTCCCTGCTCCACCCAAATATTATGATTCAGCCTTATACCAGCTATTTTGCAGAATGCAATACATTTTGCCCCAGTTGTGAAAAGCAGCCAGCAGCAGTACAGCTTAAAGAGCCTGTATGGATGAAGCAGTCAGTCAATAAGAAACTTTGAGACCCTCAGCATTGTTCATCCTACCCAAATTACAAGGGAGCGAGGACAAAAAGGAGCAGAGTAACCCTCTCCAGGGCCTCAACTCAGCCAAGTTAAATCCGAAACTTAACAATGCTTCAATTACCTTTGATGGACAAATTTGGAACATTCTTAAATAGACTACCAATTGAGAAGTATCCATCTTGAGAGATGGAAACGAGCTCTGCTGCACAATGTTAGTAATAAAGGCCACAATGAAGCTCAAGCCTAAAACATCTTGCTTTCCCAGCTCAGTGACAACAATATAGAAGTAGCAAGGCAACAAAAGGGGATAAAATAATTTAAAATTTTCCTTAGCAATTGAAACAGGAAAAAAAAGATTGGTTACTCACCCTAGGCAGTGTGGTCATAGTTTGTTATACAGTGTAGGCAAGATAACATCCAATTTGGGGAAGTGTGTGGAAAGAGAAAGGATAATGCTTCAGACTTGCTCCTTCAAATCTCTTTACCAGGGACTCTCATTATCTTTCATTGGCTCAATTACATAGCTGACTCCCAGGTGACCAGTCTCTGTTCTTTGACTTTAAATGTCCTGTGTCCCCAATGACAAGAACAGAAAGAAACCGCTACAGGATTAGAGGAAGCAATATTATTTTGGATCCAGACACTGTAGAATTCCTCCCCTCCTTTCTGGGTATAGAGAAAAATGGAACAACAGACAATCGTTTTACATCAGGAAATGCTTCCTATGGTCAAAAGATATTAAAATGTTGAGTTACCCATGAAAAGGGGGAATAGAACGATCACACGAGATTCCATTAGAAATATCTGTTCAATAATTGACTGTACTGAGGACTTCCAGTTAATCATTTTTAAAAACAAAACATTTCAAAATCCAGACCTTGCAATAATATTATAATATCTGCTCTCATCAGAAATGGAAGCTGGATCACAAATTTCCATTTCTAAAAGAGTGCAACTTTCCACACACAATGTACAGAATCCAATTTCCAGTCTTCAGTTCCCTTCTTAAGGCAGGTTTCAAGGTTCTGCCTTTGCTTTGCATGAGCTTGGTGCAGTTGTATGGAAGCTCGGTAATGATTTCTAGGTTAGGCTGGCGTTGGAACTACTGGTGCCACTGTTGCGTTTCTGCAGCGATTTGACAGCGCTCGGTACCTGGAGTCCTGTTTGCACAATAAAGCTACCACACCAGACCTGAGGAAAGGGGAAAACACGGGGCACAAACATTAAACATGCAACAAGATGTCACAAGGAACTTTATTTGGGGCGGGGGAAGAAGGGAGGGAGGGAGGGAGAAGAGCTGTGGCCACCCATGGGAAGTTTGGGACAAATTGGGGAGATGACCAAAGTATGTTTTGAGGAGGTTTTTGAAAGAAGTGGAGAGATAGAAAGACAAACAAGTTTGGAGAATTTCAAAGTGCAAGGTGGAAGTGGTGACCCAGTCATCATTTCTACAAATTCACATTTGTGGAATTATTTGAACTGATCAAAGTTTCATTAAAGAGAAAGGAAATTCTAAGGGGAGTTTTACTTTTTCAAAATGTTCTGTCAACATTCATGTGAAAAAAGTTAGAAAGTAGGTCAACTTTTCTGCCCCAATGGAGTTCCATCTTTGTGGGTCTCCCTTTAGAGCAATTGCAGTGACATCACCAATGGGAAGGAGCTGTCTCCGTTAATTTTAACCGGGGCTCCAACTTCAGGCAAGCTAGACAATCTGAAGCCACGTGACCACGCAGAAACAGATTACGAACAAAGTGCACAGAGCAACCAGCTATGATAATATACCTGGTCACTTTTCCCTTTTAATTTAGTTGAGCAAATATTCAGAGGGAGCATACAAAGTGAAGAATTTGATGTTGACTAGTACTGAAAGATAGTGCAACACACTCACCATGAAGGCAGGGAGGATAGGTTGTGTGAACTTTGTCCTAAATGAATGAATCAGCTGCTTACTTTTGGCATTGTAGAATGACAGATGACCTAAAACAATACATAATGAAAAACTTTAGAAATCGCTTCAAAATCAATTAAAATGACTATCTCCAACTCTTGAATTCAAACCACTGATCTCACTCCTCCAAAACTTTTGACTCTTGATAGAACCTCTAGGAGTTGCACAGAAATGGTGTGCAATAATCATCCCTCTGATTTTCTATTCCATTGCTCAGAGCCTCATCCTCTCTCTCTTCTTCCACACCCCCCCTCCATCCCCGCAATGACCTCTCAATATAGGGAAGCGGGCACAAAACTGCATCTCATCATTTTCATGCCAATAACATTAGTGTGTGGTCTATACTGATCAAAAGACACAGAATGCTCTGGGTGGAGTATGTCTCTACATTATCCCTTAATACTGTCTATACCAGCCAGTATTAGGTGTACTTCAAAAGATCCCTGCCAATTTTTCTCCTTCACTTAACTCTTCTCCCCCCCACCACCAGTTGCATTACTGCTATATTATAAAGTGCAATCTAACTGAACGTAGCCAATATGCAATATAAGATAGCCACATTTGGATGGTGAGTCTATGCTGGGTCATCAGCTGCAAGTCAATTACTTCATCAAGGTCTTACAGTTAGTGTCATTTTATAATTATACTATTCCTGGAGCTCTTATTGTATCAACATCTGATCTACACACCTTGAACAGGGGTCAGCAAAATGTCTGAGCCAAGGATACATATAGAGCAAAGCAAAGGAAAGGGGAATTCATCCCCACTAGGAAAGAAGTTGAAATGAAAGATGCTATCCCAGTTTACAGTACGACAATGGTGTCATTCACACTGCAAAGACATTGGAAAAAGAAAGTATCTGCATTCATATAGTGACTTAGCATATCCACAGTACAATCCAAAGTGCTTCACATCCAACGAATTGCTTTTCAAGTGCAGTTATTATGTAGGCAATTCACATAGCATAAATTCACAAACCATAAATGAGCTATGTGACACGTTTTTGGTATGGTGGTTGGTCAAGGAGGAATGTTGGCTGAGACACGGAGAGCTCCCCGCTTGTCTTCAAATGGTGTCATAGGTGTACGTCCACCTAGCTGACAGATCAAGGACATCTAGGCTCAAATCCAACAGATTGTTGGCATGACACTCTCCTGAAAATAATTTGGGCAGTCTAAATCCAGTGCCTTGTGGGCATTAAACTGCCTAATTCAGCACCAATTGGCAATCTCACTAGGATGCCACAAGATGGCTGGTATGGGAAATAGAAAAGGCAATACAATGTTGCAGTAGACTGGTGCTCTCTGAGGTTGAGTTGATGTATTTGTTGGGATAGAGGAAGCTTTACATTGCATCTGGCTGTGCTATAGCTGACCTGGGTACCTGAAATAGAAAGAGTTGCATTGCTCAGCACTGACATCTCTCACCTTGATGTGCACAAAGAAAATTGTCCAGAAAGCAGCTCATGTTTCATTGGCTGAAAAACAAAAGGTCAATTTCCATACCCAACAAAAAGTTCAGATTTGAAAGTTTGATATTGTTGCTCAATCCAAGTCAACCTTTGATTCAAAAATAATGCCCAAATTAGGATGGGTTCCTGCTAATGAACAAATCCATTAAATCTTTCAGTTCTTCCTGATGAAAGGTCATGGGCCTCAGATGCTGCCTGACCTGCTGAGAATTTCCTGGATTTTCTGTCCTTTTATTTTGAACCATTTGAAAGCTCCCTGTATGCACATACACCTGACTAGAAATTGCAGCATGAAAGACTGACAGCTCCAGATGTACTGGGTCTGATCACCAAGAAACAGGAGGGCAGGCAGGGAGAGCCAGAGCATTGCTAATCAGGTGAGAAGAGGCAAATGCAATCTGCTTTAATCCTCCCTCAGTGTTTCACCCAAGTTGCTGGCTTTTGTAATCCACTGACAAGTAAATTGCGTTACACTCAAAACAATTAAAAAATTAAATAACAAATAACAGCACGTCTTAGATTGTGTTATATCAGGAACATGATTTGAGTCCTTCAACTAGGCCCTAATTAATGGAACCAAATTCTGCAAACTTCTAACAGGTGGAAAGATTTTCCATTCAGCAGGATTGAGCTACGACACTGAGAAATGATGCGTATGATGAAGAATACCTGGGAGTGATTACTAGGCTGAAATCTAATCCAGAGACAGATTAGCCTTGAAATACCTCAAGTATATCTTATTTGTGGGTTGAGTCTTTTTAACCCTTATTAACCCAATTTAATGCCTTTCAGTGTATTTAGCTCTCTATGCCATCACCAAATTATCTCAAGAAGCTTGAATGCCCGTAGTTGACCTAAAAATATAACTGACTCAAGTCGCAATGCTGTGACACTCGCTTGACAGAAATAGCAGCCTTTGGAACTGCCTTTAACCACAGATCAATTGCAAAGATTTGGATCACCTTAGCTCAGTTGGTAGCACTCTCATCTGAGTCAGATGATTGCGAGTTCAAACCTCATTCCAGGATTTCAGCAGATAATGTAGACATACTCCAGTGCTGAGGAAATACTGCATTGCCGTCCTTTGGATGAGACATTAAAGTGAGGGCTTGCCTGCCTGTTTTGGTGGACATAAAAGATCGAATGGAACTACCTAAAGAACAGGAAGTTCGCATTGTGTCCTCTCTGAACTACCACCACCTATTCATCTCACTTGTTTGTGGGACCTCAGTAGGCACAAAACAGCTACCACATTAACCCACTTAACAGCAACTGCACAATGTGATTAATTGTACACAGTAACACAAGGAGTAGTTGAGACAAATAGCATAGATGCATTCAAGGGGAATCTAGATAAGCTCATGAGAAAGAAACGAATAGAAGGATATGCTGATTGGGTTAGATGAAGAGGGTGGGAGGAGGTTCGTGTGCAGCTTAAAACCCTGACAAAGACCAGTTGAACCGAATAGCCTGTTTCTGTGCTGTAGACCATGTAATTCTATGTAACTTGGGATGGTTCTGAGAGATGCAATAAGGTGCTTTATAAATGCAACATCTTTCTTTCATGGCTTCTGAATGGATGATGGGATGTTGGAGGCATAGAAGAAGTTATTCAATATTTAAACATTAAATTTAAAAAGTAAAAAAAAAGTTAAATTTAGGCAAGAAATAATGTAGACTAAAACATGAAATTTAGGAGAATGAAAGAATGAAGAGGAAACAGAGCAAAGAGCTGAAGCAATAACTGGAATTTAGTTGAGATTCTTTAAAGTACTCAGACAGTAATAAATAAATCAATACATTAATGTTTGACCCCTCATGCACTGGGGCTGAAAAACAGTAAAGGAAAAAGTTGATCCATGGGGTATATGACCACAGTAGTTAAAAGTTTTAGATTCAGTCCTTACATTAAGGCTTCTGCGTATCCCTTAATACCCTTGGTTCACAGAAATCTATCAATCTCAGATTTAGAATTCACTATTGAGCTAGCATCAACTGCTGTTTGCAGAAGAGCTTTTCAAACCTCTCCCACCCTTTGCGTGTAGAAGCTCTAAATGTTAGGCTATGTCCCCTAGTTCTAGTATTCAAGTATGAGAGACCTCCAAAAACAGTTACAAATGTCTCAGCAGCCACAAGCAATAATCCAGCTACTAACCTGTAAATTCTGCAAGGTCCCTTGAAATAGTGCTGGTGGGGGTCCTCCAGGCAATCTAAGACACGTTCAGATGGTCGGGATTAAGACTGTGCATTGAGTTGAGCGTTAGACACCATTTTGGGACTTATCACTTTGAATCGGCGTTGCACACTGATTGTATCCATTTTCTCCTTACTTTTCATGCTTCCAGCATTCAGTATTTGTGCATGCGCTAACTCCTATACCAAGATGGGCGCCCGGTGCACGTCATGCTGGAAATGTGCACGTGCTAACTCCTATACCAAGATGGGCGCCCGGTGCAAGTCATGCTGGAAATGTGCATGTGCATCCAAGACGCCATCTTGGATGTTGGAGAGGCCGTCTAGCGTCGAAACAACGTGCGCTACAGGGCCCAATTTAGTGCCCCGTGTACCTATTGCAACCAGGTTGGGGAACAGTTTCTAGCTCTCTGCCAATAGTGGCCTAAGCTAATGGTAGGAAATGCACAAAATTTTCCTGTGGGAGCTACTTGGCATTCATGCGTCAATAAAGTAATCATATCATTGACATCATCAATATACTATGTCATCAATATTACCTAACAAAGTTTGAATGAATATTGAACAAATTCAGCACTCAGAGTTCAACCCATGGACCCACAGTGTAAATGTTGACTATTCCTTGTTTTAAGGAGATAAAGAATCCCAATACCTTCACTGTAGTTACAATAAACTCCAATTCTCTCAGGTACTGAGATGTCCAGGACTTTGGCCTTGTTGTTGTGCTTGGCGGTGAAGCTGACTTGCAGCCAGTTATTGAGGTGAAGACACCAGGAGGCACTTGTCTTTCCCAGTTGGTCAAATTTGCCTATAGTCCTGTAGGCCACACCTACAATGAACGCCTTGCTGTCCCTTTCAAATATAACCTCCCAGTAATGCTGTCCACTGTCAATTAGAGTATCCCCTGTGGAAAATAAAAGTGAGAACTATTACTAAACAATGTTAACAGTTACATTGGCTTTGATCCATATGAAATATTTCACATTTCAACTGAAGGAACCTCAAATCTGTTTACTGTAGCTGCATATGCTCCCACAAGCAAAAACTGTATTATTCACATTTATCATTGAAACAATGATCACAAATCATAACTGAAACAGGATCTGTTCAGGAAATTTTTCCTCGACTATTACAACAATCCTACCAAATCCTGAATAGCACATTTGATTTAAAAATAATGTCCACTTTACAGCATTACAGCCACCTAGCTCTAGAATTGGGAGTCAGCAATTTAAAAATAAACCCATCAGCATCTCAACCTAGACTGCAGGAGGAAACAATGAGCAGATCTTAATGAGGCCAGTAAATTAAGTATTGGCGAGCCGGCTTTAAGTGGGGGTGAGACTTCCTGATGTCTGCAGTCCACACGCACACAAACCTGCCTGGGTTAAACCCAGAAGTGGGCGAGTTGGAGCCGGGATGCGGTCCCACTCCACAAAGCTGTTATTTTAACCTCCCTCCCACCCGCCCCCCCCCCCAAACCCACCTGTTCTTGGGGGTTAAAATTTACCCCAATATCTCTAAATAGATTGTGTTTTGCTGAGAGACGTATCTGAGGATTTATTCAGGTGAAAAGTGCTGCTGTTAGTCAGATTTGGTTTTAACTGAAAGAATTAAACCCAGAAGTCACAAATACCCCTTCACCTCTTTGAAGAGTATTTCCACATGACCCAAAACTTGCCAACATTTTCCAGTTACTGAATAATACCCTCTGGTAACTACACGATTGTAGCTTATCCAGTTTCTTTTTGGGATCTAATCACTGCCTCACTAACTGGTTGTATTCATATAACTCTGTTACAGTATGTGGGAGACTAACTATGGTCAAGACTCTGTGGGAGATTGGAGTTTTGAAAGAAGACTTTCAAAGTGGCCACCAATCGGCCCTTACAGCTTAAAGAGGGCACTTTAGTGAGAATGCTTCTATGTCGAGGACATTTTTAAACATTGATTTTTTTGAATGTCTAACAATGTTTCCAGTGTGACCTGGGATTCTCTATACCCTGCCTAGCTGTTAGATCGGTAATCTATATGCTTTGTACAAATAGATAACCAGAGAGAACATAATGAAATAAAAGATCCAACCTCCACAACTTGCAGCTTCTGTGTTGTTCCTTTAATAGGTTTCATAATTTAAAGAAAAGTCCACATGCAGATATTCCAGTGGAATAGTTCAGGCAGAGGCCATTGCATCTTTTAAAGGGAAAAGTGGATAAACATTTGAAGCAGAAAAAGATACAGGGCTATGGGGAGGGAGCAGAGTGGTGGGATTAGTTTTGGATTGATCTAGCAAAAATGCCGTCACAGATATGCTGGGCCAAAAGGCCTCCATCTGTGCAGTAAACCCCTATGGTTCTATAGATAAGTGGGAATTGCTCCAAATGCGAATTGGAAACTTGGAATTATCTTCACTTCATATTGCAGGTGGGATTTCTTTTCTTTTCCGTGTCAGTAAAATTCCTCTGATTAAATTTGAAGAGGGGGTGTAGTCCAAAGTCTGATTTCCATCTCTACACTGTACTCAGTCCTAATTACATTCACTCCACAGTGTCATGGATTTTTGAAAGGTCCTTTTAAGTCCACAAACTGCAAGTACGAACCAGATAAAGGTTGACTTTCACTTGTGTTGTAAGGCCAGGCAGTTGAACATTGCGATTCATGAACCTACCTAGCACGGTGTATGATTCGGCGGTAAATCGATCCCTGCTGCCCCTTCCAGATGACATTCTCTTTGGTGACTGAATGACACTCCTTATAAAAAAATAAAACAGAACAGGACACTATTACAACCGGAGACAACAGACTGCCTGCGTTGGATTTACAGGTGGTGGTAAAGTTGTTATATGCATTATAGCCAAAGCTAGTGAAAAATGCACTACAGCAGAGGAACGAGTAGAAGTAGAAGGTTCCTTAAAAAGGGGACAAAGGATGGACAATACCGACAGGAACTTGGCATGTGACAAAGCAGGCATGATCCTATTTGCCAACTGGCAATGGCTAAGGCATTTAAAATTCTGCAAATTTTCTGTGAGTGAATCTTGAGTATTAATAATGCTGTGCAAGTTTGTGTATTTCAATTCTTGATTGCTGTGTGCAGTTCCACATTACGATGCTAGGGTAACACAAAGTGAGAATAGGCAAGTCAACCAGTTAGGAGTTAAAGAAAACAAAAGAAAGCTTCCTATATTTCTGAATTCTCTCCCTTGTTTCGCTCTTAACAGCCAGTGATAGGAGCAATCCAAATAATCTTATTTAGTAGAGTCTGCTATCTTGTTCAAACAAGATAGATAACCTGCAAACAAACAAAATTAAAAGGAATCTTGAGATAATAGAGCAGGAGTACCCATGCTTTTTGTCTTAGTGGGGCCACTTCCATGTGCACCACAATGGATGCAATAAATTGGACAGCCAGGTGGTGAAGGATAGAATACTAGAGCCTGATCTTCAGTTGCTTCCAAGCCTTTATTCAAAGAGATCCACATTACCCACTCCACACCCTAGATAAGCTCTCATATAAATGGATACGAGAGTCCCCAATTGATGGGCACCACCTGAATACAATTAACATTAATTGATAATCATATGGATACAATTAACAATGGAGCCCTGCACGCCACATGTGAAGAATTGTAATGCACCGAATTGAAGGACTACAAATAAAATAACTCCCTTTCCCTCCCCAAGCTGCGTTACAATCTGTTTGAATTTGCTGCTCTAGAGGAGGAGTCACCAGGGCTTCATAGGCAAGTCAGCTAGGGCTCTTGCCTATATATAGCCAGGGGGCTGTAGTTTGGACACCTTCACTGGATTGGGGGCAATATTCTGGCATGGGTGGAGGATTGGTTATCTAACAGGAAGCAGAGAGTTGGGATAAATGGTTCATTCTCGGACTGGCAACCAGTAGCCAGTGGTGTTCCGCAGGGGTCGGTGCTGGGTCCCCAACTCTTTACGATCTATATTAACGATTTGGAGGAGGGGACCGAGTGCAACATATCGAAGTTTGCAGATGATACAAAGATGGGAGGGAAAGTAGAGAGTGAGGAGGACATAAAAAACCTGCAGGGGGATATAGACAGGCTGGGTGAGTGGGCGGAGATTTGGTAGATGAAATACAATATTGGAGAATGTGAGGTTATGCACTTTGGCAGGAAAAACCAGAGAGCAAGTTATTTTCTTGATGGCAAGAGACTGGAAAGTACTGCAGTACAAAGGGATCTGGGGGTCCCAGTGCAAGAAAATCAAAAAGTTAGTATGCAGGTGATCAAGAAGGCCAACAGAATGTTGGCGTTTATCGCTAGGGGGATAGAATATAAAAACAGGGAGGTATTGCTGCAGTTATATAAGGTATTGGTGAGACTGCACCTGGAATACTGCATACAGTTTTGGTCTCCATACTTAAGAAAAGACATACTTGCTCTCGAGGCAGTACAAAGAAGGTTCACTCGGTTAATCCCGGGGATGAGGGGGCGGACATATGAGGAGAGGTTGAGTAGATTGGGACTCTACTCATTGGAGTTCAGAAGAATGAGAGGAGATCTTATTGAAACATATAAGATTGTGAAGGGGCTTGATCGGGTGGATGCGGTGAGGATGTTCCCAAGGATGGGTGAAACTAGAACAAGGGGGCATAATCTTAGAATAAGGGGCTGCTCCTTCAAAACTGAGATGAGGGGAAACTTCTTCACTCAGAGGGTGGTGGGTCTGTGGAATTTGCTGCCTGTGGAAGCTACATCATTGAATAAAGTCAAAGTAGAAATAGACAGTTTCCTAGAAGTGAAGGGAATTAGGGGTTACGGGGAGCGGGCAGGAAATTGGACATGAATTTAGATTTGAGGTTAGGATCAGATCAGCCATGATCTTATTAAATGGCGGAGCAGGCTCGAAGGGCCGATTGGCCTACTCCTGCTCCTATTTCTTATGTTCTTATGTTCCAGAGAAAGGGTCCATGATATACTCACACTTATCTTGGCCCTAACTGGAGATTTGTACCTTGCGGGGGAATTGGCCGGTGAGGCTGTCCTACTTCGGTTTTCCTTTCCTCGGACTTTGATCTCTTGCACCTTTCCCCCTGATGCATCCCATTCCACATTGTGGTCCTCCACTTTCAAATTCTGATGGGCAGTTGCAGCTTCCAAATTGAAATTAAACGCTGTTGGAAAAGATAAGAAAGTAGCTTTAATTCTCAGTAGCAATGGGAGCTGAACTCATAGTTCACCACTGGAAGAGACCTGTAGGTGACCAGCTAATAGAGATGCCTTAATGAAAAGGCTACATCCTTGCAAGTTTCTTAGGGTTGCTTTTTGATAGTGAATATTTCCTCTGCCATATCTTCATCCTCCACAACTCCCTCCTTTACCCCAAAGTGGTCCTAATCTCTTATTTATTTTTACATGCTTAGAATGCATAGACACCTATAATGGTCAAATTCCATTACATACAGGAACTGATGAAACTTCAGTTCTACAATGCAACCATCAGATAGGTCAAAGCATAAAATAAGTGGAGTTTAAGCAATCTTAATTATGGCCTATCCCTTGAAGAATAATGCTCAGTTTAAAAGTTCATCTGAGCTAAAACTGGAAGCAGCGTTCCTAGCTATATGACACAGGGGCAATAACCCTGAGTGACCATGAGAATAGCAAATCTAAACAAACACATGAAAATCAATCAATTTATTACTGCATGTGAGGGAGAGAAGCTTTACAAACCACTGGTCTCCAGTGTGACAGGCTCTGAGAACTCTCCAGCCACAGCTTTGTTGCAAGCTTTCACCCGGAAGTTGATGAATTTTGTGTCAAATTTCAACCCTGGCAAAACAGATAGAAAAGCCCTACATTACAAATCACTCTCATTAACAAGGAAGTCAAGCACCTCTGAGAACCTAGTGAATAAATGTCCTTCACAGATGGAGAAGATCCCAAATTGGAGAGGGGTGGTCATTTCCAATCCAGAAGCATCAGCAGCATCACCCCCGAGTCAGCAGATCATGGATTCCAAGGCCCGCTCCAGGACTTGAGCACATAATCCAGGCGGACACTTCAGTGAAGTGCTGAAGGAGTGCTGCACTGTTGAAGGTGCCGACTTTCGGATGATATTACCTGACAAGGTGAATTCCAGTTCCTTGATGCCTTCTATCACCATCCAAGGATGCTCTTCCTTTAGCCGTGGGGCCCCTTCGAAGTTGGTTTTGCGATATTCCAATATGTAGTGATCGATCTTTTCATCCTCACCAGCCATTCTCCAGACCACAGACACACAGTTGTCTGCTACCAGGCACTCAGACGCATCGATTTCCGGAATACTTGGTACTGATCACAAAAGATTGGAAAAATTAAGACAACTAACCTACATCTTATATTGATAGATTCTGGAGTGACCCAGATCTGATAATCAATGATAACTACAAGTCATGGAATATATTTTCTCCTCCCCCTCCCCCCCCATAAGTTTTCTCCCCCATTACCCTGAAGGCACTGACCATTCTCTGGTATCTTGCTATGTGAACATTCTTGAGTGTAAACCTAGACACTGAACATCAGCACCGACTATCAGACATGCGTACTTGTAGTAGGGGTCATTGGATAGTGATTAGGAGAGGGAGCTCTCTCTAGCCCACTCATACTGAGGGCAATTGTAGCACTCGTATTGTCACTCTATTAGATCTGCTAATTCAACAGAGACCAAAAATTTAACCTGGGATCTGCTTGGTCCCTTGTGGCTCTGTTCCACACTGGGCAGAAAGTTTACCAACCGAACCCTTCCAAGTTCATTTCTATAAGGAGATATTCATGTACATGATGTATCAAGAGATTTTTGTCTTGGTGGTCAGTTGCCCAACATCTATGGTGGAAGATCAGTTACCATCCAGTTTATAATTTTCTCATCACAGCTGCAGAATGAAGATTAAAATCTGTAAATGTCTTACCCATGAAGACTGCATTTTGCTCAGCTGGCACTGGAGAATGTGTAGGGCCAGGTAAGAGACATGTTGGCTTAATCTTATTACCATTGATCTAAGTTGATCAACTGAATGTTTGTGCCATGTCCCAAGTGCCAGCTAAGATGATAGGCTGGCAATCTGCTCCTATATTTCTGCCAATGCTGCTCAGTGGTGTGCAAGAGCAGGATAAGTTGGGTTTCCTTCCAATTTTCCCACCTCTCCTTGTCAAAAGTCAACAAATCCCACGATTTGCAGAGATAAGCATAGATGAAGGAAACCATTCGGCCCATCTAGCTTCTACGTTCATAGAAACTTACCAATGCCACCGCCCCCCCCCCCCCGATTTAAATGCCCCTTGAATGACTTCAAAGGTTTTGCCTCCACTATTCTACCTAGAAGGCCAGATAAGATTGTGAACTTAACAAGAGAAGACCGCAGAAAGGAAAAAAAATACAGCATGAGGGAAACATTTTTATTTTATTTTCTTACCTGGCAAGAATGTCAGTGATTGAAAGATCCTTCGTTCTTGGGAGAAGTCGACCATTAGATGACTCATATTGTCACTGGCTTTGGCCTTCAAAGACAGCCTGAATGCTGGTGCCATAGTAACACTGGAGAACAAATCCAAGAACTACCACTTACAAACAACTCATTTAGCTTTCTTTCCAAAGCCATTGGAAAATGGACGCAACAACCACAGTGCTGGCAAAATGGATTTTAGAAACAAGACCTTTAATAAGCAAAGTTAATGGAAGTCTGCAACAGATATCTGGCAGCCCTGTAACAAACCATGGGTCTCTCCCTAGACTTTCACAGGTTCCAAACCCTTGGGTATGTTGCTTCACCCCGAAGAATAGAATGAGAAAAGGCCATTTGGCCCATCAAGCTCATGCCTTCACAGCCCCTTGTACAACCTACACGATCATGGACTATACTCCATCCATTTAATTTGCTTCCACACACCATTATACAATCTACTGCATTATGGACTCAACCCTACCCATTCAAGTTCCTATGGGAAAGTTCTGTTCAAATACTCCCAGATTCCCTAAAGGTGTTTCAGTAGCTCAGTTCACACACATCAATATCATCTAATTCCCAGATATTTCTGATCACCTGTTAGTGGATAAAAGACCTAAAAACACAATTTCCAGAGTTTAAAATTACACAGAAGTTTCTGAAATTGTCTCATTTGAGGAAAACATGCAGCTAGTTTAGGCAATGATATTCCTGAAGTCATTAAAAAAAAGACAGAAATTGTCCCTGTGACAAGGACTATTGGGATTTGGTGAGACTGTAAATTATCCTGGACCTCTGGAATGTTCCCATTACAATGTGCTACAGGAGAGGCCTCAAAAGAAGTTGTCCAACCTCCCTTGTGGCCTGATATTTTGCAAGGCCTAAGGGTTGCAAGAGGTGGGAAACTGAGTGAAAATGGAGGGGATGAAAAGATATATTTATCAAACTGAAGTCATTTTATTTGCTGTAGTATAAAATTTACTACCAACAATATGTATTGAATTTTGTGTTTTTTTTAAAAACTGTTCTTGATCATAAAGATTTACAGGCACTAAAGAAAAGTTAGGGGCTGAGGGAGAAATTGAGAAGTGGGGAAGGGAGACAGAAGAGAAATTGGATGGCAGAGTAGGTTATTAGCTTTCCTATGTTGAATACAAATCCAGCCCAGACTGACCTGTTGGAAGTAGCTTGTCTGTCGGCTGCAACTATTCTATGTGAAATGAGCTGGTGTAGTAATGAGCTGGTGTAGTAATGAGCTGGTGTAGTAATGAGCTGTACCAGTCTCAACTCAATCTTAGTGGGAATGAACCCATGGCACAAAACTGCTAATTTGCACTAATTGTCATTTCCACTCAGACAAGTCATAAGGTATGCCAGTCACAGGAAGTAGAAATATTCATACTGTTGTGGTTTGGGGGGGTGGGGGGGGAACGTTTGAGGTTAGGGCTATGGCACACTGCTGGGACAGTGTAAAAGAGAGCTTTATTCTGCATATGGCTGTGCTATACCTAATGTAGGAGTGCTTAATGCCAACACTAGATGATGAAATCATATCCTCTCAACATCTTTCATCTTAAGGAGCACAAAATTCACAACAAAAACTCTACTTAACAGACCCATTTGACCTTTCTCTGTGCATTTCTGCTATATGCCCTGCAAAATACCACAGAGAGTTAAAGGTTGTAATACAATCTTGTTCTTCCAGATACAAGAAGCAGTGTATTGTCTGTTAGGTGATTTTTCTCTCACTCCCAACCCATCTCCATTGCAATCTTTCTTGTCTCTTGTATATACTACTGTGATCACTGCTCCTCTCAGCTTTCCCCTCTTGCTTCTCCTGATCTCCAATACACCATTCTGTGACAGAATTGAAAATGAAGTCTTCTGTGACCAAGGTCCATGGCTGCAACTCGCTGACTGCCTAAAACCTTAAAGTAGTTTTATCTGAAGAAAACAGGCAATTGGCAGCAGTGGGATGAGGATTACCAGGATGATGGTCCCTCTATTTCTGTCAAATTGCTTTCAAAATATATTTTTTTAAATTTAAAGTACACAAACTAAGTGTTATGCACTGTGTGTTGGCACACATATAGTTAGGGGCCAATTTTACACAAACGTTACAATAGGGCTTAAAGTTGAAGGAAGGCAGCAGGGCTGGTAGCAACCATGTTGTTTTGGCCAGCGCGAACATCTTTTTCTCTTTCCTGCTGGTGAAACCATCCCGTAAACAGGGAAGATTCACCAGGAGAGAGAAATACTCCAGATATCCAGGAGTATTACTGCAATCAGCTCCATAAACAGGGTACAAGTGCATCTCCACTCCAACCAGTTACACCCTTTCATTAACCATCACCTGTGCAATTTTATGGGAGCTCGAGTGCCAATAAGAACCACTTAAAGTATGTAGTGCTGAAGTCAACAACCCACACAAACCGTTACAGACAATGACCCATTAGTTATAATTGCAGCTACTGAGCTCCAGTGGAAAGGTCAAAGTGCTTCTAACCCTTTGAGGACCACAGTTGGGCACCAATTGTAAAAGTAATCCCAAATCCAGATTCTTTTTGATGAAATTGAATGACATTGAAGAAACTGTCCATTACTTGAATTCAGCTTTAATATGAAGAATCTATTTTATGGAGTTGTTACAGAATGATAACGGGGCTAAACAGGTTAAATTATGAGGTCAGGTTGCATAGGCGAGGCATGTATTCCCTTGAATATTGAAGATTAAGGGGTGATCTAATTGAAGTGTTTAAGATGATTAAAGGATTTGATAGGGTAGATAGAGAGAGAAACTATTTCCTCTGGTGGGGGAGTCCAGGACAAGGGGGCATTAACTTACAGTTAGAGCTAGGCCATTCAGGGGTGATGTCAGGAAGCACTTGTTCATACAAATGGTAGTAGAAATCTGGAACTCTCTTTTCTCCAAAAAAGCTGTTGAGGTTAGGTCAATTGAAAATTTTAAAACTGAGATTGATAAGATTTTTTGTTAGGCTTACAGAACCAAGGCGGGTAGATGGAGTTAAGATACAGATCAGCCATGATCTAACTGAATGGCAGAAACAGACTCAATGGGCTGAATGGCCTACTCCTGTTCCTAATGATTACATAAATAATTAACGAAGAGTCTACACAAAATATACCATCACTAAAATAACTATTAGTGTATTTGGCTGCATTGGATTTACTCACTTCAACTCATCCTTCATAAATTAAAGACCTGGGAATAACTTCATAGTTGCCTCACCTAAATGCTGTAGTTAGTAAAGAATGCAGAAGAATTGAGCAGTTCGTGCACCCCTCAGGCATGTCAAATTTCAACTTCCATTGAAACGAACAGGGCTGCTGTAGGATGCATGCAGCTCGTTCCAGTCAGTGAATATCATGGCAGTGGGAAGATAATCTTAATGGTGAGTTGCCTTCAGGCAGGAAAGCTGGTAGCAAATAGATTGGACTATACTCTTTCCACACATAGGCATTGGTGGGGGCAAAGTATTTCTGAATACTAAGAACTCCATAATCCTACCTCCCCCAGACTTTCCTACTGGGCACAACTAAAGCACAATTGGGAGAGGCTTTGATTGTCCTGGGATGTGGGTACGCCAGGCATGCAAGTCTTCGTAGACATACTGTAGGCTGAGTACCAGTTCGAAACTAATTAATTTACTTAGCTAGTAGTCACTGATCTACATTAAAATCTTCATTATAGATGTTTCTAACCCATCAAAGCATGATTCAATCACTCTTCTTTAGGTCTTAAATTCTTGTAATTAGAGGCAGACAATTTACTGGCAGTTGCTCACAGTAAGTCAGATGATATTTTTTAAAAATAAGATCTGAAATATTCTCCAGTGTAATGCACCATGTATTATTCTGCTGTTAAAGTAGAGCCATGTCTCTTAAGGATACGTTTAACTGTTAAATGAACACAAGACTCAGGTTATAGTTCAATTGTTGTTTGATCAGGGAACTTTTGCACATAGGAAAATGCTTGCAAGTTTCAGACTCTAGATCAGCAGTACCCAGCATTAACTTTACATCTAGAACAGTGTAACTTCTAGAAATTACATATAGGGAAAGACATAAAATGGAGGCCCAGTGCTAAAAAGGGTTAACTTCTAAAACAAGCAACAAATGAGGCAAGAGGTTTAGTAAGCAGTGACAGGTCAAAGATTCATGCAGTTCTTAATTCAGGTTAGACTGACATAAAAATGCATTGGAAACAAAAAGTATTTTACAATACCTATCTTTAATCTGCTTGGCAGCCTTTGAAGCAGAAAGGAGAGAAGAGAGAAGGTCAAACATGCAAATCAGCGCAATTATTCAAACTCCTGTTAAGCAAAAGTTTGTGTGTTGCTGTTAGGTAAACTGGCCATGAGCCACATCGATGCAGCCAACTGAAGCTGCAGGAGTTAAATCTTTTATAATTTTGAAAGGCATTTATTTCTGCAAAACATGTTTCCAGATACAGAAAGCATCCAAAATGTAAAAAATTAACTATAAAACCCCACCTTAGACGCACAGTTGCACCCAAGATAGAACTTGGTACATAGCTTTGATTAACCTTTAGATTGCCAATTGGTCCAGGGAAATTTATTTAATTTTTGGGCTGACTGGTTGTGTTTGTTTCTTAGTATTGTGACATGGAAACAAACACTATCTATCAGCAGTAACAAATCTACTCAAATACCAGGCACAGACTTATTAATCCTTAAACAAATATTAAAAGCATTTAAATATACTAATTCTGCATGCCCGTTATCTATTTCTCCCTAACTTCTTTCCGATTCTCTCTGACCCATTTCTTAAATCGTTTTCAAATCAATCTTTAAAAAAACTTACTAAACAGTGTTACATACTATTACACAAAATATATCTCAAGGCCTTCAGTGTGCATTTATAATTGGAGGCTTCTGAAAAGCAACTTAATTGCTCTCAGATTTTATAAATATCAAATGTATGTATCCAAAAAGTATCTCAGGATTTTCAACTTACCTAGTACATGAAACAAGCATTTAATAGGGAGGGAGTGAAAAATAATGAAGATTTTACTTCAAATAAAATGACACAGGTAGCACCCTAGTGACTCAGTTGGTAAATGCGCTGCCCAGTGTGAAACAGAACTAATCAGACAAGGAAGATTCCATGTTTGAGTTAGCTGATCTCAGCTGGGTGGCAGTTAAGGCTTCCTTATTAGTCACAGCAATTCAGGGCTATGGACTGAAAGATTAAAAAAAAGACAACCAGGCTTCGTAGGCCTGATCATTATCCAGTGAATCCTGCTGGAAAATTAGTGTGCGGATGTTCGCCAAGAACAGGATTAGGCTCAATTGTAATGCCCCCATTGTTAAATAGGTTTCTGACACTTACCATTTAGGTTCATATGTGAAAAAAGAGTGTCACTTGGGCATCCAGGACCTGTGTAACCCATATCCCCAACAAGAGTCAGGAGAAGAGGGAAAGGGAATACTGAACAGAAGACCATTCGGTAAAAGCAACACTGGTTTCAACCATTGGTGAGAAACTCGGCTAACCATGACTCAAAAAAATCCAGAATTCTTTCCATTTGAGTTCATTGTATAAACCATTTTTAATTAGATTCCCTCCTTCCGCTCAATTAAACTCTCTTCCTTGTGTTGGAGAATTTATTTAGAATAGAAACTAATTGTTAAAATTTCTTCACACATGATTATTTAATTAAGTCACTTTAAACATTTCTCTGACATACGTAGTTCATGACATTTCTCAGGAATTATGCAAATTACATTTGTTGAACAAAGGACAATTTTGGAAAAACAACCACCTGGCTTAACCCATCGGAGTTTGCGGTGTCCAGCGTCTGGTTTGCAAACTCTAGCAGCTCCTCTGAACTCTCCAAAGCCTTGGTGCAGACTGTCAGCTGATTCTGGTGAGAGAAGGAGGTGTGAAATAATTATTAATACAGGGATCACCAATGAAAATTATACCACTCAGAAGTTTTAGGGACGGAATGGGTCAGATGAACATGTTGGCCAGAATCTAAGTGAAGGGCCAAGGCCAACAATGCAGGGCACCACCAACGTTGAAAGGAATAGAATTAGTTTAAGGAAAAAGCTGAGGAGGTGACATTAAGCTTGGATCTTAAAAGCCTGTAGATTGATGGAAGGGAAGACCGAGGTAAGAAATTCCACAGGCTTATGGTTTGAAAGTGAATTACAGTGGGAGTCAGCACAGTGAGTCTTGATTTCAAATTGGTTTGGATGCAGAGAGGAGAAAGAGAATGTAGGACAGAATATTCGGAGTTTAGGAGTAACAAGGGAAACAAAGTTCAGAAGAACGCTGACCACAGTACTATTAATAAGCCAGATAGAGACCATCTTTGTTTCCAGTTCCTTTTTTAATCAAATCACTCTCAGTAAGATTTCAGTTCCTGTTGGTTCAAATGAACAGGCCATGGGCTTGGAAAGCTCAGTCAGAACCACATATCTGGTTGAACAGCTTTGTTTTGAACCTTGGACAAATGGTTACGCACAAAGTTTTGCTAAGGCCACAATCCCAAGCAGCGTCTCACTCCATAGCTGCCTTCAGTAATGCTGCACTCTGGAATGATAAGACATGGGTGTGTATGCAGTTCCCATATGGTGAACTGAGTGGAAGCCAGGCACTTCTACAGGGAACTAGAGATTCTGTAGTCCAGTATAGCTCTTCACTTGTCCTATGGATACCAGTAAAGTTCAGTATCCTAATAGTATTTATTGTCTTCCTTTCTCACTGGATAGCAAGAGAGAGGAAGCAGCACTGAATCCCAGGTCTGCGGGAAGAAGTTTCTGTCTGCGAAACCAAACTCTAGCAAGGAGTCAGAAACTTCAACACAAAAGAGCATTTTGACTTCCATTTTCTTCAAACAACAACATAAATAGTTCGATTCTATATTTAGCATCAGCTTGGCTCAGTGCCAGCACTCTTCCCTGTGAGGCAGAAGGCTGTGGTTCAAGCCCCATTCCAGGACTTGAGCACATAACCTAAGCTGACACTTCAGTGCAGTACTGAGGGAGTGCTGCATTGTTGGAAGTGCCCGTCTTTCGAATGAGATATTAACCTGAGGACCTGTTGACCTGCTCAAGTGGTTGTAAAAGATCCCGTGGCACTATTTGAAGAGCAGCGAGGAAGTTTTCCCAGTGTCCTGACTAACATTTATGCCTCGACCAACACCACAAAAACCAATTAACTAGCCATTTGGCTCACTTACTGTGTTTTGGGACCTCAGTGTTCAAATTGGCTGCCACGTTTGACTAACTTTAAGAGTCATTAATGGGCTGTGAAGTGCTTTGGGATGTTCAGAGGACATGAAAGGCTTCATATAAATACAAGTTCCTCTTCCTCAGCTTCAGTTTCTTTATGTTGTCTGGTTGCTATATTTCCTCTCTCTCCCCCCGCCCCCCCACCCCTAACATCCTTTCTTTCAGCTCAGTAATAAACACAGCACCAGATGGGACTGGCTGACTGCAACACTCTAATCACAGATTATGAATGGATCAACTAGATGGCAAGTGGACCCTTTTGCAGTAGCAGGCTCAGTGCCTGGAGGGGATAAACAAGCCGTTTCAGGACACTGATTCAGAGAAACTGTACAATGAATATCATCCTACAAAGACCCACAGCAACCTAAAACCCAGAATACATTATCGGAGGCACTTTTCCACTCTGCAGCGCTATTGCGAATGTGTCAGTTCTCGATACCAGAAGGGAACAAACTTACTGTTTCAGGATGCTGACGTTTTTTTTTTATTCGTTCATGGGATGTGGGCGTCACTGGCGAGGCCGGCATTTATTGCCCATCCCTAACTGCCCTTGAGAAGGTGGTGGTGAGCCGCCTTCTTGAACCGCTGCAGTCCGTGTGGTGACGGTTCTCCCACAGTGCTGTGAACATCATCTTAAAGACCCACAGCGAATTGGGTGGGCCCGCCTGTGGACACGCCATAGGGTGGATGCGGTGATGGGAGACTGTAGGTTTTGTAGATGGACAAGCTAAGATTAGCCAAATGGCCTTTCTCATCTATATTTATCTTGTGATTGACATAATTGCCATCAGAAACGGCTTAGGCTACACTAAGTAATTACTACAATGACTGCCCTCCCAACATCCTTGCTGGGATGACAGAACTTACCTGCAGTTCATAAGTTTTGCTGGCTCGCTCCTGTTTGATCTTTGTTATCATGTTTTCCTTCAGCTCATCGAGAATGGTATACAGTGAACTATATTCTGTCTCCAGGTCTGCGAGAGCTCGCTCAGAATTTGCCTAAAAAAAAAGTAGGTAGGTAGCAGGAAAACAAACCAGAATGAGGAGTGCAACATTTGGCTGGAAGTTCAAATCCCTTATTGCCAGAATATCTCTGGGCTTATTTAGAAATAGAAGTATGAATATTTTACAAGATTAAAAAAAACACAAAAAGCCAAAACATAACTAGCAACAGGGCTGTACCCACCAGTGCTTCACCCTAGTCTCGTGCACCTAAACATTCTCTCTTCAGACACAACACAAGTTTAGGACAGAACCTGCTGGGTGTGCTTCACAGTTCAGGTGGACATAATGTGAAAATGTCAAATATTCACTTTCCTGAAATAACCATAGTGCAGTATTAAGTTGTCATTACTGCAATTGAAGCTTTCTAGAGCACTTTACCTCATGACCTATTTGCCCATCAGCATCCCATACTGACAAGATTTTAAAAAGAGTGGCCATTGCAGCTTCCAAAACGGCTGAGGTGATGCCAACGAAAAACATCTGTCCACAAGTTCAAATTGTAGTTGGATGCTAGGCTGATGAGTCAGAGTATTACAAGGATGCACTTTTCCTTATGTTATAATTTATTTACATTAAAAAATTCTTCGTAAATGAATTCTAAAAATATTATGAAGTAACTAAGATGAAGGGTCTAGGTGCAGAAATATCACTGGAGTTGAAAATAGAGGAGATAGAATTGAGGACTATTGGTTAATTGTAAGGAAGAAAAGGATTTTAGAGTTAGTTAAGAAAAAAAAGGGCAAGAATGCAGAAGTTAGAAAAACAAATAAAATCTAGGTGAGTGAGAGAGAGAGATAGATAGAGCGAGAGCACATAGGGAAGACAGAATGAGGAAGTGGTGAGTTCAAAACTTGTGCTTTTAGAATGGTTGAAGTGCATATTTAATTTGTATATTTTGAAATGCCAGCTTGGATCAGTTAGTAGCACTCTCACCAATCAGCAGGTTGTGGGTTCGAGCCCCACACCAAAACATGAGCATATAACAGGCTAACACCCCAGTGCAGTACTGACGGTTCTACATTGTCAAAGGTGCTGTCCTCTGGATGGGATGTAAAACCAAGACGCTGCTCTGGCGTTTCAGGTAGATGTTAAAGATCCCATGGAATTATCCAAAGAGTTATGTTCTCCAGTGTCCGAAGCAACATTCCCCCCTCAACTAACATCATCAAAAATAGATTAATTGGCTAGTCATCTCATTGTTCTTTGTGGGATCTTGCTGCATGCAAATTGGCTGCTGTGTTCACCTACATATCAGTGACATTGCATGTGTTTAGGAACATTTACGAGACATGATAAGGTGCTACATAAATGCAAGTCCTTAGTTATGTAGTGCACAGTAATAAACATCCCTTTTGCTGGAGTATATTTATTACTATACATGTATTAGCATTTGTTTCAGTGTTACAGTGCAAGAGCAGAAAATTTAAGAGACTGACCGTCCTAACAACAATAACAACTTGCATTTATATAGCACCTTTAACGTAGTAAAATGTCCCAAGGCGCTTCACAGCAGCGTTATCAAACAAAATTTGACACCGAGCCACATAAGGAGATTTTAGGACAGGTGACCAAAAGCTTGGTCAAAGAGTAAGTTTTAAGGAGAGCCTTAGAGCAGGAGAAAGAGGTAAAGAGGCGGAGAGATTTAGGGAGGGAATTCCAGAGATTAGGATCTAGGCAGCTGAAGACACGGCTACCAATGGTGGGACAATTAAAGTAGGGAATGTGCAAGAGGTGAGAATGAACAAGAGGCCAGAACACTGCAATTTCGCTGGACCTACTGAATTCTAAGCATTCTCATCCCTCAGAGGTTTGACTACTTGCTGAGGTATGGTGCAACACAAGCTGTTCTACTATAGAGGGCATTACAGCCAAGCCAATTCTGTCCTCATCCCACATCCATACATGCACGCCTTGGAAGGATACAGCGCAGATTCATCTGAATGATACCAGGGCTTGAAGGGTTAAATTATGAGGACAGGTTGTATAAACTAGGCTTGTATTCCCATGAGTTTAGAAGATTAAGGGGTGATCTAATTGAGATATTTAAAATGATAATGAAATTCAATAGGGTAAATACAGAGAAACTATTTCTTCTGCTGGGGAATCCAGAGGACACAATCTTAAGCTTTTAGGAATGAAATCAGGAAGCACTTTTTGGCACAAGGAGTAGTGGAAATCTGGAACTCACTCCCCCAAAAAGCTGTGGATGCTGGGTCAATTGAAATTTTCAAGACAGAGATCGATAGGGTTTTGATAGGTAAGGGTATCAAGGATTGCGGAGCAAAGATAAATAAATGAAATTGAGGTACAGATCAGCCATGATATAAATGAATGATGGAAAGGCTCGAGGGGCTGAATGGCCTACTCCTGTTCCTATGTTTCCAAAAGGGCTCGCTGGACAGTGATCGGCAGCAGGAACCCTGGGGTGATTTTCCCTCCCTAAAGCACAGGTAAACTCCATCTATTTAAAAATGCCAGTTGCACCACTGACATGCATTTTTCTTCAATCAATGAGTGCCAATTGTCTCAAGCCATGATGGCACTCAATAGTATACCGTGCAATGTCACAGCATATTATCCAATGGGAAATTCAAACCTGGCTCAAAATATGCGAACCAGCTACACAAGTTCTTTTTCCAAAGTGAAAAGGATTGTAAATTGGCCAACCCAAAGAAAGCAAAAAGGTGGCTGTGAACGGAGCTGCAGTGACATGGCAAGATGACACTAGTGGGCTACCACAAAAATCAATACTGGGCCATTGCTGTTCACAGTGTACATATGACTTGGATTCAAGGACAGAAAGAAAGCTACCTAAATTTTGCAGATAACATTAAACGGAGGGTGGGGTAGAGGGGTTCTAATAGTAGTGAACAGGCAAACCCAACATAAAGGGATCTGGATAGGTTGGGAAAGTTTGCCAATAAGTGGCAAATGGCATTTAATGTTGATAAATGCAAGGTAATGAGAAGGAAAGCAAACAGTGGGACTATAAATTAAATGGCTCTAGGCTCCATGGTACAACACAGAAGAGGGATCTGGGCATACTGGTGGATAGCTCACTGAAACAAACAGCGCAGTGTGTAGCAGCAGTAAGGAAAGCCAACCAGATCTACAGGTAGAGGGATAGAGCACAAATTCCAGGAGGTGATAATGAGTCTGCAATAGTGAACAGGCAAACCAAACAGAACATGCCTTCCGCTGCCTAGGCCCTAAGGTCTGGAATTCCTTCCCGAAACCTCTCCACTTCTCTTCGCCTTTAAGACACTCCTTAAAACCTACCCGTCACCTGGCCTCACATCTCCTTATGTGGCTCCATGTCAAATTTTGTTTGCTAACGCTCCTGTGAAGCGCCTTGGGACGTTTTACTACGTTAAAGGTGCTATATAAATGCAAGTTGTTGTTGCACGAAGCGCTGGTATGGCCTCACCTGGTGTACGGAGGTTAATTCTAGTTACCATACTACAGCAAGAATAAAGAGGCTGTGGGGTCAGTTCAGAAAAGGGCAAGCAAACAGATACTAAGCTTAAGGCATCTGAACTACGAGGGGAGGTTATAGACCCCGAGGTTATTTACTCTGAAGAGAAGGCTGAGGAAAGATATTATTCAAGATTCTCAAGAGAACAGATAAACTGAACTCAATAACATGTTCTGGATTATCAAAAATTCTAGGACCAGTGAACATGGCTCAAGCTTAGAAGAGGGAATGTGCACAGATCGTATAGATTTAACTACTTTTACGCAGGTATGTGGAATGGATAACTTAGGGAAGCAGATAATGTAAAAAACCTTGAGAGAATTGGATATGTATTTGAAGGAGTGCTAGCACTCTCGCCACTGAGTCAGAAGGTCATGGGATCAAGCCCCACTCCAGAGACCCGAGCACATAATCCGGACTAACCCTTCACTGAGGGCGTGCTGCACTGTTGGAGGAGTCATCTTTCGGATGATACCTTAAACCAAGGCTCTGTCTGGACAAAAAGAAAACTGTAGCACTCCCACTACTGTCCTGGCTGAGATCAACTAACTTGGCACAGACAGGCGACCAGAACTGGAGATAAGATTGGTGTGACCAGTCTGGAGACAGTTAAAGGATAAACGTATTAGTTAAGAATGCCTCTGATGCTGATCACTGACAGATGGGAACACCATGCCACACCATCCCAGCACCTGCTAGTTTAATACTGCCTATTTGTTTATAATGTTGAATGTTACTGGCATGTTGCTGGTCCCAGGAGAAAGAGAACAGGGATTTTACGCCAGTATGCACATGAAGGCCGAAATTCAGCAGCATTAACACTCTGCTCGTTCTGCCTGGGAGCACAGTCTTTAATCAATTCACTCCCTTCAGTAGATTAAGCAGAGAACGCAACATGCAGACATACTTGCACGAATGTGCATTCAAACAGACTTATGATTACTTTCTAAAAGTTCTCCACTCCTCTTGTGAAGGTGCTGTGATTTGTAATGTTGCAGTTCTTGTGTGCAGTTAATGTGTTAAGAAACACTGGTCAGCTGAATCCTGTTGGGCATGGCTGAAACGGAGAGATGAGACCGAGACAAGACTGCCCCAAACATATAGCAAAAATGCTGAAGCTGCTCACTGCTAAGTCATCTTTCTCCGTCAGGTACAGTTCCACTCTCCAGGCCTTCTCTAGTATTTCGCCCAGGTGGCTATCCTTCATGTGTGAGCCCACACAGTACATATTGACAGGTTATTCAGTAGTGATGAGAATCACAGCTGAGTCTGATCCTTCCCTCATCCAATGTCCACAGCAATGGGTCACGAGATAGTGATGAGCAGTAGGAACCAAGCTGATTCTACCTTACCCATTGTTCCTAGCTCAGGGGCACGGAGGAGACCAACTGTAAAGTACTATCACCATTCCAGCGAAGGTCAAACTCAGTGCAGACCAAGGATCAAACTGGAGATCTTCATCAGCCGTGTGGTTCAGTACCACAACACGTGGTGTGTTTACTCACTAAGTGCAAGGCCAATTTGTAGCCTATCTCCCCTGTTGGCACTTACGAAATAGAAAAGTAAAAGCTGCTTTTACATTATAATAAGACCTGTGCTTGTGGTGCTGGTTCCCTTGCAGCTGGCTCCAACCCAAAAGCAAACTTGGTGGGTTTTGTTAAGGCCGGCAATTTTATTTTTGGGTTGCAGCCAGCTGCACAAGTTACCCATACAGCAGGAGCTGGCACCTCTATCATGGGTCTCTGGTCTCACGCAATATAAAAAAAAACAAGGCAATGAACTGCTGCAGGATATTTACAGTGTAAATGTTTGGGGCAGTCTTATACAATGACGGTTTAGGTTCTTTATGGACAGGTCTGAAACAGACAGGCCTCGCCTGACTCTCACCTTTTACACATTTATTGCCCTCAACCATTGCAAACTACAAGCTCCAGTTGGAGTCATTCTGTACAGTCACGTCCAAGTTAACACCTTTGGAGCACAAAGGGAGGAGGGGGGAAAAAGGAGGGTGGGGAAAATAGAACACGCAGAAAAGCCTGCTGCTTTTGGCCATTACCCTACGATCACAAACCTAACACACACCAATTACTTTTAGTACTCCGTTCTTGGTTGAATGTTATGAAGAGTTCAGCAGGCTGACAGTCTGATAAGGGTTTACGTGCTGGACAGCAGGTATAAATACCAGTGTTACCTCAACATTTTTCAGGGTCTGTTTCAGCACATAGACAAAGTTCTGGACCTCTTCATTCTTCACAGCCAGGGTAGTAATAATCCTCCTCAAAGTCTCCTGAAGAAAGTTAAGAGTATCAGGATCAAAGTTTGAAAAGAATATACTCATTATCTCCAGTGAAAACTCAAATTATCCACACTCGCACCATCTGCAACAATTTGCAGGGAAGTTGGGGCCTAGCTTCGCATAAATTGAAATGAAATTCAAGTTTTTAAACTGATTTTTCACTCTCAGACTTTTATATCCCAATCTTGGTATCACCTAACCATTACTTCCTGATTTATTGTATCTTCTCAACACTCGTGCCCTGCACTATGGGTCTGGCACCATCACCTTGGTTTCTCAATAAATATATTATTGCTTGACGTATTAGAAGACTTTGCATATAATTTTTTTTGCCACTGCTAGCTCTGTGCAGGACACTAATGCTTCGATGACAAAACTATATTTGTCAGTTCTGATGAAGCTGGCAAAATACTAAGAAAAATTACATTAGTAATAATTCAAATATTATTGGATTGCTGGCAGCACCGACTCAGAGGTTGACAGTTACATGGCATACAGGAAAGTTCAAGGACACATTATCCATCACTTGTGAACATGAGCCAATGCAGCACCCACATTATTGACAGCGTTGTAAGTTCTGTCTCTGCAATTGTTATAGCCTCAAAGACCCATGTTTCCGCTGTTGGTGTTATCGCGGTGTTGCAGTGTTATGGTGGAGTTTATCACTGGGCATATTTATTGTATTGGTGCTGATACAGCTACAGAAAAAGTTACAGGCTGCATTATACTGTGAATTGCTGATTCACTTCTGTGTGACACTCTTAGTGTATGCTGCCTATATCAGACTTGTTTATTCATGGGAATCTACCACATATAAACAGCTGTCCCCAGTATATACACTAGAGAATGATCTACAAGCATCAACCTTGGATCAGTAGCAGCTCTCTCGTCTGAGTCAGAACGTCATGGGATCTAGTCCCACTCCAGAGACTTGAGCACCTAATCTCGGCTGACAGTCAATGCTGAGGGAGTGCTGTATTGTCGGAGGTGCCGCCTTTCAAGTGGACATTAACAGATCTCATGGAACTATTCAAAGAGCAGGGGAGTTCTCCTCATGTTCTGGCCAGCAATTATCGCAGAACCAACGTCACTAAAACAGTTTAGTTGGTCATTTGTCTCATGACTGTTTGTGGGACTTTGCTGTGCAGAAATTTGCTGCCATGTTTCCCTACAATACAAGTGACAAATTCAAAAGTATTTCATTGGCTGCGAAGCGATTTGGGACGTCCGGAGGTTGTGAAGGGCGCTATATAAATACAGGTTTGCTCTTTCTTTAGGGTTTCTCCCTGTCCTGGATGATTTTACAACCTGTCTGTTTCACTCCCAATGTTTAAGCAGGTCACCTCTCTGTGCTGACGTTCAAGTTGGCAGCTCTGATCTCAGTGGAACTGCCGACTGTAAAATGCACACACAGCCTGCTCGATTACTGTGCTGGTGAGCAGTGGGCATGTTGAACTACAGAGCAGCTGGTGCAGTAAAACAGCTGATGTTTCATACATCATGCGCTCTACTGGCCGACACGAGAGTGTTTAAATGGGCTGGACCAGGCTACATAGAGAATGGGACACGCAGGATAAAATCATCCAGGTTAGAGACCGATCCAGGACCATTGTACCAAACTATGGATTCCCAAATCAATTGCTTATAATAGATGCTATTTGTCTGCTTAAAGCAGCAACAGTGTTGCTGCAAGCAACAGATTTACTATTGAACTTGATGGGCTTGGGATTATATAAACTGTTGGTCACAATATTGGAGTCTAGAATATGTGGAGCTGACTGTAATTTGACACCTTAAATTGCTCTATCACCAGTGACTGATCAGTGTTCCCAGCAGCACTTCACCCCAATATAAAATCTGTCCCCAGCCTCAACCCAAGTTTGCTAGGATAAAAATCTAGAAGCAGAGTGTTTTTCACAGTTCAAGTCTGAAAATGTCACTTTACTGGAATTCTAGCAACATTCTAGTGATCTCAAAACAGAAATGCTTATTTGCCAATTGAGAACTAACAATGCATTTACAACAGCATGGTATTAACAGGGCACCATTATAGACTCAATAGCTTGATCTTTCTCTCTTCAGTTTACTCTAATCTGAGATGGGTACCTTCACAAACGCTAGACAATCTCAAGTGCATGTTGGAATCTTTCAAGAGTATTTCTGTGCACCAGGCCATGTGTCCATCACACTGCAGGGCAAGCCAGTTAACTAAACATTTTCTCAAGTGGACTCACTCATTTTCTACAGCAACTCCTTTTCTTATGGGTAACTCACAAGAAAGCTACAACATGCTACACCAAGGAGCGATGCAATGTAGTCTGTTAGTAATTCTCCACACAGTGAGCTCCTGATTTGAACCTTTCTACAACAATACCTCGCACTCTCTTCCCTCTCCACAGGTGCTCTGCTTCTCCTGCCTCATCCAGGTCTTTCCTTCATTTCCCAAGGACTATTCTTTCCTTTCCTTCCTAAAAGGAGTCTCCTACCCCCTAGAACTGTTCTTTCTCTCTTTCTTCCTTCCTTCTCCTCAAGGTAGATTTAAAAAAGTATAAGACTAACATTTCTAAAAAGCTACAGGTCTTCTCATTTTAATAAGGCCTCTTCACCTGCTCTATAGGTGACGGTAACCACCTCACCTAGTATCAGTCTCCTGATTTCCTTCACTGGGTAGAGGGTAGATGGTAGATGTTGGGAAGTGCCACTCAAGTAAAGACCTGTAACCTTTGGGCTTACTCGTCCCTTTGCACCACATATCAAATAACGCTGCCAAAACTCACCGTCTGGATTACACAGAATGGCCACTCGGGCTAGGTGCCTTTGGAACTCTACAAGTTTAAGAGGATGAAAGGGAAGACAGAAAAATAATCCTTTGCAAAATACACCTCTGGGTAATGTAGGACCCATGCTGGGGTGGGATTGTACTAGATGCCTTGTAGCTTTAGGTTTACACTCACGATTTGAAAAATTCATTTGGTGATGGGAAGAAAACTGATAATTTTTAATGTTGGACTGAATTAAAGCAAATTGTAGGGTACCATTGAGTGCCTTTGAATACAAACATATCCATGCTGAGAAAATTGCCCTCCTTATTCAATTGTTCCCACTGTGAAAATGCTGCAAGACAGTGTTACTTATAACATTGTCCCAAGATTAGTGGCTACCCCGTGCTCCTTCACTTGTGACTTAAAAAAAAACTACAAATGCTGGAAATCTAAGATAAAAACAGAAAATGTTGAAGCTTCTGTGTATTTCCATCAGTATCTGGAGAGAAGATACAAGTTAATCTCAGATTCTGGAAAAGGGTTACACCAAAAACATTAACTTCTTTTTAAATGTTCTAGCACTTCTATTCTAAAATTTACCCATCTCTGCTCCTTTTGCAGAAATGCTGCTTGTATCCCCCCCTCTCTCTCTGGACCTCTTTGATGCTGCCTGATTTTCAATTGCTTGCTGCTGGGATTTAGACCTATCCCCCCCTCACTGACCAGGGGAGAAAGCAAGGAAATGGTATTAGGAAACATTCCCTCAACACTAGGTTAATCTGGAGCTCTGAGAGTTTGCTGTAAAGCCTGCAGCTCTAGGCCTTTTTAGGTACAAATGACAACAGCACTGGTTTATAATGAAGTGCCAATGGTGCTGTTTAGGCAGGCTCATACAAACCGGAATTTGTACAAATTTCTCTTTCTTTCTTTACACATTCTGTAAATCTGCACATCCAAGGCAACATGCAGAACTTAATTCCAAATTCTGGGACCCACACGTGAGGACAAAATTCAAGCACATTTGAGTTTTCCCTGCAACAGAAATATTCCATTTTAAATATCTTGCCATTGAGACAGAGGCAGCAGTGATAAACCCAATCACTATTTCCACAGCTCAGATGGCCCTCGACCATCTTGTCCACGATATTCTGATTAGGTTGCAATTCAGATTTATAAACTTGACAGACTGCATGAAGCGACTGGAACAGTCTCCAAGTGCACAATTCTGGTTTATATAGAAGCTCGGCAAAGATGCAGTGCTGACACTGCTTTCACTGGCCCATCTTTAATCCATCAGACACAGCCCCAACAAACGATACAATTTACGACACAACTCGTTAAATAAAAAGGACACCCAGTGTAATTCCTGCCAAATAAAGGACTATCAGTGGATACTGGAACACAAATAAATATCAATGTACCGAACACACTAGCAGTATTGTACCGATTAATCTATGCCAAGAACAGCCTGTACCGATGCACTAAAGCAATAATTTAGAATCACCCCTCCCATTTTCGTTATCAAACGTTGGCTGCTTTCTAAAAAAAAACTCAGTCTCGACTGATATCTAGAAATAATTAATAAAACCACCTTCTCATGTTAAAGCATAGGAAGGAGGGCCACAGATTGTCAGAATGGTTTAAAATCTATTTGTGTTGCGACATCAAAAATGAAAAACTGGGTGCCTTTTGCAGGCAGGTCCCCTCTCCTCCTCCCTGCTGAAACTGACCAGGTTACGCTGCAGGTTAAACCATTCATTGTAGGTGCAACATTGTTACTTTCTATGTTACCTTATTGTAATCTGCCATTGCGGAATCGCTACTGGGAATTCCTTTCCGTTTCTTTAAAACAGGGCTGATTTCATTTACATTTCGCTTGCTTATTTTTTTTTTGTTCCCCTCGTCTTTAAAAACCCGAACAAAGCGCAGTAACCGCTACCGAGAGGAGAGGGGGGCCTTCCACTAAACCGCACCGGCACTGCGCAATAGCAGCACACACACACACTACAGCGAATTGTGGGATTTGTAGGAGATGGGCCGTTTTATTCGAACTGTACCCGGACCACATACACACAGGAGAAACCTCTCCACCCGTCTGAGCTGCGGTGAATTGCATTCCCCTGGGCTGCATATCTATGTTGGGCCAAAACAATGTTTAATAGTATTAAAGGGCGGCTGTCATCTTGATTAAAAAAAAGTATTATACTCCTGTTTACAATAAAATAACACTTCCATTTATATAGCACCTTTATTGTGCCAAAACATCTCAAAGCCCTTCACACAATGAGTTACTTTTGGAGTATAGTGTTATTATGTAGGCAATGGCAGCTGCCATTTTGCACCTAAAACAGCAATTGAAATGAATGCTGTTTTGGTATTATTGGATGAGGGAGAAAATTGGTCAGCACTCCGGTAGAGCTCCTCACTCTTCTTCAAGTAATGCCATGGAATGTTTAATAGTCATCGGAACAGGCAGATAGGTTACTCAGTTACTGTTTAATCAAAAGGACAGCACTCCCTCAGTGTCTCATCCTAGATAATGCACTCAAGTCCTGGTGTGGGGCTTAAACTCACAAAGTTCTGACTTTGAGATGACAATGTTCCCAACTGAGCCAAGCGACTGTATGTGAATTCAGAACACATTGCAAGGTCATTTGAGTGTGAGGTCACTGTGACAGAAATGGTACCTTGCACCTCTCCATCCCAAAAGGTTTGCTAAACACGTGGAGACAATGTCCCTTTAATTCTCTGGCTTCCAACTAAGGTTATGAAAAGGCCTTCCTTAGGGAAGGTCTCCAAATTAAACCAATGCTTCTCTCATGTTGAAAAAATGCTTTTAAGGGGTTATTATAGGATCTGTCCTGCTGGTAGGGAGTCTTGCCCATTGGCAGTGTGTATCAGAAATTCCAGTTTGTGCTATGGTTTTCCAAACTTGGGCTGCACGCACCATAACGCTCAAAGGATCCCCACTGGCAGTGCCGACTCGTAAAGTTACCCTTTTACTATTCCCTATTCACTAATTGCTACATTTGAAATATAAAGGGGTGAATATAGTGATTCAGTGTAGGATGTTAAATATTTTCACTTCGCATGTCTCTTCAATTTAATGAACCCACTCCTATCTGGGTTGGCAAACTGCAGGAACGTATCTCAGTGAGATTAGTACATGGATTGCAACACAGCCCTCCCTCCCTCCCCGCTCCCATAAAGATTTTCAAATGTGCTCTTTTTAATATTAAATCTTAACCAGCATTTGGACACCAATGCTTTGCTTGACCAGATGGTGATGCACAATTGACAGTATAACTTGAGTGTGCTGGTTCTTCATCACTCTACGCAGATATCAGTTACAAAACTCTAGTGTAATAAAGTGTTAAGTCTTGCTGTTTTAGGCACATTTATTTTAAACTAGTTGATGCCCTGTGGCATTGCACATGAGGAGTCATGGCCAAGCTCAAATGAACTGGGGTTAGAAGGTGGGGGATAATTGGAACAGAGTATGCAGACATAAATCTGTTGCCCTTTTAAAGTTATAAATTTGATCATTTTTATATGGTAACATTATTAATTCCTATGTCCACATTAATAATGGAAGCTGCCTATGTAAACTTCTTGCACTGTAATTACATCCTCCTGCTAGCAGTGGTGTGCAGTGCCTCCACTGATGAGCAAGTGTAATTACAGCATAACAAGTTTCATAAACAGTTTTCATTATAAATGTAGATATAGGAATTTATAACAGAAGTTGTTTACAGGAAGTATATGAAGATGTAATTTTTAAAATATATTACTGGTTGAACTCCTGTAGTGTTGCACACAGGGAGTCAAGGCCAAGTGCAGTATTCACATAGAGCAGGTTTTGAGGGTGGGGGAATAATTGGACCAAGGCAGGGAAAGGAGAAGGCAGTTAGGAGAGGAGGGAGAAGGAGAGGGCAAGAAGGAGGGGAGAGGGAGAGAGGAGAGGGGAAGGAGAAAGGGAGGGAAATGGGTGGGGAGAGGGAGAGAAGAGGTAGGGTGACAGGCAGAAGGGGGACAGGATGGTGAGGGGACTGAAGGGAGCAACAAGAGAGAGGAGAGGGGAGGTGAGAAGTATGGAAGAGGAGATAGTGGCCAAGGGGGGACGGGAAGAGGCAAAGGATGGAGAGTAGGAGTGGGGAAGTGGGAGTGAGGACGTGGAGAGAGGAAGCAAGATAGGGAGAGTAGGGGGAGAGGAGAGAAGGGGACAGGGGATGAAGAAAGAGAGGAGGGGAAAGGAGGGAAGAGAGAGATGAGAGAGGGGAAAGGAGGGGAGAGGGGAGAGTAGAGGCATGGGGAAGGGAGAGAGATAGGAAGGGGACAAGGCAAAGGGATGGGGAATGAAATGCAAGGGGACAGGGGAGGGGGAGAACAAAGGCTGGGAAACCACCTGAGCAGGGTAGGGGGGAGACTAAAAAACATTGTCAGTTGGCGGTGGGGGTGGGGGAAGGCTGGAAAACAATCTCAGCGGGGCAATAGGTTGCAAACATGCTCAGTGAGAGGGGATGTTGAGGTCAGGAAATACTACTGAGAAGCCATGCTAGTTGGGGGGAGGGAGGGGTGGTGGTGAGGGTGGCGGGGGGGGGGGGGGGCGCAAAGAAGGCTGCAGGCCGGGAAATACAGCCAGGGACGGTGGTGGGTTCAACATGAGAGGCGGTCAGGTTGCAAGGCTCAAAGTCTGAGTAGCTGCTGCCAGTGATGGGGCAAGGAGGAAATGTGATAAGGGGAAGGGGAAGGGGAATGGGTTGGGGGAAGGGGTTGGGGGAAGGGGTTGGGGGAATGGTTCATCTGCTGCAAAACTAAGTCAAATCAACATACTTTCCTTCCTCACTGTTGGAGAGGCTACTACAGTTGTCAGATGGGAAGAATAAAACGCTGGGCCCCGCATGCCTGGGCATGATGATCCATGCGGCAAGACCTGGACAACATCCAGGCTTGGGCTAATCAGTGACAAGTAACATTTGTGCCAGACAAGTGCCAGGCAATGACTATCTCCAAAAAAAAAGTGTCTAACCACCTCCCCTTGACATTCAACAGCATTACCATCGCTGAATCCCCCACCATCAACATCCTGGGGGTCACCATTGACCAGAACTGGACCAGCCACATAAATACTATGGCTACAAGAGCAGGTCAGAGGCTGGATATTTTGCGGCGAGTGACTCACCTCCTGACTCCCCAAAGCCTTTCCACCATCCACAAGGCACAAGTCAGGAGTGTGATAGAATACTCTCCACTTGCCTGGATAAGTGCAGCTCCAACAACACTCAAGAAGCTCGACACCATCCAGGACAAAGCAGCCCGCTTGATTGGCACCCCATCCACCACCCTAAACATTCACTCCCTTCACCACCGGCGCACAGTGGCTGCAGTGTGTACCATCTACAGGATGCACTGCAGCAACTCACCAAGAATTCTTTGACAGCACCTCCCAAACCCGCGACCTCTACCAGCTAGAAGGACAAGGGCAGCAGGCACATGGGAACAACACCACCTGCACGTCCCCCTCCAAGTCACACATCATCCCGACTTGGAAATATATCGCCGTTCCTTCATCGTTGCTGGGTCAAAATCCTGGAACTCCCTTCCTAACAGCATTGTGGGAGAACCTTCACCGCACGGACTGCAGCGGTTCAAGAAGACGGCTCACCACCACCTCCTCAAGGGCAATTAGGGATGGGCAATAAATGCTGACCTTGCCAGCGACGCCCATATCCCATAAATGAAAAAAAAAGGTAACGTTGCAATATATAATCCAATTAAATGCAGAGAAGCCCAGATTTAACTAAGTTAGTTCATTTTTTAACACTTAATGTCAAAACAATCTTGCTGAAATTGCCAAAAGCAAAATACTGCGGATCCTGGAAATCTGAAATAAAAACAGAAAACTGCCAGTGTGACATCGGCCGTCTCAATTTCTCTACTCCCCCCACTCACTCTAACCTACCTCCCTCTGAACTTGCAGCACTCCATTCTCTCAAGTCCAACCCTGACATTGTCATTAAACCTGCTGTCAAGAGCGGTGCTGTTGTTATGTGGCGAACCTTGTGGAGACTGAGTGCCAACTCCCTGACCCCTCCTCCTACCTCCCCCTGGACCATGACTCCACCGCCAAACATCAAGCCATTGTTTCCCAGACTGTCACTGACCTCATCTCCTCTGGAGATCTCCCCACCACGGCCTCCAACCTCATAGTCCCCCAACTCCGCACAGCCCGCTTCTACCTCCTTCCCAAGATCCACAAGCAGGACTGCCCCGGGAGACCCATCATTTCAGCCTGTTCTTGCCCCACGGAACTTATTTCCTCCTATCTCGGCTCTATTTTTTCTCCCCTTGTCCAGACTCTTCCGACGCCCTCCGCCACTTTAACAGTTTCCAGTTCCCCGGCCCTAACCGTCTCCTTTTCATCATGGACATCCGATCCCTTTACACCTCCATCCCAACCAGGACGGCCTGCGGGCCCTCCACTTCTTCCTTGAACAGAGGCCTAATCAGTCCCCATCCACTACCACCCTCCTCCGCCTGGCTGAACTTGTTCTTACGTTGAACAATGTCTCCTTTGACTCCACTCACGTCCTCCAAATAAAAGCTGTCGCTATGGGAACCTGTATGAGTCCCAGCTACACCTGCCTTTTTGTGGGATACGTGGAACATTCCTTGTTCCAGTCCTACTCGTGTCCCCTCCCTCACCTCTTTTCTCGGTACATTGATGACTGTATTGGTGCCGTTTCATCAATTTTGCTTCAAATTTCCACCCTTCCCTCGCCTTCACATGGTCCATCTCCGACTCTTCCCATCCCTTCCTCGACTCCTCTATCTCCATTTCTGGGGATAGGCTGTCAATCAACATCTATTATAAGCTCACCGACTCCCACAGCTATCTTGATTACACTTCCTCCCTCCCCACTTCCTGTAAAGACTCTATTCCCTTCTCCCAGTTTCTCTGTCTCCATTGCATCTGTTCTGACAATGCCACCTTCCGCACCAATGTTTCTGATATGTCTTCCTTTTTCCTCAACCGAGCATTGCCCTCTACTGTAGTTGACATGGCCCTCGACCGTGTCCGTCCTATTTCCCACACTTCTGCCTTCGCCCCTTCCCCTCCCTCCCAGAACCATGATTGGATCCCACTTGTCCTCACCTTCCACCCCACCAGCCTCCAAATTCAACGTATCATCCTCCACCATCTCCGTCACCTCCAGCGCAATCCCACCACATCTTCCCCTCCCCTTCTCTTTCAGCATTCTGAAGGGACCGCTCCCTCCGCGGCACCCTGGTCCACTCTTCCAACACCCCCAACACCGCTCTCCTCCCCACGGCACCTTCCTGTGCGAGCGCAGGAGATGCAACACCTGCCCCTTCACCTCCTCCCTTCCCACTGTCCAGGGCCCCAATCACTCCTTCCAGGTGAAACAGTGGTTTGCTTGTACTTCTTTCACTTTATTATACTGTATTCGCTGCTCACAATGTGGTCTCCTCTACAGTGGGGAGACCAAATGCAGGTTGGGTGATCACTTTGCTAAACACCTCCGCTCAGTCCGCAAGCATGACCCTGACCTTCCGGTCGCTTGCCATTTTTATTCCCCGTCCCACTCCCACTCTGACCTCTCTGTCCTCGGCCTCTTACACCGTTCCAATGAAGCTCAACGGAAGCTCGAGGAACAGCACCTCATCTTTTGATTAGGCACTTTACAACCTTCTGGATTCAACATTGATTTCAATAACTTCAGATCATAACCACTGCTTCCTTTTTTTTGTGGCACTACAGCTGCTGGTAATGGTTCTGCTGTTGTGATTTACAGCTCCTCTAGACCCATCTATTGTTTCTTAACTTGTCCAATTACCACCCTCCTTGTCTTGCACCATCATCCCTTTTGTCATTTAATCACTCCTGCCCTCCACCCCATCACAGACCTTCCCTTTTGTTCTTTCCTCCCTACCGATCTCTACCCCTCCCCCCCCCTCACCCTCTTTCCCTGGCTCTGTACTTGCTTAAAAACTGTTAACTCTCCCAGTTCTGATGAAGGGTCTTCGACCTGAAACGTTAACTCTGTTTCTTTCTCCACAGATGCTGCCTCACTTGCTGAGCTTCTCCAGTATTTTCTGTTTTTATTGCTGAAATTGCCAGCGCATTGGAGCAGAGCCACCCGATGGCCTGTGTGTGTAAGGCCATGAAGTACGGAATCAGCTGTCGAGACTGGCAAGCATTTCTTATACGTTTGTAACTTTTGCCTGTTACCTTGAAATGACCTGTCACAATGCCACTCATAGACGTTACATTTTTAATATATAACTAGTTGAACTCCCACAATGTTGCACATGGGGAGTCAAGATTAAGTGCAGTACTGATGTCAAGTAGGATTAGAGGGCCAAGATGGAGGGGGGGAGCGGGAGAAGGCAGATGGGAGGGGGAGGAGGCAGTGGGAGGGGGAAGAAGGAGGGGAGGGGGAGAAGGGTGGTAGAAGTTTGGAACTCTCTTCCGCAAACGGCAATTGATACTAGCTCAATTGCTAAATTTAAATCTGAGATAGATAGCTTTTTGGCAACCAAAGGTATTAAGGGATATGGGCCAAAGGCGGGTATATGGAGTTAGATCACAGATCAGCCATGATCTTATCAAATGGCGGAGCAGGCACAAGGGGCTGAATGGCCTACTCCTGTTCCTATGTTCCTAAGTGAGGGAAAGGGGGAGCGGATGAGAAGGAAGAAGAAGGGAAAGGTTGTTGGAGGGAAGGAAGGAGTGCGAGGGAGAAGGGAAGAGGGCAAGGGAGAGGAGGGCAGAGGGGAAAAATGGGAGGGGAGAGGAAGAAAGCAGAGCGAGAGGAGGATATGGTGAGAGGAGGAGAAGAAGGGTGGGGGAGAGTTAAAGAGAAGAGATGGGGCGGGGTGGAGAGGAAGTGAGGAGGGGGAAGGGTGGGGAGAGGGAGGAGGGGATGGGGAGAGGGAAGGAGGAAAGGGCGAGAGGAAGGGAGGGAGAGGAGATGAGGAAGGTGGAGAGGGGAGAGGAGAGGGAGACAGAGGAGGAGAAGGGAAGAGGGAGAGAAAGGGTGAGAGGAGAGGGGGCGGGATGGGAGGGGAAGGAGGGGGAGTGAGAGGAGGAAAAGTGAGAGAGGAGGGGTGGGGGGGGGGGAGAAAATGGGGAAGGGCAGTCAGATGGGTAGGCACCCTGGGGGGGTTACATGGGAGCAAAGTGGCTGAATGGGGGGGAAAGGTGTTGGATGAAAATTGCGTCAGCAGGGATGGAGGATGCAGGACTTAAATGTGCCGCAGTGGGGGGCATGGTGGGGTAAGCAGGGCAAAGAGCAAGGTGTCATCAAGGATTTTAAAAAATCTCTGATCAGCCTCAGGGGAGCGAAGCATGGAACTGGACACAAAAAATGTCTTTTTTTTCTGTGAGTAGGTTTGGTGGGGGAGATCAATTCTGTGGAGGATATTTGGGTATCCTTTACCAGCGACTGTGGTGACAGATTTAAAAGGGTCATGGGTCCACATTGCACAAATGCCACCTTCAGGAATAGAGCGACTGCATTTACATTTGCACCCCCCGGGAGAAAGTACCAACATGTGATCGGAAAGTACGGTTTTTGGAGCTAACTGTCAGCTGATTACAAACGAAGCAGGAGAGGAAGACACAAACAATTAGAACGGCAGTCACAGAGGTCACAATATTCCACTTAGTTAGTACACTGTCTCGAAACGTTACTTGAGCCCAGCTTTCACAGCACCATCTTAAGGAAAATACCATTCGAATGCTATAACCACACACAGTTTATAATTGCATGTAGATAGATAGATGGGTTAATGGCTCCATAAAAATAAAGCTCGAAGGAATTTGATGCTCCCACGATAATATCACACAGTGCAATTTACAGGTTTACAATTTTCAAAGCAGAGATTGGAAGGGTAGGAAAGTGCGAGGTTTTTCTTCCTTTTCAACAATACTCGGGAAAACACTGAGAGTTTCGATTTTAATCATGGATCTGTTCCATGATGACACTGGGCACTCTGCAGAAACATGCCAATTTAGCACTTAAAAAAAACGGTCCACATATTTTGGTCTAATATTTAGCAAGTTGCTTATTTAAAATAGATGTGTTATTGTAGAATATGACAGATATAAATGCTTGCAACCCAAGAAAATGATTTTTTGTCAATTGATTTAGGTTGTGATGTGTTTAGATAACTGTATACTGTTTACCTGCATCTTTGCTCTGTGTTCTGAATTTTCAGACTCTGTTTTTAGTTGCCTTGCTTCCTGTTATTGACCAGTGCTGCATTTGCAATAAACACCGACATTACATTGTGAAGGCATTTCACAGTGTTATCATGCCATGGGGCTCAACCATAACATTCGTAAGGTTGTTTCAATTTTTTTTGTTATTCAGCTTGGCTTAGCTGCTAGCACTCTTGTCCCTGAGTCAGAAGGTCATGGGTTCAAGCCCCACTCCAGGACTCCAGCACATAATCGAGACTGACACTTCATTAATGGTGTGCTGCATCATTGCATCTGTCGCCCTTCAGATGAGATAGAATCATAGACTAATACAACACAGAAGGAGACCATTCGGCCCATCGTGCCTGTGCTGGCTCTTTGAAAGAGCTATCCAATTAGTCCTACTTCCCTCCTCTTTCCCCATAACCCTGCAAAATTTTCCCCTTTCAGTATTTATCCAATTCCCTTTTGAAAGTTACTATTGAATCTGCTTCCAACACCCTTTCAGGCAGTGCATTCCAGATCATAACAACTCACTGCATAAATTTTTTTCCTCATGTCACCTCTTTTTTTGCCAACTATCTTAAATCTGTGTCCTCTGGTTACCGACCCTTTTGCCACTGGAAACAATTTCTCCTTATTTACTGTATTGAGACCCTTCGTGATTTTGAACACCTCTCTCAAATCTCCTGTTAACCGTCTCTGCTCTAAGGAGAATCCCAGCTTCTCCAGTCTCTCCACATAATTGAAGTGCCACATCCCTGATACCATTCTAGTAAATCTCCTCTGTACCCTCTCCAAGGCCTTGACATCCTTCCTAAAGTGTGGTGCCTAGAAATGGCCATAATACTTCAGCTGGGGCCAAACCAATGTTTTATAAAGGTTTAGCATAACTTCCTTGCTTTTCTACTCTATGGGCCTGATATTAGGAGGGAGGCGGGTTGGCAATGGGGGGTCGACTGGGCGCGTGGGTAATGCGCCCAGTGAAATCAGTGTGCTCCGCACGCGATCGCAGCCTAATTGAAGGTACTTACCCGTGCTTCCAGGTTTCCCGTTGCAGACCTTAGCTGCGGACGCACTGCGCACCCGCATCACAGGCTGTCAGCAGGAGGAGTCCTATTTAAAGGGGCAGTCCTTCAATGCTCCTCCTGCAGCAAAGAACCAAATTGGCAGCACGGAGCAGCCCAGAGGCAAGGCTGCCCCAAGGTTCTCAGACTCCTCACTCCAGGTGCTGCTCGATGGGGTCAGGAGGAGGAGGGAAACGTTTTTCCCAGCGGACAGGAGGAAGTGGCCTGCCTCTGCCACCAAGAAGGTCTGGCTCGAGGTGGCAGAGGAGGTCAGCAGCAGCAGTAACATCTCCCGAACCTGGGTCCAGTGCAGGAAGTGCTTTAATGACCTAACCAGGTCAGCCAAAGTGAGTATACTTACGCATTCTCCCACACTCCATCTTCCACATCACCTCCACCACCACACAAGTCCTTCTGCACTGCCACCACAACGCTCTCGCATCACTCCTCACATCCACTCAACCATCATCCTCACCTTGCCTGCACTTACTCACCGCCCCAGTTCCCATTCGATCACTACCATGCAACCCAATCCTCATACAATCTCATGGCTATGTCTCACATGCACCCTCCCATGCATCTCCCTTATAGTCACCTCCACTCACACCAATGCATGCAGTGGGTCACTATGCAACCATCACTCAATCACGACTCTCTGTGTTTTGCCTTGATAGGAGAAGAGATGCCAGAAGGCCCAGGAGAAGGATGATGGCGAAAGGTGACATGGAAGTGGGGACGCCACTCAAAACGCTCCCACGTCTCACCCGTTGCCCCCCTCTCAACCAGTACCCGCAATGCTGCCTCATCTCCAGGTGGCCGAGTCTGTTCCTGCACAGGTGCAGGTGGAGCAGTCTTTGGAGGGGCCCTCACAGGCACCGAAACCCAGAGGGCGTCCGCGCAAAGCATCTCATCAGTCGGGGCATGGACAAGAGCAAACTGCCACTACATCTGCTGAAGCTACAGGGGTAGCACCACGTAGGGGTTCCCGTAAACGTAAGGCTAAGGTTTTGTGAGCACAAAGGGGATGCACAAGGGTGTATGATGGAATGTCATGTTTTTCATTTAGATTTTTTTCTTTTGCCAACCACATTAAATGTTGTTATCACCACTACTGCCACATCTTTGCAAATCTTGTCTGGTTTGTGCAATAATTCCCTTTCCTGAGGATCACCATGAAGATCCACGCCTGATGCCACTCATTGGGTCACTGCAGAGTGGGTGTAGGTGTACTTGCAGGGCTCTTTTGTGCAGACGACTGAGAGACGCCGGCGATGTCCCCGGTGGCACACTGGAAGGATGCGGAGGAGAAGTTGTTGAGGGCAGTGGTGACTTTGACAGCGACAGGTAAGAAGATGGTGCTCGGGCCAGCCGGGAGCAGCTCGGCATGAAGGAGGCTGCAGATGTCCACGACTACATGTCGAGTGACTCTGAGCCTCTGTGTGCACTGCTCCTCAGAGAGGTCCAGGAAGCTGAGCCTCGGTCTGTAGACCTTGTGGCGAGGGTAGTGCCTTCTGCAACGCATCTCTTTCTGCATTTGCCCTCCCTCCTGCTGTGCAGGTGGATGTGTCACAGCACTGTGTTGTGGAGCTCCACGTGTCTGAGGTGGACGGCGTGGCCGGCAAGGCTGGTGATGCTGTTCGTCCTCCGAGGAGGTCATGACTGCAGCTATTGCGGCCCCCATCTGGAAGATGTACATTTGAAGGGGTCCGCAAGGTAGGTAAATGTGTCTGGACACCGGGGTTGAGGTTCCAAGTTGGTGAATTTTTGTGTTAGGAGGAGGGTGGTGCAGGCCAAACTTTGTCCAAAGTGACAGAGTGGCCTCCTGCAATGAGTGAGGGTCTCCCCCCACACCTGTCAAATGGACCTTTGCAGCTCCCACAGACTGGTGGCTGCAACACGTCTGTTTCAACTGGGAGTGTTTCCCCCAATATGGGAAACACGCTCAGTTGACATGAAAATCCCACCCCTCCTAAAATATCCTCCCAATCAGGTCTGCAAATGACCTGAACTATGTAATTAATTGGTTTAAGTGGGATCCCGCCGGCTTTAATTACCGGTGGGAGTCCCACATGCGGGGGCTGCGTGCGCATCTAAGCGCGTCATTGGGGAACCCGGAAGTGGGCGGGTTGGAACCGGGCTCCTGACCTGCCCCGGGAATCCCCTATTTTAGCAGCCCCCCCACCACGAACGCACCCGCTCGGCCATCCGAAAATTGACCCCTATGCCTGTATTTATAAAGCCAAAGATCCCATATGCCTTTTTAACAGCCTACCCAACTTGTCCTGCCACCTTCAAAGATTTGTGTATGTACACCCCCAGGTCTCGCTGTTCCTGCACCCCCTTTAAAATTGTACCATTTAGTTTATATTGGGTCTCCTCATTCTTCCTACCAAAATGAATCACTTCACATTTCTCTGCGTTAAATTTTATCTGCCATGTGTCAGCCCATTTCACCAGTCTGTCTATACCCTCCTGAAGTCTTTTACTATCCTCCTCACTGTTTACTACATTTCCAAGTTTCATATCATCTGCAAACATTGAAATTATACTCTTTAATAAAAATCAAAAAGTGGTCCTAATACCGACTCATAGGGGACACCACTGTCTACTTCTCCCCAGTCTGAAAAACAACCTTTCACACTACTCTTTGCTTTCTGTCCCTTAGCCAATTTCATATCCACGCAGCCACTGTCCCGTTAATCCCATGGGCTTCAATTTTGCTAATAAGTTTATTAGTGGCACTTTATCAAACGCCTTTTGAAAGTCTATATACACAACATCAACTGCACTACCCTCATCAACTGCACTACTTCATCAAAGAACTCAATCAAGTCAGTCAAACACGATTTGTCTTTACAAAATCTGTGATGTCTTTCATTTATTAACCCATATTTTTCCAAGTGCCATTTAATTTTGTTCCAGATTATTATCTCTAAAAGTTTTCCCACCACTGATGTTAGGTTAACTGGCCTGTACTTGTTGGGTTTATCCCTCTCCCCTTCTTTGAACAGGAGTGAAACATTTGCAATCCTCCAGACCTCTGGCACCACTCCCATATCTAAGGAGGATTGAAAGAGCCTCTGCAATTTCCACCCTTACTTTCCTCAGCAACCTAGGATGCATCCCATCCGGACCGGGTGACTTTTCTACTTTGAGCGCTGACAACCTTTTAAGTACCTCCTCTTCATCTATTTTTATCCGATCCAATTTCTCTCTACTATCTCCTCCTTTACTGTGACATTGGCACCATCCACTTCCTCAGTAAAGACATTTGCAAAGTATTCATTTAGTACCTCAGCCATGCCCTCTGCCTCCACAAGATCTCCTTTTTGGTTCCTAATCGGCCCCACCCTTTCTTTGACTACTCTTTTACCATTTATATGTTTATAAAGGACTTTTGGGTTCCCTTTTATGTTCCCCGCTAATCTATTCTCATACTCTCTCTTTGCCTCTCTTATTTCCTTTTTCTGTTCTCTTCTGTACTTTCTGTATTCAGCTTGATTCTCTATTGCATTATGAACCTGACATTTATCATAAGCCTCTTTTTTCTGTTTCATTTTAATCTCTGTACCTTTAGTAATCCAGGGAACTTTAGCTTTGGATGCCTTTCCTTTCTCCCTTGTGGGAATGCACCCGAACTAACTCCTCCTTGAAGGCCTCCCATTGCTCATTCACCGTTTTATCTGCCAATCTTTGATTCCAATCCACCTGGGCCAGATCCCCTTTCAACTCACTGAAATTAGCCTTCTTCCAGTTGAGTATTTTCATATTTGATTTTTCCTTGTCCTTTTCCATAACTACTCTAAACCTAATGATATTGTGATCACTGTTTCCCAAATGCTCTCCCACTGAAACGTGCTCCACTTGCCCCACTTCATTCCTCAGAGCTAGATCCAGCACTGCTTCATTCCTCATTGGGCTGGAAATATACTGATCAAGAAAGTTTTCTTTTACACATTTCAGGAACTCCTCCCCCTCTTTGTCCTTTACACTGCTATTTTCCCAGTCTATATTAGGATAATTGAAGTCCTCCATTATCACTACTCTAAAGTTCTTGCATCTTTCTGCAAGTTGCCTTCAAATTTGCTCTTCTATCTGCTTCCCACTATTTGGTGGCCTATAGAATACATCCAGTAGCGTAATAGCAACTCTACTGTTCCTTAATTCTAACCAAGTAGATTCTGTCTTTGAACCCTCAAGTATATCATCCCTTTGTAGTGCTGCAACAGTATCTTTGATCAATACTGCCGCCACCACCGCCCCACCCCCCGCCTTTGTTTCCTTCCCTATCTTTCCTGAATATTTTGTAGCCAGGAATATTAAGTACCTTGTTTGAGCCAGGTCTCTGTTATCACCACTATAATATAATCCCATGTGGCGACTTGTGCCTGCATGCTCACCAACTTTATTTACCACCTTCCATGCATTTACGCACATGCACTCCAAACCCACCTTAGTCTGCTTTATATTTCACCCTTCCTATTTCTGAACTATTCTTTATTCTAATGATGTTTGTCTCTTCCAGTCCTCCGTTAATGAAATGTTAAACCAAGGCCCCATCTGCCTGTTCAAGTGGATGTAAACGATCCTGCGGCATTATTCAAAGAAGAGCATGGAGCTCTCCTACTCGACATTTATCTCAACCAACACTGCCAAAAAAAACAGATTAATTGGTTATTCATGAATTTGCTGTTTGTGGTCGTGATAAGGCGCTATTTCAAAGCAAGTTCTTTCTTTCTATTCATTTGTCTCAATACAAGTGTCTATGGTTTCTGCATTTAATAATTAGGTACAGAACCAATGTGTTCCCAGTTGGTTCAGTACCTAATTATTAAATTTTAAATTTCAGTAACAGTTACAGCAGCCCTCACATAGAAGAACGTCTCAAAGTGTTTTACAAGGAGCTGAAGAGAGCAATGGGCAGGAGAAAGGATAATGGGGGATGGAGCAAAAGCATGGTATTGGGGGAATGAAAGGGGTGGGAGACACCGCCACAATCTCCCATCCCTGCCATTTCCCCTGGTATGGCTCCCATTTTCATTCCATTAAGACCAAGGAGTGCAAACTTGAGCCTACCTGATGCATAACTGGCCTTCCATCGCCAGATCTGACTCAGCTATATCAAGTTCTACCGGACTTTGCTCTCCGTTGCCAAAATTGCCCACTTTTCCAGGATGATCCTGGAGAGCAAAGACAACTTCAGCTCCTTTGCTTTACTACCAACTACTTCTTTAAGTCCTTCTCCCTCCAACCTGGCCTCTTCATCATCAAGACAGCGATTAACCATTTAGCTGACTCTGCTGTGTCCACTTCCCATTAAGCCAAACCTCTCCCCAGTCTTGTGAAATGTGAATTTTATAATGTGCCAAGGTGGAGAGTTGCTAAGTCATACAACAACAACAACAACAACTTGCATTTATTTGGCACCTTTAACATAGTAAAACGTCCCAAGGCGCTTCTCAGGAGTGTTATCAAACAAAATTTGACACCGAGCTACATAAAGGGATATTAGGACAAGTCACCAAAAGCTTGGTCAAAGAGATAGGTTTTAAGGTGCGTCTTAAAGGAGGAGAGAGAGTTGGAGAGATTCAGGGAGGGAATTCCAGAGCTTAGGGCCTAGGCAGCTGATGGCATAGCCGCCAATGGTGGAACGATGAAAATCGAAGATGTGCAAGAGGCCAGAATTGTAGGAGCGCAGAGATCTCGGAGGGCTGTAGGGCTGGAGGAGGTTACAGAGATAAGGAGGGGTGAAGCCATGGAGGTATTCGAAAACAAGAATGAGAATTTTAAAATCGAGGTGTTGCCGGACTGGGATGAGTGTTTCATCAGCAGATGAGCTGAGGCAGGGGCGGAGATGAGCGATGTTACGGAGGTGGAAGTACAGAAAACTATGGTCCCAGTTTCAATCCCTGATGTGTGCAGAGCTATCAGTGTCAACTGAGAAGGCTGTAGGGGCACTAAGAGTGAAGGAGGGGGCAACTGGCCAAAGTTCCTGTTCCTGATTGCTGTCTAGTGACCCCTGCTGAAAGTAGGCATGTTTGGATTTCGGGCCAGGACTGAGTTAAACACAGCCGTGATGCCCTGTATAGTCAAATAGCCGGCAAACAATCACTGTCTAGGCTCGCATGTAAAGAATAGCTGCTTAGGTGACATAGCGGAGAAGATTGCCACTAATGAAACAATACCCAAACAAGAAACTGCACCTTCAGGAAAGGATGAGGGGAACTGTGAGAAAAGGAGAGAAAAAAGCTCACCCATTAGATATCCAGGCACCATTTTCTGCACAGTAATACACTAGTCTAAAAATCACCTCATTAATAGCTCAAGTGCCTTAATAACACATACTTTACTGATTGCTGTGCACATTAAAGATTCCTAAGCCAAAATGAGGTAAATCAAGTTGACAAAGAGAGAATTAGCCATGGTTTCTTTTATGCAGCCTGCATTTATCATGCCAAAATGTTTCAAAGATGCTTCCCACAATCAATTCCTTTTTGAAGTATTGAGGCCGTCATCACCTGCAACATCCCATAAACAGCCATGAGATGAATCATTAGTTAATCTATTTTCAGGCGGTGTCGATTAAGGGAAGATTATTAGCGAGGGAGAGCACTGAAAAATAGTAGTATAGATCTATAAGAAATAATTTTATGAATTTATACTACCAGCATAATACCAACTGTTCCCGGCGGACGCACATATCAGGAAATTGGGCACGTGATCCCCATGAGAATTGTGGGGATCATGTGCCTGAATTCCAGATATGCATCCTCGCTCCATGTGGAGCTCCATGGCAGGAATGTAAAATTTGTAAAATTGTCCTACTAATGTCCTACACTCGACCTCAATTATCAGTGGCATTCCCTCAGTACTGCACTGAATTGTCAATCTAATTTATGTGTTTAAGTTTTGGAGTGGGGCTGGAATCCACAATCCGTTGACTCATGTGCGAGTGCTGTCAAGTGAGCCAAGCTGAGACTATATTAAATTGAAGAGCTGGCGTTATTTTGTGTCCCTTAGTGCTCATGTGGTATTAGCTGTCAACAGAAGCGTTGAATCAGCGTTGGGTATTATTACCACTAATTGGTAATTTAGCACCAAGAATAAATCACAATGTTCAGCTTTATTGTAGGCCATTGTTGTTCATTACCTTATTGTTGAAGGCACGCTCATAAGCAGTGTTTTGATTGACAGTCACTCTCAGGGGCGCTCAAGCAGATTTCTTCAAAGCTCTCCTCACTGGTCACCCCTCTTTCAAACTTTGCAAATTTCAGTTCATTCATGCAGCCATGAACACTCTCATACAAAATCCTACACACCCTATACTCCTGCCCTTGCCAAGCTTCACTGGCTTCCTGTCCCCAATGTATTGATTTCAAGGTCCTCAGCCTCATTTTCAAATCTCTTCATGGGACAGATGTAACTATAAAGGTGGGGTTGGAGGGGTGGAGGAATGAGGAGTTATTGCCCTTTGCCACCCTTCTTCAAACCCTAGAATCGCTCCTAATTATTCCAACTTTTTATTGTTCTGTCACTCCACCTTACCTCAATGATCCTTTCCAGCCTTGTGCCCCAGTCTGCATCCTCCACTCCTCCAAATCCATATTGCAGTTGATCCATCACACCCTCCCTCCTCCAACTCCATGTTACTGTTCATTCTTTGCACCTCCACTCCTCCAACTCTGGGTTGCTTTTCATTCCTCACACTCTCCATTCTTCCAACTCTGTGTTACTGTTTATCCTCTGCTCCCTCCGCCCCTCTGACTCCATGGGCTCGAATTTAGCAGGCCTGCGGGTTCCCAGCGGGTGGTCCTCCGGGAGCGTGGAAAACGCGGACGGCTAATCGTGTGCGTCCCCCACGCGATCGCGGGATAATTGGACCGATTAAGCCCTGCTTCCGGGTTCTGCGCTCCCCAGCTGCGTGCCGGCCGGCTGCGCATGCGCAGTACCGTCGACGTGATGTAGGAGCTCCAGTTAAAGGGGCAGTCTCCCAAAGCCCCTCCTGCTACAAGCAAGCGGTTTGAGACGATGGCTCAGCAAAGGGGAAAGGCTGCGCCCCGTTTTTCAGATCTGGCACTGCAGCTGATGCTGGAGGGCGTGAGGAGGAGGAGGGAAACACTCTTCCCAGAAGATGGACGCAAGTTCCCTGCCGCCGCAACCAGGAAGGCATGGGCAGAGGTGGCGGCGGAGGTGAGCAGCAGGGGCAACACCCCAAGGACTTGGGAGCAGTGCCGCAAGCGCTTCAATGACCTGACTAGGTCTGGCAAGGTGAGTACACCAACGCACCCTCCCACATCCCGTCCCCACCATCACGCCAAGCAGATCACAACCCCCTCCTGCACAGCCACCACTGCGCTCCATCAGCAATCCTCACAGCCACTCATTCACCATCCTCGCCGTGCACGCAAGTACCTACCGTCCCTGACCCCACCCGAACACTACCACACACCCCAATCCCCATGCAATGGGATGGGCACGTGGCCCACGCTTCCTCCCATCCGTTCCGCGCCATGCTCAACCCAACCACACCGATGCTCGATGCGTCTCACGATGCAAGACGCACCCACTCACACATCTGTGTTTTGCCTTCACAGGAGAAGAGAAGCAAGAACAATAGGGAAAGGGCACGCACCGGAGGTGGGCCGCCGCAAGTGGTGGAGCTCACCGACGCAGAGGTGGAGGCGCTCGACCTCGCCCGCACGCGACATTGCCTGTCGGTGGCCGATGGCGAGTGTGTCGCTGCCGAAACGGCCGGTAAGGGAAAGCTGACACTCAACACCCATGATCGCGAGTTACCGTCTCATCACCTGCCATCAGGCGCACTGTCAAGTTGGTCCATATGCCTCAAAGTGCCCTCTGTTCTCTTGCAGGTCCGTCTTTGGGTGAAGCGATCGTGGAGGGCGATTCCTCAGAGGACATGGTGGTCTCTGAGGGTGCATCGTCACATCAGAGCCAACCATCCACCAGCGCAGAGACACGCACCTCGGTGGGTCCCCCTCGCCAACTAGTTGGGGTAGCACTTGGTGAGTCACCGCGCACGAGTGAGCATGAGCAGACCCTGGTGGCAGGGGCAGCCGCGGAGGGTCCGCGACGGAGGGAGCACTCATCTCCAGGCTCTGCTCAGCCGGACCCAGATGCTGAACCCAGGGGGCCACCAGTGAAAAGGAGAGTCGTCGAGGGCCACCAGCTAATTGCTGAGGTACTGGCAGAGGTGCCGCGCGCATTGTCCACAATAGCGCAGGCGATGGAGGAGTCCACCTCCTGCATGTGGGCATTGGTGGCGCAGGCACAGGAGGGTACCGGCGACACAGTGTCGCAGGTAGGTGCGGGACTGTCTGCGGTGGAGGACAGGCTGGCCTCCCTCGAGCGTCACGCACAGCTCCAGATCGAGTCCATGCAGGCCCTGACAACGTCTGTACGGATTCAGGGTGAGCAACATTCCGACGCCACCAACAGTCTGAGGGATACACTAGGGGTGGCCTTGCAAGGCCTCACACATGCCATCCAAACTGCCGTCCAGCAGGGTGGAAGGGGTGATGTGGGCCGAGGCCAAGAGAGGGATGATGGTGACAGGGGACATGGAAGCGGGGACGCCTATTAAGGCGTCCCCACGTCCCACCCGTCGCCCACCTCTCAACCAGTACCCGCAATGGTGCCTCCTCTCCAGGTGGCCGAGTCTGCCCCTGCCCCGGTGCAGGAGGAGCAGTCTGTGGAGGTGCCAACACGGGCACCGAAACCCAGGGGCCGTCCGCCAAAAGCATCTACCCGGTCAAGGCAAGAAGACGAGCAACCTGCCACTACCTCTGCTGGAGCCACAGGGGTAGCACCACGTAGGGGTTCCCGGAAAAGAATTGCAAAGGCCTTATAATCACAAAGGGAATACACCAGGGTGTTTATTATTTTGTACTTTTTTTCTTATATAATGTCACATTCGAGATATTAAATAGTCTATTCTCACCACTCCTGCCACCTCTCGTCCATTCTTCCGCGGCTTGTGCAATAGTTGCGTTCCGTGGAGGCCATCATGACGGCGAACACCTGCTGCCACCCATTGGGCACACTGCTGTGGGTGCAGGATTACTGGCAGCACTCTTCAGTGGAGGGGGCTGGTATGGCCGCTCGCATGTGCAGGTGAGGAGATGCGAGCGCCTCGCAGTGTCTGACTCTAGGAGAACCGTTGACGTATGAGTGCTTCCCTGACCCGGCGACCATCCCGGTGAGTCGCGGCTCGGCGCATGGGTCGTCCAACATCCTCTGGCGCGTCCTCCTCCTCCACCTCCTCCGCCTCCTCCTCCTCCTCCTCCTCCTCCTCCTCGCCCTCGCCTTCCTCAATGTGGGTGGCGGGTGTGGATGGGGCCTCCTCCAGCGGCACCCCTCTCTGTTGGGCCATGTTGTGCAGGGCACAGCAGACAACTATGATTCGTCCCACTCTGAATGGTGTGTATTGCAGCGCTCCCCCAGAACGATCAAGGCACCTGAAGCGCATCTTGAGAAGCCCTATGGTCTGCTCAATTGTAGACCTGGTAGCAGTGTGGCTGTCATTGTACCGACGCTCCGGCTCGGTGATGGGGTTCCTCAGAGGTGTCATGAGCCACGTGTGGAGGGGATACCCCTTGTCGCCGAGGAGCCAGCCGTTGCCGGCGTTGGGTGCCTGCAGGATGGGCGGGACGGCGGACTCCCTGAGGACGAAGGCATCGTGGCAGCTGCCGGGGTATCTGGCGCACACGTGTAGGAATCTCTGGCGGTGGTCACAGATGAGCTGGGCGTTCATGGAGTGATACCCCTTCCTGTTGATGAACAGCCCTGGCTCATGTGGAGGTGCCCGTATTGCGATGTGGGTGCAGTCGATTACACCCTGCACCCGTGGGAAGCCGGCCATGGCATGGAATCCAACCGCCCTCTCCATCTGGCTGCGCTCGTCCATGGCGAAGTTGATGTAGTGGGAGGCCCTGCGGAACAACCCATCGGTGACCTGCCTTATGCACTTGTGTGCAGAGGACTGACAGACCCCGGTGATGTCCCCGGTGGCACCCTGGAAGGAACCGGATGCGAAGAAGTTGAGGGCAGTGGTGACTTTGACGGCGACAGGTAAGAAGATGCTGCTTGGTCCATCAGGGAGCAGCTCGTCGTTAAGGAGGCTGCAGATGTCGGCGACTACCTGGCGATTGACTCTGAGCCGACGTATGCACTGCTCCTCGGAGAGGTCCATGAAGCTGAGCCTCGCTCTGTACACCCTGTGCGGAGGGTAGTGCCTCCTGCGACGCATCTCTCTCTGCGGTTGCCCTCCCTCCTTCTGTGCAGGTGGGTGTGCCGCAGCACCGTGTTGGGGGGCCCCACCTCTCCGAGGCGGACGGCGTGGACTGCGAGGCTGCTGGGGCTGGTCATCCTGTTCGTCCTCCGACGATGTCAACGCACCACCCATCTGACAGGTGTTGGTCTGAGGGGTTGTGCAGGGTAGGTGGGTGGTTCCTCGGACTGGGGCTGCGGTTTCGTGTCGGTCTGTCCTCTGGCTTGGCGGGGGGTGGTGGAGGGCAGGGGTTGCCCTATGTGACGCGGTGGCCTCCTGCGTGGGTGAGGGCTCTCCCCCGTGGAGCGCACCTTGGCACCTGCCACAGGCTGCTGGCTGCAACACGCCTGGTTTGAAGGGTCCTGTTTCCCCCAGTGTGGGAAACTGACTGCTTTGAACCTAAAATCCCACACTTCCTCTTTTGACAGCTGCTTCAGCTCATTAACTGACCTCAACAAGCAAGGTAAGTACTCTCAAGTGGAACCCCGCTGGCTTTAATTGCCTGCGGGATTCCCACCAGCGGGGCTTGCGCGCGCAGCCCCGCACATCAGCGCGGTACCCGGAAGTGGCCGGGATTTCGTCGCGATCCGGTCACGTGACCGGATATTGGGATTTTCGGGGCCCCCCCGCTGGAAACCCGCCGGAAACGCGATCGCAAAATCGAGCCCCATGTTACTGTTCAAACCCTGCAGCCTCTGTTTCTCTAATAGAGGCTGATTTTTCAGCCACTATGACCCAGATATATAAATGCAAATTGTTGTTGTAACATTTCACTGCCCTATAGAACGATTGGACCCGGGACTATACCTGTGATTCTTCACACAGTGAGCTTCAGAATAAAAATGTGTCTCATGAACAGTTGATTAATGGAGGTCGAAAAGAGGGGGAGAAACTACATAGAATTACATAGAATGTACAGCTGAGAAACAGGCCATTCAGCCCAACTGGTCCTGCTGGTGTTTATTCTCCAGACGGGCCTCCTCCCACCAATAAAAACGAATGGTCTTATAGTCAGACTTCAACATAGTGAGGATTCAAAGAGAAAAAGTGCGTTAGGTTTCAGATTTTGAGCTAAGAAGAACGTGAGAGGAGAAGCAATGACCACAGTATATTTCACAAAATAGAAACAGGAAAGATTACAACAGAAACTGAGAGAGGTTGGGAGCTGGAGATGAGAGATGAGTCAATTATCAAACAATTAACTTGTATCCTGTCTAGAAGTATGAGAGAGATGCTAGAAGACACTGTCTGGGCATGGGTACCAAGGGACCTCCTGGTCTGTCTGAGACCTGTTTGCACTGGGAGTTTAATTTCTCATACTATAAAAGAAGTTTGCAATTTTATCACAGTGCCATTGCTAAACATGAACGTGCTGTGATTTATGGAACGACAATAATTAATTAAAAACAACTCTGCTAAAACAAGAAAAGAGTTTTAAGAATTTGCAAGATAATGCAGAGAAGGTCCATGAGGCAGATCCCTAATGTCAAGGAATTGACTTATAAATACACTAGGGCAACTGGAGTTCTTCAGTCTTGAAAGGAAACCATTGAAAGGGGACCTTTTAGTCATTTACAAGATACTAAATGTATAGAAAAGGTAACTCCTGAACACTATTTCAAATTAAAATGTCATAGTAGGACAAGGGCCACAGGGTCAAACTAGTAAAAAGCAAATTTAGGACTGATGTCAGGAAGTTCTTCTTTATACAAAGAGTGATCAACATGTGCATTGGACTTCCTGAAGTCATTTAAAAGACAGTTGGATGCTTGGATGCTATGTTGGGGGCGGGGGGAAAGAAAGACTTGCATTTATATAGTACCTTTCACGACCTCAGTACATTCCAAAGCATTTTACAGCCAATGAAGTATAGTCACTGTTGTAATGTAGGAAACACGACAGCCAATATGCGCACAGCAAGGTCCCACAAACAGCAGTATGATAATGACCAGGTAATCTGTTTTTTTTTATTGATGTTGGTAGGGGGATAAATATTGGCCAAGACACTGTGGAGAACTCCCATTCTCTTCTTCGAAATAGTACCATGGGATCTTTTATGTTGACCTGAGAGGGCAGGCGGGGTCTCAGTTTAACGTCTCATCCGAAAGGTGGCACCTCTGACAATGCAGCATTCCCTCAGTACTGCACTGGAGTGTCAGTCTAGATTTTATACTTAAGTCGCTCGAGTGGGACTTGAACCCACAACCTTCTGACTCAGAGAAGAGAGTTGTACCACTGAACCACGGCTGGGGGAAACTGTAGATTTTTCTAAATGGATGTGGTAAAAATAGCCAAATGGTCTTCCTCATCCTTATCTGTCTTGCGATCTTATGATTTTTTACAAGTTTGCTTCAATGGCTAATTGCAACAAATATTACAAAACTGGAAATCAACTCTATACAATAATGAACTAATGAGTCTGAGGTAAGCAGTATCTATATTTAAAGAAACAAGAACTCGATGGATCAAATTGTGGCATGTCTACCAGAACCTTCCACAAAGTGAAACTGAGATACATAAAGAATCTGAAACAGTACAGTAATATGTGGACTGGCTCTTACAGAATCATAATAAGGTTACAGCATGGAAGGGGGCCATTCGGCCCATTGAGTCCGCGCCGGCTCTGAGAGCAATCCAGCTAGTCCCACTCCCCCACCCTTTCCCCGTAACCCTGCAAATTTTTTTCTTTCAAGTACTTATCCAGTTCTCTTTTGAAGGCCATGATTGAATCTGCCTCCACCACCCCCTCGGGCAGTGCATTCCAGATTCTTATACTTTTGTACGTGCCAACTGGGCTAAGTTGGTAGCACTCATCTCTGAATCAGAAGGTTGTGGGTTAAGGCTAACTACAAAGTTGAGTACATAATCTGTGCTGCTACTTGTGTGTAGAACTGAGGGAATGCTATATTGTCAGAGGTGCTGTTTCCGGGATGAGATGATAGAGTGAGGTCCTGTTCTCCTGTTCCGATGGATATAAAAGATTCCATGGCACTGTTTGAAATAGAGCAGGGAGTTCTCCTGGCCATCATTCTTCCATCAACCAACACCACCAACAACAGAATACTTGGTCATTCATCCATTTGCTGTTTGTGAGCCCTTGCTACGTGCAAATTGACTGCTATGTTTGCCTATATAGTGACAGCACTTCAAAAGTAAAACATTAGTTGTGGATGTGAAAGGCACTTTATAAATGCAAATTCTTTCTGTCCGCTTCCTAGCCAGGATACAAGAAAAGTTTGACCTCTCTTTCACCTCTAATCCCTAACCTTTCTCCATCGCAAACATTCTTGTCACTCCATTTTATCAACACTGCTATGATCCCTGCTCCTGTGAACTTTCCTCTACTTGCTCCTCCTGAGCTCCAAATTCATTGTATTTGTAGCACTTTGGGGAGTTTCTGAGATATGTGATAAGGTGCTCCATAAATACAAGTCACTTTTTCTTTCTTTACTGCGTCCTGTACACATCTGCTTCCCTGCATTCTCACTCTGTTGAGATTAAGACTCATCTCTGACTTTAATTCATTCTGACACATTGCAGGGAATTTTAATCCGTGATGTCCAGACCTACCCCAACCCCTCAGCAATCTCCAGGGTGACCCGTGATATTTTACCCCCCTACCCTGTGATCTCTTCCCTGCGATCTCTTCCCCGCCCCCCCCGGCGATCTCTCCCCCCACCCCTGTGATCTTCCTTCCTCCTCTCCGGTCCCTGGCTGCGGCCTTATGCCACAGTCCTTCGTGCTTGACAGCCAGGCAACCTCTCAATCTGGCCGGCTGCCGGCCGGGAAACGGAGAAAAAAAAATTCAAATGAGGTCCTGCTGTTAAATTTGGCAGGACGTCTGTGTTCCCTGCATTTCCGGGCTCCCCGGCTGCTACAAGTCCCCCCCCTACTTCCCTCCCCTTAAATATCGTCGAGGGCATCCTGAAACCCATTGTACAGGGAACCCCCAGCTTCTGTCGCGACACTACAGACTTCCTACAAAAACTCAGCACCCACGGACCAGTTGAACCAGGAACACTTCTCACCACGATGGACGTCTCGGCACTATACACCAGTATCCCCCACGATGACGGCATCGCTGCAACAGCCTCAGTACTCAACACCAACAACAGCCAATCTCCAGACGCCATCCTACAACTCATCCGCTTCATCCTGGATCACAATGTCTTCACCTTCGATAACCTGTTCTTTACCCAAACACACGGAACAGCCATGGGGACCAAATTCGCACCCCAATACGCCAACATTTTCATGCACAAGTTCGAGCAGGACTTCTTCACTGCACAGGACCTCCAACCAACACTATACACCAGATACATCGACGACATTTTCTTCCTATGGACCCACGGCGAAGAATCACTGAAGAGACTACACGATAACATCAACAAGTTCCATCCCACCATCAAACTCACCATGGACTACTCCTCAGAATCGGTTTCTTTCTTGGACACACAAATCTCCATCAAAGACGGGCACCTCAGCACCTCACTCTACCGCAAGCCCACGGACAACCTCACGATGCTCCACTTTTCCAGCTTCCACCCCAACCACGTCAAAGAGGCCATCCCCTATGGACAGGCCCTACGAATACACAGGATCTGCTCAGACGAGGAGGAACGCGATGGACACCTACAGACGCTGAAAGACGCCCTCGTAAGAACGGGATATGACGCTCGACTTGTCGATCGACAGTTCCGACGGGCCACAGCGAAGAATCGCATAGACCTCCTCAGAAGACAAACACGGGACGCAACCAACAGAGTACCCTTCGTCGTCCAGTACTTCCCTGGAGCGGAGAAACTACACCATGTTCTCCGCAGCCTTCAACATGTCATCGATGACGACGAACACCTCGCTAAGGCCATCCCCACGCCTCCACTGCTCGCCTTTAAACAGCCACCCAACCTCAAACAGACCATCGTTCGCAGCAAGTTACCCAGTTTTCATGAGAACAGCGTCCACGACACCACACAACCCTGCCACGGCAACCTCTGCAAGACATGCCAGATCATCGACACGGATACCACCATCACACGAGAGGACACCACCCACCAGGTACATGGTTCATACTCCTGTGACTCGGCCAACGTTGTTTACCTCATACGTTGCAGGAAAGGATGCCCCGGAGCATGGTACATTGGCGAGACCATGCAGACGCTGCGACAACGGATGAACGGACACCGCGCAACAATCGCCAAACAGGAGGGTTCCCTCCCAGTCGGGGAACACTTTAGCAGTCAAGGACATTCAGCCACCGATCTTCGGGTAAGCGTTCTCCAAGGCGGCCTTCGAGACACACGACAACGCAAAATCGTCGAGCAGAAGTTGATAGCCAAGTTCCGCACCCATGAGGACGGCCTCAACCGGGATCTTGGGTTCATGTCACGCTACACGTAACCCCACCAGCAAAAAGGGGGAAAAAATTTATATGTTTTTTAAAATTCTCTCTCTCTCTCTGCCATTTTAAGTTTCTTTCTGCTTGCCTGTGTAAAAGACACAATGTATATCGAGTGTACTGGGACGTTCTGTTCTCCGTGACTGGCCTGTTTGAATAACAACGACACCTTTTGATTGGTGTGATGCTGTCCCAACATCGTATAAGATATGCGATTTGAGAACCTTTTCATTCAATCATCTGACGAAGGAGATAATCTCCGAAAGCTTGTGATTTTAAAATAAATTTGTTGGACTATAACCTGGTGTTGTAAGATTCCTTAAATATCGGGGTCATGGTCTCAAAATTGTGGACCCCCTCACTTCCCGCAGTCTTCCCTTCTATAATCTACGGACTTTCAAAATCCAAGCTTGGTGTCACTTGTTCCTGATTATCTCATCTTTTCTCCTGTTTTAAGCTTTGTTGGTGTCCTGCACTATGGACCTTAGCCCTTCACTTGTATTTTTAACAAAGGAAAAGTTAACTTCTTGACCAAAATAAAGCATTTGGGTCCAGAGATTACACTGTGGGATATGAGCAAAGAAGCACTTAACAGATCCCTCTGAAATTCCTCTCTCTGCTATTTTAGCGCATGTGTTAAACCTATTTATTTAAAATGTTTAACATTGTTGCTAAAGTAGCAGAGAGAGACATTTCAGATGAACATGACACTGAAAGGTGTGAAAGAACAGAGATCTAGGGGTTAAAATATATAGGGGGAAAAAAAATTGGATAGGGCCTATTATTGGGCGGGGGTAGCTCGATCCACTATTACCCCATGCCCAATGGCCCCTGTGCAGGCAGGATGAGACTTTCATGAAGCCTGAGGCCTTACTTCAAGCAGCATTCTGAATCAGCATTGATTTTTGGATTCAATGCAATTTGCACTTTCCACCAGCGGGGAGAGACCCACTCTCTTAAAGGCAGGCTGCCTCTTAAAAATCTCTTAAAGTTAACTGGTATCTGTTATTTGCTGAAACTAACAGTCTGCTGCTTATACAGCGACTGAACAGAGATCAGACATCACACATGCAAAACACAGCCCCTGTCCCCATGTTCACAAACTGATGAGTTATATTAAAACATTGAATAAAGATTGCGCACTACTAAATCCCACATCCTCCAATCTACATGCCAGACCTCACCAATCTGCTGATCGGAGTTTGTACCAGGCCTGCAAGAGTGCGTGCACCAAGGTTCTCTGCTGATGCACTAGAGGCCTTGGTGCAAGAGGTGGGCAGAAGGAGGGACATCCTATATCCGTGGGGGTGGGGGGGGGGGGGGGGGGGCGGGGGCCGGCAAGAGGCTCTCCAGACATATACCCAAAAGGCAGTGGGAGGCAGCAGGGGATGAAGTCAATGCCAGGCGCACAGCATCATGAACATGGACGCAGTACAGGAAGAAGTTCAATGCTTTGACATGAGTGGTCAAGGTGAGTGAGGTCAACTGTCTAGTGGCGTCTCCTACCAACTACACCACAAGCCACATCCACTGCTCCATGCACTACACCCCACATCACCCACATACCAACAAACTCTTTCCATCAGTACTCAACTCTTCTAATCAGATGCTTCCTCTCACCCCTACATATTAACACTGTTTCAAGCCGCCCACTCACAACTCACAGGACACTCACACTGGCAGCTATTTAACCATAACAGGCACATCACCCAGACACATGTCCCGCTTTCTTGCAGGAGAAGGGGGCGCATATCAGGAGGCAGCAAGTGGCAGTGGCATTTAGCCCCTCGAGCCTGTTCCACCATTCAATGAGATCATTCTCTAGTGAGTATAGGAACAGGAGAATAGATCGGATGAATGCGTGGCTGCAGGGATGGTGTAGGAGGGAGGGATTTAGATTCCTGGGACATTGGGACCGGTTCTGGGGAAGGTGGGACCTGTACAAGCGAGACAGGTTACACCCGAGCAGGACCGGGACCAATGTCCTCGTGGGGGTGTTTGCTAGTGCTATTGGGGAAGGTTTAAACTAGAGTGGCAGGGGGATGGGAAACTGAGCGGGGAGTCAGAAGGGAGTAAAGTTGAGAGCAGCAAGAGAGGGGAAGACCCAGGGGAAATTTACAATACAAATAGTACAAACAGTTGTTCAAGAACAAGTGAAAGGGAAAAGCGTAGACCAGCAGAAAGAAGTGTACTTTAGGCACTACAGATGAAGTGAAAACTAGAAGGCTTAAGGCGATTAACCCAACATCAAAGCTGAAGGTCAGGCTAGGGTGTGTGGCCCAACTAAGAGTTCTATATACAAATGCACAGAGTATAAGGAATAAATTAAATGAACTACTGGTTCAAATTCAAATTGAAGGGTATGACATGATAGCTATTACTAAGATATGGCTGCAGGATAGTCAGGATTGGGAACTAAATATACCGGGTTATAAGGTCTGCAGGAGAGAGAGGGGGAGGAGTAGCCTTAGTGATTAGAGATTAAATCACTTCAATGATCAAGGAGGATATAATGAGAGGTAAGCAGCCAACAGAGACCTTATGGGTTGAATTGTGAAATAGGAAAGGATCTAAGACTATAGTGGGAGTTGTGTATAGGACCCCTGGCAGCAGCTCTGAAGTGCTAGATTGTATAAATGCAGAGATTAGACAAACGTGTAACAAAGGTATACTGGTCTTAATGGGGGACTTTAACCTTCACATAGATTGGGAAAAGCAGACTAGCAACTGTCAGAAAGGTAGTGAATTTCTTGAGTGTGTCCGAGATAGTTTTCTACAGCAGTATGTCTTAGAGGCAACAAGGGGGCAAGCCATACTAGATTTAGTAATGAGGAATGAACCAGATTTAGTTAACAGCTTAACTGTGTGCGAACATCTATCCAATAGCGATCATAACATAATCGAGTTCAATGTAGTGTTTGAAAGGGAAAAAAGTGAATCAGCTGCTAAGATTCTAGACTTGGGTAAGGCTGACTTCAATGGGATGAGACAGATACTGTCCACAGTAAACTGGGCAAATCTGTTAATGGGTAAAACGACTGATGATCAGTAGAAATGTTTAAAGAAACACTTTAACGTGATACAGAATCGGTTTATACCCCTGAGGGCAAGAACTCTACTTGACAAAAAAAACAGCCATGGACAACTAAAGAGGTAAGGGACAGTATAAGACATAAGGAAAGGGCATACAAAAAGGCAAAAAATGGCACAGATCCTGGCGAATGGGAAAGATACAAAGATCAACAAAGGGTCACAAAACAGATAGTAAGAGCTACAAAAAGAGAGTATGAAAAGAAACTTGCAAGAGATAGCAAAACCAATATGAAGATTATAGTTGTATTCAGAAAAAGAGGGTGGTCAGGAGCAGTGTTGGCCCCTTAAAAATTGAAAGTGGGGATATTGTCATTGACAATGGGGAAATGGCAGACATGTTGAACAATTACTTTACGTCAGTATTTACAGTAGAAAAAGAGGCTAGCATGCCGGAAATCCCAAGAAAACTAATATTGAATTGGGGACAGGGACTCAATAAAATTAACATAAGTAAAGCAACAGTAATGAAGAAAATAATAGCACTAAAGAGTGACAAATCCCCATGACCAGATGGTTTCCATCCGAGGATTTTTAAGGGAGTAGGTGAGCACATTGCAGATGCCCTAACTATAATCTTTCAAAGTTCGCTAGATTCAGGAACTGTTCCTCTAGATTGGAAAATTGCACATGTCACTCTGCTTTTTAAGAAAGGAGAGAGAGGGAAACCTGGGAATTAAAGACCAGTTAGCCTAACATCTGTTGTGGGGAAAATGCTGGAGTCTAAAATTAAAGATAGGGTGACTGAACACCTCGAGAATTTTCAGTTAATCTGAGAGAGCCAGCATGGATTTGTGAAAGGTAGGTGAAAAACCTGATTGAATTTTTTGAAGAGGTGACGAAAGTAGTGGACAGGGGAATGTCAATGGATGTTACTTATATGGACTTCCAAAAGGCATTTGATAAGGTCCCACATAAGAGACTGTTAGCTTTGATAGAAGCCCATGGAATCGAGGGAAAAGTACGGACTTGGTTAGGAAGTTGGCTGAGCGAAAGGCGACAGAGAGTAGGGATAATGGGCCCGATTTTAGCACCCGGTTCCGGGTGCGTTCTCGGCGGGGGGGCCTCTAAAATCCCGGTTTCGAGGAGCGGGACCGGATCGCGCCTCGATCCCGCCCACTTCCTGGTTGCGCGATGACGTGCGGGGGTGCGTGCGTTGGCCCCGCTGGTGGGAATCCCGCAGGCAATTAAAGCCAGCGGGGTTCCACTTGAGTGTATTTATCTTGGTATTTCAGGTCATTAAATGACCTGATTGAGCTGTTTATTTAACAGGTGTCGGATTTTACAGTGAAATGAGACTGTTTCCCATACTGGGGGAAACACTCACACTCTCAACGGACGTGTTGCAGCCAGCAGCCTGTGGCAGCTGCCAAGGTGCATTCCACAGGTGGGGGGGGGGAGAGCCTTCACCAACGCAGGAGGACACTCCGTAACATTGGGCAACGCCTGCCCTCCACCACCCTCCTCCAAGCAAGAAGATTCACCGGCGTGGAAGTCCAACCCCTGTGCGAGGACACACTTTTCTAGCGTGCACAACCCCGCAAACCTAAACCTGCCAGATGGGTGCTGCGTTGACATCCTCGGAGGACGAACAGGATGACCAGCCTCAGCAGCCTCGCAGTCCACGCCGTCCGCCTCAGAGACATGCATCCCCACAACACGGTGCTGCGGCACATCCACCTGCACAGCAGGATGGAGGGCATCCGCAGAGAGAGATGCGTCGCAGGAGGCACTACCCTCCGCACAGGGTCTACAGACCGAGGCTCAGCTTCATGGACCTCTCTGAGCAGCAGTGCATACGGAGGCTCAGAGTCACTCGCCAGGTAGTCGCCGACATCTGCAGCCTCCTCAATGACGAGCTGCTCCCGGATGGACCAAGCAGCATCTTCTTACCCGTCGCCGTCAAAGTCACCACTGCCCTCAACTTCTTCGCCTCCGGATCCTTCCAGGGTGCCACGGGGGACATCACCGGGGTCTGTCAGTCGTCTGCACACAATTGCATAAGGCAGGTCACCGATGGGTTGTTCCGCAGGGCCTCGACCTACATCAACTTCGCCATGGATGAGCGCAGCCAGACGGAGAGGGCGGTTGGATTCCATGCTGTGGCTGGCTTCCCACGGGTGCAGGGTGTAATCGATTGCACCCACATAGCAATACGGGCACCTCCACATGAGCCAGGGCTGTTTATCAACAGGAAAGGGTATCACTCCATGAACGCCCAGCTCATTTGTGACCACCGCCAGAGATTCCTACACGTGTGCGCCAGATACCCTGGCAGCTGCCACGATGCCTTCGTCCTCAGGGAGTCCACCGTCCCGCCCCTCTTCCACGCACCCAACGCCGGCAACGGCTGGCTCCTCGGCGACAAGGGATATCCCCTGCACACGTGGCTTATGACACCTCTGAGGAACCCCATTACCGAGCCACAGCGTCGGTATAATGACAGCCACATTGCTACCAGGTCTACAATTGAGCAGGCTATAGGGCTGCTCAAGATGCGCTTCAGGTGCCTTGATCGTTCCGGGGGAGCGCTCCAATACACGCCATTCAGAGTGGGACGAATAATAGTTGTCTGCTGTGCCCTGCATAACATGGCACTACAGAGAGGGGTGCCGCTGGAGGAGGCCCCATGCACACCCGCCACCCACATTGAGGACGACAATGAGGAGGAGGTGGAGGAGGAAGAGGAGGAGGAGGAAGAGGGAGAGGAGGAGGAACGACCCATGCGCCGAACACCGGCTCACCTGCGTGCTCGTCAGGCCAGGGAGGCACTCATATGCCAACGGTTCTCCTAACATCACACTGTGTGAGGCGTTCACATGTCATAACGTGCACAGACGAGGGTCCATACAGGCTCCCTCCACAGAAGAGTGGTGCCTGTACACCTGCACCCACTGGATTATGCTCAATGGGTGGGACGGGGTGGTCGTCGTCATGATGAGGCGCAGGGAAGGGACATATTGCACAAGCCGCAGAATTATGGACAAGAGGTGGCAGCATTGGTGAGAAAAAGTGAGTTTATTTTGTGGTGACATTCAAAGAGTAGAAAATTTAAAAAAAACGACAAACACCCTGTTGCAATCCCTGTGTGCTCACGGAACTTTAGGCGTTCGTTTTCGGGACCCCCTACGTGGTGCTACCCCTGTGGCTCCAGCAGAGGTGGTGGCAGGTTGCTCCTGTTCGTGCCCTGACCGGGTAGATGCTTTGGGCCGACGCCCCCTGGGTTTCGGTGCCCGTGAGGGCACCTCCACAGACTGCTCCTCCTGCACCTGTGCAGGGGCAGACTCGGCCACCTGGAGAGGATGGACTATTGCGGGCACTGGTTGAGAGGGGGGCAACGGGTGAGACTTGGGGGCGCCTTGAGTAGCGTCCACACTTCCATTTCCCCGTTCACCATCTTCCCTCTCATGGCCAAGGCCCACATCACCCCTTCCACCCTGCTGGACGGCAGTTTGGATGACGTGGGTGAGACCTTGCAAGGCCACCTCCAATGTATCTGTCAACCTGTTGATGGCGGCAGAATGTTGTTCACCCTGAATCCGAACAGCCGTTGTGAGGGCCTGGATGGACTCATTGGTGAGCTGTGCGTGACGCTCGAGGGAGGCTAGCCTGTCCTCCACCGCAGACGTTCCCACACCTACCCGCGACACTATCTCAGAGATGCCTTCACGTCCCTGCGACACTATCTCGGCGATACCCTCCTGCACCTGTGCCACCATTCCCCTCATGCAGGAGTTGGACTCCTCCATCCTCCGTGCGATTGTGGAGAGTGCGCGTGGCACCTCTCCCAGTACCTCAGCAATGTTCTGGTGCCCCTCGACGACTCTCCTTTTGACAGGTGGCCCCCTGGGTTCAGCATCTGGGTCCGGCTGAGCAAAGCCTGGAGAAGAGTGCTCCCACCGACGCGGACCCTCCGCGGCTGACCCTGCCACCAGGGTCTGCTCATGCTCATGTGTGCGCGGTGACTCACCATGTGCAATCCCAACTAGCTGAGGGGGGGGACCCACCGAGGTGTGTGTATCTGCGCTGGTGGATGCAAGGCTCATGTGTGACGATGCACCCTCAGAGACGGGCATGTCCTCTGAGGAATCGCCCTCAACCGAGACGTCGATCGCAGACGGTCCTGGAAGAGAACAGAGGGAAATATCAGGCATGTGACCAAATGTGGCGGTGCGGCATATGCCATGTGATGCTACGATCATTCACGATCATGAGTGATGAGTGCCAGCTTTCCCTTACCGGCCGTTTCACCAGAACCAGACTCGCCATCCGCCATCGACAGGCAATGCAGCGTGCGGCTGATCTCCAGTGCCTCGACCTCGGCGTCTGTCAGGGCCATCTCGTGTGGCGGGCCCCCTCCGGTGCATGCCCTATCGCGTGCGTTCCTGGCCCTCTTCTCCTGTGAGGGCAAAACACAAAAACGTTATTGAGTGATGATTACAATGTGAGACGCTTCAAGCATTGGTGTGATTGGGTTGAACGTGTGCCAGATGGATGGGAGGATGCGTGTGCCACATGGCCATCCCATTGTATGGGCATTGGGGTGTGTGGTAGTGGTCGAGTGGGGACAGGGACGGTGGGTACGTGCAGGCACTGTGAGGATGATAGTTGGGTGGCTGTGAGGATTGGTGCGGGAGCGCAGTACTGTCAGTGGAGATGGGGTTGTGAGGTGTTTGAGGTGATGTGGAAGACGGAGTGATGCAGAATGCGTTAGTGTACTCACTTTTCCGGACCTGGTGAGGTCATTGAATCTCTTGCGGCACTGAATCCAAGTGCGGGTGGTGTTTCCCCTGCTTGTGACCTCCGCGGCCACCTCCTCCCATGCCCTCTTGGTGGCGCTGGCAGGGCACCTCCTTCCATCCGTGGGGAACAGCGTCTCCCTCCTCATGCGGACCCCGTCCAGCAGCACCTGGAGGGCGTGGTCCGTGAAACGGGGAGCAGCCTTACCCCTGTGCTCCTCCATCCTTGATGGAGTGTAGTTTGTGGCTGGAGGGGCTTTGGTGGACTGCCCCTTTAAATAGAGCGCAACCATCGCTCAGACGTCAATGCGCATGCGCAGGCCGCCGGCACGCAGCTGAGAAGCGCGGAACCCGTAACTGCCGGCTAATCACATCAATCATCCCGCGATCGCGTGCGCAACGCACTCAATTTGGCTGGCGCGTTTTCCTCGAGCCCGCCCGACCACCCGCTGCCAACCCGCACCCCTGGTAAAATCGGGCCCAATGGGTAGGTACTCACATTGGCAGGATGTGACTAGTGGAGTCCCGCAGGGAGCTGTCTTGGGGCCTCTATTATTTACAATATTTATTAACAACTTAGATGAAGGCATAGAAAGTCTCATATCTAAGTTTGCCGATGACACAAAGATTGGTGGCATTGTAAGCAGTGTAGATGAAAATATAAAATTACAAAGCGATATTGATAGATTAGATGAATGGGCAAAACTGTGGCAAATGGAATTCAATGCAGACAAATGTGAGGTCATCCACTTTAGATCAAAAAAGGATAGAACAGGGTACTTTCTAAATGGTAAAAAGTTAGAAACAGTGGATGTCCAAAGGGACTTAGGGGTTCAGGTACATAGGTCATTGAAGTGTCATGAACAGGTGCAGAAAATAATCAATAAGGCTAATGGAATGCTGGCCTTTATATCCAGAGGACTAGAGTACGAGGGGGCAGAAGTTATGCTGCAGCCATAGAAAACCCTGGTTAGACCGCACCTGGAGTACTGTGAGCAGTTCTGGGCACCGCACCTTCGGAAGGACATATTGGCCTTGGAGGGAGTGCAGTGTAGGTTTACTAGAATGATACCAGGACTTCAAGGGTTAAGTTACGAGGCGAGATTTCACAAATTGGGGTTGTATTCTCTGGAGTTTAGAAGGTTAAGGGGTGATAGGATCGAAGTTTATAAGATATTAAGGGGAACGGATAGGGTGGATGGAGAGAAACTATTTCCGCTGGTTGGGGATTCTAGGACTAGGGGGCACAGTCTAAAAATTAGAGCCAGACCTTTCAGGAGTGAGTTTAGAAAACATTTCTACACACAAAGGGTGGTAGAAGTTTGGAACTCTCTTCCGCAAACGGCAATTGATACTAGCTCATTGCTAAATTTAAATCTGAGATAGATAGCTTTTTGGCAACCAAAGTTATTAAGGGATATGGGCCAAAGGCAGGTATATGGAGTTAGATCACAGATCAGCCATGATCTTATCAAATGGCGGAGCGGGCACGAGGGGCTGAATGGCCTACTCCTGTTCCTATGTTCCTATGGCAGACCTGTGACCTAACTCCATATATCCGCCTTAGCCCCATATCCCTTAATACCCTTGGTTCACAGAAATCTATCAATCTCAGATTTAGAATTCACAATTGAGCTAGCATTAGCTGCCGTTTGCAGAAGAGCGTTCCAAACTTCTCCCACCCTTTGCGTGTAGAAGCATTTCCTAACTTTACTCCTGCATGTCCTGGCTCTAAATGTTAGGCTATGTCCCTAATCCTCGTATTCAACTATAGGAGATCTCCAAAAACAGTTACAAACGTCTTGGCAGCCACAAGAAATAATCCAGCCTTTAACCTGTAAATGCTGTATGGTCCCTTTAAATAGCACTGGTGGGGGTCCCCCAGGCACTCTAAGACACGTTCAGATGATCAGGGTTAAGACTGTGCATTGAGTTGAGCGTTAAGTCCCAAAATGGCGTCTATCACTTTAAATCAGTGTTGCACACTGATTGTATCCATTTTCTCCTTACTTTACAGGCTTCCGGCATCCGGTATTTGTGCAAGCGCTAGCTCCTATACCAAGATGGCATCCGGGGCACATCACACTGGAGACGTACTTGCATAGCCAAGATGCCATCTTGGATGTTGGACAGATTGTGTAGCACCGAAACAATAGGTGCTACACGGTCCAATTTAGCACCCATAATGTCTTAAAAGTTTAAGTGCAGGTAGATAAAGCTATAAGAAAGGCCAATAGCGGCTTGGGTTTTATAAATAGAGCCATTGAATACAAGGGTAAAGAAGTAATGCTAAATTTTTACAAGGCTTTGATTAATTGGTGTACTCTGTGCAGTTTTGGCCACCCAATTATAGAAAGGACATTAAAGCCACAGGGAACGTACAATGTAGATTCGCCAACTTGATGCCAGAAACTACTGGTATGAGGAGAGACTTGAGATACTGGGACTATTTCTATTGGATACAGAGAAGGCTAAGAGGAGATTTAGTGGAGCTTTTTAAAATTTTGAAGGGCTTTGATAGGCTGGGCCAGGAAAGTGAATGATGAGGGGTCATCAATTTAAAATTGCCACTAAGAAAGGGAGGAGAGAGGTCAGGAGAATTTTTTTAATTCAAAGGACTATTGGAACAGGGAATTGTTGACTGTTGCATCTTTTAATGGAAAATTGGATAAACATTTGAAGCAAAGGAAGATACAGGGCAAATGGGGAAAGAGCAGAGCCATGGGATTAGCTTTAAATTGGTCTAACAATACAGATATGGGCTAAATGGCCCCCTTTCATGTACACTTCTATGGTTCTGTGCTTTAAGCGTTCATATGCTTGTATCCCTAATGTTGAATGGTAGGAAACCTGACTCTTCTGTCACAATACAGATTCAGTGCACACACTGCAAGTTGAATAAATTGCATCAACATAATTAGAACATGCTCTGACATCTGTTGGGACAGTTTATTTGAAGTACTTAAGAAAGAAAGAAAGACTTGTGTTTATATAGCGCCCTTCATGACCTCAGGATGTCCCAACGCACTTTACAGCCAATTAAGTACTTTTGAAATGTAGACACTGTTGTAATGTAGGAAACGCAGCAGCCAATTTGTGCACAGCAAGGTCCAAAAAACAGCAATGTGACAATGACTAGATAATCTGTTTTTAGGTATTGGTTGAGGGATAAATATTGGCCAGGACATCAGGGAGAACTCCCCTGCTCTTCTTCAAAATAGTGCCTTAGAATCTTTTACGTCCACCTGAGAGGGCAGATGGGGTCTCAGTTTAATGCCTCACCTGAAAGACAGCATCTCTGACAGTGCAGCAATCCCTCAGTACTGCCCTGGAGTATCAGCCTGGATTTTGTGCTGAAATCTCTGGAGTGGGACTTGAATCCACAACCTCTGGCTCAGAGGTGAGATGGCAGGGCTGGATGTTAGCTCACCCCCCCAGGTCCTTGAAACAGTTGATCTCAATTGTACTGCAGCTATTAAGTGTCTGGAAGATATCCATAATAACTCCAGCCCCGATGAAAGTATCCTTTATAGATTTTTAACAATTTACATTTCTTTGGTGAATGTTCATGTTCAAATTGAGAGATATCGATGGTGGGCCCTTTGTTTTTGGCACCCGTGCTCTCCAATCAGTCACACTTCCTCTACAGTACTTCAACAATGTGACTTAATGAGACAGACCCATACATTCCCTGTTAGAAACTAGGGCGCTGGGACTGCAGAGTAGAGCACTGCCTTTGCAGCCCACAACATGGTTTCTTGGGCCCCAGAGCTCCAAATAACTCTCATTAATCTATGGTCCCAGTTGTTTCCTAATGGAGCGACCTTGGGCCACATGGACCTATTGGCGATGTGGTCTAGCAAGGATGTGTGAGCGTTCACAATGAATTTCAGCAGACTAAATGACCATTGGAGCACCACAATTGAACCTGATGCTGTCCTCACCTGACTTACACATGGGCACTTCAGGAGCAGAAACGCTGGCTAGTTCTTCCGCATGCTAATCAGAGGCAGAGGTGAATTATAGCATCCCTTCAACTGCCCTGACTGATGTCAGCTAACTAAGCAAAGGCTGGGGATCAAATCTGGCCTCTCCCTGTTCTGTATAGCTCAGCTATTTCCTGGATACATTCTCTGAATCATTAGGATGCTTGGCCTATTTCATTCCTAATCAGACATTTATACAATTCATTTTTGACACTTAATTAACATAGCACCAACTTCTTTTCTACATGGCTCCCATTCTGTGGGAACACATTTTTCTAATCTCTAATCTTGTTTATAGTTGTTAATTTTGTGTTAATTGTCCTAGCTCTGTGCTGACATTCCACACTAAATGCCAAGTATCTGCTTGGCTCAGTTGGAGCACTCTCATCTCTCAGTCAAAAAATTGTGGGCTCAAGCCCCACTTTAGGATGTGAGCACACAATCTAACATCCAATGTAGTACTGAAGAGTGCTTCACGATTGGAGGTGCTATCCATCAGATGTTAAACCAAAGCCCCGTCTCTCTGTTCAGGTCGATGTCAAGATCCCACGCTACTATTTGAATTAGAGCAGAGAGCTCTCCTCATATTCTGGCCAATCTTCCTTCCTCAACCAGTGCCATCAAAAAGACATTATCTGGTCATCTACTTTCTTGATGTTTGTGGGATCTTGCTATATGCAAATTGGCCACCATGTCTGCTTAGTGCATCAGTGTCTGCACTTCAAAAAGTGATTTGTGTGAAATGCTTCTCAGAGATGTGACAGGGCACTATATAAATGGAAGCCTTTCTTTAAATCTGCATTATCTATCTGAAAAAAAGATAGTTAATATTTTATGTTGGATCCTTCATTAGCACCTTTCCTCTGACCTGTTGTGAATTTCCAGCATTTTCTGCCTTATTTCAGATTTCTTTTCAAGATTTGAAAGGCCAAAGTCAGGAGTATCCAAGGCTTTTTGTTTTCTTTTGCTAATGAGTTCACACCATGGAGCCTCACTGGCCACATATAAAGTTTAAATCCATGTTCCCATTAATTTGCATATACCTCATGTTACCGATACTAATAGATCTTAGTTTTTTGAGTTAGGATGTATCCACCATTGAGGCAACAGTGCTAAGAACAGCCCTTTCCAAACTAGGAGGCCAAAACTCAAACAAGACAAACCCACGATTAAAAAATATAAAAGCAAAAAGGACTGAAGTGCCTGGGCTTCAAGAGCCAGACTGCCAGGGCTGGCAGGCCACAAATGGCCCACAGCCTGTAGTTTGGACATCCTCCCAGGTCTTGGCCCTCTTCCCCCACCTGCCCTCAAAGTGAAAGTTCAGCCCCGTGAATTGCCTTACCCAAGGTCTATATAAGCTTCGAAGTCCTACATAATATTCAAACTTGTCAATGAAGAGGTAAATGGTTGTTTAAAGATGGGCCGTGTGACTGAAACCTGCACTGGATGAAAGACTGTAACAAGAACACATCCTCAGCCAACCTGAACTTTCCTTTGGGTCCAATTCTACTCGACTGCTGGTAGGAAAAAGGTTAGGATGTCTGCAGTCCTGTATGAAATGCGTGCATAAAAAGAGAAGTAAAATGCCATAGCAACCACCAAATGACAATATCTTCTTTGTGTGTGTGTGAAAACCACCAGATATTTTAACGGAACCTTGTGGCAGGAAACAGCAGACTGATACATCAGATGCATCAGAAAAGGGTCATTTCTTACAGAAGATAATATTGTCTATTGGAACACAATGCAGGAAACTCAAGATTATTAATTAGAAAACAACTGTTTTAAATTTATTTCTGGAGAGGGTGGCATCTCAATGGATTTATTCAGGAAGATGCTCACATTACAGTCCTTGCTGTCCGTAGGTAAGTCCCTTAACGATTGTAGAGTACTAACCAATTTAATTGGAAAGGGTAGACTCCCCAGTATAAATCTGGATTTTTCAACCCTGATTATATTAAGATTAATTGTTCCAATGTAACTAAGTATGAGTAAATTCAGATACAAAAATATTTTTGTTGAAATGGACTGTAGAATCATGCATTCGGGCTATCGTGTCTGTTTCATCTTTATGCTAGAGCAATCCAAAACTAATCTCATTGCCCTGCTCTCTCCCCATAGCCATGTAACGTCCTCGGCTTCAAATGTTTAGCAACTATTTTCTTTAAAAAAACAATGGTCTCCTCCTCAACTATTCTCCGTGGTAAAGTATTGCATACTTTAATAACACTCTGCATAAACAAATTTCTTCTAACCCCTCTCCTCACTGTCTTAGTGACAGTTTTAAATTGATGACCGCTCATCAGTGACTCCCCAACTGGCAATATGTTTATTATGCACTTATAGAGCTGGAAGCACAGGCAGGAGTTGTAAACGTCACCATGGCACAATACACTTGTACTGTGAGCCCCTCGAGCTACGGAAGCCATGAACTAGTTTACCCTCGCACTAACTGGAGCCAAGCATCTCAGATTTTGCTCACTAGCGGACAGCTCTGAGTTACACTACATCCCTGTCATAAAACGAAGTCCCAGTAACTGATACAGTGCCATTGAAGGAAGAACTAACATATTTCATGAATAATTTGTGAATAAATAACATAAAGCCCAATTCAATTGAAGAGAGTGAAATTTTCTAACACAACTTACTTCTTGTAATAGTCCTTAACAGGAACCTTACTGTTCATTTGTTAAATAAACCGTGGTTCTCAGAGTGACCGTAAGCAAATAGTGTAACTTCAGCTGCAAAACACATTTTAAGGGATGATGTAAGTTTAATTAACAGCTGCAAATCTGATTGGGAAAATCCTGGCTGTACTTGTTTTCTGAGGTAAATTCGAATTCTGGACCTAGTAACGGAATTAGATTTTTTGTGTGTTGCTTCTCTGGTGTGTGTAACGGCACAAAGTAGTGAGGCATCAATTCAGACCGGGATGTGCTGCATCTGAAAAGAAGCTCAAAAATGTTGCCTTCAACCATGAAAAGGTTTTTTTTTGTGTCCTGCACAGAATACAAGTAAAAACTAAATGATTCTTCCGGCCGGTCGGAGTAATGTGAGTCGGCAGCATCAAGTTACACGATCGGCTATGTGCCGTTCTCCATTCAGGGCCAATGGAGGTCTGCATGGGAAGACTTACAGACTCGGGCAAGGCTCTGTAATGGCTGCTGAAGTTTTAATGTTAAAAGGGGATACTCTAAATGTAAGGGCAAGTAGGCTGTGAGGGTGAATTAACATTGTAGTTACCAGTCCAAGACCTGTTTATATTGCTTGGCTCCCATCTGGCTGGAATGCTAAAAGTTCTGCCCAGGAGAAAGCTCTGTCTATACCTGGATACATATATGCATAGAGTTCTCTTCCAACAATTAGAAATTTAAATGTTTAAGGTGCATGAAGAGGAAAATCCTTGTTCTCTAAACAATTAACGGGAGGTATGGTAGCTTTAAAAAGTGCCCAGGAGACCTAACAAATCTCCTAAATATTTTGTAAACCAGGTTTGGCACCACACTGGATTTACCCCCAGTGATGTCCAACTAAAGTGGTGTCACATGGCCCATCTCTAAACAACCATTTACCTCTTCATTGACAAGTTTGCTTTGTTTTAAAGTCAAGTTGGACTCACTCTGGATTTACATTGCAAGTTCAGCGTCGTTGCAAAGTTAAAACCACTTCGAAGCAATGCTAATCCTGTAGTGTAAATCCACCTTGAGGTCACACACAGCATATTAAGATTCAGATGATACTCAGGTTGGCGACCTCAATACAATGTGAAAACCAGGTCACATTGAAGCAGAAACTGCAGTAGATCTGGTCTATTGCTCTATTTCAGTATTTACATCAAACATCTGTAGTAAAATTTGAACATAGATTACGTTTAAAACATGTAATCCTTACAGTTAGATGTTTCATGTACTTTATACTCAGAAAAAATTCCTGTCACATAAGTTCATTTCAGCAAAGGATTACCAGGTCAGTCTGACTGATTGGCTTTGACGTGCTCTCCTATGCTCTGTCATGCCCTACTTTCTGCTGTGCTTTCCCTGCTCTCGACTCTGCCATCCTCTGTTGTACTTTCCCTGTTTTCCATGATATCCCATGCTTTGCCGGTTTAACCATGCTGTGTTTTCCCTGTTCAGCCATGCTGTATGCAAGTGCTTCTTGTAATACAACATTATTTACTATTTCTTCAGGGCCACAGCCCTGCCCAGTGTCTTGCTCAAGGGTGCCTGTCAGGAATGCCTCAACATGTTGCACCAAGGAGAAATGATTCTGCACTTGCCTACATGCTGAGTTCCTGATGCGAAGTGGAAGCCAGGCACTTTCCTATAGGAAATGGAAAGAAAATATAGGACTGGTAATTCAATTAAAACTTCAAATCCTATAGTTTTAATAGGTCCCTTTCACTGGCTCTATTTAAGCTGGGATGGTTCTGCTTTTTAACAACATTCCTTTACTTTCTGACAGTAGGCATTGAGAGAGAAAGAACAGCATTGAATTGGAACCCTGGCAACATCCGATAACAGGCTGTGAATGATGCCCTGGAGGCAGACAGGGCGGCAACTCCGTTGAGAGCAACAGTTGAAGGGGAGGTGGGTCACAGTTGAACGTGAGGCAGGCCATAGTTGAAGGGGAAATTGGCCACAGTTGAAGGGGAGGTGGGCCATTGTTGAATGGAGAGATGGGTCACTGTTGAAGGGGAGGTGGGCCACAGTTGAAGGAGAGGTGGGCCATTGTTGAAGGGGAGGTGGGCCATTGTTGAAGGGGAGGTGGGTCACAGTTGAAGGCGAGGTGGGCCACAGTTGAATGGGAGGTGGGCCACCGTTGAAGGGGAGATGGGCCACAGTTGAAGGGGAGGTGGGCCACAGTTGAAGGGGAGGTGGGCCACAGTTGAAAGGGAGATGGGCCACCATTGAAGGGGAGATGGGCCATTGTTGAAGGAGAGGTGGGCCACAGTTGAAGGGGAGGTGGGCCACAGTTGAAGGGGAGGTGGGCCACTGTTGAAGGGGAGGTGGGCCACAGTTGAAGGGGAGGTGGGCCACAGTTGAAGGCGAGGTGGGCCACAGTTGAAGGGGAGGTGGGCCACCGTTGAAGGGGAGATGGGCCACAGTTGAAGGGGAGGTGGGCCACAGTTGAAGGGGAGGTGGGCCACAGTTGAAAGGGAGATGGGCCACCAATGATGGGGAGGTGGGCCATTGTTGAAGGGGAGGTGGACTACAGTTGAAGGGGAGGTGGGCCACAGTTGAAGGCGAGGTGGGCCACAGTTGAAGGGGAGGTGGGCCACAGTTGAAGGGGAGGTGGGCCACAGTTGAAGGCGAGGTGGGCCACAGTTGAAGGGGAGGTGGGCCATTGTTGAAGGGGAGGTGGGCCACAGTTGAAGGGGAGGTGGGCCACAGTTGAAGGCGAGGTGGGCCACTGTTGAAGGGGAGGTGGGCCACAGTTGAAGGGGAGGTGGGCCACAGTTGAAGGCGAGGTGGGCCACTGTTGAAGGGGAGGTGGGCCACAGTTGAAGGGGAGGTGGGCCACAGTTGAAGGCGAGGTGGGCCACAGTTGAAGGGGAGGTGGGCCACAGTTAAGGGGAGGTGGGCCACTGTTGAAGGGGAGGTGGGCCACAGTTGAAGGGGAGGTGGGCCACAGTTGAAGGGGAGGTGGGTCACAGTTGAAGGGGAGATAGGCCATTGTTGAAGGAGAGGTGGGCCACAGTTGAAGGGGAGGTGGGCCACAGTTGAAGGGGAGGTGGGCCACTGTTGAAGGCGAGGTGGGCCACTGTTGAAGGGGAGGTGGGCCACAGTTGAAGGGGAGGTGGGCCACAGTTGAAGGGGAGGTGGGTCACAGTTGAAGGGGAGATGGGCCATTGTTGAAGGAGAGGTGGGCCACAGTTGAAGGGGAGGTGGGCCACAGTTGAAGGGGAGGTGGGCCACTGTTGAAGGGGAGGTGGGCCACAGTTGAAGGGGAGGTGGGCCACAGTTGAAGGGGAGGTGGGCCACAGTTGAAGGCGAGGTGGGCCACAGTTGAAGGGGAGGTGGGCCACCGTTGAAGGGGAGATGGGCCACAGTTGAAGGGGAGGTGGGCCACAGTTGAAGGGGAGGTGGGCCACAGTTGAAAGGGAGATGGGCCACCAATGATGGGGAGGTGGGCCATTGTTGAAGGGGAGGTGGGCCACAGTTGAAGGGGAGGTGGGCCACAGTTGAAGGCGAGGTGGGCCACAGTTGAAGGGGAGGTGGGCCACAGTTGAAGGGGAGGTGGGCCACAGTTGAAGGCGAGGTGGGCCACAGTTGAAGGGGAGGTGGGCCATTGTTGAAGGGGAGGTGGGCCACAGTTGAAGGGGAGGTGGGCCACAGTTGAAGGCGAGGTGGGCCACTGTTGAAGGGGAGGTGGGCCACAGTTGAAGGGGAGGTGGGCCACAGTTGAAGGCGAGGTGGGCCACAGTTGAAGGGGAGGTGGGCCACAGTTAAGGGGAGGTGGGCCACTGTTGAAGGGGAGGTGGGCCACAGTTGAAGGGGAGGTGGGCCACAGTTGAAGGGGAGGTGGGTCACAGTTGAAGGGGAGATAGGCCATTGTTGAAGGAGAGGTGGGCCACAGTTGAAGGGGAGGTGGGCCACAGTTGAAGGGGAGGTGGGCCACTGTTGAAGGCGAGGTGGGCCACTGTTGAAGGGGAGGTGGGCCACAGTTGAAGGGGAGGTGGGCCACAGTTGAAGGCGAGGTGGGCCACAGTTGAAGGGGAGGTGGGCCACAGTTAAGGGGAGGTGGGCCACTGTTGAAGGGGAGGTGGGCCACAGTTGAAGGGGAGGTGGGCCACAGTTGAAGGGGAGGTGGGTCACAGTTGAAGGGGAGATGGGCCATTGTTGAAGGAGAGGTGGGCCACAGTTGAAGGGGAGGTGGGCCACAGTTGAAGGGGAGGTGGGCCACTGTTGAAGGGGAGGTGGGCCGCAGTTGAAGGGGAGGTGGGCCACAGTTGAAGGGGAGGTGGGCCACAGTTGAAAGGGAGATGGGCCACCGTTGAAGGGGAGGTGGGCCATTGTTGAAGGGGAGATGGGCCACAGTTGAAGGGGAGGTGGGCCACAGTTGAAGGGGAGATGGGCCACCGTTGAAGGGGAGGTGGCCCATTGTTGAAGGTGTTGTAGCGACCGTCTCGGTCACTATTCAAATCACCCATGCTGAGTCCGGACAGCCTTTCGTAAGCAGAGTTTATTCAAGCATATTCAGGGGACAGCCTTAGCGAGCCAAGGGTCCCTCCGATTAAACAATTTCATCAGGCTTTATACACAGTATGGTTGATACTGACAGGCAGCAGTCTGTTGGCCTCACGCATGTGACCAACTAGGTCCTGCCTATACCTAGCCCATAGTCATCATGGAGTCTTACGTCTGTGCGGGAGGAGATGTTCCTGTTATCTCAACTGTCCCTCTTATCTCAACTGTCTTAAGCTCTTACTTCTGCCTTCCTATGGTTTGCAATTCACCTTATCCGGTGTCCGAGGTCTCCCATTATCATTATCTTAGTCCATTGTTCTTCTTACAAGGTTTTGTGAAAACATGTTTAGGACAACTGCTACGGTTAAACTGCTGACACTTTGCTTTAATCCTTTTTGGTCAAGCTTCCCATTATGCCTTGCGGTCACACTGGTTATTTTGTAGCTAGGATAACTTCATTATACATATAAAGATTGTACACTTACACCTCTTACATCAACATTAATATCGCAAAGCCCGTAATTCTTTAGTTGCCGCAACAAAGGGGAGGTGGGCCATTGTTGAAGGGGAGGCGGGCCACAGTTGAAGGGGAGGCGGGCCGCAGTTGAAGGGGAGGCGGTCCACAGTTGAAGGGGAGCCGAGTGATATTGCCTATGGGCTGTTTAATGTTGAGTGGTTACAGTGACATTTGTTAGCGGGAGGGGGAGCATTGAATTCCTTGCCTTTTCATCACCTTGAACCCCAGCCTTTTTATCAGCATTTTTCATGCAAAGTAAAATTTCTTTCCCCCAGTAACAGACAATATTTGATTACTGGAGGTAAAGACGTTTTAAAATTAAATAATTCTTGGTGCTATTTTAAATCTGTTCATTCAAGCAGGTGATACAATCCTTGGCCTTTAGTATCAATAGTGTTTCAAACCTATTAAGAGGTATCAGGGCAAAAGGAAGAAAATAGAAAAAGACTGAACAAGTACACATTGACTGGAAATATTTTCTACACCATAAATTTGGAAGCTCTGTATTAATCTTCAAACAGAAAGAGCTGTTAATTAATGTGATGTACTGGTACTGTACCATTGCTTTCAAAAGGGAAATATTGAATTTTTGAGGACACCTGGCAATGTTATTCTAGGTTAAAAATGGAGTCCCAGACTTATAGAGGACAGAGTGAAAACAGGAGGATCTGGAGTTAACGTGATACTGTGGCTTGGAAACCAAACCATAATACTTCTTTCAGAAGGTTGTAGGTTCAAACCCCACTTGAGGATTGAGCGCATAATCGAGATTCACACTTCAGTGCAGTACTGAGGGAGTGCAGCATTGTCAGAGGTGCCATCTTTCAAATGAAATGTTAAACTGAGGCCCCATTTGACTGTACAGATGAATATAAACGATCCTATGGCATTATTCAAAGAAGCACAAAGAATTCTCCTTGTGTTGTTGCTAATATTCAAAGCTGCCAAAAACAGATTCATTCAGTTGCGGTTTGAGTGACCTCGCTGTGGGCAAATTGGCTGCCACGTTTTCCTACATAACAATAGTAATTGCATATCAAAGTAATCCATTGGTTGTGAAGTGCTTTGGGATGTTCTGAGAATGTGATGACTGCTTTACAATATTTTAAAAAAATTTTTCATTCTTTCATTTTCCCTCTCTCTTTCTGTCATTCATTCTGCCTTTTTTCTCTTTTTCCTCCTGGCTTTCTTTCTCTTTCTCGAGATATCCTACCAGAGGGTTCTGAAGCCATGAGGTAATGCTCATCTTGATCTGGTATTCGTAAATTACTCAGAAATCATACAGGAAATGGAAATTGTAGCACCTCTCCCCCAGAGTGATCACAGAATAATAAAGTTTAACATGGTCTGGGAATCAAAAATACTTAAGACCGGAAGCCTGGTATATAATTTTAAAAGGGCTATACACAGTGAAATGAGGGAACAACAGAAGCAAATAGAATGTGGGAGGTAGTTCAACAACACTTCAGAAGAAGGCAAGTAGAACACCTCTAAAGATATAGTACTGAGCATGCAAAATAAATACAATCCCCAAACCAACAAGCTCAGACCAAACAAACATGACCCTAAATAAAATGGATCATCAAACAAAAATGAGATAAAGAGGAAAAAATGACATATACAATCCCGCAGGGGAAAGGAGAGGTGGGATGAATATCAAAAATTGCAGAAACATGTTAAAAAAGCGATCAGAGAGGCAAAAAGGGACCTGGGGAGCGCACAGCAGCTGAGACTGAGCTTAACAATAAAAAATTCTTACAGTACCACAACAGCAAGAGAAGAGCTGAAAACCATAAAACATGCAAATGGCCTTGAAGCTGAGGAATATTCTGAATGATTGCTTCCTCTAAGTATTCACAAAGGAAGACATGAGCAACACATCCTTTCGAAACAAAGCTATCCCAAGTAAATTCAATGACTTTGTTATAAATTAAATGAAAGTCCTAGGCAGGCCAATTGGACTCAAAGCAAATAAATTCCCAGAGATGGTTGTTATTTATCCCAGCCTACTGAAAGTGACCATAGAAGACATTTGTGAAGCACTGACAATCCTTATGAGGGAGCCATTGGACACCTGGAAGGTACCAAAAGATTGAAAATAGGCTAATGTGGTGCCCATATTCAAAAAGGGGGACAAAGCAGATAGAGGCAACTACAGAACCATCAACCTTACTTCCATTCCATCTAAAACAATGGCATTGATTATCAGGAGTAAATTTGAGGACTATTTTTACAACATTAATCTAGGTAAACAACAGTCAAAATGGACTAAGAAGGGTAAGGTTCCGGCCTAACCAACTTGCTCGACTTCTTTGAGGAAGTGACAACAGTGGACTGTGGTAAGCCCTATGATGTGGTGAACCTTGATTTCCAAAAGGCTTATGACAAACTCAAAGCTGTGGAGATTCAGGGTAAACCCCGGGAATGGATAAGAAACTAGTTGAAGGGTAGGAAACAATCAGTACTCATTAGTGGAGTTACGTTAGAGTAGGGTTAAGTACTGTGGGAGCCTCAGGGCTCTTTGCTGGGACCACTACTGTTTCTAATTTACATAAAGGACCTGGATTTAGAAACCCAATGCAAAGTGGTCAAATTTGAAGATGATACCAAACTAGAAGGGGCAATTGAATCATAAAAGGCAACTTAGTAATTACAGAATGAGTTGGAAAAGATATGTAAGTGTTCAGAACAGTGAAAGATGAAACTTAATACAGACAAATGTAAAGTGCGACACATTAGAAAGAAGAATAGGCAACACACATACGCCATGAATGGTGCCAAAATAGCTAAGGATGAAGCTGAAAGAGACCTTGGAGTTTCAGTGCATGACTGGAAACAAACATTGGGCTCTCCTAATAGAAATTTAAGGGGCCGGGTTTGGTTTGCTGTGATAATTGGGTGGGCGGTGGGCATTCATAGAATCACAGAATAGAAAATATACAGCTTAGAAGGAGGCCATTTGGCCCATCATGTCCGCGCTGGCTGAAAATGTGCCACCCAGGCTAATCCCATTTTCCAGAACTAGGTCCGTAACCTTGTAGGTGATGGCACTTCAGATGCACATCCAGGTACATTTAAATGTGATGAGGGTTTCTGCCTCTACCACCCTTTCAGGCAGTGAGTTCCAGACCCCCACCACCCTCTGGGTGAAAACATTTTTCCTCAGCTCCCCTCTAAAGCTTCTACCAATCATTTTAAATCTCCCTGGTAAGGAAAATAAGTCCTTCCTATCCACTCCATCTAGGCCCTTCAAAATTTTGTACACCTCAATTAAATCACACCTCAGCCTCCTCTGTTCCAAAGAAAACAACCCCGGCCTATCCAATCTTTCCTCATAGCTAAAATTCTCTAGTCCTGGCAACATCTCTGTACCCTCTCTAGTGCAATTACATTCTTCCTGTAATGTGGTGACCAGAACTGTACGCAATATTCAAGCTGTGGCCTAACTAGTGTTTTATACAGTTCTAGCATAACCTCCCAGCTCTTATATTCTATGCCTCGGCTAATAAAGGAAAGTATTCCATATGCCTTCTCAACCACCTTATCCCTACCTGTCCTACTACCATCAGGGATCTGTGTACATGCACTCCAAGGTTCCTCACTTCCTCTACACCTCTCAGTATCCTCCCATTTACTGTGCATTCCCTTGCCTTGTTTGCCCTCCCCAAATGCTCCTCACACTTCTCCAGATTGAATTCCATTTGCTACTTTTCTGCCCACCTGACCAGTCCATTGATATCTTCCTGTAGTCTATAGCTTTCCTCCTCACTATCAACTACATGGCCAATTTTTGTATCATCTGGAAACTTCTTAATCATGCCTCCTACATTTAAGTCCAAATCATTAATATATACCACAAAAAGCAAGGGACCAATACTGAGCCCTGCGGAAGCCCACTGGAAACCCACTTGGTCTTCTTATCTAAGGAAGGATATACTTGCCTTAGAGGTGGTGCAGTGAAGGTTCACTTGATTAATTCCTGGGATGAGTGGGTTGTCCTATGAGGCAAGGTTGAGTAGAATGGGCCTATACTCTCTGGAGTTTAGAAGAATGAGAGATGATCTAATTGAAACATATAAGAATATGAGGGGGCTTGACAGGGTAGATGCTGAGAGGTTATTTCCCATGGCTGGAGAGTCTTGAACTAGGGGGCATAGTCGTAGGATAAGGGGTCGGCCATTTAAGACTGAGATGAGGAGGAATTTGTTCACTCAGAGGGTTGTGAATCTTTGGAATTCTCTACCCCAGAGGGCTGTGGATGTTGTGTTGTTGAATATATTCAAGGCTGAGATAGACAGATTTCTGGACTCTAGGGGAACCAAGGGATATGGGGATCAGGCAGGTAAGTGGAGTTGAGGTCGAAGATCAGCCATGACCTGATTGAATAGTGGAGCAGGCTTGGGGGGCCATGTGGCCTACTCCTGCTCCTATTTCTTATGTTCTTGTGAAACAGCCTTCCAGTCTCAAAAACACCCGTCAACCATTACCCTTTGCTTCCTGCCACTGAGCCAATTTTGGATCCAACTTGCCACGTTCCCTTGGATCCCATGGGCTTGTACTTTTTTGACCAATCTGCCATGTGGGACCTTGTCAAAAGCCTTGCTAAAATCCATGTAGACTACATCAAACGCACTACCCTCATCGACCCTCCTTGTTACCTCCTCAAAGAATTCAATCAAGTTTGTCAGACACGACCTTCCCTTAACAAATCCATGCCGACTGTCCTTGATTAATCAGTGCCTTTCTAAGTGACGGTTTATCCTGTCCCTCAGAATTGATTCCAATAATTTGCCCACCACCAAGGTTAGACTGACTGGCCTGTAATTACTCAGTCTATCTCTCTCTTTCTTTTTAAACAACGGTACAACATTAGCAGTCCTCCAATCCTCTGGTTGTGATTGTACTGTCCGCCTGATTGCAGCGGTGAGAGGGCCGATCTATCTTGGTGCCTGGGCCTCATTAGCTTCTGGCCAGCAAGCTTCAAGTGCTGGAAGGCGCTCAGAGGTAGCTCACTGGTTGAAGAGGGCGGGGAATTGGTTAACTCCTATGGTGAGCTGGCTGACATCATGGGTGGGGGTGGGGGGGTTGCTGCTGTGGACTATGTGAGCTGGACTATGTGTTATCAGGTTTTGGAGCGTTCAGCAGTGGTCCCTTTAAGCACCGCTGGTTAGGCCACTCCACGCCAGGGACCAACACACAGTTTCCATTGGTCCACAATGTCGGGTCCTACAACAACACTGATTTAAATATTTTAATAAGGCTCCCTGCCTGTTTTCGGAGGGAACGTGACCCACCCATTTCGAGGCCCGCTGGAAAATCGAGTCAGGTGGTCAGAGAGCAGGACCCTTGTTTTAAATTGTCAGTGTAAATGGGGTGGTAGGCATACGAAAATGGGCCCCTAAATGTTTAGAGAGCGGGAATGGGAGAATATCTGTTCTCTAAACATTAAATTAAGATACAGTAGGTTTACAAAGTATCCAGGTGGTCCAACAGACCCCCAGCGCACTTTGTAAACCAGATTTGACCCCACACTTGATTTACCCTCCATGTGGTGACAAACTGAAGCGGTGTGAGGCTTCACTTCCTTCTGAAATCAGGTAGTTCGCTGACTCCAGATTTACACTGCCGGATCTTAAACCTTAAATGCTACAAGTGCAGCATAAGAAACATTAGATACTATGATGGGGAACTGTAGGTTCTTTTTGGATGGATGAACTAGGATGGCTAAAATTACCTCCCTCATCTGTACTTATCTTGTGACCTTGTGGCTACAAATTTAAATTGGCGATTGTACATCTGCCTCATTTTTTCTATTAACCACAAAAATGTTAGGTTAAAGAAATGCAAATTAAATTGCAAATCTTACTTTCTAAAGAAGTCCTACCTGTTACTGTTAGTCTATTTCTGCCCTGGTTAGAAAGAAGAAAGAATTTGCATTGGTATAGCGTCTTTCATGAGCTCAATATATCCCAAAGTACTGAAGTACTTTTGAAATGTCATCACTGTTGTAATGTAGGGAAAGGTGGCAGCCAATTTTCACACAGCAAGATCCCACAAACTGCAATGAGATTAATGGCCAGATAATCTGTTTTGGTGGTGCTGTTTGAGGGATAAATGTTGGTCATGACATCAGAGAGAACTCCTCTGCTCTTCTTTGAATAGTGCCATGGGATGTTTTACTCCACCTGACAGAGGAGACAGAACCTTGGTTTAATATCTCATCTGAAAGACGGCACCTCCAACAGTGCAGCACTCCCTCAGTATCACACTGAAGTATCAGCCTGCATTATGTATTCAAGTCTCTGGAATTGGGCTTGAACCCACGACCTTCTGACTCACAGGCGAGAGTGCTACCACTGAGCCATGGTTAACACTTACTGAAATACTACACTCAACTTCTCAAAAGGTGCGGTGAACATTAATTTATAATATTGTTTCTGCAAAACAAGGGCTTAAAAATTGGATGGCGCAGCATCTGTTTCTCAGGCGAAAAACGGGCGCTGAACGCCAGCTTGATTAGGGTGTCCTACGCAAACTGGGGGGCCTAATGCCTATTTCAGTTCCCTTTCCTGAAATTGGTTTGTGCTGTGTGTCTGCAGTCAGTTCTCTCAGGCACGCAGCAGCCAAAATGTCGGTCTTTAAAGAGATCGCTGGAGGCTGCCACCAAAAAGGTAATTGACAAATTTTTTACTTACCTGTATGTGGAGTCAGAAAGAGCTGCTGCCAGTCACCACTTGCCCCTTCCCAATCTCCCCCCACCCCCCACCCCACCTCCCCCGGACTCACGGCTGCTCCGATGTTGACGTCACCATCGGACGATTATCAACTTCTTTGCGACCAGCGCACTGTCTCTTGGTGTCCCCAGGGTGCCAGAGTGTCCTGATGATGCAAGATGACCAATCTTGTGTGGTCCTCTTGCTCATCGGTTTCGATTTGGTTCACCTTTGCCAATTCCTAAGCCAACATATTTTTTGTTTTCCTTAAAAAAAATGAAAGATCATTTTAAATCAAAAGCATTTTGGAACTGGCTGCTGTAATGGGTTAGACACTGGCCTTTCACTTCTGGGATCTGGGTTCAAATCTAGTCCAATGCAGTGAGATGTAGGTCTCCTCTCTCTGCTAGTTGTAAGGACCCTATTACTGGGCATGGTACACACTAAACTACCTGGAAAGTCCCCTGGAATCAGCAGCAGAGGTTCCTAGCGAGTGTATGTCAGCACCAAAGCTGATACGCACCCCATAATTTATTTTCTGTGCCATCATTTTGTTGCTGCTGTCGTAATTTTACTGAGATACATCTTCGTTTAAAAAAAATAGTAAAAGCTGTACTGCTACTGCAGTGTGATTTTCAAAAAGGCTTTGCAGATGTGTGGGTGGAAAGCAAGTGAAGCGTTTGATCTGGGCAAAAGCCACCTAAAATCCCCTGCGCTCAGGAAGTTTGAGCATCTCCATTAACTGGGGAGATGGCAATGACTGATTTCAGTTACATTCACATTGCAATGAGAAGGCCACAGAGTTACTTCTGTACTTTAGCAACGCAAAGTATTTGCTGCGTTCTGGTAACCTGCAGGTAACCATCTTACTACTTGTCCTGGGCGAGGATTTGACTTAGGCAGTTTGACCTACTTTCTGATTGCTTATCAGAAAATAAATGACCAAATAAAATCGAGACTAACAGGACCCTGCCGTTGTATTATTAAATGAAATATTCCAGAGAATTAAAAGGAAAACTGCAACTATTTTGGTTCATCTGCAATCCCGCTCTGCCGTTGTAACTTTGGTGGAGCAGGAGTCAGGTCCCGCCACTGACCCAAGTGCCTGACCTTGCCTGGGTTCCCCAGATCAGGCAGCTTGCATAATACAGGTAGGTGCTCACACATCTTGGCCACCCGCTCGGTTTCAGAGAATGTGGCAATAGATTGCTGTTTATCTGCAAAATGGCTGGTCCAGCACAAGCAACAACAACAAAAAATCTCAATTTTCGGTCCCTTTTCTGAAAGTCTGCTGACTTCAGGGTTGCTTTCCCAACCTAGAACACTCTTGAAGGCCCCACCTCTACCGCTGCAATGTGCTGAACATTGGGGTCACAGGAGACGAGGCCAGCGGGAATTCTGGCAGATGACCCTGTCCCACTGGTCTGTACCCGCCCCAGAGGAAATTCTTTCAGGGTGGAGACCTGGCATGACTGGGTCCCACCCCATTTCCCAGCCTCGCCTGTCCTGCCCTGCCCCTCTGATCTCAAGAGTCTGTCCCAGGCTTCGAGGGGGAATTCAGGGCCTTGATTCATTGTCACTTACTAAGTAAAATGACATTTCCTATTTTACCATAGAACATTTTAAGCTTCCAAATTACTGTTGGCGATAAAAGTGGAAGACACTTAGTGATCTTGTATTACGTTCCTTTGTCCACTACTTTAAGGCAAGTGCTTTATTGTAAATAGGTTACCCACTCTGCTAAAATAGCCGACTAACCGAATGTAACATAAATTTGTTAAAATATTTGTCTGCTAATAAGAATTAGCGCCTTATCATGTTCTTAGGAAGCTCCAAAGTGCTCCACACCCATTACTGGTGATATGCAGGCGAACACAGCAGCCAATTAGTACACACAATGGTCCACAAACAGAATATTAGTTGAATGACCAGTTAAATTGTTATTTTTTCGTGGTGTTGGTTGAGGGAGGAATGTTGGCCAGGACACCAGGAGAACTCCCTGCTCTTCTTCAAGCAGTGCCATGTGATCTCTTCTTCCTTAGCCAGTGCAGGCAGACAAGGCATTGGTTTAACATCCCATCTGAAAGCCAGCACCTTCCTCACCTGCATCAGCTTAGATTATGTGCTCAAGTCCTGGAGTGAGGCTTGACACTCAAAATCTTCTGAGTCAGAGGTGAGAGTGCCAGGGACTGAGCCAAGCTGACAGTATTAGCAATAGTTATTTCTCAGCTCCACTGATTTGTTGCACGTCATCTTCCTATCTTTGGAGGAAGAATTGCATTGATCATATGTACAGTGATGCCAAAAAAGATTTCAGAGGGAACATGCACACATAATGAGCAGAAAAGTTCTTACTCCTCCCTAAAATTAATTTTGGACTGTCATCTAAAATAACTGTAGGGCACTGTCCGTATTTTAACGTCTGCCACCAGATTTCCCTTGGCATTGTGCATGGGGAGTCTCTCGTTGTGATGGTTAGCTGCTAAGTTGGAGCCACATAGTAAAGTACCTCACACTGAAACGCTCACATGCAAGAAATGAGCACCATTGCAGGAAGGATTAGGAGGGCTTTCAATGTCTCAGTTGGAGCTGTGTTTAACTTGGCAAGTCCCTTTATTGCCACTGCTCAGTTACTCCATATGGAGAAGTGGGGGCCGATTTTCCTTCGCCTCCCCCATCCCAGGGTAACTTTGCTTTTTGCATTCGCCTGACATGGCCACAGCTGAACCTGGCCGTATTTCCGAGTTCAGCCATTTTAAATATGTTGGGCAATCACTGGGCAGGGCTACCCCTTGGGAATCAGCATTCACTCCAAATCAGAGGAGGGAAGTTGTGCACTCCTGTAAGCCTGGAAGGGTTGCAGCTGCACAAATTCCAGATGTTTTTTTGGAGGCTGCTGGCTGCTGTTTGAAACAGCAGTCAAATGATTTGCACCCCTGGACTGGAGTTCACCTCTATCTACTCAAGAATTAAAATATCTTGCTTGTGCTGAGAGGAAGTTAGTGGCTGCCACGTTACAGATCCTCTGATCTAAAGGGGCACATGCACAACCTCTAACACCAGTTTGCATGGGTGGTCTCTGGGGCACTGGAATCCCCAGAAAATGGCTTGGTGTGCTTTAATAAATAGATAGCTAGATAAACATAGATCCCATCTATAGACAGATAGTGTTCCAATATACAGTAGGCAGTATTTGAACTAAAAGTTCTGTCACAAGACCTCGTATGAACATTCGAAAATAACGGGCAGGAAAAGACCAGCTGGTCCATCAAGCTTGCCCCACACTCATGATGCCTGGAGCATTATAACAAGACACTCCCTACCCATCAACACCCACCTCGCCCCCACAGCCATGTAATCTCCTGGGAGAGGCAAAACTTCCCTTCCCCTTTAAGCATGGAGGCATCACAGTTGAATCCGATCCTGTCCTCACCAGACATCCATACACTCGTACTTCCAGTAGGAGAACTGGAAAGTGATCGGGAGTGGGATCCGTGGCTGATTTTCCCCTCCCTGATTCAGATGCCCCTACTACTACCTTGGCTGAGATAAGCTAATTCAGCATAGACTGTGGATTCGACCTGGAACCTTCCTGGTCAATATAAACTCACTGAATCATTACAGGAGTTTCTTTCAGTTGCATTTGAGACATTGAAAGTCCTCCGAATCCGATTCTGCAATGATACTCATTTCTTGCATCTGAGCGTTTCAGTGTGCAGAACTTTGGTGTGTGGCTTGGATTCCCACAGTCTCAACCCTAAACCTCAAAAGAGCCTTCCGTTTAGAGTTGCTTGTGTGCACTGGGGGCCCGTTAAGGGAAATTAGCTGTGAGAAGATTCATGACTTTTGAATTATATGCTTGTTCCCTTTACTGTTCATTAAAAAACGCTACTTTTAACACAACAATTTAACATAACTCTACAGATGCTGCCTGACCTGCTGAGTATTTCCAGCATTTTCTGTTTTCATTTAATATAGATGGTTTGACTGACTAACTGATCAACAAGTGAAGACTGACAGCACCAAGTGCAATACCTTTTACTGGAGCAAATGAATAAAAATGGAATCCTGTTTTATGCATCAGTGCATTGAAATGAATACTTATCTGAAGGTTGCGTGATCTACCTCATTCTTTCCCAAGACCTCATAGCTGGGTGTATGTAATGTAGGCCATGGAGACTTTTTAATTTCTAAGGGCAGTGAAAATGAGTGTAGTGACCTTTGCTGCTCCTCAGTAAGAAATAAGAAGAACATGCATTTATATAGCATCTTTCTCAACCTCAGGACGTCCCAAAGCGCTTTACAGCCATTGAAATACTTTTGAAATGTATTCACTGTTGTGATGTTGGAAACGCGGCAGCCAATTTGCGCACAGCAAGGTCCCACAAACAGCAATGAGATAAATGACAAGATAATCTGTTGGTTGAAGGATAAGCATTGGCCAAGACAATGTTTGGCCAGGACAATAGCCAGTACTGCTTCTGCACCAACTTCCTGTTGCTTTGGGGGATTGAATGCTGCTCTGGGTAGCAATTCCTGCGATAGTTTTATAAGAATTCTTGTCCATATTCTTCCATCCCTTGGAAGTGGGGTGCGGGGCTGAGGGAGGAAGGGGGACGACAATGTCAGGGGGATCTGAGGGGTAGGGAGTGAAAGGTATCAATGTGAACTGATGGGGGAGAGGGGAGGGAAAGTGCCAGCATGAGCTGAGGAGACAGAACAGTGCCAAAGTGAAGTAAGGGGGTGAGATGGAAGTGTGCTGATGTGAATTGAAGGAAGGGCTACTATTGAGGGTTCCACTGGAATCTTCACCCAAAGCATAACAGACTGGTGGAATAAGTTACCAAGGAAGACCATTGAAGCAGACAGTGTTGCTGGAGATAGAAGGAATTGAAGATGTAATGAAAAGATGGGTAGGTGGGATTGAAGTTATCAGGCATGTCAGCTTGGCTTAGTTGGTAGAACTTTCACCTCTGGTTTAGAAGGTTGTTGGTTCGATCCCCATACCAGCTTTCAGCTCATAATCTAGGCTAACCCCCCACCCCGTGCAGTAAAGAGGTTCTGTCCTTTGGATGAGATGTTGAAATGAGGTCCTGTCTGCCTGTTCTCATTGTTCAAGTTGAAGTTAAAGATTCCATGACACAATTTGAAGATGAGCAGGGAGTTGTCCTGGCAAACGATCCTTCCTCAACCAATACCACCAAAAACACTTTAACTGATGATTCATCTCATTGCTGTTTGTAAAATGTATGGGACATTTCAATCGGATGAGGTGCTTTACATTCACAAGAATTATTGAGAAGAATGGGCTTGTTGGAATTCTCATTCTTAGGTGAGTCAAAAAGTGAATTTTTTAATCCTTGTGCATTTTTGTCCTTACAGCTGGGAACGGTGAAATCCTGACGGTTACACAATCCCCACTTCACCTATCTGCAAGGGAAGGAGACTCGGTAACAATGACTTGTCGGATTAATAGCACAAATGCGGAGCTGCGAATAGAATGGAGTAAAATCTTACCAGAGAGAAAGATGATGGTGCTCACCTTCAAAGGAAACACAACGAAGGCTTACCCGAATTACACCGAAAGGACAAAACATTTCTTCAATGATGCAGTTAGCTCTCTGACTATCTCCCGCATAAACCTGAATGACACTGGGATGTACTTGTGTGAAGTATTAATTGAGATTCCTCCACCAGTGTACAGAAAGTCTGGGAATGGGACTAATCTGCAGATCCAAGGTACGTATTAATGAATGTTTCGGCTGTTAAATTTCAACTAACTTACATACATACGAACATACGAAAATGACGGGACAGGAAAAGAGCCACTGGTCCATCTAGCCTGTCCAATATAGTTATGATGCCTTATGCATCACGGTACAGACATTCCCTATCCACCACGTAATCTCTTGGGAGAGGCGAAAAACCAGATAAAAACCTAGGCCAATTAGGGGAAAAAATCTGGAAAATTTCTCTCCGACCTCATTAGGTGATTGAAACTAGTTCAGCAGATCAAATTGACCCTGATTTATCTCACAGGATACCTACCTGTTATACGAGGTGATCACTGCCCCAGCCAGAAACAGGTCCAGCTCTCTCTTGATGGAATACAGTGACTCAGCATTCACCGCACAAGCTGTCAACCTATTCCACAGGGCCACTATTCTCACTTAAGTAGCAGTCTTTGTTCAAAGTACTTCCTTACTGAAAAATCTAAAATTGGAAAACAGTCTAGTTTGAATGCTCTAAATTTAATTAATATAATGAATTTAATAACACATTTATTTATTATTCTAGTTGACTTCAAAGAAAGTGCATCTTCAAATGACAGCACAACTGGTATGTGACATCTTCCTGATTACAGTTACAAAGCTGTCGTTTTTCTTCTTTATTTTGAACTCTTCTGGCTCAGTGGATGCCTGCAGCACCCAGTATAGTACTTAGCAATACAGACCCAAGGTTTGATGGCATTTTGGTGCTACAATTAGCCTTGGTAGGCCTCTTGGCTAGGAATCGGGGTGGAAATCAGCCTTAGCTCCTGCTCCTGATTGCTGCCCAGTGACTCCTGCTGGACTCAGATACAAAGTATACCGAATATATACCATTTTTATTTTTTGAAGCTAAGATGTAGGCAAGGATTGAACATAAAGGCTAATTTTACAAGTATGGTAGTGGTTATAGTACCCAGAGGTCATGAGTTCAAATCCCACCAGAGCAAGTTGTAAAATTGAATTCAATAAATCTGATAACTTGGCACCTGAAAAAAACATGAAAGCTTGCAGTCTAGTTTGAATGCTCTAAGTTTACTTAATATAATGAATTTAATAACACATTTATCTGTTTTTCTAGTTGTCTTGAAAGAAAATACATCTTCAAATGACAATACAACTGGTATGTGACACCTTCCCAACTGGTTCACTAATGTTCCTCAGGGCATTGAGCCTGCCACTTCTACCTGGTCTGGCCTATATGTAACTCCAGTCCCACACGACATGGTTAACTCTTAATGCCCTCTGAAGTGTCCGAGCAAGTGATTTGGTTGTAAACAATTGCTACCAACTTCAAAAATAGGGAAAATGTCAAACGACAAATGATCCAAGCATCGTATCAGGATAAGACTCAGGCAATCTCAACCCAGTCGTCCCTGCAAAGTTTTCCTCACTAGCATCGGGGGGACTGCCTAAAGTGGGAGAACTAGGGAGGATCCTGGAGTAGTGGGCAGTTTTGACAGAGGAGAGTCAGGCTCAATAGCATTTGATATGGTCCAGCCAGATCTGATGAAGGATGGCCATACTAATTATGTGCTAGGTATGCTCGAGTCTGCACTGCTTGGACGTGAGGGAGCAAAAATTGGGACAATACCAAGGGAAACGACTGGGGTGTGAAACAGTAAATGTTTCGTTGGAGTCAAGGGCATAAAAATGGTTGAGCAAATCGACAGCTACAAATCTGATATGAGCTATTTTAGCTAAAAAATAAAAGGCTTTTGCTAAAATCATGCACAGGACATAAAAGCAAACATCTTAACCAATGCACTAAAAAGAATTCAGGAAGCAAGTTCAGCCCTACGTTTCCCTGTGAGGGAAGTGGAAATGTCAGAATGGTGCAGCAGGGGCTGGTATTCTTAGGTTAGGTTAACGCACATTGTTGCAGTATGATAGACACAGCCTTTGCATCTGGCCATGTGATAACTGACCCGGGAATACTTGATGGTGAGACTGGGCGGCAAGAGTAGAAAAATGTTGCACTCCCCAGCAATGACGTTCCTCACCTTAATGAACGCATAAATTTACCTGTACCATTAATAAAACATTCACTCCCTTCACCACCGGCGCACAGTGGCTGCAGTGTGTACCATCCACAGGATGCACTGCAGCAACTCGCCAAGGCTTCTTCGACAGCACCTTCCAAACCCGCGACCTCTATCACCTAGAAGGACAAGGACAACAGGCACATGGGAACAACACCACCTGCACGTTCCCCTCCAAGTCACACACCATCTCGACTTGGAAATATAACGCCGTTCCTTCATCGTCACTGGGTCAAAATCCTGGAACTCCTAGGGAACAGCACTGTGGGAGAACCTTCACCACAAGGACTGCAGTGGTTCAAGAAGGAGGCTCACCACCACCTTCTCAAGGGCAATTAGGAATGGGCAATAAATGCTGGCCTTGTCAGCGACGCCCACATCCCATGAACAAATTTTTTAAAAAACTTGCTGTGGGATTTGGTCACAAATGCTTCTTGTCCACCCATCATAACACATGAAACTAATATTGGATTATGTGTAAAAGCAAAATACTGCGTAAATCTGAAATTAAAACAGAAAATGCTGGAAACGCTCAGCAGGTCAGAGAGAAACAGAGTTAACGTTTTCAGTCGATGACCTTTCATCAGAACTAGAAGATGTTAGAGATTTAACAGTTTTTAAGCAAGCCAGGGAAAAGTGGGAGTGGGGTGGGAGGAAAGAACAAAGGGGAAAGGTCTATGATAAGATGGGGAGCAGGAGTGATTAAGTGACAAAAGGGATGATAGTGCAAGGCAAAAGGAAGTGCTAATGGGGCAAGTAAAGAAACAAAAGATAGGTCCTGAGGAGGTGTAAGTGGTTACATGTAGAATAGCAGAGGGGGAGGGAGGAAGCATGGAAAATCTTGCAAAGAGGAAAAGGCTCCCGTGGCCTGGGAATGTGGTGGAAAAAGGTGGGTAGACCCTAGGGATGAAGACCACCTCTCCGGCCCTGTACCATGGGATTCCCCCACCCCAAGCACCAGCCCATATTTCCTCCCCTCCCAGTGGCTCTGGTGCAGCCGCCCTCCACAACCAGCACCTGCTGTCCGAGAAAAAGGGAGCAGTGGTTAAGATCTATATTGGATTATGTGCTATGGTAGCACAACAGCACAGAGTGACAAGTTGTACGGCTGTATAAGCATGCTGCTGTCATTGCCCACTGGACTTCCACAACGTTACTCATGGGTAGGGTGGGCCCTGCAGCGTGGTCGTTGCGCACTGGTCAGTGACTGACACGCCTGAGCAATGTGTTGGAGCAGCAGAAAATAGGACGGAATAATTGCTGCTTTCTTAGGTTGGTCATGGTGCTGCTCGTTTGACACTTGTATATTGCCTCTGCTCTTTCATTCCTGTCAGGTTGGGATGCCTAATTGGTGGCTCTTGTTTCAAAGATACTACCGGGGGGGGAGTTTTAAACTCAAAGCGGGTTTCCGATGGGATTCCGCTCCAATGAGTTAATTCCCACCAACGGCAGCAGGAGGCTTTTGCTGATTTTATCCACTGGGTGAGTCTGGGCGGCAAGAGTAGAAAAATGTTGCACTCCCCACCGTTTAAATGCTGCCTGTCCACTTCCCGGGCGGAGTGGCTGTCAGCTACCGAAGGTCAGGCAGCCCAGATAAGTGACAGGGAGGGTCTCATGGGAGGGAACGTGGTGGGGGGAGGGGATCCAGGGCAGGGGAAACCATGACATTCCTTGTGGGGAAAGTCCTGGTCCTCCTTTTTTTTTATTCGTTCATGAGATGTGGGCGTCGCTGGCGAGGCCGGCATTTATTGCCCATCCCTAATTGCCCTTGAGAAGGTGGTGGTGAGCCACCTCCTTGAACCGCTGCAGTCCGTGTGGTGACGGTTCTCCCACAGTGCTGTTAGGAAGGGAGTTCCAGGATTTTGACCCAGTGACGATGAAGGAACGGCGATATATTTCCAAGTCGGGATGGTGTGTGACTTGGAGGAGAACGTGCAGGTGGTGTTGTTCCCATGTGCCTGCTGCTCTTGTCCTTCTAGGTGGTAGAGGTCGCGGGTTTGGGAGGTGCTGTCGAAGAAGCCTTGGGCGAGTTGCTGCAGTGCATCCTGTGGATGGTACACACTGCAGCCACTGTGCGCCGGTGGTGAAGGGAGTGAATGTTTAGGGTGGTGGATGGGGTGCCAATCAAGCGGGCTGTTTTGTCCTGGATGGTGTCGAGCTTCTTGAGTGTTGTTGGAGCTGCACTCATCCAGGCAAGTGGAGAGTATTCCATCACACTCCTGACTTGTGCCTTGTAGATGGTGGAAGTCAGGAGGTGAGTCACTCTGACTTACCTTTTGGGCCTCTTTGTCCTTCCCGACAGTTGCTGACCTACTTTCACCTGGCGGAACGCTGTGGCGGATTCTGTCGTAATGGGACCCTGAAATTAACAAGGTCTGAGCCTGCTTTAGGGTTAAAATCAACTCCAGTGCTTCACGAGCGCGCACAGTGGTAACTGTCACGGCTGCTTTCCATTTCAGGTTTTGTAATCGGATTGTCACTGCTGGACGGAACACAAAGTAAACAGGAACTCTACATTCAACAAACCTTTTGATAGATGAACAGACAGAAAGATGGACAAGAAGATAGATAGATAGACAGACAAAGATGTAGGTAAATAAATAGATTGATAGACAGAGTTAGATAGATAGAGAAATGGACAGGGGTAGATAGATAGATACATGGATGGATAGATAGATAAATGTATAATTAGACAGGGATAGATAGAAAGAGATGGAAGATAGCCTAATGCTCAAAACTGACAAAGGTTCTAGTTTTTGCAAATTATGCTTTGAATTCTGCTCACTGCTCCAACCCCATTATCTCCGCTTTTCTGTTATGCACATAGACTTGTGCTCATTACGGTGAGGGATGACACGAGGAAGTGAAACACTTTTCAACTTTACACACAGTAACACCAACAAGATAATGAAGATCTGGTGTGCTAAAAACCATAACAAGACAGAGTGAGGGATGGCCGTGCAAACTATTTTGTTGTGGTCTATCATTCAGAGTCAGTGTCCAATATCTGCTCAGATTATTTCAATCTTACTTCCCCCCTTGATACCAACCCTTATCTATCTCTGCACGTCGACTCAAGAATCTGTCTGCTGAGCCCACTGATATTATTCTGACAGCTTATCTAAACATGACCTTCATAAGTGTACCTCCTACAGCAACTGTATATCTCCACATCGCACGCTGCCTGTCCTTCTGGCCTCTCTGAGTGAAATTAGCCTATTAGTGCCAATGTCTGCTGCTTTTAAGAGTAGCTCAATGCTGTGGACTCGTCTGATGGGAATTGGACTGAGAGACTGTCCACATTAATTTCACTCCAGATGAGCACCTTCTAAATATTTCAGAAATGCTGTTACAAGCCTGTAATTGACACACTCAGGGCTAACACTATCTCAGGATTTTATTGGAACTGTAATTCACAGTCTTCGGCTAATAAACTCTATAGATGTATTAGAATAGATCCAGTGCTGCAGTTAGCCCTCAAGTTAATGCACACTCTCATTTATCTTAGAAGAAAGGTTTTGCCAGAAGCACTTGTTATTTCATTCAAAGGAAAATCATTTCCTGAGGTTCCCCCTCACTCTTCCAAGTAACCTTGCTGCTATGTGCAGAACTGAGTCATGGACCCGGAAGGTGCTAGTCTTTAGCTTCTGACCTGGGCCTCAAACTCCAACTTGTGATCTGTATTGGCCCAGACCATTTCCAGACTCCAACATGGACCTACATAGATTCAAACTCTGATCTGGGCCTACATGGCCTCAGACTTGGACCTGGACTTGCTTGGCCTCAGACTTGGACCTGGACCTGTTTAGCCTCAAACCTGATCTGTGATGTACAGAATGGAATGCTACTGAATAAGTTCATGTGAGAAGCTGAAAATTGCTATGGAAGATTACCTGGGTCCTGAGAGCCCTGGAATCTGACATATCACAATAGATAGGATCACTTTCATTGTGCATATCAGGTTAGAGTTACATATTCTGATAACATTTAGATATTCCTTTATCAACAAGGACAGAGTTATTCACTGTATAAATGCTCTTTGCCTTAGAATTTAGCACTAACTCGACAGCTGTATGTTTTGATAACCAGAATTGTATCAAGAAACATGGCATGTCAAATTCAAAGAATTTTGCTATATTTAGGACTCACAATTGGTTACGGTCAAACTTTTGCCACAACTAAGAACTTAAAAAATGAAGAATGGCAATAGGTTTCTCAAAGGTAATTTTGTGGACTTCTCTCCTGGCATGGAGCCTCGCTAGACAGGAATGTGGGTCAGAGAAAGGGCTAGAATACAAATCCAGGTCAGAGGCTGGGCTGGATAAGCCCTCAGGTTGAAGCCTGGGGCCATGTGGGCCCAGGTCTAGTGAGGCTCTACATCGGGAGGGGAGTCTCACAAATGTACTCCTTTCTTTCGATGTTAGGAGGGGGACAAGGAAGATTCCAGAAGTGCAATGTTGTGAGGAGGGATTTGCAGAAGCAAACTTGGATTTCACTGAGGGAAAGAAGTTTGAGGTGGAGTTGAGGGGATGTGATTCAAGCTGATATAAAAAAAGAGGCACATTTTGCTTCAGTAGCATTAAGGGAAGGAACCTGATCAATCAGGACTCAGCTTCAATAATGCTGCCATTACACTTCTCAAGCACTTAAACTGTCATGTGGCCAGCATAAATAATGAATATTTAATTCCTATAGCTGTAGAGTGGCAAAATGGCCAATGAATATTTTGTGAATCCTGTTTTATGGATTGGGTCATAGAGGTTCTGTTGGAGTAACGCAAATGAACAGTGCACATTTTGAGCTGAGGTGGTAACAAATATTCACAATGTGGTAAACAGTGGTGGCTTTATATATATACATATAGGGTGAGATGAAGTAAAGTGGGAAGAGGCTCGTGTGGAGCAAGACATCAGCATAGACCTGTCGAATAGAATCATAGAATCATAGAAGTTTACAACATGGAAACAGGCCCTTCGGCCCAACATGTCCATGTCGCCCAGTTTATACCACTAAGCTAGTCCCAATTGCCTGCACTTGGCCCATATCCCTCTATACCCATCTTACCCATGTAACTGTCCAAATGCTTTTTAAAAGACAAAATTGTACCCGCCTCTACTACTGCCTCTGGCAGCTCGTTCCAGACACTCACCACCCTTTGAGTGAAAAGATTGCCCCTCTGGACCCTTTTGTATCTCTCCCCTCTCACCTTAAATCTATGCCCCCTCGTTATAGACTCCCCTACCTTTGGGAAAAGATTTTGACTATCTACCTTATCTATGCCCCTCATTATTTTATAGACTTCTATAAGATCACCCCTAAACCTCCTACTCTCCAGGGAAAAAAGTCTCAGTCTATCCAACCTCTCCCTATAAGTCAAACCATCAAGTCCCAGTAGCATCCTAGTAAATCTTTTCTGCACTCTTTCTAGTTTAATAATATCCTTTCTATAATAGGGTTACCAGAACTGTACACAGTATTCCAAGTGTGGCCTTACTAATGTCTTGTACAACTTCAACAAGACAGCCCAACTCCTGTATTCAATGTTCTGACCAATGACACCAAGCATGCTGAATGCCTTCTTCACCACCCTATCCACCTGTGACTCCACTTTCAAGGAGCTATGAACCTGTACTCCTAGATCTCTTTGTTCTATAACTCTCCCCAATGCCCTACCATTAACGGAGTAGGTCCTGGCCCGATTCGATCTACCAAAATGCATCACCTTACATTTATCTGAATTAAACTCCATCTGCCATTCATCGGCCCACTGGCCCAATTTATCAAGATCCCGTTGCAATCCTAGATAACCTTCTTCACTGTCCACAATGCCACCAATCTTGGTGTCATCTGCAAACTTACTAACCATGCCTCCTAAATTCTCATCCAAATCATTAATATAAATAACAAATAACAGCGGACCCAGCACCGATCCCTGAGGCACACCGCTGGTCACAGGCCTCCAGTTTGAAAAACAACCCTCTACAACCATCCTCTATCTTCTGTCGTCAATCAAATTTTGTATCCAATTGGCTACCTCACCTTGGATCCCGTGAGATTTAACCTTATGTAACAACCTACCATGCGGTACCTTGTCAAAGGCTTTGCTAAAGTCCATGTAGACCACATCTACTGCACAGCCCTCATCTATCTTCTTGGTTACCCCTTCAAAAAACTCAATCAAATTCGTGAGACATGATTTTCCTCTCACAAAACCATGCTGACTGTTCCTAATCAGTCCCTGCCTCTCCAAATGCCTGTAAATCCTGTCTCTCAGAATACCCTCTAACAACTTACCCACTACAGATGTCAGGCTCCCAGGCTGTAGTTCCCAGGCTTTTCCCTGCCGCCCTTCTTAAACAAAGGCACAACATTTGCTACCCTCCAATCTTCAGGCACCTCACCTGTAGCTGTCGATGATTGAAATATCTCTGCTAGGGGACCCGCAATTTCCTCCCTAACCACCCATAACGTCCTGGGATACATTTCATCAGGTCCCAGAGATTTATCTACCTTGATGCGCGTTAAGACTTCCAGCACCTCCCTCTCTGTAATATGTACACTCCTCAAGACATCACTATTTATTTCCCCAAGTTCCCTAACATCCATGCCTACTTCTGTGCTGTAAATTCTATGTAATTCTCCTCTCCATAAGATGGGATGACTTGCCAGTTATAAGCAGTTCACAGATTCAAGTGAATGAATTTACTTGCTGTCCAGGCTCACGCATGCAGAATGGTCACAGGTGAAGTCCTTAAGGATTGCTTGTGCCTGTGGAACTGTATCCTAGCATGATTCAGTGCCATGAGAAAAAGAGGGGAGAAAATTAGCAAAAGAACACGATTCACTGGTTTTGATTAAACTGGGTACATTATAATTCTGTATTGTCATGTATTTGTCTGTAGGGACAGCCAATAATGCATTGCAAATGGTGACAGTGAATGGTGACCCGATTACTTTGTTCTGTTCAGTAGACTCAACAAAATGGATCCTAATTAGCTGTGTGTCGTCTATCGCATTGGTTGTGTCAGTCACCACTTTCTTTTTGGCTCGAAGATTCATTACATTTAAAAAAGGTAAGGAGGGCCTGGGTTGGGTTAAAACAGAGATAACCAAAGTAAATGTATGACTTTGATGCAAATGAGATGGAAGTACTGGAAAGGCTAAAAGGCTCAAAATAAACAAATCACTGGGGAGAGATGGTATTTATTCCAGAATGCTGAAAGAAAGTAGGGAGGAGATTTGTGAGGCACTGATAATCATTGCAAGGGAGTCACTGGGGGAAGTGGGGAGGTAGCAGTAGATTGGAAACAGGCCAATGTGATGCCCATATTCAAAAAGAGTGTCAAACTAGATTCAGGCAACTACAAACCCATTCGTCTCACCTTCATTTTGTGTGAAAAAAATGGACTCAATTATCAGCGATATCATTGAGGAGTAGCTGTATAATAATAACTTAGTAAACAGTAGCCAACAGGGATTCAGAAGGGGAAGATCCTGCCAGAAAACCCTGGGAATGGATGAATAACAGACTGAAGGATAGAAAGCAATGAATATGCGTTAAAGGAGTTATGTTGGGGTATGGAGGGGGCGGGTGGAGGATACTTGGTGGGGTGCCCCAGGGCTCAGTGTTGAGACCACTGTTGTTTCTCATTTATATAAATAACCTGGACTCAGAAACGCTATGAAAAAGTGGTCAAATTTTCATATGATACCAAACTGGAAGGGGCAGTGTGATTGAATGAAGCAGCTCAGAAATTACAAAGTGAGTTAAACAAAATAAGCATGTGGGCAGAACAAAGGCAGATGAAACCTGAGGAAGACAAGTGTAAAGTACTGTATGTAGGATGGAAAAATAAGCAACATACATATTCTGTGAACACTGTTGAAAAGCTAAGAATGAAGTGGAAAGACACCGAGAGGTCTTAGTAGATTCGATGCTAAACAATGCAGAGCAGTAAAAACAAAGCCAATAGAATGTTAAACTACACAGCTAAATCAGTTGAATATAAGCCAGAGAAAGTTGTGACCAAACTGTACAATCAGACCGCACCTTGAGTATTATATCTTGTTCTGGTCACCAAGACACAAGGGTGATATTCAAGTGCTGGAGGCTGTGCGGAGAAGAACCGCAAGGTTGATCTCTGGCGTCAGGGGTCTGAGTTATGAGACTCAGGCTTTTCAGCCTGGAAAGGAGACATCTGAGGGTTGACAGAAAGGAGATATCATCACACGGACTACAGTGGTTCAAGAAAGAAGAATTTTTTTTATTCATTCATTCATTCATGGGATGTGGGCGTCACTGGCAAGGCCAGCATTTATTGCCCATCACCACCTTCTCAAAGGCAATTAGGGATGGGCAATAAATGCTGGCCTTGCCAGTGATGCCCACATCCCATGAATGAATGAATAAAAAAAAATATTACGGAGATTTATAAGATAGGAAATGGTATGGAAAAGGTAAATCCAGAATATTCATTTAAATTAAATTGTAAGAGTAAGAAAGGGGACATAGGTACAAACTAGTGAAAGGTAACTTTAGGACTTTCTTCTTCATGGAGAGAGTGATCAACACTTGGACTTCTGAGCAGAGGAGTAGAGGCAAAAACCCTGGATGCATTTAGGAAACAATTGGATGCTGCAATGGGGGACTGCAGAGTGCTCTTGGATAGATGAACTATTATGCACTATATGGTCTTCCTCATTTGTAATTATTTTGTGATTTTATGATTACCATAAAAAGTAGAATTGTTGATTATTGTTAATCCTCTTATACCATAAAGTGGCTTCTGCAGTTCCAACGCAATGCCCTGTTCTCAGTGCAGCCTTGTTGCTAACCATGGCTGCCACCCATATGATTTGGGGACTGGTCTTTTGAGCAGGCCTTCAGGAAACTTCTAAGATGCAAGCTGGACACCAAAGGGGTAATTTTGTGAGGCTGTGCTACTGATAAGTATGGGTTGGAGAAACAGCTATAATATTATATCCTCAATTTTCCAACCTGTGCTTTCCACAAGCAAGGCTTTGCAAACACTCACACAATAACCTATGTAAAATGATGTAAAAGTTGTGAGGGAGTGCTGCATCATTGGAGGTGCCGTCTCTCAGATAAGATGTTAAATTGTTGGCCTGTTCAGGTGAATGTAAAAGATCCCATGGCCTACATTGCTCCCTCCACCAAAAATAGATTATCAGACCATTCAGCTCATTTGCAGTTTGTGGGACCATACATTGCACAAATTGGCTGTTATGTACGTTTCCCTACATAACAACAATGAATACACTTCAAATTGGTAGTAAAGCACTTAGGGACATTATAAGCACAAGAAAAGCTTTCTATCAAAAGCTTAATTTTAAAAATGACTCGTTTTTCCCCACTTTCTCTGTCTGTCATAATGTGGAAATGTTTGTTACGGAAGATATTCAGGTTTTTGAGAAATTTTCATCAGCAGCAAAAGCAAACCTAATTGACACTCGGTGATCTCAACAATTCTAAACCTCTATAAAGCCCAAGTTCTTCCACGGCTGCTGTAACTGGAAAACTCTACTAATGACTCTCTTACATTCCTGGGCAGCATACATGAACAATCTTCTTGCCTGATAGACAATCCAACCTCTCTTTTCATTTTATCAATCCTAGTATGGTCATTGCTCCTCTGAACTTCCTTCTCTTGTCCCTCCTCAGCTCCAACTATCCTGTCCTACACAGTTTTCCTCCTCTCTATGTTCCCATTGTGTTGAATTCAAGATTTATTGCATCACCTCCTACTCTTACTCATTTTCTCCCAAAACTGTGGAACTTCTTCAGTCTTTCCTTCTTCCTACAATCTCCAGGCTTTTAAAACCCAAACTTGGTGTCACATAACCACTGTTTAATCTCATCTTCTCTCCCACCCTTTTCACCCTTGGTTGTGTCGTGCATGATGGACCTTGACCCTTCACAGAAGCTTCTCAATTAAAAAAGAAACCAATCTTGTACAGTCCGTCAGGAAAGAGCTCAACTGTATTTCTTTGTGTCAGAACTAGAGTAATCTGCATCTTTCTCTTTTTACAGAGCAGCCCGTGTACATCAATGTGAAATATAGAAATAAAGCTGGTGAGAACTATCGACCTACAAAAGAAATGTGAGATATGCAATCTCAAGTAGATGCGGAGATCCTAAGACTGTTGAACTTGAATTGCCAGAGGGTCCCAATGCAGCTCCGAAATGACTGAAGTTTGAATGAGCAGAGCTGACGTAGTCTGAGATATTCAAAAACATTGGTAAACGGTCAGGCTTTGATTCCGTCCATTGAAGGCTCACTGACCAATGACTGACCCTGTGAATCTGAAGGCTGATCCATGGAAATATGAGAGATTTTGGAAATTTAAACTATCAGTGAATCGTCCTTCTGTGTGGTGGCCTCTATTGACAAGTAAACAATTGGCTCGCTGTACACAGCAATAGATTGGGCTTGGTTAAAGTGCAGACCCAAGCTGCTCACTAATGTTTTGTTGTGGGCTACAATCTCATACAGAGTCTAACATGAGGCCTCCGTTCAGGAATGCTGCACCTTGGTGATGATGTGGAGATGCCGGTGATGGACTGGGGTGTACAAATGTAAGGAATCTTACAACACCAGGTTATAGTCCAACAGTTTTATTTGAAAATCACAAGCTTTTGGAGGCTTTCTCCTTCGTCAGGTGAGTGTCGGGTTCCTTGAAAATTACCACATATATAGTCACAGAACAATGCCTGGTGATTACAGATAATCTTTCCAACTGCCCGTTATCAAGGCCATCAAATGAATTGAATAGTGTTCAGACAGAGAAACATTAGATACAAGACTACTGAATATACAAACGGCCAGAACCAAAGACAGAGAGGGAGAGAGAGAGAGAAACATCCGAAAGGAAGAGAAAGAGAGAGAATGACCAGTTGTATTAAAAACAGATAACTTTTTTTTCCACTGGTGGGGTTACGTGTAGTGCGACATGAACTCAAGATCCCGGTTGAGGCCGTCCTCATGGGTGCGGAACTTGGCTATCAATTTCTGCTCGACGATTTTACGTTGTCTTGTGTCTCGAAGGCCGCCTTGGAGAACACTTACCCGAAGATCGGTGGCTGAATGTCCTTGACTGCTGAAGTGTTCCCCGACTGGGAGGGAACCCTCCTGTCTGGCGATTGTTGCGCGGTGTCCGTTCATCCGTTGTCGCAGTGTCTGCATGGTCTCGCCGATGTACCATGCTCCGGGGCATCCTTTCCTGCAACGTACGAGGTAGACAACGTTGGCCGAGTCACAGGAGTATGAACCATGTACCTGGTGGGTGGTGTCCTCTCGTGTGATGGTGGTATCTGTGTCGATGATCTGGCATGTCTTGCAGAGGTTGCCGTGGCAGGGTTGTGTGGTGTCGTGGACGCTGTTCTCCTGAAAGCTGGGTAATTTGCTGCAAACGATGGTCTGTTTGAGGTTGGGTGGCTGTTTGAAGGCGTGTAGTGGAGGCGTGGGGATGGCCTTAGCGAGGTGTTCGTCGTCATCGATGACATGTTGAAGGCTGCGGAGAACATGGTGCATAGACCTCCTCAGAAGACAAACACGGGACGCAACCAACAGAGTACCCTTCGTCGTCCAGTACTTCCCCGGAGCGGAGACAGGAGGGTTCCCTCCCAGTCGGGAACACTTCAGCAGTCAAGGACATTCAGCCACCGATCTTCGGGTAAGCGTTCTCCAAGGCGGCCTTCGAGACACAAGACAACGCAAAATCGTCGAGCAGAAATTGATAGCCAAGTTCTGCACCCATGAGGACGGCCTCAACCGGGATCTTGGGTTCATGTCACACTACACGTAACCCCACCAGCGGAAAAAAAAGTTATCTGTTTTTAATACAACTGGTCATTCTCTCTCTTTCTCTTCCTTTCGGATGTTTCTCTCTCTCTCTCCCTCTCTGTCTTTGGTTCTGGCCGTTTGTATATTCAGTAGTCTGGTATCTAATGTTTCTCTGTCTGAACACTATTCAATTCATTTGATGGCCTTGATAACGGGCAGTTGAAAAGATTATCTGTAATCACCAGGCATTGTTCTCTGACTTTATATGCGGTAACTTTCAAGGAATCCCACACTCACCTGACGAAGGAGAAAGCCTCCGAAAGCTTGTGATTTTCAAATAAAACTGTTGGACTATAACCTGGTGTTGTAAGATTCCTTACATTTGTGCACCTTGGTGAGACACACCTCTGTGCTGACAATACCCCACATGCTGAGCTCCTCACTTCTCACCTCCATTCTAGACAATTGCCAAGTGGAGGCAGGCACTTCCGTGCAAGAAAAAACAAACAGAAGACTACAGTACTGATAGTTGCACTAAAACTTTAAGGTCTTATAACTTTAATAGGACCCATTTGCTCGCTTTATCCCTGTATAGCATCCCCCAAGCTTGTTTTTAAACTGGAAAGCAAGTGAAAGAGAAGGAATTGCCCTGAAACTCAGCTCAGGAGGGATGTTGAAGGAAAAACTAGATTATTTGACTTGAAATCAGGACTTTTTAAGTGATATTTGATCAGCTTTAGTCAGTATTTCCCTATACAGAAGGATGATTTCTCCTTTGAGGTAATCTGTCTGTAACTATTTCAAAATTAAAATAAACGTCAGGACACAGGAAAAAAAATGACAGGGCTAAGGGGAGAGAGCAGGGGAATGGGACTAATTGGATAGCTCTGTTGAAGAGCAGGCATGGTGGGCCGAATGGCCTCCTTCTGTGCTGTACCTATTATGATACCATTGGAAGATACTGTACAGACATCACACAGAACAGGAACAAGTACAAATGACTCTGTATTATACAATCGTATCGACATATTTCCTACAGATACATAGATCATATCAATAATACGATGCAAAACCCACTCATCACCAGCCCTATTCCATCGCTGGCAGCTCAGCAATCAGAATCACAAACAATGTTTTCTCAAGTTTGAAAACGCCATAAATCTGCAACAAAAAACAGGAAGGGGCAAGGGAATTGGATTGGATAATGACCTTACACCTCTGGGACTTGGGTTCAAACCAGCCCAAAGTGGCTGAAAGTCTCTTCTCTCTGGCTGCAGGGCTTCTACATGTCTAGAGCAGTCTGAATTGAATTTCTAGTGGGCAAGTTCCTGAATTGGCACTAAACTGGCAATCTCACTCAGTCACCACAGCATTGCAAAGAGTCAGACTGGTCTGGGGGCACTCTTCTGGGGCTGACATGTACTGCTGGGGCAGAGTGCGGGCAGCTGTGTGCCACCTGACCTTAATGCTGACATGGGAGCCCGATGTATTCCATTACATCAGTTACCACGGTGAGTAAAATAAAAAACAGAACACAGTCGATTTTAACCAAACCCACCTGGTGGGAATGGGGCAGGAGGGGCTGTTAAAATGACTGGTTTTGACTTACCACACTGGACCCTCAGTAATCGAGCTGGCCGCCATTTTAACTGCTCTCTTCAATTAGGCGCCCGCTGGGAGCAAGTGGGTGCTTCATCAATCCATGCAAATTGGAGTCCTATGATGTCGTTAGGACCCCAACACGATTTTAACTGGGTATGTCAGAAGCCCCGCCCATCGGCCAAACCACTGAGTAAAACCTCACATGATTGGTGTTAGGCACTGACTGATACATTGGCAGCACTATTTAAAGGGGCACTCAGCTTGTAGAGATCTGTGTGCTGTTTTGCTTAGTGGTTTCCCAAGGGATTTTTAAACTTGGCAATTGCTTATGTCCGACTTTTTTTTTGCCTTACTCCCCCGATGAAGCTCTCACAGCTTATCATGGGTGCCATTTTTTGCACTGCAGAAGAATTTTGCAAGTCTGGGCCAGTTTCGCAGGCAGCTTTCATCCTGCAACATTCATCCATCCCCTTGCTAGTCCACCCTTCCAGGAAAGTAAGAGGATGGCTGGTTAGGGACAAGAATATCTCACGTACACATGGCTGATGACACATCTCCGCAATCCCTCCACAGCTGAACAGCTCAGGTACAGTCACGGCCATGGGACCACCAGGAATATCACTGAGCACACTATGGGCTATTGAAGCAAAGGTTCAGGTGGCTAGATGGGTCTGGGGGCTCCCTACCATATGCCCCACACAAAGTCAGTTGCATCTTTGTAGTGTGCTGCATGTTGCACAACATGGCAATAAACAGGGGACTGCAGCTGGAAGAAGCAGAGCAACAGAAAGAGCCATCCCTTGAAAAGTTACACAAAGACCCTCTGCATTAACAGTCCTTGTTACCCCCTTCACCACTCTCTTAATCCTGCAGTAGAGAACATTGAAACCATTCAGCTAACTTTTGTATGAATGACATTCTGACAATTCGGATTCAGAAGCTGCTATGAAAATACACTGCGGACCAAAGTGCCAAATGTGGTAAAGGTGATTATTTTACAATCAAACACAATAATTGCCTTGAATTAATCTCTCACCAAAGTGTCAAACCATAGCGCCTTTCTTAAAAGGTTTACGAACTCTGCTACTCCTACGAGGTGCTTCCCCGGGGGCTCCAGCAGAGGGTGGAAGGCTGCTTTTGCTCATGTGGCTGGCGACTCCTGGGAGCTGGAGCCTGTGAGGTCCCGGCTGCGCACTGCAGCACTTTGTCTGCAGCCGAGACAGTCTGGCCCATCTGGCTTTCTGGCACCATGGCAGGTATTGGTTGAGGGGAAAAGGGAGGGGGGTGGGTGAGGGAGCAGACCTGCTGCCATCCTGAGAAAGGGTAACACGTACCGCTCCATTTGCGCCACCGTGGCTCCCATGGGGCTAAGGCTCATCAGTCCCACTGATCTGCAGGAGAGCGTACTGCAGGAAATGATTGATGCTTTGATAGTCCCCATCTATTCAGTCCACCAGTAGCTCCAAGGTGGAGCCCAGAGGTTAGATGGCAACTGTTTGAGTGGTGATAATGTGCGAGAGGACATGTGTGAGAGGAAGTGGTCTCCTTCATACTTTCAGCCATGGGTGCTGGAACTCCTTGGTAGGCTTTCCAATACTTCGCATAACTTTTAGTGTGAGGCAAGCAGTTTTCTTTTCATAGCTGGGCCCCTGAAGTCCGGATCTCTGTTCTCCTCAGCAGAGCCTGGAGATGAACTTGCCCTCCGGCGAGCCGTCTCTTGGGCTGTCCCTGCCACCACTGTCTGTTCCTGCTCACTCGCACTGGACGCGTCACCAAGTGCAGACCCCTGAGACTCACTGTCCAACCCGCCCGGGGTGCCAATTGCTGTGCTGGTGCTTGGGAGGAATGAAGAGCATGACGGTGCCTCCTCAAAAGAACTGTCCTCCTCTGAGGTGTGTTCTTCTGGAGGCTCTCGCTGCTGAGAAGGAATTAGAGGAAAGAGAAAAGGTTCAAGAGTTATCCTGGCCCTGACAGGATACTAGTGGATGACAGGCTTCACAATGCAGCTTGATGTTGTCAAGCTGGCTGAATGTGTGTTTTTCTGAGGTACATGAGTAATAGAGACCCCGTTCAGATAACCCCCAGCCTCAAAATCTCCAATGCGGACAACTCTTGAAGGGCCACTGATGTCGATAGCTTCCTGCTCCAGCTCGGAAAGGACCAGGATGCTGGGTGTTCCTCCCCAGGTCTTACTCCGCTACCTTGTGTAATGCGCCTTTTTCTCCTGCAGAAAGAGAGGGTGAGAGTTAGTGAGTGGCTACTGAAAGGGAGCATGCACATGGGTGGGGCTTCTGCTTGTTGTACGTATGCTGAGAGGGAGAAGATGGAAGCAGGATGGGGAAGTGTTGAATGGAAAACAAGTGACTGGAGTGTGACACGAGGAAGGAATGGCTACCCTGTGAGAAGAGAATGCTGTTGTGACGGCAATAAGCAAGAGGTATGTGTGTGTTTGGACTGAGAATGAGAGGTGGGTAGAGTATGTGAATGCAACCTCCCTTTAAGAGGTGCGTTACCACTTTAAATAGGCCTCAGAAGTCCCGCCGGAAATTACGCCCAGAAAGTGGGCAGGCTTCCCGGTCTCGATGCGATTGGGCGGAAAACTTGCCAATCAATTGTCAATGAGTCCCAGGAGTTAAAATACCCCCGGCCTGAAATTTAGGTGAAGGATGTGATGCAGGGCAGGGAATTGTTCAGAGTGCTGGGGGAGGGGGGTGAAGGACTGCTGCCAGGAGTCATTGAGAGAGCTGGAGAAATGAAGAGCTGGACTCACCCTTCACTTCTCTTGTCAGGTCATTGACTGTTTCCCGCATTGAACCCAGGTCCTGGGCGGTGATGCTCCTGGAGCCGATAATCTCAGCCACCTCTCTCCAGGCCTGTCGAACGTCCATTTTTAGTATCTTCCTACTATTGGTGGGAAAGAGAACTTCCCTTCTTGCCGCCACCTCTTCCACCAGGACATCGAGGGAGGCTTCAGGAAACCTGGGCGGCTTGCGTCCGACTCATCTTCCAGTAAGAGACAGCAATATCAGTAAAGTGAATGCAACCTCCCTTTAAGAGGTACGTTACCACTTTAAATAGGCCTCTGGAGTCCCGCCGGAAATTACGCCCAGGAAGTGGGCAGGCTTCCCGGTCTCGATGCGATCGGGCGGAAAACCTGCCAATTCTCAATGAGTCCCAGGAGTTGAAATACCCCCGGCCTGAAATTTAGGCCAGTGAATGCGTTTTGCACTTGCCCTGCACGCCCCCCCTCCCCGCTGAAAACTGCTCCGGGTTAAAATTGCCCCCAACTAGCTAGCAACGCACAGCTGGCCTGTCAGCACCCGAAAAAGAAAAGACAAGTTAGCGTTTTACAAAATGGGTTTGAATGAAGAAGGCCATTCAGCCCATTTGCTTTCATCCTCTCAGAACATCAGACCATCATTTTTTAATTATGGTTTCTAACATTTACCTGATCAGCCAGGCAGCACCTCAGTTTAATGTCTCATTTTGAATGACGTAACCGGGTGAAGGGACTCCACCCAAAATGTTAACCTATCTTTCTCTTTCAGATGCTGACCAAGCTGCACATGAGGTGGGGTAGAGGGGGGGAGCAGGGAAATAGGAAACCTCCAGATGATGATGTACTTGTTGTTTTTCAATTTGAATCCTTCTGCGATGTCTGTGGAGATCGTGGCCATTGCGGCTGCCAGGAAGACTGGTTATTATGGGTTACTGCTCTGCCGCTGGCCGAATCGCGGCAAGTTTGGGTTTGCGACTTGTCTGTGCAAGAGCCGGACTTCGGGAGTTACAGCTAGAGGCACGGGGATCTGAGCACAATATGAAAGCAGCTTTCATTAGCTCTACGGTGGCTCCGTTAGTAAATGCACCGCCCGGTGTGGAACTGAGTCCTACAGACCGAGAAGGTTTGATCACAGCTCTGTGCTGATTTAGCTGATCCCACCTGGGCTTGACAATTGGCTCTGGAGAAAAATCAGCCCAGGTTCCTGCTCCTGGCCGCTATCCAGTGACCCCTGCAGGAAAACATATGCAAGTGCATGACGGACGAGGACAGGATTGGGCTTTGCTACAATACCCCCCACGGTCGAATAGCCTCCTGACACTCAGCAACAACAGCTTGCATTTATATAGCGCCTTTGACGTAGTAAATTGTCCCAAGGCGCTTCACAGGAGTGTTATCAAACAAAATATGACACGAGACACATAAGGAGATATTAGGACAGGTGACCAAAAGCTTGGTCAATGAGGTAGGTTTTAAGGAGCGTCTTAAACTCACTGCCTAAGTTCCTACAGTGTCCGTGGAACTGCACTCCAGCAGGATAGGAGGGTAGGTGCTGATTACTCTCCTGAAGAGTTCACAATGCCATCACTCTGCAAAGGATTCCGTTTCCAAATGCATGGTTAATTTGATTTTAAATGGGTCAGAATTCTTTAATTTCAAAAAGCTGAAGCTACTTTCATAACAGACAAACATACGGGCCTAATTTCTACAGCAGATGCTGAGTGTCCAAGTACAGAAGTGTCAGTACTGTTTGACCAAGAGCGGAGATTTCTCCCAGCGTTCTGTCTAACAATCTCCCTCAAACACTACCACTAAAAACAGATGGGGGGTGATTTTACCACCCGCTATCGGGTGCGTTCTCGGCGGTGGGGGCCCCGAAAATCGGAAATCCCGAGCGGGACCGGATCCCGTCTCGATCCCGCCCACTTCCGGGTTCCCCACGGACGCGCCGGCGTGCGCGCGCAGCCCCCGCTGGTGGGAATCCCGCAGGCAATTAAAGCCAGCGGGATGCCGCTTGAGAGTATTTATTTAGGTATTTCAGGTCATTAACTGACCTGATTAAGGGATTATGTGGGATTTTAGAACAAAGTGGGACTGTTTCCCACACTGGGGGAAACACTCCCAGGTCAAATGGACGTGTTGCAGCTGTCAGCCTGTGGCAGCTGCAAAGGTCCATTTGACAGGTGGAGACCCTCACCCATTGCAGGAGGCCACTCTGTCACTTGGGACAAAGATTGGCCTCCACCACCCCCCTCCTGACAGTCAAAGTCACCAACCTACACACTTACCCTGGGGTCCGGAGACATGTACCTACCTTGCGGACCCCCTCAGATGGACATCTTGTGGATGGGGGCCGCCTTAGCTGCAGTCATGACCTCCTCGGAGGGCAAACAGCCTCACCAGCCTCGCCGGCCACGCCGTCCACCTCTGACACGTGGAGCTCCACAACAGAGTGCTGTGACACATCCACCTGCACAGCAGGAGGGAGGGCAACCGCAGAGAGAGATGCGTCGCAGAGGGCACTACCCTCGCCACAGGGTCCACAGACCGAGGCTCAGCCTCCTGGACCTCTCTGAGCAGCAGTGCACACGGAGGCTCAGAGTCACTCGACATGTAGTCGTGGACATCTGCAGCCTCCTTCATGCCGAGCTGCTCCCGGCTGGCCCGAGCACCATCTTCTTACCTGTCGCTGTCAAAGTCACCACTGCCCTCAACAACTTCTCCTCCGCATCCTTCCAGGGTGCAACCGGGGACATCGCCGACGTCTCTCAGTCGTCTGCGCAAAAGAGCCCTGCAAATACACCTACACCCACTCTGCAGTGACACAATGGGTGGCATCAGTTGTGGGTCCTCATAGTGATCCTCAGGAGCGGGCATTATTGCACAAGCCAGACAGGATTCGCGAAGACATGGCAGTAGTGGTGCCAATATAATATGTAATGTGAGTTGGTCAGAAATTCAATATAAGTAACACCCATGACAAACCCTCAAACACCCTTGTGCATCCCCTTCATGCTCACGACACGTTTGCCTTACGCTTCCTACTGCACATATGTGATGCATGCCCTGTGGCTGCAGCACAGGTAGTGGCAGGTTGAGTGAGGCTGACCGTGAAAGAGATGCACGAGAGGGTGAGTATGAGATAGAGCCATGAGATTGTATGAGGATTGGGTTGAGTGGTAGTGGCTGGATGAGTACTGGCGAGGTGAGTAGGTGCAGGTAAGATGAGGATGAGGTTTGAGTGGGTATGAGGGGTGATGTGACAGAGTAGTGTTGGCAGTGCCGAAGGAGATTTGGGGTGGGGGCAGTGATGTGGCAGACGGAGTGTAGGGGAAAGACTACGTGTGCTCACTTTGGCTGACCTACTGAGGTCATTGGAGCGCCTCCTGCACTGTGTGCAGGTGGGCGATATGTTGGTGGCGCTGGTGACCTCCTCTGCCACCTCGAGCCAGGCCTTCCTGGTGGCAGAGGCAGGCCGCTTCCTCCCGCCCGCCGGGAGGAAGATCTCTGTCCTCCCCCTCCTCCTCACCCCATGTATTGATACCTGGGGTGAGGCATCATTAAACTGAGAGCAGCCTTCCCCCTGGGCTGCTCCATGCTGTAATTTTTTCTATTTGTTGCAGCATCTGTCGGTGGAGGACTGCCCCTTTAAATAGAGCGCCTCCAGCTGACAGATCTTACTACGCATGCGCAGCCCGCCCGACACGCAGATCAGCAGTGGGGAACCCGGAGGAGCAGGTAAGTGGATCCAATTAGTGGATTGTCTGCTACGATCGCGCGGGAAACTGTCTAATTTCACGCGCCCGATAGCCCCCCCGCCGAGAACCCGCAGCCCTGCTAACATCGGGCCCATGAACTGGTCTTTAGTCTCATTTGCTGTTTGTGGGACCTTGCTGTGTGCAATTGGCTGTTGCACCTGCCTACATAACAACAGTGATCGTAATTCAAAAGTAGAAGGCACTATATAAATGCAAGGACTTTTTTCTGCTATTTTAGTGAGGTTTATACTCTCTTTGCAATTTTCCAGGTTTCTGGTATAGGATGGTGCTCATAGCAGTTGAAGTATTAATCATCACCACCAGGTGGCCCTCTAATGCCATAAAAAGCACCCGTGCAGCTATTGTCCTGCTGATTGCAAATATCAATCATGGAATCAGATTCTTAGATGTGTTTCTCCAGAATCTAAGCGCACAGTTATATTGTGGAACTGCTTGTATTGAACGCAGTTCTATAATGAATAAAAAGCTGCTGTTGCTCTAAATCTGCTCCATCTACACCTACAAGGGTAAATACACTGATCCTGCACTCCCAGCGGGAAGCCCACAGTTGAAGGGAGCGTAAATTGGTGAATCGGTGCAGTGACAGATTTATACCCAACAGCATGTGGAGAGACGAGAGAAGCTGGGATTGTTCTCCTTAGAGCAGAGAATGTTAAGAGGAGATTTAATAGAGGTGTTCAAAATCATGAGGGGTTTTGATAGAGTAAATAAGGAGAAACTGTTTCCAGTGGCAGGAGGGTCGGTAACCAGAGGACACAGATTTAAGGTAATTGGCAAAAGAACCAGGGGGAAGATGAGGAGACATTTTTTTACACAGCGAGTTTTTTATGATTTGGAATTCACTGCCTGAAAGGGCGGTGGAAGCAGATTCAATAGTAACTTTCGAAAGGGAATTGGATAAATACTCGAAGGGGAAAATTTTGCAGGGCTTTGTGGAAAGAGCAGGGGAGTAGGACTAATTGGAGAGCCCATTCAAAGAGCTAGCACAGGCCGATGGGCTGAACGGCCTCCTCCAGTGCTGTATGATTCTATGATTCTGTATGATTCTATGAATATCTTGCATTTGTACAGCTCCTTTAATGTAATAAAATGTCCCAAATTTCCTGTGGGAGATCGACAGAGCAATAGTATAAATATTAGGACAATTAACTGAAAGCGCAGTCAAAAAGATTGCTTTTAGGAGGCTTTTAAATGCACAGAGCGAAGTTGCAAAGCAGAGAGGTTTAGGAAGGACGTTCCAGGGAGTGGGGACAACTGTAGGCTGTGCCACAGAGTAATAAGGAATGCTGGGAGGGTGCAGGCCACAGGCTGGGATGCAGAGTTAAAACAGAGTGCAGAGGTCAGGTGGGCCATGGCGAGGTTTGTAAACAAGGGCAAAGATACTGAATTTGGAGCAGCGGGGGGGAGGAACCCCGTGGAGATCTGCGAGGAGCGATAGGTGAGCGTGATTTTGTGCACACAGCGAAGCAGGCAGCGTTCCCATTCCTGGTTGGTATCCAGTGACCCCCTTTCTGGCTGACAGGTGAGGACTGGATCAGGCCCCCATGGTTGAATGAGATAACAGCATATGAAAAGTCAAGGACAACTATAGGCCCTTTGGCTGACTCATCTCTTTGCTAGGCTAACTCCTCCACCCTAGCCCCCAACACCAACTGACATCCATAGGGCAACCCTCAACACAGAAAAACATCTCTCAGCAGTTTACAAGGGTTTGCCTAGCAGGAGAAAGGAAGGATTAAGGGGAAAGGGGAACCAAACGCACAGCCAAAGAGATAGGTTTTTAGGAGGCTTTGGAAGGTAGGAAGGAGGTAACAAGGCATTTGGAAAGGAGCTCTGGAGAGCAGGGCATTGAGGGTGAAAGATCAGCCTCCGAGAATAGGGTGAAGAGAGCAGGCAGCGAGTCACAATCCAGAATTGGAGGTGCAGACCGATGGACCCAACTCATCTTCAGCGCTGTCTGTGCTCAGTCGAGGAATAACTGGTTGGGTGAGACGGCCGACCTCACCGGTGGAAATCGATGTCAAAAAGGGGCCAACAGCTAGAAAGAAAGGAAAAGAAAAAAAAAGAAAAAGGCAGATGGATATTTATATAGCGCCTTTCATGACCTCAAGACGTCCCAAAGTGAGGAGAGAAAAACCGTCTAATAGACCAACTGGATGCTGTGCGGGATAGATTGGATTAAAAAAAGACGATTTCGCGGATTTCAGACGTACAAGTCTTCGCAGTGAGATTACATTGAAGCCCAATTTATTCTCCACATTATCTGATTGGGGCCATCTACTGGATTTTGTATTGATCCAAATGTTGATTTTGAGCCAGAAATATAAATCCCACATAAACACAAAGAGCTAAATTCTTCAGGACAGGTTTACCATAATCATTTGCTAGCTGCAGCACCTCAAGGAGAAGAATTTTGTGGCTACGACAGTGGCCGTGACCCAAACTTTTCTGCATCGGGATCCGCAAACCGTGCAAATCACAGCGGGAGAATCGGAGGAGTGTGGTACTCATGTCTCTACTTGGCTACTACTCTCTCTATGGCCTAACCAACATAAAAATGGCAAAGTCCTCAGTTCCGGTGAAGCTGACCCTACCTTTACAGGCTTTGGTGCTTGTGTGACTGAACAGGGAGTTTTCTGACCTTACTTTGAATAAGGTCACCACGGATTATTCACGGCAACACAGAGATAGTGAGAAGAAAGAAAACACTTGCATTTATGTAGCATTTCCATGTCATTCCAAAGCACTTCACAGCTATTTCAATTAATTACTTTTGAAGTGTAGTCACAATTGTTATATGGGCAGATGTGGCACAGACAATAATGAGATAGATGACCAGTTAATCTGATTTTGGTGGTGTTGTTTGAGGGATAAATGTTGACCAGGGCCTCAGGAGATCTTTTCTGCTCTTCTTCACATAATGCCAAGGGGTCTTTTACTTGAACAGGCAGACAGGGCCTGGGTTTAATGTCCGATCTGAAAGATGGCACCTCTGACAATGCAGCACTCCCTCAGTATTGTACTGAAGTGTCAGCCCAGGCTATGGGTTCAAATGCTGGGAAGGAGCTTGAACACACAATCTTCCAGTTCAGAGGTGAGTGCTAACTTGAGTCAAACTGACACTTCAACAACAAAAAAAATAATTCCTGGTGGCAGATCAGGAGTATCGGAATCTCAGGGTTCGGGATAGCTTTCTGATGTAGACAGGTTCTCGTTCATTTCCACTGAATATAACCCAGATGGTTCTGTTACGTGCAAATGGGCCACACAGACCAGAAATTCCCAGGTTTGATCCCCCGGTCTGTGCTGAACTACTTGTCCTGAGACAGGGCAGAAGACAGGTGTTCAAGTTGGGTGTCAGAGTGCCTGAGCTACATTGGCGAGTATTCATTTTTAAAATTCATTCTCGGGATGTAGACGTCGCCAGCAAGTCCGGCATTTATTGCTCATTCTTAGTTGCCTTCAGTTGGCTTTCTGGACCACTTCAGAGGACAGCTAAGTGTCAACCACGTTGGTGTGACACTGGAGTTACATGTAGACCAGACTGGGTAAGGACGGCAGCTTTCCTTCCCTAAAGGACATTAGTGAACCAGTTGTGTTTTTACGACAATCTGACAGCTTCATGGTCACTTTTACCAGCGTTTTGTTTCCAGATTTTTTTTAAAAACTGAATTCAAATGCTCAAACTGCCATGGTGGGATTTGGACTCAGGTTCTCCTGGATCACTAGTCCAGTAGCATAACCATTACACTACTGTTCCCACTCCTGGTGGCTATCCAGTGACCCCTGTTTGAAAGTGCACTTGTGTGGACATAGTGAGAGGCCAGGACTAGGCTCAGCTGTGGTGGCCCATATGGTAGAACAGCCCACAGACATTCGTAGTCTGGCTTCACACATGGGTGAGGTACTGGAGGATAAATGGCACATGTGGAACCATAGTCCAGGGGGAGTCAGCACCTTGAGGACAGGAGGAAAATGAACCAAAAAAAAATGTCATTACACTTGTTAATATTCGTTCTCTCGTGGTAATATTTCATATTAAGCCCAGGAAAATTCTGTGTCATTATTCTGTTGTAACAATACAAACTCTCTGTTGTGCTTGATGTAATTAGAAGTTGCTCGTTTATCATAGCACTGTCAGTGGTGGGGTTACAATAAATGGCTCTGTTAAAATCAGGTTATGACTGTGATGATGATGGAGTTGTGAGGGGATTACTGTCATCACAGTTGTTCAGGGAGTCTGTAGTAAAGGATTCCAGCTTGGAATAAGTACAACCACTGAGCCAGGTGCTCTGCTAAATCTCAGCCATGTGACCTGTCTCAGTTTTGGGATATTCGGTGTGTAAGATAGTGTGAGAGAGAGAGGGAGGCACACACATGGAGAGAAACAGGCAGGGGCAGGTAGAGAGTCAGGAAGAAGGGAGCTTAGCTGAAGGGAATGAGAAACGCGGACAAGGAAGGAAAGACAGATAGATAGAGGGAAGGAGAGACAGATGGACAGGACAGGCAAACAGTGAGGAAGAGATAGACAAAATGAAGGAGGGCAGATGGATGGAAGGAGACACAAAGGATGAGAGAGGCATGTACGAAGAGAACCAGATGGAAAGGCTCAGACAGACAGAGGGAGAGAGATAGAAAAGACTAAATAAGCAAGAAAAACATTGGTATGTGCCACCTATGGCCAGGCTGCAAAGCTTAAATTGGCAAAAGAAAAATTGGGATTTGAAAACGTAATGTCGCCAGAGAATGAGATAGCTTCAAGTAATGGCCTCTTCCTCTCATTACATTACTCACTTTGCTCTCTATTTAATTACTTTTATTGCTGTCATTTCTTAAACCTCTGCACAGAACAATCTATGGCCACTCCTCTAAGCCTCCTCATATGTGAATTATGCGTTCAGACATTTCTTCCAAGCGTATTTTATAAAAATTGTTAGATATTTACAGAAAATATTATTGAAAATAGAAAACACGTATTACACTGGAGCCTCCTCAAGACATTCCATGTCAATCCCCCCTTCCCCTCCCAATACTTCAGTTGATAATGGCACCGCACAGTGTGGTACTGAGCAACATAGACCAGGAAGATCCCTGGTTTGTACTAATATGGCTAATCTCAGTCAGGGTAGGAAATGACAATTGACCATTGTATCAGGAATGGTGGCGGTGGCGGGGGGGGGAAAGTCGATCAGGGATACCCCACTCCAGATCGCTATCCTTGGATCCCCATCCCTGCTGAAAGGGCATGTGTGTGGAAGTCGGGGGGAGACATAATTGGGCTTGGCTGTGATGCACTCATGATAAAACAGCCAGCCATCACTCAGTGACTAGGCTCGCACATGGCCACTTGGGTGAAGTACTGGAGGATGTCAGGGGCCCATAGTATTGTATTCAGGAGGGGGCGGAGGGGAGGAGGGAACCGCAGGAGAAATAAAAGACATTCCGTATATTCCCAGTAAATGAGTGACTGACTCTTTAGAAGTGAGTTCAGCAACAGTCATGATCCAATTCACCACAATCTTTGAAACACAAGCCCAGGAAATGAGATATTCAACAGCTTTGGCCTGCAATTATATCACAGTCCAGAAATGGAACTCTGCCCTCTGGAGCCCTGTATCCAATTGGGCTCCAGTCGCTGTATCATAAACCAGGTGGTTGAAATCTTGTTGACGTTCTATGTCCATTAAGATAAGTCTCCTTTTCTTTCCCCCACAGATTCCTTTCCTTTTTATAGCCGTGCTTCAGGCAGCTGCCTACGCTCCAGTCACAGTGTTTGTACCGTCACAGGAAACAGCAGGGAGAGATGTTCAGCCCCTTTAATTGGCAGCTTGTGGCTTGTGTAGTGGTTTATGACCTCTGGAATACTGTCAAACGGTGGGCTGTTCTGGCCGAGAATGTACTTGCAGTCTTTCGTTCTGCTGAACTTCATGTGCATGTATCCTTGGCTGCTTCTGTGGAGAGAAAGAGAGGAAGCAAAAAAAAGAGAGAACAATGAGGTACAGGCTGTAATTGAGGGGGGTAGAATTAGCCGAACAAGGAAAAGCTGCACCTTTGCCCCTTTCTCGTTTTACAAGCTGAATTTAAATCCCGGGAGCATTAGACCAACTTGTGTGCCATTTGTATTCACAACCATTTCCAGTGCACTTGGAATCGTGACTGAATTTGCCCCGAGTGTATTACAGAACAGTTCAAGTTACACATGAGCAGTTACCATGTATGGCCAGGAACCTCCCTGATTTCTTTGGTGGAGGTGGGGGGAAGGTTCGTATGAGTTAGCAATGGGAAACTGTAGGCTGATCCTGCACTCGGGTGTTTCCAGTGTGGAATGCACCCGCTGGTAGAGCAAGTCAGGAAATCACACCCCCACAACCTCCAGGGAAATCACAGGTCACGGGCCCTTGATTCTCTGACCTGCCCTTGCCAGGGCTGCTCCTTACAAGCCGCGGGCGATTGCTGAACCAGCTCTCGTATTTCTGCTCTGTATCTGTGGGCTCAATCCATCCGTGTTCAGAGCCAAGATAGCAGACCAGATAAATGAGATGGCAGAGGCAACTTTTTGCCTTAGCTGCTGGTTCTAAAATGCCAAACTGTTGACATCTAAGAAACTACCTCCCAGGGAGAGTTACAATACCTCAGGCAGAATTACAGGGTACCCTCCTAGCAAGATAAAGGGGACATAAAACCCAAACACAGTGTAACAGCCTCCGGTCAATGACAACACATTTAATTGCTTTGCAGTCACATGACTATTCGCGTGTTAACTCTTCCAATGCCGGTAGCTCAGAAGTCCCCTTTTGAACCCTTAGCGCACCACGGATGAGTCCAGGTGTGTTCTTGTCCTCTGTGTTATGGATAGGTTCATCAGCTTGTTGGCAGCCCTGTTTATCAAGTAAAACCTCATCAGAGATTTATCTGGTCATCTTTAGAGTGCAACAATATCATTCACCAGTCTTCTGGAGTTTTTGTTGGCCGTGGAGTCAAATTGGTAGTGGGAGAAGGAGGAAGAAGAAAAATGGGGTGGAGTGTTTGAAAGTTTCTTTTAAAAAGAGAAATTAGGTACAGAAAAAAAATGATGAAATTTAATTGGATAGTTAGGACTCTCACTCTGACTGTTTATCAGTGACCATCTGCTGGAAAGGCCGTTTGTATGGACGAGAGATGGGGACAAGATTGGGGCTCGTTTGGAAACCTCTCTGTAGTTCAACATCCTGCCAGTGGGAGTAATTTTAACTTTGGGTGATGGTGTGAAATGGGCATTATCGAACTGGTTGCCCGTTATACACCCTGCCCGTTACATGCCCCGCCCATTATACACCCCGCCCGTTACATGCCCCGACCGTTATACACCCCGCCCATTACACGCCCCGCCCATTATACACCCTGCTCATTATACACCCCGCCTGTTACATGCCCTGTCTGTTATACACCCCGCCTGTTATACGCCCACTACATGCCCCGCCCGTAATACGCCCTGCCCGTTATACACCCCGCCTGTTATACGCCCGCTACATGCCCCGCCCGTAATACGCCTTGCCCGTTATATGCCCGTTACACGCCCCGCCCGTTACACACCCTGCCCGTTACACGCCTTGCACGTTATATGCCCCGCCCGTTACAAACTCCACCCGTTATACGCCCGTTACACGCCCCGCCCGTTATACGCCCTGCCTATTATACACCCCACCTGTTATACACTCCATCCATTACACACCCCACCAGTTATATGCCCGTTATACGCCCCGCCCATTACACGCCCCGCCCGTTATACATCCTGCCCATTATACACGCCGTCCATTATACACGCCACCCGACTGATGTCAATGGAAAAGAAAATCAGGGCGAGGGTTGAATAATGGACGGCTTAATCGATATCGTCCATTTGATACCATTGCGCAGAATTAAAATTACTCCCACTGTCTGAGCTCACACATGGGAATGGGCTCCTGGATTGTCGGCTGGCACCTGTGTAACCAGACCTGAGCCCGAATCCCCATCGATGGGTTTAGTACGGGGCCACCTCTGCTTATATGTGACTCCAATTAAGTAAAACAAATTATGAGTTAAAACAAAGGCGCACAATAGTATTTTCCACTGTTCATTAGCATAGGAATTTAAATCATCAATATTGCTAACTAATCTTGTGTGAACGTTCGCTTCATTGTAATTGAATTTCAGTCACAAGCGATCAATCCTAAAGTTCTGTTATCATTAGACCCCCTCATCACTGTGAGGGCCATAGCAACACGCAGCCCGATTCGAAGCTTTACTGTACAGCCTACAATTTCACACAGTATTGGTCAGGAGTTTCTATAGCAACAGCCCTGCCTTTCCTTGGCCATCAAATAACAATTGAGCAAAGGTAGACAGATTGGGGGTCATTTTCACTTTCACCACCCGCCCGCTTTAGAACCCGACCGATTGTCACCCCATTAATTTCAATGGCGACACAATGCACAGTCCCTATCATGGAAGCTTTATTTAGTAGCTCGGTTTAGAGACTCTTGAACATGATGGTGGGCTTTCACATGTTTGGACACCTGGCTGACCAAAAGAAATTGTTTCTGGTGCCTTCCTGCTACCATCGCCATTTTGGATTCGGGAGTGAGTTTACAAAGTTGCCATCTGTTTGCTTGAAAGCTGGTTACACAGAGGGTCCTTTCTGTGAATCAAATGATTAAGCCCAGAAGATTGACAAGGTCAGTTGGTGGTGTGACCCTGACAGTTTTTGATATGTTTATCTCTACATATAACAGCTTGTGGATCCCCACAGCACAACAGCGCCTGGATGGGTAAACTGGCCTTTGGGGCATGAAGGGTTAACATCGTGCCTACAGAAACTTATTAGATGATGGTTTCCAGGCACCGAGACCGACTAAAAAAGACTGAAAATTACTATAATGGGAAAATACATAGACAGTCTTAGGGCTCTGATCTCTACGTGGTATGTGTAGTGAAGGGGATGAGGTGATCTCCTCTATACGGTATGTGTATTGATGGGGTGATCTCTACATGGTATCTGTAGTGATGGGGTGATCTCTACATGGTATGTGTAGTGATGGGGTGATCTCTATATGGTATCTGTAGTGATGGGGTGATCTCTATATGGTATGTGTAGTGATGAGGTGATCTCTATATGGTATGTGTAGTGATGGGGTGATCTCTATATGGTATGTGTAGTGATGAGGTGATCTCTACATGGTATCTGTAGTGATGGGGTGATCTCTACATGGTATCTGTAGTGATGAGGTGATCTCTACGGTATCTGTAGTGATGGGGTGATCTCTACATGGTATCTGTAGTGATGGGGTGATCTCTATATGGTATCTGTAGTGATGAGGTGATCTCTACGGTATGTGTAGTGATGAGGTGATCTCCTCTACATGGTATGTGTAGTGATGGGGTGATCTCTACATGGTATCTGTAGTGATGGGGTGATCTCTATATGGTGTGTGTAGTGATGAGGTGATCTCTACATGGTATCTGTAGTGATGGGGTGATCTCTACATGGTATGTGTAGTGATGCGGTGATCTCTATATGGTATCGGTAGTGATGAGGTGATCTCTACGGTATGTGTAGTGATGGGGTGATCTCTATATGGTATGTGTAGTGATGAGGTGATCTCTACATGGTATCTGTAGTGATGGGGTGATCTCTATATGGTATGTGTAGTGATGGGGTGATCTCTATATGGTATGTGTAGTGATGAGGTGATCTCTACATGGTATCTGTAGTGATGGGGTGATCTCTACATGGTATGTGTAGTGATGAGGTGATCTCTATATGGTATGTGTAGTGATGGGGTGATCTCTATATGGTATGTGTAGTGATGGGGTGATCTCTATATGGTATCTGTAGTGATGAGGTGATCTCTACGGTATGTGTAGTGATGAGGTGATCTCCTCTATATGGTATGTGCAGTGATGGGGTGATCTCTACATGGTATGTGTAGTGATGGGGTGATCTCTACATGGTATCTGTAGTGATGGGGTGATCTCTACGGTATGTGTAGTGATGAGGTGATCTCTACATGGTATGTGTAGTGATGAGGTGATCTCTATATGGTATGTGTAGTGATGGGGTGATCTCTATATGGTATGTGTAGTGATGGGGTGATCTCTATATGGTATGTGTGGTGATGGGGTGATCTCTACATGGTATCTGTAGTGATGGGGTGATCTCTACATGGTATCTGTAGTGATGGGGTGATCTCTATATGGTATGTGTAGTGATGGGGTGATCTCTATATGGTATGTGTGGTGATGGGGTGATCTCTACATGGTATCTGTAGTGATGGGGTGATCTCTACATGGTATCTGTAGTGATGGGGTGATCTCTATATGGTATCTGTAGTGATGGGGTGATCTCTACATGGTATGTGTAGTGATGGGGTGATCTCTATATGGTATCTGTAGTGATGGGGTGATCTCTACATGGTATGTGTAGTGATGGGGTGATCTCTACGGTATGTGTAGTGATGAGGTGATCTCCTCTACATGGTATGTGTAGTGATGGGGTGATCTCTATATGGTATCTGTAGTGATGGGGTGATCTCTATATGGTATCTGTAGTGATGAGGTGATCTCTACGGTATGTGTAGTGATGAGGTGATCTCCTCTACATGGTATGTGTAGTGATGGGGTGATCTCTATATGGTATGTGTAGTGATGGGGTGATCTCTACATGGTATCTGTAGTGATGGGGTGATCTCTACATGGTATGTGTAGTGATGGGGTGATCTCTACATGGTATGTGTAGTGATGGGGTGATCTCTACATGGTATGTGTAGTGATGAGGTGATCTCTACATGGTATGTGTAGTGATGAGGTGATCTCTACATGGTATGTGTAGTGATGGGGTGATCTCTACGGTATGTGTAGTGATGAGGTGATCTCTACATGGTATGTGTAGTGATGAGGTGATCTCTACATGGTATGTGTAGTGATGAGTTGATCTCTAGATGGTATGTGTAGTGATGGGGTGATCTCTATATGGTATGTGTAGTGATGGGGTGATCTCTATATGGTATGTGTAGTGATGGGGTGATCTCTACATGGTATCTGTAGTGATGGGGTGATCTCTACGGTATGTGTAGTGATGATGTGATCTCTACATGGTATGTGTAGTGATGGGGTGATCTCTATATGGTATCTGTAGTGATGGGGTGATCTCTACATGGTATGTGTAGTGATGAGGTGATCTCCTCTACATGGTATCTGTAGTGATGGGGTGATCTCTACATGGTATGTGTAGTGATGAGGTGATCTCCTCTACATGGTATGTGTAGTGATGGGGTGATCTCTATATGGTATCTGTAGTGATGGGGTGATCTCTACATGGTATGTGTAGTGATGAGGTGATCTCCTCTACATGGTATGTGTAGTGATGAGGTGATCTCCTCTACATGGTATGTGTAGTGATGGGGTGATCTCTATATGGTATGTGTAGTGATGGGGTGATCTCTATATGGTATGTGTAGTGATGGGGTGATCTCTATATGGTATGTGTAGTGATGGCGTGATCTCTATATGGTATGTGTAGTGATGGGGTGATCTCTATATGGTATGTGTAGTGATGGGGTGATCTCTATATGGTATGTGTAGTGATGGCGTGATCTCTATATGGTATGTGTAGTGAAATTGTAATTGTTTATAAAGAACGTGTCTATGACTTCATTACAAATAGCGCAAAGAGGAAACCTTCCCCTTTGTGAGTGCGTGATCTTGGCTGGGCTGTCGGGGAATAGAGCCATCACCCCTCCATAGGCTGAATCATTCCAACTGCTCCTGTGCTTCTCATAGGGGAAGGGTGGAAAACTGACATTACAGTAATGGGAGGAAGAAATTAGGTAGCAGCACCAACAGTCGACAAGTCATTGCCTTCTATCCTGCTGGCACCCAGCACTGCTTCCTGATTCACCTCGCCTTCTCTTCCACTCTTTTCACCCTTGACGATGGACTGTACTGTGGACATGAACTACTTCACCTGGGTTTCTCAATAAAAATATTTCAATTCTAGAGAAATCTGACTGCTTCCCCATTCATTTTCTGAAAAAAAGACTCCCCTACCCCTCGAAGAAAGGGGACTATAATTGGCCTCAGCATTCCTGGACAATAGAGGTGTAAAATCAGTCATCGTCCCCACTCCTGAACACTATCCAAAGACCCTTGTTGGAGAATGCAGCACAACAATGTGCAGGTCGAGTGAGGACATGACTGGGCGTAGGTGTTATGTGCCCCATGATCAAACAGTCTGCAGGTGCTCATTGTATAGGCTCACACTTCAAGAATGGGTGCCTGGGCGAGCTACCAGAGAGAGGCAGTCAGCTCTGGAACTGGCATGAGGCAGTGGGTTCAGGAAAAGGGGCAATGAAATTAGTGGAAGGAAATGAAGCATAATTAGAAAGTTAACGTTTTGGGAATGAAATGGATATTTACAGAATTGATAATTAAGCACCACAACTTGTGTCAAATTAAATATTAGTCTATCACAGACAGATCAGACAGGCCTCAGAGGAAGTCTGACAAGGGATTAGTAACAGGCAGGGATTTGGAGATGCATTTCAAAATAAACCTGTTAATGCCTGCCTAAAATAGCGCACAGGGAATAGATTAAACATTAGTATGGATTTCATCAATTGGAAGATATATCCCTTGATGTAACACTTTCGATTATCCGAGATTTTAAAATCTGGGAGAATTGGCTCTTAATTATCAGAGAAAATGTACAATACTTACACTTTGAATTTGAAAAGTGTATGAGGTGAACCAAAAGGAGGTAGGGTTTTGATAGGGTGACTAGGGAAAGACTATTTCCTCTGGATGGGGAGTCAGTGGTGAGGGGTCATCAATTTAAACTTGTCACTAAGAGAGTAAGCAGAGGGGTTAAGAGAAATGTCTTCACACAAAGAGTCAGGTCATTGCACTTTTTAAGTTTTTGAAACAAAGGAAGATACAGGGCTACGGGGGGAGAGAGCAGGACTCTGGGAGTAGTTTTGGGTTGTTCTAGCCGAGAACCAGTACAGAGAAGATGGGCCAAATAACTTTCTGTGCTGTAACCGTCTATGGTTCTTTGGCTCAACAGGGCAATAATGAATTGGATAGATAATTGTAGAAACAGAAGAATGTGAGAAAGGTTGGGATTGTTTGGAGTCAAAGAACTCAGAATAGGTGTGTAAAACTCAATGGGTGCCATTGTTCATGGACTATTTACATATTAGACAAAACTAAATCAAAATATTATTGGAAATTAAAGCTAACTCCTTCACTTGTTTATAAACCTTCATCATTGCATAGAAAGAAAGAAAGAACTTGCATTTATATAGTGCCTTTCACCACCTCAGGACGTCCCAAAGCGCTTTACAGCCAATGAAGTACTTTTGAAGTGTACAGTAGTTACTGTTGTAATGTAGGAAGGTAACATTGGAGGGTAATACTATTAAAATCACATAATAAGCTCCCTCAATGGCCTAATGGGCAAATGCACAGCCTGTTTGGGGTATGAAGTTTATTGATCCCTGGTTTGTGCCGAGTTAGCTGATCTCAGCAGGCCGAGTAGTTGGAAGTGATATCATGATTTCAGTGTCCTGGATTAGGAAAAATATCAGCCAGGACTCCTGTTTGCTCTGTGCCAATCCCTCCTGAAAAGTGCGAGTGAGGGCAGGGTTAGCTTGAGCCGCAATATCCCGACACTTGTTGCCTAGACTTATGCACAGAGAAACGGACCCAGATTTATCTCTTTGCAAAAAGCGAGGTATAAATTGGATCCACTGTTCAGTTATTTGCATTCTCAAACAGTTTTGAGCTGCTGGCCAGGAACTGAATCAGTTGAATGAATAAGTGTAAAGCGGGCAGTTCAAATCCAAATTTATGACAGTCGCTCCAAGCTATTCTGAATCATTCAGCTACATAATGTCCAGGGATAACATTCTTAGTATCAGCTTTCCTCAGCCAGCTTTTTCTTAAATTGGTTTGTTATGGTTTCCAAAAGGCTATTACTCAACCGGGGTGTAGTCCTGTTGCTGTAGACAGCTCAATCATGAATTCACTGCTCATCTAACACTTGTTAACCATGGTCCATAAAAGGGGCATACTAGGGGTGCTTTCAAAAGGTTGCAACACAGGGATTTGATCCACGGGCTTTCTTCACTCCAAGTTGGGAAAATAAAAACAGAAGTTGGCCCATATGTCAGCAAAAATAATTTAGAAGAATATGAAATCTTGATATGCAGGAGAGTAAAAATACATTTTTAATAACATGACTCTTTCTTTGGCAGAGGACAGTTATGCATGATATGAATCTGAATCTGTCACTCTCTGTACTCACTCTGCACATTTCTAACTTTAGTTTAAAATTAAGAAATCTAAACTCCATTTTCCATCCATGACTCCGTGGGTAGTTACTGCACAGTTATAGTTGCAGTCGTCAAACAGAGCCCTATCGCCAACCATCTGCGTTTGACACAGGCAGTCAGTGTTCTGGGTACCCTATCTGCATTTATGGAACACAATCAGCACAGGGGGGCAGAGAAAGAACAGCATTTGGGGGAGAGAGGAAAGCATGCCCCAGATACCCGTAGAAAATAAATCTTTTGCCTTCAATACGTGTACCTCTTCAGCTTTTTATGTACTTAAGTGAAGGAACATTGGGTATACTCACAGCTTAAATAACAAGCTTGTGCCCCATTGCAAAGTTTTTGCTGGTTCTCCAGGTTGGTATTTACGCTGTATAGACCAGGAAGGCTCCAGTTTGATCCCTGGTCTGTGTTGAATGGGTGGATAGCAGCTAGGGCCATGGTAGGAGTACCAGAATTGCCCTCAGTGAGGTAGCAGAGAGACACTTGTTCTCGTGGAACGGTATGCCAGTGACAATCAGTAAAAGACAATTTGAAAACAGAAGTGTGTGTTCCACTAATGACCTGCGTATTGGCCTTGCAGAGAGCAGGGCCTTGAATACCTTCGGAGCACAAAACTTGCCCCATACGCAAAGAATAGCTTTTTTGGGCGTGGAACTGAAGCGCTGCCGATGTCTGTGGCCCTTATACCCCAGCAAAGAATGACGGCAGGAGAGGTGGGAGGCGGCAGTGCAGTCTTTTATATCCCAATTGTAAACAATTTTACAACACCAAGTTATAGTCCAGCAATTTTATTTTAAATTCACAAGCTTTCGGAGATTTTCTCCTTCCTCAGGCAAATGTTTCAAGATCTTGAAACATTTGCCTGAGGAAGGAGAAAATCTCCGAAAGCTTGTGAATTTAAAATAAAATTGCTGGACTATAACTTGGTGTTGTAAAATTGTTTACAATTGTCAACCCCAGTCCATCACCGGCATCTCCACATTTTATATCCCAGGTGGAACAATAGCATCCTTTAAGTGGGGTTACCAACAAAATCAAATGAGCTACAGGGAAAATAAACATTGTAGAGGTGTTAATCATGCGTGAGCCTAACACTGAGGTTAAAATACACAGGCGAAATGCGCACAAGGTACTGACTATATCGGGATACAGGGGCATTGGGGAAGAACTAATGCCAAATCCTGGCATGAAGCTGATTCATTGTGCACCACCATAATTCAGCATATAATTAGATATCAGACAGTCCCGTGTGTGTACACTTTTAATCATTAACCCTTCAATAAAAATAAACAAAACATCAACCCCTCTCTACTTACTTCCCTTCCCCCACTCATATCCTGATTAGATGCATTTATGTAACCCTGAAGGGTATTAGTACCCTCGAGCGGGTAGAAGGAGAAGGGATTGAGAGGTCTGGTGAGAAGTTGGTTCGGTTGGATTGATCTATCAAAAAGGGACGGGCTTGTTGGGCTCAATATTTTGATGCTTTTTTTCTCTCCTCTCTTGACCACACTGAGGTACAATTCTAAGGACATTGCATAGCCAAGCCTGGTCACCCTCTCGGCCAATCTGGTCCTCACCTGACATCTAGAAACTCACACTTCCCAGCAGGGGCCACCTGATAGCGATCAGGAGCAGGGATCCTGGCCGATTTTTTTCCTCTTCCCTAGCCTTGGGGCACTGAGGCCAATTGCAGCACCCCAACAGCTGAGAGCAGTGAACAGCACAACCGGGAATTGAACCTGTGTGGCTTTTAGGAGCACATCACACGGAGCATTCAGTGGCGGAGACATTTAGAGGAGTGAGTGACGGTCTGTCTGCCTCCCTCTTAACCCCCATAAGTGAATGATCGTTAAATTCATGAAGATGGGAGGTGTAGCCTCATGAAGGGGCATGAACATGGCAACCAAAATTAGAAAAGAAAAACCACACAGTGGCCTGGAATTTCCTCGATGCCATTTACGCTGAAATAATGCCGAAATTTAGGTTGGATTCCACGCTGATCTTGCCGACAGGAACTTACCCCAAATTTCCTGTGTAGCTCATTAGCCGACACCGATGCAAAACAAACGCAAATACAGCGCCACCAATATGGTGGAAAAAGATGTGTGTTATCTTCTGTCATAATGCCTCACTCTCAGAGCCTCTTGCTTCTGCTGCTCCTCTTCCTCTTCCATTATTATGCAGAACAGTGGTATACCCACTGGGAAGTAGGGTTGCAAACCCTCCAGGAATTAAGGATTAATCTCCTGGACACTGCTGTGAGCAAAACCCGGGAGAAAAATCATAGAAGGCATTGAAAAAAAATGTTTTTTTTTTCATTTTCTTTAAACTCTTTTATTAGGTATAATTAGCTATTATTAGGGAAACAAGGCTGTTTGACTGGGTGGGGCGGTTGGAGGCAGGAGGTCATGTGACGAAACCTCCAGGAACACGTCCAAACCAGAGTTGGCAACCCTGCTGGGAAGGCCATTCCAGCTGCTTAGCTTTTCCGAACACGTGTTGGGGAGGAGCACCAGGGGCTGAAGCACATTGTGAAATGCCTTCGAGTGGCAGCCACTTCACACGGTAAAGGTAATGTAAGAAATCCAAGATATCGATCAGGAAGTGGTTTTATCTTTTGTAGTAGGATCACCGGCTGGTAAACCCAGTGCTGCCCGATTCGAGCTAATGAAGTAGTAGATGTAAAAGAGCTGGAGAGGGGGGTAGGTTCCAGAATTGGCAGAAATTCAAACCTAATGTGTGCAATTGGATCCTCCCCACCATTGCTTCTGCCTAGCAATAACGACACCATCTGCTGTTATCCTGAAGCATGGCTGTTATTGCAGTGGGAGCGATGCCAAATGGCGTCTTTAGGAATGAACAAGTTAAACTACTTTTGGATACACAAGAGGCTGCTTGGACTCACAGATGAGGAACAAAAGCACTTGGACGAGGCACCTGAGTGACTGGAGCCCACGGAACGACCCTCCAGTTTGAGTCAAGGCCACCAGGGTAGGGAGGGGGTGACTTGGCAACACAAAAAAAGAGTTGCTACACATTACTCAAACGCGTGCTGTAAACTGGTTAAAAGAATTCCCTTAAGAAAGGCCCAACATTTATGCCAGCAGCAGACAGAAGAGAGCTGATTAGGAGGCATGTGCTATTAGTAGCTTCATGTAATATTCATGAGCTGGAGTTTCAGAAGCTTTAATCTTCACGACCAACAGTAGGGGAACAGAATGGTCCCCATGTCAGTGCCTTTCATGTGGACAGCCTCCGTAAACCATCATCAGCTGACATCAGGACCTGAGCGGTGACTGGTAAAAGCTAAACCGAATCAGCTAGTCTGTAAAACACCATGCAGCATAAAGCTATTATTGGCCTTTTAGTTACTGTTTCCTCCAGAGAGGGCATGCAACCATAACTGTCCATCATTGGCCTGATGGGTACACGTACTGCCAGGTATGTAACCTTACCACATCCTCAGGACATCCCAAAGAGCTTTACAAAGTAATTACTGTTGTGAAGACAAAAACTATCATAAAAATCTTACTGGATTGATAATTTGACAGATGCCATGAAGTAATATTTTAATTTATTAATTTATATTTTGACTTTAGCTACTCTGTGAGGACACAGGCCAAAGTTAAACACTCAGTGTGAAAGGAAGTATAGGAATCATGTTCTATCTTTCTGTGGTCTATCAATGTTACTCGTTTCTTCTATTTTTAATTCCTCTCCTCAGTTTTCTCCCCTCCTCCCTGGAGGTGCTGACTCTTGCTGGGGTTCGATTCCACAGTCGCCAGTCACACTAACCCACCTTCTCCAAGTGCCCCCTCCTCTTCATGTGTGAGCCTAGACGACAGTGCGCTAATGCTCAGGGCCACCGAGCAGGGCACGCCGCTGGTCCAAGTACCTCGAAGCCCAATTTCCCACCTGAGCCACGTCAAAGTGGGGAGCAGCGGAAAGGAACGTTGCCCCTTAGCAGAGGGTGGGACAAGTTGGAGCGGAGAGTCAAGGGTGGGTGGTCTCTGGCATCTCGTGGTAGTTGGGCTACATGAGACGCCAGCACTGGCCTGGGAGCAGGCTGATCCCGCCAACCCCCCCCCAACCCTGGTTATCTCAGCTGCCAGGAGCAGGCCAGGTAGATGGAGAAAAAATAGGGATAAAAATACCAAAGTACAGTCCCCACTGTTTGGTGTTAACATGATTTACCCGCTATAAGTGGTGGACAGTAAAATCAATTGCCACCTGCTGTGATCACTGCGGGTTGAACTGGTCACTGAAGTACAGATTGGTGTTGGTTGCAGCTTCCAGTCAGTTCCTGTACTGACCTAGAGAAGCGTCAACTGAAAAAGCGAGTCTGCCCGCAGAGAGAGAATCGTGGGAGAGTCACGCTGCAGCTCTGCCGCTTCCTGGAGTCCTCGCAGGGGCTAAAAACTGAACATCGCACATCGGTATAAGGGTTAAATACTGTCCAGGCGTTAAGGTATAAGGGTCAAATACTGTCCAATATAGCCGGCGCGCTTAATATGTTATGAGCTCTAATGGTACTGGCAAACGGTTATCGCCATTTTACCGATATAAGCGGCTGCCTGTGATAAGCACCGACGGTGTAAGTGGAGGGGATTGTACTGGAGAAAATGTATTCAAATACCCCACAAAAATAAATGTTCTGTATTATAAAACATTGAAGAAGCTAATTTACATGCGTAGAAACCCATCCACGGTATATTGCACTTTGGTTCTCGTAAATTTATAAGCCTTTCACACTCATAAAAGGATTCCTGTAACTCACGGACAGCATTAGCTTACAACCCCCTGGTGCCTTTGAAGATGTGCTGAGCTACACACAGGGCACCAGTAAATATAAAGGCTGCCTCCGCAGGCAAGATGGTTTGCTGCCACCAACTACTGAATGCTCAGTATGCTCGTACAAGTCAGTGATGCAGGATCCCAATCTCTGACATCTATGGACCTTCTCCAGCTGTGGAGGAAGGTCTGGAATCCAGGACTGAAGTCACAAACCTCAAACTCTCAAACAACTCACATACTATATGCATATATGACGAGGGAACCATACAATACAGTACATTACAAACTCGCACTGGAGGCAGCCCTGTAACATACGTGAGGTGAGGCATGCACCTCATACAGTCAGTTCGCCCCTAGCCTCCAAAGGCAAAAGTGCTACTGACGGCATATGTAAATGGAGGCTGGTGATAGTGCCAGCCATTGGGGTCACAATGCTGCTTTGGTTATGGGATGGCATTCTCCATTTAGGCCGGTACTATGGTTCTCATATGGTTGGTCTTCATGAACCCTCCCCCGACATCAGGGAGGACACACAACAACAACAACGTGCATTTATATAGCCTCTTTAAGGAACATAGGAACAGGAGTAGGCCGTTCAGCCCCTCGAGCCTGTTCCGCCATTCAATTGGATCATGGCTGATCTGTATTTTAACTCCATTTACCCGACTTGGTTCCGTAGCCCTTAATATCCTTGCCTAACAAAAATGATCAATCTCAGTTTTTAAATTATCAATTGACCTAGCTCAACAGCTTTTTTGGGGGAGAGAGTTCATGATTTCCACTACCTTTGTGAAGAAGTGCTGCCTGACATCACCCCTGAATGGCCTAACTCTAATTTTAAGGCTATGCCCCCTTGTTCTGAACTCTCCACCAGAGAAACAATGTCCCAAGGTACTTCACAGAGGCGTTATCAAAGGAAATCTGACACCGAGCCACATAAGGAGATACTAGGACAGGTGACCAAAAGCTTGGTCAAAGAGATAGGTTTTAAAGAGCAACTTAAAGGAGGAGAGGTAGAAAGGCAGAGAGATTTAGGGAGGGAATTCCAGAGCTTAGGATCTAGGCAGCTGAAGGAATGGCCGCCAATGACAGAGCAATGAAAATCGAGGATGCGCAAGAGGCCAGAATTGGAGGAGCGCAGAGATCTCGGAGGGTTGTAGAGCTGGAGGAGGTTACAGAGGTAGGGAGAGTCAAGTACACGGAGGGATTTGAAAACAAGAATAAAAATTTTTAAATGGAGGTAATTTCCTGACTCTGTGCTGCTGGTAGGGAGCCATGTGCAGCACAGGCCTGGGTTTCTGACGCGTTCTCAGAAGACGAGGCTCCCCACGGTAGCACAAAGCAGTGAAATTGCCCCAGCTGACTGAATGGGAAAGTCGTGACTCTGACTTGGGCTCGCTACTGGTCTCTGACACCCCTGCAGTTTAAACAGGGCAAATTCAGAACGTGGGCAGCGGTATCTTACAGTGAAACAGCTTCTGCTTCAAGGTGCAAGAATTCTTCAACTGCTCCACATCTCCACTCTCCTCCCCCTCACAAATCCTCTCCCTTCTTCCCCTCAAAGGCACTGACCTCTTGCTAGGAAGCCAACGATTACCATTCTACGTGTGTGAGTCTATACAGCGAATGGGCTATTTGACTGTGGGGAGCAACACAGCCGTCACTATTTGCTTCACTTTAATTCTTTCTACACTGTGCGCTTTTTTGTAAAAATCACAGAAAATAAATTCCTTTTGTCCCTCCTGCTGCTGCCAGCCGATATCTCCAACCACAAAACAAACATGCGCCTCGCTCCAATGAACCCGATCTTTATTAATGTTTTTTCTTTACAGCAGCTGTTTTATTTCAGGACTCCTGTCCCCTGGCTGCTTCCATTTCCGATTCAGGCAGTAAAAGTCATTGACTCTGCGGCAAGTGTGCAGTTTCAGGGCCACAGTGAGCAGCCATGAGCAGAGAAAAAAACAAAACATGTTAAGAATACCCCATAGTTCAGTTGTTAAGTGAGCTACCAAGTATCGGACTGAGCTTTCCAGACCCAGGATCAGTCCCTGGTCTGTGTTGAATTGGCTCAGCCCAGTTTCGGCAGTAGTGGGGGAACTGCAATTGGCTTTGGTTCCCCCTGGTTCAGGAGGGGGAAAATAATTCAGCCTTGGCACCCGTTCCTGATCATTATCCAGTGACTCCTGTTGGAAAAATGCATGCCCTTGCACATCACGCACCACAAATGCTTGAGGGAGATATAGCAAAACAGTTGCAAAACTGCACCCCTGCATGACACAGGGTCATCAGGAGAGGGTGAAGAAAACTTGGGTGGGGGATGGTGGTCAGGGTAACCAGGAGGAACAGGTTGAAGGTGCTTTTATCTATTGAAACACAGTTTACTGCTAACAGGTGGGCTTCATGCCATTGACAGCAACTCTCAATTGTCAACAGCCAAACCTCCATATGGCCACTGGCAGCAGATAAAAGAAAGACATGCATTTATATAGTGCCTTTCATGACCTCAGGATGTCCCAAAGCTCTTTACAGCCTTAGAAGTACATCAGTACTGACAATATCGCATGGTAAATATTTCAGCAACTACTGAACTTAGTCTGCTTTGAGGGGGAAGGGAAAGGAATTTTAAAAACTGCTTCAAGGACAAAAGGTTGTCCAGTAACTGCCTATCAGAAGGGTAGGGTTGCCAACTCTGGTTGGACATATTCCAGGAGATTTCATCACATGACCTCCAATCGCCCCTGCCTCGCCCCTACGCTCCCACCATTGGTCGCCCGACACGTCCATTCTCGCGCTGCCCCCCTCCGCCTTCCCCTCATCAATTGGAAACCGAACAGACGCTTCGTTACCCAATTGGATGATTCTTGACTGTCAATCAAGCAGCCATTCCCCCCCATCATTTGCAATATTTTTATAATTAATAAACGAAAGTGTTCAAAGAAAATGGAAACAAAAACACAATTTATTTAATGCCCCTGTGCTTTTTCTCCAGGACTGCTCGCTGGAGTGTTCTGGAGATTAATCTTTGATTCCTGGAGGGGTTGGCAACCCTACAGAAGGAGCATATGGTACAAAATGGTTTTGTCAATAATCCATTGGTACTAATTCTACAAAGCCTCAGTTCCTTCAAAGCCAGCCATCAGAACCAGCGGCAATATAGATTAAGCTGAATGATATGAAGATGAAATATTCCACACAGGCTTAATGGGCCATCTCACCCTGATATTTTGGTTTTGGGTCTATGGAAAGTCTAAACGCCTCCTCCCACAACAAAGATACAACAAAACACAAGGCACGCACAAAACACCATTTCCTGTTGTAATTGTTCCTGAATCAGGAGAACCACTCCATATGGTGCTCGGCCCCCCTCCCCAGTTGAGGGCCAGTCTGAGTAATGCTGCTGGGCTCTGCTATGTAATAGGGACATGTGGTTGCTATTGAGTGAAAGGGTGAGGGGACTGATTCCTGGCATTTATAGGGACAGTTGGCTGTAACCTTACATCAGACTTCATACATGCACATTTTCTGGTTCTGTGATACCATTAATTCCCTGAATGTTGGGCTGTTTAAACTAAGGAATGCAGACAAGAGAAAGAACTGTGTGGCTACCTAGTGTAAAATGTTCAGTAGTGTCAAACACTCCAGTATTGTAAAACTGCCCTGAATCTCTCTTGACTGAGGTACCAAAGAACAGCGAGAACCTGTGCAGTCATACCCAAGGACAGAAGGAAAAAAACGGAGGAGGAGAAATAGATTCTCCTTTTCTAGCAGACAAGGAGAGTGACCTAAAGTCTCTCACAGGCCTTGTAAGTTATCCATGACCCATCCCCATTAATCACTGGGACAGACAGAGACCTAGATATATGCAATGACTTAGTGGCCAATTATTCATTTGTAGACCTGTACCATATAGTAACCCTGTAATGCCTAGCAGATGGATGCTTAAATACTTCAGACCTCATATGGTTCATTTACCCTCAAGGCAATGCAGATGAACTAGCCTACGGGATATGCTGCTGATGTGTTATAAGAACATGCTGCCTCCTAATTAACTGTAACATGGCTTTGAAATTATATGTTAACAGATACAGCTCAATTTTCTTAAGTGGGGAAATCTCCCTCTCATACCATCTTCCTTACTAACCTGAATATTGATTAAAGTAATTAATTGTGATAGTTCCTTATACCACATATGGCAGCTGGTCATACTGGCAGCAATGTGGCCGTCAGGAAGGTCCGGGGAACTTCATTTGTTTCTAAGTGAGAAAACTGCTTACTGATAAATGATAACTGACCTTCTGAATGGGACTGGTCCTCCCCAGGGGTCTTTCCAATGCTGCTTTGAGAGGTTGAAGCAAAATGTGTGAGTGGGTTGGAGTGAGGAAGGGGCCAACCAGCCCAGTTCTGACTTAACGAAAAAATGTTGCACTTGGACCAACTGTAGATGAAGTGAAGCAGCCACTTTGCAAAGCACCTTTCGACAGTCCAGTTAGCCGTTCAATAAAAGCTGTTCATTAGACTGCGAGAATGGCTCGATGGGTAAGGACAATGCCCTGAGTTGTACTGAGCTATACAGATCAGGGAGATAGTAGAATCACTTCCATGTCAGTTGTGGCTCAGTGGTAACGCTCTTGCCTCTGAGTCAGAAGGTTGTGGGTTCAAGTCCCACTCCAGAGACTTAAGCATGTAATCTATACTCCAGTTCAGTACTGAGGGAGTGCTGCACTGTCAGAGATGCCATCTTTTGGATAAGATATTAAACCCAGGCCATGTCTGCTCTTTCAGATGGATGTAAAAGATCCCATGGCACTATTTCAAAGAAGAGCAGGGGAATTCTCCCTGGTATCCTGGCCAATATTTATCCCTCCACCAACATCATTAAAATAGATTATCTGGCCATATATTTCATTGCTGTTTGTGGGGCCTTGCTGTGCGCAAATTGGCTGCTCTACAATTCAAAAGTACTTCATTGGCCCACATCCATAGACGCCCACTTCCTACTAGGGGCCGATGGATAGTGATCAGAACAAGGAAAGTTTTGCTTTTATGCAGTAATTTATCTCATCTCGCAGAAATGTCCTAAAGCATTACATATATAATGAGCCATTCTGAAGAGCAGTGATTGCTGTTATGTGGGGAAAGCAGGAACCCGGGCTCATTTTTCCCCTCCCTAACCCAAGGGCGTTGAGGCCAATTGTCCCTACTGCCACCCTGGCTAACCCAGTCCAAACCAGGGTTGGAACCTTCCTGGACTATGTGGCTCAGTACCACACTGGGCAGTGAATTACCCACCGAACCACGGTGGTGGGGGGTGCCGGGGAGGGCGGTTGGGAGCGGGGGGGAGCTTGCAGACTGTATTTTTAACACACGGTGCACCTACAAGGTGATGGTGAAATAAAACTGCCTGTTGTAAAAGCTTTGAACACCACAATATTGTTAAAAATGACACATTCTACAAAAAATGATTTGGAGTGGGTCACAAATCACAAATTTGAACTTCATGTGCATTGGTTAATGAGGCTTAGCAGCTTTGAGAGCCTATACAGCCCAACAACAATCTCAAATTACTTTTTTCACCCACAGGCAGACTTTATTTTTACACATTTGACTTAAGCGAGGCCTGGAAAAGGACTCCCTATCACCAGCTCTGTTCTTACAGTGTGTGTACAATGGGCTTACACACGGCAAAAGAGAAAATTCCAATGTACTCAAAGGCCTAGGAGCGCCCTCATATCTGGTTAGACTTACACCCGCCTCCTGCCTTGGGAACGAGATCACGTGCACGTACGAACGGTGCTAGTGATCCCCAGCGTTGCTCTTAGCAGAGAAAACTAGAGAAAGAAAGAACTTGTTTCATTTTAGCACATTCTAACATCCTCAGGACATCGCAAAGTGCTTCACGTCCAATTAATTGCTTTTGAAGTGTAGTCACTGTTGTGATGTAGGCAACCGCAATGGAAGGAGGGCTATTCCAGCATTCACTGTAGCAGCAAAAGCTCTCCATTAAACAACAATGTAGGGAAAGAAAAGAAAAGAGAAAAACGTGGAAAAGAAGATGCGAAGGGGAGGAGAAAAGGTATCTTAATGTCACTCGGTTGTCCTCTGAGGCCCTCGTAACAGACCTAGCTTTTAACCACCTTTAAGTGCTTGGCTCGAATGGACTGCAAGTCTCATGACTAGGATTTGTCGAACGTTGACCTCTTCGAAACATTAAAAGTACAGAACCTGTCTCCGGTGAGGAGACTCTTCCCTCAGAAAAACATGAGGATATTAAAATGCATCAAAATGAGATCCCTTCGGTCTCCTTCTATACAGTGTTACCTAATCCATTTAGCAGTCACAATACGTCTATCTGTGTCTCAATACGCAGACTACTCTCCACACTGGATAATCCCATTTCCCTCTGCCTGTATTTTCTCTGCTATATTCTCATTAGGACCGCGGGAGCTTTGAAAGCAAATGTTGGAATGTCGTCAGAGGAGGGCAAACAAAATGGTTCCCCAGGGTTGGAGGCTAAAGTCAGACTGTTTTACTTTCTCATGCAGAAGAGAACAAAAACGTAAAGTAAATAATAAGAATGTTTTCATACAGTCCCCCTCAATTGTTCGATTCGGGAGTGAATTCTTGCTCCTGATCGCTCTCCGTTGGAAAGTGCACATGTGTGGATGTCAGGCTCAGCTGTGATGTCCTTCTTTCCCTACAGTCAAGTAGGGTTGCCAGCCCTCCAGGAATTGAAGATTAATCACTGCTGAGAGCAACCAGGGAGAAAAATCATAGGGGGCATTTTTTTTCATTATCTTTGAACACTTTCACTTATTAGTTATAAAAATACTAGAGATGGGAAAAAAGGCTGTTTGACTGAGAGCCAAGAATCATCCAATCGGGTAACAAAGAGTTTGTTTGCTTTTCAATTGGTGGGGGAAGGTGGTGCGCCGTGAGGATAGACGTGTTGGGCGACCAATGGCGGGAGCGAGGGGGCGGGGCGGTTGGAGGCAGGAGGTCATGTGATGAAGCCTCCAGGAATACGTCCAACCAGAGTTGGCAACCCTACAGTCAAGTAGCCTGCCGAAACCCACTGTGTTAGCTCACACACGAAAAGTGCCCACTTGGGTACTGAGGTACTGAAGAGCAGCTTCGGGAGAGGAGGAGAAAAAACTGAAGGGGAGAAATACTATCCCCCTTACTGAGGTATCACTGCAATCTTTGCTCTCACTCTTCTTTAGACATCATGGGTTAGGATGGGGTTAGTTTTACTGTGGAATCCAGTTTTTAAACCACTTTCCCCTCTCCTGAGGATGCTGACTCTTGCTGGGGTACCATTCCGTAGAGACTGACAACCCCTTCAGGTATCTTCCCCGAGCGGCCATCCTTCATGCATAAACCTAGACAGTGAATGTTGTTGGCAGGGGATTAGACTGTGGCAGCCAAGCTCGAGTCAGCAGCCTCAACACATTTGCAAATCCTGCTGGGGTCATTGGATCAGGAGCAGGAAAGCTGGCTGATTTTTGTCACCTCCTTAGACCAAGGGTGCTTAGATCAATGAACTCAGCAAAGAGTGGGTATTGAACCAGGAACTGTCTGGCAGTACATTAACCCAATGAACGTACGGGGGAGCCATAAGGATGTAACAGTGAAACATTCTTTGGTGGGGTTAGTTATTGAAACAGGGGCTCTTGCCCTCTCTGAACAGACTCTCTGCACTTAGCAGATAAAATATTTCATAGATTATCATTTTCTTTCCTCTTGCAACCTGTAGAAATCCATTAAAAAGGGGGACAGTTACTACCCCCCCCACCCACAACAAGATTATCATCCTATTGGTCCACAGAAGAGGTGGGGCTCTGGTGAAACGGAGAAGCCCAATGACACATTAACAACATGCAATCTGAATAATTCAAAACCCTTTTTTGACTAAAACAAGAACTGCTTGTGTTTGCGGGGACCTTAACGGCTGGTTTTGGAACTGTGTTTTTCACATTCTCTGGAGAGGCCACAGAACAAAACCTAAGAGCCAGAAGGACAGGGTCGTCTATTCAAAGCCTTATGTCGGAGCCCTATTATATATTAATCCACTTACATCGCACTAAATTCATTAGTACAGGCTTCGTGGCTAGGGGCTCGCAATTTTTGCCAATTATGCACAATTAGGATGTTTTATACATGATAAAGAGAAGTAGCAGCATAAAGGCGAATGCTGCATTGTACGGGAAAAGCTGTGGCAGGAGAGCAGCAGACTGGCCTTTGGCTAATCTACTCTAATTAGTCAGGATAAGGAGCTGCACTTTGTAATGAGTACAATACACGATGGTATACTGAGATACAGTCAGGATGCTGGATAAGACCAGAGTGCTGGGGTGTGATGAATCTGGTATTCTTTTTAAGGCACTTCCACAGTACAATATAATCTTGGCTTTAATTGGTAACACTCTCACCTTGGAGTTGGAAGGTTTGGGTTCAAAATCCCACACCAGCACATCATCTGGATTGATAATCTGGTGCAGCACTGGGGAAGTGCTGCATTGTTGGAAGTGCCGTCTTTCAGATGAGACATTAAACCGAAGCCTTGTCGGTCTGTCCTGGCAGTTGAGGTGGTTGTTAAAGATCACATGGTACTTGAGGAAGGGCCAAAGGCCTGAAACGTTGATTGTTGTCTTTCCACGGATGCTGCCTAACCTGCTGAATATTTCCAGCTTTTTCTATTTTTATTTTCAGATTTCCAGGATCTGCAGAATTGTGCAAAGCAGAGACCCAGGTACTGCACCAATGGAATAATTGGGAACTGGCTCCTGAAATCCAGCTCCCTTAATCCAACAGCATTATCGTAGGCCCACATTTCCATGGGTTTACGATAGTGTTAGTTCTCCAAGCCTGGGGGCATTCCAGCAAGGGGTACAGCTGAGCCTGGAGGTATTTACATTGAGGGATACAGCCAATGAGGGGAGAGGGTGGAAACCCATTGCTGCTGTCCTGTTATATAAAGGCATCATCACAGTAAACCGTGTCAGCTTGGCTCAATTTGTAGTTCTCCTGTCTCAGAATCAGAAGGTTGTGGGTGAATTTCAAGTCAGGTTCCAGAGAGGAATGATCAGTGCCCAACCCGCTGCCCATCCAACCCTGCCCCCCCAAACCCTTTCATGAAAATGACACAATATTGCTGTTAATAAACAGATCGGCAAGTGAAGAAATGGTTGTCTATACCATTTCACTTTTAATAGATCTGTCTTGACCGCAATGGCTCGCAGCAGTACAACCAGGAATGTACAATGGATTTTTGTTCAATCTACCCATCTATCTTCATACAATCAGAAGAAGAAAAATATAGATTAACATCGAAACAGCCATTCAGTTCCTAGCAACGGGAGTGAGCTCCTACAGGCCTAATGGAAAATCACTTTTATTTTAATTTAAATCAATACAGTGCAGAGAGTAGACAGCAAGCTGGAATTAAAATACACCTCTGTCTGGAAATTCTGCTCCCCCCCCCCCACCCCCTGCAGGGTGGAATTCATGCAGAGTTGTGGCGGGCTGGGTGGGGGTTCAGAATGTGGGGCGAAACTCAGATCCCCTGGGTTTCTGCCCCATGTTACTTAACTTACAAATTCTAAACTCTAAATTCTAAGATGTTAATGAACTTGCAGAATGGGCGCGTAAATGGCAAATGATTTTCAATCTAGATTAATGTGAGGTGGTGCATTTTGGTAGGAAGAATAAGGAGGCCACATAATCTTTGGAACATAAAAGTCTAAATGGGGTAGAAGAGCAAAGGGATACAAATCACTAAAAGTAGCAACACAGGTTAACAAGGCCATAAAAATGCAAACAAAGCACTGGGGTTCATTTCTAGAGGAAGAGAACTGAAAAGCAGAGGTTATGCTAAACTTGTATAGAATCTTGGTTAGACCACACTTGGAGTACCATGCACAGTTCTGGCCTCTGTATTACAAAAAAGGTATAGAGGCATTGGAGAAGGTGCAAAAAAGATTTACAAAGATGATATCAGAACTGAAAGGCTATAACTATCAGGAAAGACTGAACAGGCTGATGCCTTTTTCTCTACAAAAGAGAAGACTGAGGGGTGACCTAATTGAGGTCTTTAAAATTATGAAGGGGTTTGATAGGGTTGACGTAGAGAAGATGTTTCTACTTGTGGAAGAGTCCAAGACTAGGAGTCATAAATATAAGAGTCACTAATAAATCCAATAAGGATTGTGATGACATAGAGTTCTGCTTCAGCTCGGGTCGCCAATCCTCCCGGATTGTCTGGGAGTCTCCCGGGATGGAACACGAATCTCCCAGGCACTGCTGCTAGCAACTCGGGAGACTTTTTAAATAGATGATTTAATTGATAGAATTGAGATAGATGTGATTTTACTGCAATGACAACAATTAAGGAATACTGCTGATTTAAACAGGACAAAACAAGGGCCTACGCTAAACTAGTGCAGCAATAAAAAGGCATTATTTAGATGTTGCAACCGTGTGATAAGGCAGACAAGTATAAAAGGGCAGCTGTGTACAAAGCATTTCAGCGAGTTTAGTTACCTAATTTAATCCACAGACTCACAAAGGGGGCTGCTGCTGATAGTTATTGTAATTGCCGATTCATATTGCCATTTTATCCCTATTCAATGTCTAACAGGCTGCTCTTAATTCGCGAATAACCCATTTATAATGGAACAGAGACGTGCTGATTACACCGCTGCTATAAGCAACCACGTTGATCTCCTTATCAGATGATAACATGCATTACATGTCAGAAAGGGCACCCGTTTTGTTAACGGTTGCTACGGCAACGTGGATGGCAGGGCTCCTCATGGTTCTAAGACAGGCTGTCATGTGTGTCAGAATATTGGGCTGAGCTAGTCAGGGAGACGACAGGTTTGCAACCAGTGAAGCAGAAACATAAAAGAAAGAGCTGGGGGGGGTCACCCAGGGAATCCAAAATAGAAACTCTGCCTTCCCTTGGAGTGGTGAGTACAGAGACATCCAGTGTCTTTGTGCTGCTGTGCAATCTCGGCCAGACAGACATGGTGTCATCACACGACTTCACAGTTAAATCCTTGTCTAAGGTGAAGCAGAAGGAAATTTCGTACCAATCTGATCAGCTGGCAAAGAAATACAATACAGGGAAAGCAACAGCTCGAGGACTGTGCCAGTTCACTCAGACAGTAGAGAAGAGAAGAGGGAATGGGAGGAGAGGAGAGAAGAGGGCAAAGAGGAGAGTAGAGAAGAGGAGTGGAGGGCAAAGAGGAGAAGAGAGGAAAGGAGGGAAGAGGAGAAAGGAGGGGAGGGGAGGGAAGGGGAGAGAAGAGGAGAGGAAAGAAGAGGTAATGGGAGGGGAGGAGAGAGGAGGAAAGAAGGGGAGAGGAGAAGAGAGGGAATGGGAGGGGAGCTAGAAGAGGAAGAGAGGAGGGTAAAATGAAGAAGAAAGGAAAGAGGAGAGGCAATGGGAGGGGAGGAGAGAGGAAAAGAGGGGAGAGAAGAGGAGGGGAGGGGAGAAGTGAGGAAGATGCGAAAGGAGCAGCAGAGAGCTTTCACCTGGTAAGTCACGGAACATGTGCTACTTATCCTGATTTCTTCCTCAACCAGAGAAACAAATGAAACAGTTGCCCTGAGAAGATGCATTTTGTGAAGCCCCTCCCCCAAAGGTCTGCCGTACATCAGGACTTACCTCAGTGACAGGGAGTAGTCATTCCGGCTGGTCTCGCTGTTCCGTACCAGGTAGCTGCACTCTTTACACAGCATTAGCAAATTCTCAGCATCTGCTCGGCTGATAGCACCATGGTACCACCTGACAGAGAGAGAAAGGGAAAAAAAAAGATTGAGATTCAAAGAGCCAGAGAGAGTGAGTGTGAAAGAGAGAGAGCTAGAGCATGACAGGGTGTGAGAATGAGAAAGTGAGTGTGAGAGCAGGAGCATGATGGAGAGATGGTGTGAGAGAGAGATAATGGATGTAGTAGAGTAAGCGACAGCATGATAGAGGGTGAGAGAGAGAGTGAATGTAGCTTTACTTCTTTCTTTTGCAGACAGGATGCCAAAAACTGCACAAACTAGGCCTCATCATTCATCTGTCCTTTCATATGGGTATAAAAGATCCCGTGGGAATTCTTCCAGTGTCCTGGCCAACATTTATCCTTCAACCAACATCACTAAAAACAGATTATTTGGTCATTTATCTTATTGCCGTTAGTGGGACCTTGCTGTGCGCAAATTGGCTGCCACGTTTCCTACATTACAACAGTGACTACACTTCAAAAGTACTTCACCGGTTGTGAAACACTATGGAATGTCCTGAGGTCGTGAAAGGTGTCATATAAATAGGAACATAGGAACAGAAGTAGGCCATTTAGCCCCTTTAGCCTGTTCTGCCATTCAGTGAGATCATGGCTGATCTGTGACCTAACTCCATATACCCCCCTTAGCCCCATATCCCTTAATACCTTTGGTTAACAAAAATCTATCAATCACAGATTTAAAATTAACAATTGCGTTAGCATCAACTTTGCGTGTAGAAGTGTTTCCTAACTTCACTCCTGAAAGTTCTGGCTCTAATTTTTAGGCTATGTTCTCTAGTCCTAGACTCCCCGACCAACGGAAATAGATTCTATCTACCCTATCAGTTCACCTTAATAGCTTGAAAACTTCGATCAAATCACGCCTTAATCTTCTAAATTCCAGAAAATACAATGCTAGTTTGTGTAATCTCTCCTTGTAACTTAACCCTTGGCGTCCAGGTATCATTCTAGTAAATCTACGCTGCACTCCCTCCAAAGCCAATATATCCTTCCTAAGGTGCGGAGCCCAGAATTGAACACAGTACTCCACTGCAAGTTCTTCCTTCCTTTCTTTCAAACAGAAGTATCCTCCGACATGGCCCTACTATATGTGCCACACGTGACTCTATTACTTTCCCTCTCCTCCACCCGTGAAAGGTACGGCCTCTGACTGGGTTACAATCCCAAGGATCCCATCTCTGGTACCTCACCTAAGTGACCATTCTTCATGTGTGGCCCTGAACTGTAAGGGGCAATGTGCTATTCTGTAGAGGGCAGCATGAGTGGACCTGATCTATTTATCATCCAAAACGGCTCAGTGGGTAAACCCACAGTGTGTATAACTGCACCAAGAAGGTGTTAGGAGCCGTTCCTGGTCTCCACTGGGCAGCAGTTCAGGCTCTATAGCTGGCCTCAGCTCTCCTGGGCTCGGTGTAGGAAAAATCATAGCCAGATTTCCTGCTCCTCGTTGCTGCCTGGTGACTCTTGCTTAAAAAGTGCATGTGTGCGCACTTATGGCGAGGAGAGTCGGGCTTGGCTGTGATAAACCCCACGGATGAGTAATTTGTTGGCACATACTGTCTAGGGTCGCGCATGGGGAATGGCCACCTGGGCCAGAGGATTCTCCGCACTGGTGAAACTGCAGCTCAGCACGGGTCAGCGCCTCAGGCAATGAGATATAAGAATTTAAAAAAGGAAATAAATCACTTTCTACAAATGACACATTTAGGTGCTGTATTTACGTGGTTGTAAGCCACCCCTGGGTGTAGGCTGCACCCTAAACTTATCCCTCTCCCACCCCCACCTGGGGAAAAAGGTAATTACTATTTATTCACGTATAGTCCGCACCCCCTATAACAGCTCCTATTTAACGAGGCAAACCATCCCATGGTGCTTCAGTGTTTGGGGTCATGACCTGAGCAGGAGTGGCAGGCAGGTTTGGAGAGGTGACCAACGGCGCGACAGAGAATTAAGTTTTAAGGAGGCTTTTGTAAGTGGGGAGGGATGTTGTAAAGTGGGTTTAGGGGGTGGGCTCCAGAGTGTGGGGGTAAGATGACTGAACGCTCTGCCAACGACAGCAGTGTAGAGTGAGGAGGAATACGTAATCTACCTGAGCTGAGACACTGAAGCGTGGGGCAGGGCAGTGTAGGATTGGATGTAGAGGTAAGGAGGGGTGAGGCCATAGAGGGATTTGTAGGGTAGGAGGCCTTTGAAGTCATTGCACTCGAGAACATGGAGCCAATTTGAATCAGCAAGGATCAGGTGAGATGAGAGTAAGTTTTTTGTGCCAATTTGAACCATTATTTTGCATTAAAAGTGCAGCCTATCTACAAGTCAATACGGTAATACAACTTCCAAAAGATGGGATCTAATGCATCTGTTAGCAGGTTCTAAATATATTCCACATGCAAGATCTCCTTAATTAGCAAATCAGTCAGAAGCAGCTAACAGTGATTAATGAACCTGTCTGTACTTCTGGGTCTTCAGCACGATACAGAGAACCAAATTAATTAGCCAACATCTTCCTAGGATGAAGAGACAGCGATCGGAGTGATTAGTGCCTGAAGGTCATGACCTAGATTTTAAATTCTGATGGTGCAATGATGCCTTTAAATTCCATTCCTCCAAGCTGGTCTCCCAGGCTGTGTTCACCTTGGTGGCCATTTTGTGCCCTTCCCTAAGTGTAGCACAGTAACACGGATTGGGCGAGGACTAAAATTTTTGTGTTCCGTTATTTCTTAAAATGGTTACTGTGCGAGATGCCTGTGCCCCTGTGTAACAGGAATCCATGTTTGGTTTGTTGATATTGTTGGAATACAGGGGCCAATAAAATGGTCCAGATGCAGTTGCTCCATGGCCGCTGATCTTGAGGCACTGTGTGCACCTGCACTGCAATAAGACGACCATACACCCTAATGCAAGGTCAGTTCATTAACAGATTATCGCGCCGCTCCCTGCAAATAACGTGTTGGGGGAGGGAGGGGGGAGTCAAGAGGTGGGCTATCTGGGACCAACAGTTCTTAAAGGGCTGCTGGCTGCTATAAAGCTGTCCTGCTGTTGAGCGGTAGAAATAGCTGCAGCAATGCCAATTTTTAAGGTAAAACTCTGGCCGTCCTGCTGCAGGAGGTGATGACCAGGAGGATGGCATTTTTGTTGCTGTGACGAGTAGAGCAAGACCAGAGGGAATGGAGGTGATAGAAAGGGTCAGTGCTGTTTCACTTATCCAGAGGCCGTGGGAGCAGGTGCGCAAGGGAGTTACAGGTCTCTGAAAGGCGAGTGTTGTCGCACCGTGCCACATTTTACAATGTTACCTCACAATGCATGCTCACTGTAAGCTTGGTACATGGTCACAGAGGGAGAATGACCAGCATTCTGGCAACTACTTATTTACTTCCCAATGCACAGGCTACCCATGATTTTGTTGCCCACTCTTGTTGTGCTGCCATGCCAATGTGTTTGCTGTGTTACCCGTGAGGTGTGACAAGGTCTAACCCACGTGCATACTGCCAACACAAGCTAACTGCATGCTGCATGTTCACAGACTCACATAAAGTAGGTGTTGGGTTGCATTCATGGTTGACACAAACCTTTCATCTTCCTCACAGGCCAGGCCATAAGTCCCTTTTCTATCTATTTATTGAGCATAACAAATACCAGCAACTGCAGTTATGAGAGGGCACAGCAAACAGAAGACTCTTCACCCACCGGGAGGAGAGATCTTTGCAGATTTCTTGTCTGGAGGCATTTGAAAAAATGGGAGTGGGGGAGGGGAGGTCAAAGGACACCTCCCACCTCAGGACTGATACCACGCTTTGCTCTTTATTTTTTTGTCACTCACTCGCTCACTCATTCATCCATTGAAACACAGGCAAACAGTGACAATATCTTGCCATGTAAGCTGTGTGTGAATTGATGTTTCGCTGGGAGCATTGTAAAATTATGTTCTTCTCATCCCCATGAAGAGGCAGCACCAGAGGGCAATGCATGCTCCGACCCACACAACTCACTGTACCCCGTGCCACTCACTCTTACAATGGCAAGGGCCAGCCCACCTACACCCACTCTAGGGGGAAGAGTTATCGAGGTGCAGGAGGCAGCACTTGGTGAAGTGCAGAGTACCAGTGAGGAGCAATTACCGGTGGATTAGAAGGAGCTGCAAACTGCCAGATGGAGGGTCAGTTCAAGGGCCCAAAGTTACTGCTGAGCCAGGGGACTCTTTGCTGACAAGGCCTGCCCACAAACACAGTTTGGTAACTCGGCATCGGCAGTTCATTTGAGTGAGCAAAGCAGTTTGTGGGTGTCTATGGAAGAGTCCATTAACTGTGCAGTGCTGCATGACCGTCTGACCAAAGTGTAGACCACCATGGAGAGCTTGGTCACTCCGGTGCCCTCTGCAGCGGAGCTCTCTTTGGCTGACGTCTCAATTCAGTCATAGCTTTTTTAATCAATACTCCAGTCTGGGGCTGTACAGACCTTGGGCTCCAATCTTCTCTGCATTCATCATCGGTGGGAACCCGATAAGACAGGGCTTTGACAACCTTGTAGCTGCCCAGTTGTCTGCTGCCACACTGAGAGACTGCAGGAGCAGGCACTGATGATGCTGTTGTCTTTCAGGACAAAGCCAGAACTGTATCACCCTACTGCCCTGTTTAAACGACTGCAAATGTGTTACGTTTGGCACCTGTAGCTGCAGGGCTATCTATTGACCAACACAACATGATACAAGGCCACCTCCATCTCTAGAAGCAGATACCCAGCACCCATCCACCTCACTTTCTTATCCCAATTATCTAATTGCTGTTTGTGGAACCTTGCTGTGCACAAATTGGCTGCCACGTTTCCTATATTGCAAAAGTGACTACATTTTAAACGTCCTCCCTCCCTCTCACCACCCCACCCACCCAACCACTGGGGAACCACTTAGAATAAAATCATAGAAGGGAGTAGAAGATACACACCTTGCACTGTCACCACTGAACACACCTGCACATAAGGGATAATAAAAGTTGGGATGCCCAATACTGGAATCTATCCTGCCAGTTCTTTTGATATGAGGCAGATTAAGGTAGCTGTGGAGGAATGCTGTTGCATTCATGGAGGCACAGCTTCGACAATGATATTGGACATATATGCAGATGGCTGTTGTACCTGCTAAGGTGGACATGAAAGATCCCATAGTACTATGCCAAGAAGAGCAGGGAATTGCCCTGGTGAACATGCTTTTATCAATCAATTCCACCATAAACAGATTAGCTGGTTGTTCATCTCATTGTTATTTGTGGGATCTTGCAGTGTACAAAAATGGCTGCTGCATTTGCCTGCAACTGACTGCCTTCCTTCACATAAGAACATAAGAAATAGGAGCAGGAGTAGGCCATACGGCCCCTCAAGCCTGATCCGCCAGTCAATACGATCATGGCTGATCTTCTACCTCAACTCCACTTTCCTGCCCTATCCCCATATCCCTTGATTCCTTTAATGTCCAAATAGCCATCAATCTCAGACTTGAATATACTCAACGACTGAGCATCTCCAGCCCTCTGGGGTAGGGAATTCCAAAGATTCACAACTCTCTGAGTGAAGAAATTTTTCCTCATCTTGGTCCTAAATGACCGACCTTGAGACTATGACCTTGAGTTCTAGACTCTCCAACCAGGGGAAACAGCTCTCAGCATCTACCCTGTCAAGTCATCTAAGAATTTTATATATTTCAATGAGATCACCTCTCATTCTTCTAAACTCCAGAGAATATAGGCCCATTCTACACAATCTCTCCTCATCCCAGGAATCAATCTAGTGAATCTTTGTTGCACCCCCTCTAAAGCAAGTATATCCTTCCTTGGGTAAGGAGACCAAAACTGTACCAGTACTCCAGATGTGGTCTCACCAGAGCCCTGTACAATTGCAGCAAGACTTCCTTACTCTTATACTCCAACCCCCTTGCTATCAAGGCTAACGTACCATTTGCCTTCCTAATTGCTGGACCTGCATGTTAACTTTCTGTGATTCATGTATAAGGACACCCAAATCCCTCTGACTACCAACATTTCTTAGTCTCTCACCTTTTAAAAAATATTCTGCTTTTCTATTCTTCCTACCAAAAGTGGATAATTTCACATGTCCCCACATTATACTCCATCTGCCACCTCTCACCTGCTCACTTAACCTGTCTATGTCTCTTTGCAGTCTCTTTGCGCCCTCCTCACAGCTTATTTTCCCACCTTGTCAGCAAACTTGGATACATTACACTTGGTCCCCTCATCTAAGTCATTGATATATATTGTAAACAACTGAGGCCCAAGCACTGATCCTCACGGCACCCCACTAGTTACAACCTGACAACCCGAAAATGAGCCATTTATTCCTACTCTCTGTTTTCTGTCTGTTAGCCAATCCTCAATCCATGCTAATATATATATTTTTTATTCGTTCATGGGATGTGGGCGTCGCTGGCAGCGCCAGCATTTATTGCCCATCTCTAATTGCCCTTGAGAAGGTGGTGGTGAGCTGCCTTCTTGAGCTGCTGTAGTCTGTGTGGTGAATGTTCTCCCACAGTGTTGTTAGGTAGGGAGTTCCAGGATTTTGACCCAGCAATGATGAAGGAATGGCAATATATTTCCAAGTCGGGATGGTGTGTGACTTGGAGGGGAAACGTGCAGGTGGTGGTGTTCCCATGTGCCTGCTGTCCTTGTCCTTCTAGGTGGTAGAGGTCGTGGGTTTGGGACTGACGTCCCAATCCCACGAGCCCTAATCTTGTGTAACAACTTCTTATGTGGCACCTTACCGAATGTCTTTTGAAAATCCAAATATACTACATCCATTGGGTCCCTCTTATCTACCCTGCTAGTTACACCCTCAAAAAACTCTAATAGATTTGTCAAATGCGATTTCCCTTTCATAAAATCATGTTGACTCTGCCTAATCATATTATGATTTTCTAAATGTGCTGTTACTATGTCCTTAATAATAGATTCTAGCATTTTTCATACAACTGATGTCAGGCTAACTGGCCTATAGTCCCCTGTTTTCTCTCTCCCTCCTTTCTTGAATAGCAGGGTTACATTTGCTACCTTCCAGTCCATGGGGACCATTCTAGATTCTAGGGAATTCTGGAAGATCAAAACCAATGCATCCACTATCCCTGCAGCCACCTCTTTTAAAACCCTAGGATGTAGGCCATCAGGTCCAGGGGATTTGTTGGCTTTTAGTCCCATTAATTTCTCCAGTACTTTTTCTTTACTAATATTAATTACTTTAAGCTCCTCACTTTTATTAGACCCTTGGTTCCCCAATATTTTCGATATGTTTTTTGTGTCTTCTACTATAAAGGCAGATACAAAATATTTGTTTAATGTCTCTGCCATTTTCTTATTCCCCATTATAATTTCTCCTGTCTCTGTCTCTAAGGGACCCACATTTACTTTCATTAATCTCTTCCTTTTTACATACTTGTAGAAGCTCTTACAATCTGGTTTTATATTTCTTGCTAGTTTATTCTCATATTCAATTTTCTCCCTCATTATCAATTTCTTGGTTATCCTTTGCTGATTTCTGAAACCCTCCCAATCCTCAGGCTTACTACTCTTTTTGACAACATTGTAAGCCTCTTCTTTTAATCTAATACTATCCTTAACTTCTCTAGTTAGCCATGGTTGGATCATTTTTCCTGTGGAGTTCTTATTCCTCAAGGGAATGTATATTCATTGAGAATTATGAACTATTTCTTTAAATGTAAGCCTAAATCCACCTAGACGCTAGCTCTGTAGTCAGAAAAATGCCTGCGCTGGGGGTTCAGGTGGATGCTAAACATCTCATGGCATGATTGAAAGAAGAGCAGAGAGTTCTCCCAGTGAGGCCAATGGGGTTGAACGGTATTTACACCACCACCAACCTCCCTGCCACTGCCATGACTTTGGCCTAGTTTCCTGGGTCAGGGGTCGTTAAATATTCACAGCGAACTCCCTATAGGATTCCCACTAGCAATCGAGAGCCCACCCATGGCCCCCCAGGAAAATCCAGGCGCATCACCAGAAGAGGCAGGAATAAAACTTAAAGGGGCCACATACTCCCAAAGACTGGAAGGAATATTTCACTGAAGGCCACAGCAAGTAAGTCAACAGGGAAAATTGGAGGGAAAGGTCTCTAGTGAGCCGTCTCCCGCCATTTCCGTCACTACCCTGATCATAACCACATCTTTTACCAGGTGGCGCCCAGGGAGCAGGGTTAAGAGGGGCAAGCGGGAGGGAAATGGGCCGGGAACCCAGGAACCTGAACCCACACTCTGCTGTCTTTTGCTTTGTGGTGAGCGGGGGAGGGGAATTGAGGTTGGGGTGGGGTAGGGGGTGGTAGGCCGAGCCACCTGATTCTCACCGCTGTTCATCCTGCCTGATTCGGGGTGGATAGTAGAGGAGAATCCAGGCCACTGTGGGTGGGAAGCACCATGAGGCATTTCTGAGAATAGGGCATTGTGTAAGTGCAAGTCTTTTATAACGAGAACAAAGAACAGAAATATTTCTGCACCTAGTTTAAAAAAGAATCACATGTCGTTTAAACTGATTTGCTTCAATCACGTTTGAGATAAACGCCCCAATGGTGAGAGAATGCAGGTCAGAAGCGGAGATGTGAGGAAAGAGAAGTTGGGGATAATTACAAGAGTTGGCTGAGGGATTTTTTTCTGTTTGTTATTAAGCTGCATCAACACATAATACTCTCCAGTCTTCATCATTAAGTAGAGGCTTAAAAAGACCACCAAGATCCTCAGCAGCGCCCAGTGTTGTGCTCGACTCGCTCTGCCAGACAAGCGTTGCTAAGATATCCAGGCAACAGGCACTGTGCTTTGCATGATTGGGTTGGTTTTATGATAACGCAATCAGTTTTCATTTACATGGTTACACAGCGATGATTCTGTTTACGAGGAGGGGGTCAGCAGGAACTGTTGGGTCCAAATCTATTGGCATTTCTCCACACCGTCATTAAAGGTGCACAATGAACATGGAATTTCAGGCTTGCAAACTGGAAATTCCTCACGTGGAACAAGCGCCCGAACACCCCAGTAGATAACGTCAGCTTTGCTCAGTTGGTAGCACTGTTATCTCGCAGTCAGAAAGTTGCGGCTTTGAGCCCCACTCAAAGACTTGCTGTCTTTCAGGTGAGGCCCTGCCTGCGGGTGGATGTAAAAGATCCCATTGCACTATTTAAAGAGGAGCCTGGGAGCTCTCCTGGACAATATTCCTCCCTCAACTAACAACACTAAAAAAATAGATTAGGTGGCCATTCATTTCATTGCTGTTTGTGGGGCCTTGCAGTGTGCAAAGTGGCTGTTGGTGTTTGCCTGCAAAGCAGTCATTTTACTTCAAAGTGAGATGTTTCTGAAAGGGGCGATGAGGTGCGACATAATTGTGAGGGTGTCTTGTCTTTTCAGAGGGTGAGCCCTTCCCATCATCTCAATCTCTTTAAGGCAGTGTTAGGTGCAGGACCAGTGGTTCCCAGGTTCAATCGGTGCTGAGTTCAGTAATCCCTGATGTGCAGCCCTACCCCAGCATAAGTCAGCACCTTCAAGACAGGAAAAGAAATATCGTCTCCTCAGGATGTTCCAAAGTGCTTTACAGCCAAAGGATTACCTTTGAAGCGCAGTTACTGTTGTTATGTGGGCAAATGCAGCAGCCAATTTGCACACAGCAAGGTCCTACAAACAGCGAATAAACGATTGACCAGTTATTCTGTTTTTGATGGTGTTGGCCAGGATATCGGAAGGATGCCTATTCTTCTTTGAATAATGCCATGGGATCTTTTACATACACCTGACCAAGCAGCCGGTTTAATGTCTCTTCGAAAGGAGGAGAGAATTTTTTTTAAAAAATGACAAACACCGATAGCTCAGTGAGTTTCTTCAGCGAGTAGCTGTGCCGTACAGACAGGTCCCGGGTTTGGTCCCTCCTCCATGCTGAATTAGCTGATCTCAGCCAGGATATCACTAGTGGTACTGCAACTGGCCTCAGTACCCCTAGGTAGAGAGAAAAAAAATCAGCCAAGGACCCCCCACCTCCACCCTCCCCACTCCTAATTGCCATCTAATGATCCCTGTTAGAAAGAGTATGCGTGTGAAAGTTGAGTGCAAAAAGAAGTGGGCTTGGCTGTGATGCCCTCTGCAGTTGAATATACTGCCAACGCCTATGGTCAGTCGGGGTGAGGTATCAAAGGATGGCTGGTGCCTGTGAAACTGGACCCTCGAATAAGTCGGGAGAAAATGTCATTAAACATCTGCAAACAGATAATCCCTGCCCTCTATTGAAGAGGGAACATCCCCTTTAAAAAGTACAAACACAATGGGCTCAATTTTAAAACTGAGCCGGGAAGGGAGCGGTGAGCGGGTCAAATTGAGGTCGGGAAACCCATTAGTACAGGCTTCCCGAACGTCCATACGATTTTGACGTCAGGACGTCTTTTATTTTTTTTGTCGGTTTCCTGTCCGACTGACCGGCCTAATTGACAGGCTGGTCTCCGACGGTCTGGAGAGCAGCCAGGGAGAGGACGTGTTCAGGTAAGTCTGCAGGTAAGCCTTTGTTTGTATGGATGGGGTGGGGGGCACGGTGGGACACGGGGGGCAAGGGTGGGAATGGGGGGCATGAGGGCCTAGGTTGGCACGGGGGTCATGAGTCATGGGCGAAGGGATCGCGGGTCATTCACGGGGAGGGGTGTTGGGATTGGGGGTCATCGCGGGGGTCCGCGATCGTTGAGGGGAAGGATCGAGGGTCGGGGATCGGAGTGGGGGGAAGGATTGTGGGTCGGGGGTCCGCGATCGGGTGCGGGGGGGGGGGGGGGGGGGGAGTCTGCAATCGGGGGTCGGCGATCGACGGTTCGCGATCGGAGTCGGGGGTCCGCAATCATTGGAGTGGGGTCGATGCAGGTAGGCTTGTGGGCCTGGGGGAAGCACTCCTGCTCCTCCGGGCATGCAAGGTGTGCCTTCTAGGCACCCACCTGTTAGTTTCAGGCCTTCTCGCCTCCTTTCACAAGGCGTAAAACAGAAGGCCCAGGAACCCCAGCCCCCTGGAGTTGAAATCGGGAAGTCCAGAAAAATGGAGGCCTGAAGCGTCCTGGGAATGGGATGGTCGCCCGACTCTCTTCCCACCCCAGTGAAAATGGGAAATGGGCAGGTTGGAGGCAGGTCTGAAATGGTGGCAATTTTCAATACCCCCCGCCCCCAACCCACCCGCTTTTCAATGTTAAAATTGAGCCCAATATGTCTTTTTCCATTTGACTAAAATACATATTTATTCCACATGTGTAGCTACATTTAAAAAATAAAATACCATGTCACTGACCTTAATGAATAAGTTACAACATCAGCCCTTAACCCTCACAAGAAACTGTACAGTCCCACCATGCAGACTTCGTAGGTCAAAGATTTTAAATTTTAAAGCAAAATATAAATTTGAGCTCTAACTTCTTTTCTTGGCCTCATCCTGTAATATCAGGGACTTCCCAGGCGAGCAACATGTGGGAACCATCAGACGTCATTTTTACAGCTCCACCGTTCCTGCCTTTCTGAAATTCTCTATCAAACCCACTCTGTTAAAAGCGATAAAAGGATTTGATAGGGTGGATACAGAGAAACTATTTCCTCTGCTGGGGGAATCAAGAACGAAGGGCAATTTAGGAGGGAATCAGGAAGCAATTTTTCACACACAAAGGGTGGTAGAAATCTGGAATTCTCTCCCCCAAAAGGCTGCGGATGCTGGGTCAATTGGAACTTTCAAGACTGAGATCAATAGAATTTTGTTCAGTAAGGGTGTCAAGGGATATGAATCAAAGGCAGGTAAATGGAGTTGAGGTACAGATCAACCATGATCTAATTGAATGATAGAGCATGCTCGAAGGGCTGAATGGTCTACTTCTGTTCCTACATCTCTATGCCTCATTATCTCTCTCACTGTATTTAAAGTTTGTCTAAATGTCCATCTCTTCGAAGTTCCCTTCAGTCTCCCCCATACATTCCCTTACTTCCTACTTAGTGTCCACCTCGAACCCCTCGTGGGACATTTGACTGTGTGAGGGATGCTACAGAAATGTCATGCGCTGTTCAACCTCATTGCTAATGACCAATTTAAGGGGATGTATACACTGTGGGGAATCCTTTCTGCTCCATTTCTTTCTTCCCATCTCAACTGAAAAGAACACAGGTGTTTATGAACAAATAATTCAGTGTCACCGGACACTCTTGTAAGTCGACCCCACATCCCTTACAATCAGGAGTTCACCTTTATTGCCCAATACCTAATCGTACAATAATGTGACACTGAGGCTGTAACAATAAAACCTTTCATTCTATGTACCGGCTACTGTAATCATGTATGTATCTCATATGTGTGTCTCTTACCTTCCAGAAGATGGCCTGATAAACACTGAAGAGAGACGAGGCCAATTGTAAACCAACAAGCTGGTTTATTTTATAGAAACATAACTAAACAGATTATGGTTTTCAGTGAAATTCAATCTATTTCATATCACTCCTCTTGACATGGAAAATAACAAAGTACGGCATTCTACCTCTTAATGGGCTAATCTAACTTTACAAATTAGTGATCCCTGAAACTACCTGGCACTAACCTTTCTCTTGTAAGACATATGTGTTTTATCTCAGCCTGGAGACTCTCCGTCCCTCACTGGCTAATTAGAAAGCAATGGATTTTGCTTATTGAATGTTTCAAATTCAAATTTTTTGGAAAAGGGAAAAGCAATTTTAAAAATTATTTGTTCTTGGCAAGTGGGCAACATTTTATTGCTTATCCCTAGTTGCATTGAGTTAACTACATAGTGTGGGACTGCAGTCACCTGTAGACCAGGGGTAGCAGGTCCCTTCCTAACGGACATTAGTGAACCAGATGGGTTTTTATGACTATCTGGCAGATCTCATTGTGTTTTTTCTGGTGCCAGCTCACAAAGTACCAGATTTATTGAATTTAATTTTGCAACTTGCTAAGGTGGGATTTGAACTCACAACCTCTTGGGTTGTTAGTCCATTACTATAACTAATAGGCTACAGTATCCACATCCCAAGAACAAATAAAGTAAAGATTGCCTTTTTTTTCCAGTTTGAGAGGAAGCTGGAAATATTTTCCTCTGACCCCACCCCCCCGCCCCGATCTTTGTTTCAAGGATTGGCTCATTGCACCGCCAATCAAAACTACTACCGGAAATCAGACCCCTCCTTTCCCATGGCACGACAGTCTATGGCCTGGTTAGCTGAGACTCCCTCCCACTGTGCCCAGTGAAGGAAAGCCATTCTAACATTACATCCAATTTCCTCACTGGAATGTACAAACGAACCCCATTGTCTCAAACTGATGAGGCACGCGAGAAGTGCAATTCTATTCCCCCCTTCAACTAAACCCAGCCACTGGGTCTAATCTACATTCCCAGATAGCTTGTGTATTGTGTGGCATTAACTCCAGATGTACTGAATTTAACTTAATAGCAACATCTCGATATAAATTAATCTGTGACCCCCTCTAAGGCCAAATAGAAAAAAAATCTCAAAGTATGACAATTTCATCTTCACCCCCCTTCTCAACAGATAATTGATCCAGCTCCTCTTTAAAGAAGCTAATTAACTCCAAATCAATTGGTGGTTTATTCTTTATCACCACTATACCGTCAGAAATTTTTAATTTTTTCCAATCGCTAACCTTGCTCGAGGCTGTTCCCATTGGTGGAAGGGTCAAGAACCAGAGGACATAGAGTTAAGGCGAATGGCAAAAGAACCAAAGGCGACATGAGGAAAATTTTTTTCACACAGCGAGCGGTTATGATCTGGAATGCACTGCCTGAGATGGTGGTGGAGGCAGATTCAATTGTGGCTTTCAAAAGGGAATTGGATTAAGTACTGGAAGGGAAAAAAATTTGCAGGGCTACGGGAATAGGGCGGGGGAGGCTAGCTGGATTGCTCTTGCAGAGAGCCGGCACTGACTCGACGGGCCGAATGGCTTCCTTCTGCACTGTAACCATTCTATGATTCTATGATTAATAACTTACTTATTTTACCCCTAACTACACCTTTCACAATATGTTACAATGCAGGCACAGTGAAACAGCCGAATCACTCTTGAAATTTGCTTCCCAAACCGCTCTAATAGTAGGTTAGTGTATCTGGAGGCTCGTTTAATGAAGATGTATTTTTTTAAAAATCATTTGAAGTCAATTTCTGTGAAGCACATAAACACGGTAATGTCTCCATCATCCCCTTGCATCAATTCCAATCAACCGAATGGCAAAGGAGTGACCGATTACCTCAAATCAAAAGCATAAACCATTATTTTCCAACATGCTATTCACTAAACCCATTTCCTTTAGATTCTTGTCTCTTTCACTAAGTTGGTTGTTATTTATTTTCATGGACTCTACAGGGTCTCAAAGCCCCAGTGAAATGGACCCCAGAAATGAGGGGATCCTTTTTTGGCCTCCAGAAAATACAGAACAAGGCTATTAGGCTCAACAAACATTTGCCATTTTGATACATCAGCCCATCTATCTGCCTTCTCGGGGTACAGTAGTGCAGTGGGTATTGTACTGGATGAGTAATCCAAAGGTCATGGAGGCAATTTTAACCCCAAGAACGGGTGGGTTGGGGGTGGGTGGGCAGTAAAAATAGTTTGTTTTTGGAGTGGGACCGCATCCCCGCTCCAACGCGCCCACTTCCGGGTTTAACCCAGGTGCGTTAGGATGCGTGCGCAGCAGAAACCCAGAAGTCCCGTCCCCACTTAAAGCCGGCGGGCCGATATTTACAGGGGCAATGTATCTCATTGCGATAGTTGAGGCACTTAATTTTTTGTGTATTCGAAATGTCAAACAAATTTAACCTCACCTGTTGGGATTTCTCATCGCTTCCGATTCACGTCAGATGAAAGCAGGTGAGAAGGGCCAGATCCGTGAGGTGAGTGTCTTTATTGCACTGCTTGTGGGCCCGGAGGAGCAGGAGTGCTTCATCCAGGCCCAACAAGCTCACCTGGCGCGACAGGACCCCTGTGATCGGCCGACACCCCCTCACCCACCGATGGAGGACCCCCCCCACCATGGTGGACCCCCGATGGTGAATCCCTGACATGGTGGAACCCCACCCCCTCCCGACCTGATGGTGGACCCCCCAATTTTCTCCAAGACCCACCCATTGTCGTCCACATCCCCCCACCTCCCCCTCCTTCAATTTCTTCCATGGCCCACGATCTCGCTCTCCCTCCCTTTCCCCAATTCGCAGCTCCTATCCCTCCCGACAGGCAGACAGGCTGCAAACTGGCTGCCTGGTGCGTGGGAAACCCGGAAGCATAAATACATACTTTCAATTGAGTTGCAATCGCAGATTGCGACGCACTCGCTTGACTTCCAGGTCCCCCCCGCGAATATCTACGCACACGCTGGGTTCCCGGCTCCGAGCTAAAATCATGCCCCATGAGTTCAAATCCCACCATGGCAAGTTGTGAAATTGAACTTAATAAATGTGGTATTTTTTGGGCTAGCTCGAGAAAAAATGACCACGAAAGCTGTTGGATTGTCATAAAAACCCAACTGGTCCTTCAGGGAAGAGAACTGGCCGCCCATACATGTGACTTCAGTCCACAATACCTGGTTGACTCTTAATGCCCTACGGATGGGCAAGAAATGTGACCTTGCCAGTGTCACTCACATCCTGAGAACAAAACAAAAACTCTCAATCTTTCCAAAGAAGTCAGACTTCATTGGCCTTTCCTTACAAATTAGATATGGAAGTTACTGTGGCTTTTAATGTCTGGTTCAAAGTCCAATGGTGGCTTTTGTTATTGATTTCAAAAGCCACCTTCCCCCCCCTCCCTATGCCCCTGCCCACATCCTCTGTCTTCCAACTTGGTTTTGCTGTCAGTCCTCCCCCTCTGCTCTACCATCACCGGCAGAGCTTTCAGAAATCACACTTCCACACTCTGGAACTCCCTCCCCAAACCCTTCCCCTGACACATCTCTCCCCACCTTCAAAAACCTTCTTGTGATTTTGGTCACTACTCCAACCCTCCTGCTGTGGTTTGACAGCCAACTGTGATGCACCTTGGGACATTTTTCTACATTAAGGATGCTATATAAATATAAATTGTTGTATTGATTCAGTAAGGGATAGTCAATGAATGGACACAAAGAGAAGAGATAGTCAGTGTCACATTAATTCCCCAATTCCGTCTGGGTACCTCAATGGTTTAGTTGGTAAATTCACCGTCAAGTGTAGAATTAAGACATGCAGACTAGAAAGGTGCCAGATTCATTCTCCGGTCTATGCTGACAGGAGTGGTTGTAGGGGTGTAATAATTGGCCTTCCCACCCCTGGGCCAGGGAAGTAAAAAAATGAGTCAATATTCCCATTCCTCATTGACTCCAGTGACCCCTGATCAAGCTTGACTGCAAAGGTCTCCCCCCCAGCTCAAATAGAATGTCATGACTCCCTCCTTGGGCTATATTGCTGCAATACCAGAGGGTGTCAGGCAGCAATGGGATTGTATGTCAGTGCCTTCAGGGGAAGAATGGAGAGATTCCTGCTAGTAGCAAGGCCTTATGTGTGCATAGCAGGAAGTAGGCCCCAATAAGCTTTACAACAGTTCAAAGGAATGTTTCTACGTGATCACTAATACTAAAAGGGGATTATTGCCTGATCCACGGGCAAAGAAGATTAAAGTAGAATGCAAGGAGGATTTGCTGTGACATTTTCATTGCTGCATGTAGAGTCACATTCTCATTAACAGGTACAGGCTTTTCTTAAAGTGAAAGGGATTTGGACCATTGAATAGGAGCAGCCTAGTCCTACCAATAGGCCAAAACCCAATAGTTTGAATAGTTTCACACTTACACTTGCTTCTCTAACGGTACAGCAGGGTCCACCCTCTCGGGCAGTATAGCGCAGTGCTCTGGAGTCTGTGGCTTGGTGTATTTTGACCCTCCGGCCAGCGGGCTGAGCTGTTTCTGTTGCCTCAACCGATCTTTGGCAGAAGGAGATGACCGGTCCCAATCGCAGCCGTCAAACTGGACTGTAAAAACACAGAGAGTAATAAATTAATCATAGAATCTTGCAGCACAGAAGGAGGCCATTTGGCCCATTGTACCTGTGCTGGCTCCTTGAAACAGTTATCCATTTAGTCCCATTCCCCTGCCCTTTCCCCATAGCCTTGCAAATTTTTCCTTTTCAAGTATTTATCCAATTCCCTTTTGAAAGTTACTATTGAATCTGTTTCCACCACCCTTCCAGGCAGTGCATTCCAGATCATTACAACTCGCTGCGTAAATAACTTCTCATCTTCCCCTGGTTCTTTTGGTATCTTAAATCTGTGTCCTCTGGTTACCGAACCACCTGCCTTTGGGAACAGTTTCTCTTTATTTACTCTATCAAAACCTGTCATAATTTTGAACACCTCGACTGAATCTCCCTTTAACCTTCTCTGCTCTAAGGAGAACAATCCCAACTTCTCTAGTTTCTCCAGATAACTGAAGTCCCTCATCCTTGGTACCATTCTGATGAATCTCCTCTGCGCCCTCTCCATGGATTTGACATCCTAGAGCTTTCTCTACTTTACAACAGTGACAACACTTCAAAAGTACTTCATCGGCTTTAAAATGCTTTGCGATGTCCAGAGATCGTGAAAGGCGCGATATAAATGCAAGTTTTTTCTTTCTTAACGCAGCATGCTCCCTTGTTGTTGAATGCTAAAATCCCATCCTATGTCTGACTTGAAGGCTACTCTCAGGAACAATGCAACACATTGGATGACCCAGAATGGTGGGGGGAGGGGGGGCGGGTGCTGGTTTCTGATTCTCCACACAATGTAAGCCCCTAATTTTAGTCATGCCATTGAGGGAAATGGAGGCTGGGAACTTCTCCACAAGCAAGTTAAATTTCAATGGGGCCTTTTCGCTTGCTGACCTGACCTTGCCTCCTAATAATATTCCTGGCGGAGAGGTAGAAAAGGAGAGGGAATGGCACTGAACCCCAGCTCAGGCAGGATCCCACAGATGGGCAGGGTGTGAACGGAGGCAGATGGAGCAGCCAGTCTGCTGAGGGTCACAGGTGAAGAAAACATAGACAACATTTGATCATATTATACCATTGGCCCAAGAAAAATAATAAGGAGCCGAGTTGAAGAGCACTAGGACCCTGTTATTAGTTATTGTGTTATCAGTTCCCATTGAGAATCCACAATTAACACCACCAATTAGGACTTTCATCAACACCACCAATTAGGACTTCCATTAATGAAGAGTTCATACCCGAAACCTCTTGTCTGTGCTCTCCGCAGATGCTGCCTCATCTGCTGAGTGTTTCCGGCGCTTTCTGTTTTTGAACCAGGGCTTTATGTTCAGTGGACAGGCCTTTTTACACATCAAAGTGTTACATTCAAGGTTTTATCCATTTCACAGGATGCCAGGCCTTCAGTTTAGGCCATTTTAATTGCTGCTAAACCTGATTCCCAGGGCTGCTCAGCAGGGAGTGAACACCAGGAGCCAGGGAAAGGGTTTCTATTGACGATTCTTTTTAAAAGGAATTAAAAACAAAAGTGGCTACCTTTAGCAGCTAACTGGAGCTCATTAAAAGAGGGCGATGTATTTAGCAGGCAGTGTCATAGGACTGCCTGCATTACAAGTCGAGATGGTACACTCGCCCATCAACACTTTGCACAGTCACACACAGCTGCTACTGAGTAGCTTGCGTCACCTCTTTCAATGTCAAGAGGAGGCCTTTGCAGGCCAGAGATGTTTAAAAACTCTCGGCCTGCTGCGCTGGAATAAAATTGTGAATCTAATGTTAGGGGATCATGTTACATAGAATTGCATAGAATTTACAGCACAGAAACAGGCCATTCGGACCAACTGGTTCAGGCCAGTGTTTATACTCCACACTAGTTTCCTCCCACCCCTCTTCATCTAACTATCGGTATAACCTTCTATTCCTTTCTCCCTCATGTGTTTATTTAGCTTCCCCTTAAATGCATCTATGCTATCTGCCTCAGCTGCTCCTTGTGTTAATCAGTTCCCCATTCTAACCATTCTCTGGGTAAAGAAGTTTCTCCTGAATTCCCTATTGGATTTATTAGTGACTATCTTATATTTATGGCCCCTAGTTTTGGCCTCCCCCACAAGGTAACAGCCATTTACATGTCCTACAGTCAGTGCTTTGTCCTCAGAGGATGAAACCATCTCTTGAGATAGTGGGCCGTGCCTCAAAAGGCCTGTACACTACCTCTGTTCTATGATTCCTACGGTCCAGAACTCCCTCCCTAAACCACTCCACTTTAAGACTGCTCTTTCCACTTTTAAAAGTCTCCTTGCAGCTTATCCCTTTGTCCGTGCTTTCTGCCACCATTCCCAACTTATCTACTGCTGTTCAGTGTACTCCCTCTGTAAGCACTTTGGGACATTTTATTATGTTAGAGGCGCTGAACGAATGCGAGTTATTCTTATTATGTCAACTGATTCAAAAAAAACCCAGCAGGCAAAAGCCAAACAACACCATAAAATTAGGGTTGCCCACTCTTGTTGGACGTATTCCTGGAGGAATATTCATAGTATTATAGTAGGTACAGCACAGGAGGCCATTCGGTCCATCGTGCCTGTGCTGGCTGATTGAAAGAGCCATCCAATTAGTCCCATTCCCCTGCTTTTTCTCCATATCCCTGTAAATTTTTCCCCTTCAAGTATTTTTCCAATTCCCTTTTGAAAGTTACTATTGAATCTGCTTCCACCACCCTTTCAGGCAGTGCATTCCAGATCATTACAACTCACTGCGTAAAAAATGTTTCCTCATATCGCCTCTGGCTCTTTTGCCGATCACCTTTAAATCTGTGTCTTCTGGTTACCGACCCTTCTGCCACTGGAAACAGTTTCTCCTTATTTACTCTATCAAAACCATTCATGATTTTGAACACCTCTATCAAATCTCCCCATAACCTTCTTTGGTCTAAGAAGAACAACCCCAGCTTCTCCAATCTCTCCACATAACTGAAGTCCCTTATCCCTGGTACCATTCTAGTAAATCTCTTCTGTACGCTCTCTGAGGCCTTGACATCCTTCCTAAAGTGTGGTGCCCAGAATTGAACACAATACTCCAGCTGTGACCTAACTAATATTGTTACAACTAATAAACAAAAGTGTTCAAAGAAATTAAAGAAAGCACACAGTTTCTGCAATGCCCCTATGACTTATCTCCTGGATTGTACATAGCTGTGTCCAGAAGGTTAATTCTTAATTCCTGGAGACTCCAGGACAATCCTGGAGGGTTAGCAATCATATGTAAAATGCTCACTCACTCTTTGGCACTGTCCCCTTTCTCTATAAAGGCCGAGTTATAAGTTTGGCAGTTTTGCAAAGCTAGAACTATTTTCAGAGAATCGGGGAGTGTTAGATGGGGCAGAGTTGAGGGAGTTTTACTCTGCATTTAATGGTGCTGTACTTGACCTGGGAGTGTTTCATGGGACAGTGTAGAAGGACCTTTATTTTGTAGCTAACCTGTGCTGCACCTGACCTCAGAGCACTTGCTGGGAGCTCTACTCTACATCTAACTTGTATTATATCTGACTTGGGAGTGTTTCATTTTATGGCCTTTTCCTCCCTTCCAAGCACCTTGGGACGTTTCCCTACATTAAAGGGGTTATATAAATACAAGTTGTTATTGTTTTCCTTCCCCTCTCCTCTCCTGAAGATGTCGACTTGTAGGCACCTGTTACTTTCAGTACCTTTCACCTCATGTGTGAGCCCATCAGAGGGTGTTGGCAGGCTAGGTGAACATAGGGAGCATCACAGCTAAGCCTGATCCTCTCCTCACCCACACACACAGGTGTGCCTCCAGCTGAGGCCTCTGGATAGTGATCAGGAGTGGGAACCTTGGCTGGTGCTTCCTTAGCCCAGTTGTAATGGTTCCCCCATCACACGGGCTGGGAGCAGCTAACCCAGCACAGAATAAGGATTGAACCTGGGAACCATCCTGGTCTCTACTGCTCAGCTACTCATTGACGAGCACAAACATTCACAAAGAAGGCCCCCAAAACTCATACCAACAAGCACAATCTATGGTAGAGGTTTAAAACCATGCCAATCTATTTTAGTAGCTGGTGTTATTTTCATCGAGAGGCCGATTTATTTGGCATGGACATTGGCATCTAATGATGCTGTACTTGATCTGGGAGTGTTTCATGAGATAGTGTAGAAGGACCTTTATTTTGTAGTTAACCTGAATTTCAGATTCTTCACAGAAAAATGGTCAGTTGCAAATTCTGAGCCTCTCGATTGACTAACAGGAACTGGCAACCACAGGTGGGAATAAAGACAAGGCCATGAAGACAACAAACAGGCTACATCATTGGCACAAGCGGCCATTATGCGATCCCAGCTCTTCACTCCGTGCCTGAGGAGGCCATACCAGCATGACCAGCTTTAAATATAAATATGAGGCTTTTGTTTATTTTTAAATTCTTCAATGTCTTGCTAGATCATTTAAGTAAATTCTTCAAAAATCAGTAAAAAGAGCATTCAAAAAATGTCCTACTGGGCAACCGTAGCAGCAAAGCACGCTAGTTTGATTTGCTTCTCTGCTGTGCCATTGTGAGCTCAATGCTCCATTGCTGCTCTCAGATCTCAACTGGGTTACCGGGTGAGTCCCTGAACCCAGGCCAGGTTATACTGCCATCTCTTCCATAGCAGTGCCATAGGGTGAGAATGGACATAGGCTTGAGGCCCACTCCCCTCTGGTAGCATCCAGCAGGGAAGCACAAGAGACAGGACACTCCGAGGGGATAGATCCCTCTAGGCATCTCCGAGGAGCCAGCTACAGGAAGCACTGGCTGTGGTTTTGGATGCAGGTTGCGCCCTCTAGGTTCTGGGCCTCAGTCTGGGCAGACAGAAAAATAGGGGATGAAAAACACAAGAAAAAGGGAAACATCATTTACAATTAAAATTTAAAAACCGTCATTTCACAATGGCTGTACTTAGCTTCAAATAGTCTATTAATTGGATAGTTCACCTCAAGAAATAAAGTTCACCATAAGACACGTTATTTTAACTTTGATAAATAGAAGAAGCCATTTTTATTTCTCTGTCAGCCATTTTGATGTTACAGTTCAAAGGGTCAAGTAAGTGAAACACAGGTGGAATTCTCCCTTCATTTTAACCGAGGGAAAATTCTGCCCATAGTCTCCCAAGCATCACATTTTAAGTTTAATATTTAAATAAAAGTTATATATATATCCTGGGAACAGGCAATTCACCGTGGAAAGGTACAGGTGTAGGAAGGGCAAAGGATGATGGGATGTGAGGCAATTCCATGCAAGCAAGCTTGTGCAGAGTGGGGGATGGGAAAAAGCAAAGCAAGCAATCACCTTCATCACTCACTGAGTCATCGTCTAGCTGTCCCACAGGAGGGGGCCAAGGGAGCTCTTTAATTTCCTTAATCTCTACTGCAATGGTGATCATGGGCAGGTTGGAGAAAAAGAGGGAGAAAGGGCAGGAGAAAAAGGACAGAAAGAGCTGAGAAAGGTCAAATGAAGACAGCGTATCTCTGAGTTCAGCGTGTCTATACATCAAAACGATAAGTGAAGAAATGGCACCCTTCGCCGTCCCCACCCTCCCCAATGACACGACAGCTCGGTTTGCTCAAGTGCTGTGCCACAGTCTGTTCACAGCCTCAATCACCACCTTGTGCTTTCAACAGGGTCGCCAAGAGAGGCCAAATGGGAAGGAGGGGCATCATAGGGCCAGCTAACTCGAGCTGTTCTTGTACATAGGGTACAGGGTGGGGCCTAACAGCAGACAGCCTGCCATCCCTCTTGACTGATGACTGGAACACGGTGGAAGGAGAAGGTGGAAAACATGGATTTTAAAAAAAATTTAAAAACAAGAAGGTAGAATTTGCACAGGAGTTCTCCCAAATTCCTGCCGTAACTTTGGCAGAACATCAGCGGAAATCCTGGAGAAGCAGTGTAAGCGGCTGTTTGCAAGGAGTTTCTGCCGAAGTTATGGTAGGAGATTAGTCTTACTCCGTCGAAATTCTACCCCTTAAGTTACGACTTTAAAAAAAAGATATTTAAGGAATCGTATGATTTAAGAAATCTCCAGGCTAGACAAGGGGTCGGGTAGAACGAGACTGGGATCAGAGCTTGAGCTCTGCCAAATCTCAGCAGAGACTGCACTTTGAAAGTAGTTTGTGTGAAGACTAATAAGATGCAATATCAATGAAAATCATTCTTTTTTCTCAACATTAAAGTTCTTTGGAAACCTCAATAACTAATGTCTCCATATCATAAACACAGATATAATGAAAGTACTTGCATTTATATAGAGCCGTTCACATGCTTAACACATCCTAAAGGGTTTTACAGCCAATGCATATCTTCTGAAGTGTAGTCACTGGTGTTATGGAGGAAAATACATCAGCTAATTTGCACACAGCAAGATCCCACAAATAGCAAATGAGATGACTGACCAGTTAACCTGTTTTGTGGTAGTGTTTTTTGGTTGAGGGAGGAATACTGGCCTGGCGCCAGAGTTTCCTGCTCTTCAAATAGAGGCATGGGATCTGAACAGGCAAACTCGGCATCAGTGTAACTACTCAGCAGATAGACCCCACAATACAGCATTCCCTCAGTACTGTCCCATGTTAATTCAATGCCCACCACTAACCCTCCCACATCTTTTGTTATTATGTTTGGTTGGTACAAGATTTCAGAGTGTAAAAACATGTGCTCTTCACTGATCATCCATTCCAACTAACTACATGTAGCTGTCAATCAAACTAACCTACCAGGTCAGAGGGAACAGTCAGGGAACTTAGCATCCTTGACTATGGATACTAAGTTCCACCAATTCCAATGCGCCTTCAGTGTCCCAATTACTTTTGTTTCAGACATTCTTCTTTCATCCTCAATGGGTTGAATTTAAGACTCATTGCACACTAGCTCCTACTGTAACGTTTTCAGGACCTAAATACTGTGGAAACTGAGTTCACCCTTTCCCCCTTCTTAAAACCTACAGGCTTTTAAAGTCCAAATATGGTGTTATCTGCCAGCAACAACAACAACTTAAATGTGCTGAGCATACCTCAAGTAGGGAATGGCTCAGAGCACCTTGTTGAAAGGTTCAAAGAAGTAGGAGAGCAAAAAAGGTGTAAACAGGCTTAGGGAGGGGCGCCAAATCAAAGGAGTTTAAGGAAGCTTTTGAGAGCAGGGAGGGAGGTGAAGGAGTTTTGGGAGGCAAGTGAGAGGGTGAAGGTATAGTAGCTGAAGGAGTGTGGTACTTTGTGTGGGAGAGGACTTGACCACAACATTCCAGATAAATTGTTTGTGGAGGGCAGAGGGTAGTGAGGATTTCCCAGTTTACTTCACCAGCTCTACTCAAGAAGCTCGACACCATCCAGGACAAAGCAGCCCGCTTGATTGGCACTCCATCCACCACCCTAAACATTCACTCCCTTCATCACTGGCGCACTGTGGCTGCAGTGTGTACCATCCACAGGATGCACTGCAAGAACTCGTCAAGGCTTCTTCAACAGCACCTCCCAAACCCGCGACCTCTACCACCTAGAATGACAAGAGCAGCAGGCACCTGGGAACAACACCACCTGCACATTCCCCTCCAAGTCACACACCATCCTGACTTGGAAATATATCGCCGTTCCTTCATCGTCGCTAGGTCAAAATCCTGGTGAACGGGCACAAAATTGTGGCCAGAAAGCACAGAAATGGAAAACCCCGGTCTTTCTGTTTATATTGCCATTGGAGTGCCACTTATTTTGGAGATGCCCACTGAACTGCCTCTTTCAGTGGGCTACTTGTCTTCCGTATGCAGTTGCACTGATAGGTGACAGGCCAAAGCCCACAGTGCAGGACACCAAGATTGAAAAGATTAGGGGAGAAGATGAGAAACTAAAAAGTAGTGGTCAGGAGATACCAAGGGCTCAAAGGGTGGCGGGATGGCAGGGGGTCAATAAGCGCGTGGCAGACCCGAATTAAAAAAACGTACCTTTCCCCACGCGATCGTGAGGTAATTGATGCTCATTAATCTTATTTCTGGGTTTTGCATCCAGCAGCCAGCCTGATTGACAGGAGCTGCAACGCCGTGGGGCAGGGGAGAAAGAGAGAGAGAAAGATGTCGTTGGGCAATGGAACAGAGAGTGGGGGGGGGCGAGAGGGGCACAAAGATCGGAGTGGGGGGACAAAGATCGGGGGGGGAACAAAGATCGGGGGGGACAAAGATCGGGGGGGACAAAGATCAGGGGGGGGGACAAAGATGGGGGGACACAAAGATAGAAGGGGTCATCGGACAACGTCCGGGGGGGGGGAGACATTAGGGGTGGGGGGGGGGAGACATCGGAGCGGGGGGGTGCAGGTGAGATCGTTTGAAAGGTAGGTTTATTTATTTCTTTAACTTTGTGAAATGTTATTTTATTTAATTTATCGAGTTTATTTTTGCCTGATCCGGCCCTTCAGGCGTGAATCGGAAGCCGTGGGAAAGCCGCCCAGGTATGTTGAAAATTGTTGCAACTACCAACTATGTAACAAATAAAGTACCGTAAGTCCCTCAATGAGGTACATTTGCTTCTTTAAATATCATCCCGCCGGCTTTAATTGTCGGCAGAACTTCTGGATTCCAGAACCCTGCGCGTATACAGATTCATCAGCTTCCTTACCCGTTGGGGCCAGGTTCCTTACCCATTCCGTATTTTACCGATTTTCGCTGCCTCCCCGCCCCCAATGCACCCGGACTTTCATTTGAAAATCGAGCCGCCAACTTGGGTTTTCAAAAGTCTCTAGATAATAGGAGTAAGAGAAGCCTGAGAGGGGAGGTGGGGAATTATATTATAATTTATTACATAGGAACAGGAGTAGGCCATTCAGCTCCTCGAGCCTGCTCCGCCATTCAATTAGATCATGGCTGATCTGTACCTCAACTCCATATCGCTTGATACCCTTATCCAACAAAAATCTATTGATCTCAGTCTTGAAAGCTCCAATTGTCCCCTGGCATCCATAGCCTTTTAGGGGAGAGAATTCCAGATTTCCACTACCCTTTGTGTGAAAAAGTGCTTCCTGATTTCCTTCTTAAATGGCCTAGCTCTAATTTTAAGATTATGTCCCCTCGTTCTTGATTCCCCCATCAGAGGAAATTATTTCCCTGTTCATCTTTCTTCCCTTACCCCCATCCATATTATTCATTTTGTGGTAATGGGGATGTGGGAAGCATTTTCTGGGGCGCACAGCTTTGCTTACAACAAACTGGCTTTTTTAAGCCAAAACGTTGTGAGGCGGGCACTTGAACACTGAACAGGCTTAACACAAAATGCTTCAAAATTGGAAGCAGTAAGAGAGTGTGGGAAGGCTGGGGCTTACAGTGTGGGACACCACAAGATTGAAAAGAGTAGGAGAGAAGATTGGAACAAATTCAGAAGTAACCATTAGGTGAATCAACCTTGGGTTTTAGATGTCTGCAGACAGCAGGAGGAAGAGAAAACTAAGGGAGATGAGAAGCTCCACAGTTTGAGGTCCTGGGAAAGAAAGAGGTAGAGTTGGAGACAGTGATCAGTCTCAGTTCTACAATGAGGATGCAGAGAGGAAGATGTAAAGTTCACATCTTGAATAAGGAAAGAAAGAACTTGCATTCATATTGCACCTTGTTATGTCCTAAAGCATTTCACATCCAGTGAAATAATTTTGAAGTGCAGTCAATGTTGTTACATAGGCAAAAGAGTCATTGTGCACAGCAAGATCCAATAAACACCAAATTAGATGAATGGCCAATTAATCTGTTATTGGCGGTATTGGTTCAGGGAGAACTCACTGCTTGTTTCAAATAGTAAAAGGAGATTTTTAGCATCCACCTGAACCACAGAGAGAGGACCTCAGTTTAATGCTTCCTCTGAGGGACAACACATCCAGCAATGCAGCACTCCCTCAGTACTGCATTGGCCTGCCAGCCTAGATTATGTGCTCAAGTACCAGAATAGGGTTTTAACCCACAACCATTTGATTCAGAGACAAGAGTCCTACCAACTGAGCCACAGATGATCTGCATGTTGACAGAGTGGAAGCCCTTGCAGTTCATAAATGTGCCACTGTTGTGTGCAGCATTACATGGGGCTGCATGTGACCAATCGATGGTACCCTAAATTTTGCCTTTTGGAAAAAATCTAAGGTCTTCTTTTGCTGTTACCTGCTGTAGACGGGGCAAGCGATGAAGCTGCTTGCTCTGTCTAGCACGTCAGTCATCTGCCTAATACATCTATGGACATCAGGTTGACTGATGTGCTCTGCAGCATGAAGCAATGATCCTGCGGCTAAAACGTTCAGGACTGAAGTGACTTTTAGAGTCACTGACAATGTGGCGTCTGCCCAGGAGGTTGGCTGCAGGTCATGAAAGCCTCTATATAAATGCAAGTTCTTTCCTTTTAGTCCAGTTGTATCACATTTATCTATTGTTCTTCCTCTTCTTCGTCCAAGTAACAAAAATGAGGAGAGATTCCTATTGTCCAAGGGATATGTTAATTTGAAATATGTCAACTGACAGCACTCTTGCAAACCCCGTTCACTCACAGGGTTAATCACAGAAAACCCGATAAAATGTCAAAAATGCAATTTAGAATTACTCTTGACATTTCTTGGCTGTGCCTTTAAATTTCTTCATGGTGAAATGGCACCAATGGTTAAGTGCTCCCACTTCTGCCACATCTCCATGTACTAATGAATCCCCGGTGTATTCCTGGTAGAAACTTCCAGTGCCTCTCAAAGCCATAAATGGATAGGTGTGGCAGATGCAAAATGGGGAGGAGTTACAGCACCAACGATCTCACCCATTTTCCCGTCCCATTGCGTTCGGTGTGTGCCTGTGTATGGGGAATGTTTGGGACAAAAACCAATCCCAATTTATCTGGGTTTAGGTGCCTGAGAGGAACAACTTTTATTTTCATATTTAAATAATCTGTCGCTCTTCCGTGAAAAATTATTTCTGGTCTTGGATGGCAGAATTACAGCAAGCTCCAAAATGTTGGGAACAAAAGTGTCAAAAATCAATATTTTCAGAAGGAATGTCTCCAAATGTCACTAGAAAGTGAAATTCATGCCTTCGTACTTTTATGTATTTTAGGTTTCTCCCTGCAATAAAAGTGCACGAATGTTATGGGTAATTCTGTGATCCGGCCCTCCCGGCTGGGAGCCACACTCACAGGGAGTGCAGTTTGGAGATGGAGATACAGCACTGTAAACCCAATTCTCCATCCCGCTCTCCCTCACAAGAGGGTCCCCATTGGAAGTATGGGATCACAGAAATACCCTCATTAGGATAGACCTGCAACTTAAACTGGGTCAGGCCTACGTCCTACTGCTCTGTTAAACCACTTCCTTGACTTTGTGTGTCGTTACACTCATATTAAGGGCTGCTTTTGGGTTGCCAGCTTCTTTGGAGCTGAGTTAGCTTTTTGGAAGCTGTTGGTCTGGTGTTCAAATCCCTCCATTGCCTCGCCCCTCACTATCTCTGTAACCTCCTCCAGTCCCACAACGCTCCGAGAACTCTGCGTTCCTCCAATTCTGGCCTCTTGTGCATCCCTGATTTTAATTACTCCATCATTGGTGGCCATGCCTTCAGCTGTCTAAGCCCTAAGCTCTAAGCTCCGGAATCCCCTCCCTAAATCTCTTTGCCTCTCTCTCCTCCTTTAAGATGCTCCTTAAAACCTACCTCTTTGACCCAAGCTTTTGGTCACCTGTCCTAATAGCTCCTTACGTAGCTCGGTGTCAAATCTTGTCTGATTACGCTCCTGTGAAGTGCCTTGGGACATTTTACTTCATTAAAAGCGCTATATAAATGCAAGTTGTTGTTGTCAGCTCTTGGTAGTTTTCTAGGTTGGCACGTATGCCTGCGTGTAACAGAACTGCTGCATCCTTTCCCTGATCTGATGCTCAATTCAGAGATGCTGCTGATTTAATTCTCCGCATAATGGGCTCAATCACTCATTGGCAAGAGCAGCTGCTGACAACTTAGTGAAGGAATATATAACATCATTGCATTTGTCACCGCGGTTTCATTACGTTAAAGTGCCAGATTCTAATTTACAGGCATACCTTTCCTGCCGCCATGCACATATTACAATAATTGCAGGCTGCTTATCATATCCCGAGGCTACATTTTAGCGAGGAAAAGAAAACGATTTACCCCCTATTAAAATGCATAACTTTACAAATCATGCTAAGGGGCTGCGTTCTTTCTTTAAAATATTTGCTCACTGTATGTGATAAGAATGCAAAACCAGAATTAGTCTGACATCCCATTTCATTTACCTCTGTCTAACACAGACTAAAATATTAGATGGCGAATGTTTCCAGGAAGTCGGCCCCTAGGGTATTAACTGGTACTGGCAGCCTGCATAGAATGAATACCTTCCTCCACAACTTCACTTCATCAAGAATTACAGGAATTCGAAGCTGTCATGTTAGACCTTAATAATAATTATGTACTGCAAACCACTTGGCTCCTCACTTCATTTCACTGTCCTTAGTAGGAACACAGGAACAGGAATAGGCCATTCAGCCTCTCGAGTCTGTTCCGCCTTTCAATTAGATCTCAACTCTATTTACCCGCCTTGGTTCAATATCCCTTAATACCCTCACCTAACAAAAATCTACCAATAGTATTAATTTCTTTGCAAATAATGCACTATTTCCCCTGCTTTTAGATGCATATTTTGCATCTCCCATTGTTTCTGGTACTGAGATAGAGACCCGACGGTCCCTGGGTTTGATCCCTGACCTGTATTGAGTTAGCTGATCTCAGCCAGGGTGATATTTAAGTGCTATAATTGACTTTAGCACCACTGTGCTGGAGGGGGGAGAGTAAAAAAGATCAGCTAAGGCTCCTGCTCTTGGCTGCTATCCAGTGCCCCCCTGCTGGACAGTGCAAGAATATCCATGTTGGATGAGGCCTGCTTCAGTCTTGACGGTGATAGCCTTGTAACAATCTTGAGGGATTGGGTGGTGGGAAGCTGGACTTGTGGCTCCTCCCACCTCTAGGGAAGGAGAGGGGAATGTTGTGCGTACAAGGCAAAACCCAGAAAATTCTGTGAAGAAAGGGAGGAGAGGATAGCATTATTGCTACCTATTGTTACACACGCTCCAGTCCTGAAATTATGCTGTAACATGTTGGAGTATAAACATGTCCATCCCTGCTGATTTGGCAGAGGCAATAAACAGTGTAAAATAATAGGTTAACACTTCTGCTAAGTTAGCAGAGGGAGGAATTTCAGACCAACAAGTTAAGGGTTTGTACGTTAATCTCCCAAATCCCCAATTTAGGGCCAGCATATCTTGACAATGCAAGATTGCCAGCACACAGAGAACAAGAGAGCACTACACTGAATATTATATATAGCTTTCACTGATTATACAGCGTCTCTCCCTTTCTCTCTCACCCAATTTCTCTACATAATAGAATCATGGAGCCTCCAATTCATGAACACACGGGGAATCTATTCCATAATTGAAAGGAAGATAAACCAACATTAGGGAGTTACAGTAGAGTACCTTGATGGGTAATGATATAACAGAGATGATACTTTTAGTTAAACTAATATATTTTATACTTCATTAACATCTAATTATAATCACACCTTATATTAACCATTTCAAATGACAGTACTTGTTTTGTTCACTTGAGTGCAGTCACTGATACAACATTACCAGCGAGAGAGTGCAACTCCCCTTATAAACACATAATTGTCCACTCCTCTTTTTCTGAAGTACGGTTTGGGATTGATGTGCGGAGATGGTCCCATGTACAGTCCTCTGATACCTCACCTAAGTGGCTGCTCTTGATGTGTCCATACAGTGAATGACAGGTGGCTATTCAACCTATGAAGGGCATCACAGCCTGAGCCGATCCCGTCCTCACTTGCTGTCCACAGATTCTGACTCTCCAGTGGAGGGGACACTGGATCATGCAGCTGAGTTTTTTTTCTCTTCTCTAGCCTAGGGGCAGGGAGGCCAAAAGCTGGAATGGAATCCTGAGAGGAGAGTTGCCAAGTAGTATGTTCGTTGGGCACCCCTGCTGCCCAAGAGCTCCAAAAATAGGAAAGAACTTGCATTTATATAGCGCCTTTCACATCCTTAGGACATCCCAAAGCGCTTTACAGACAATGAAGTATTTTTGAAGTGTAGTCACTGTTAGAATCATAGATAGAATCATAGAAGTTTACAACATGGAAACAGGCCCTTCGGCCCAACATGTCCATGTCGCCCAGTTTATACCACTAAGCTAGTCCCAATTGCCTGCACTTGGCCCATATCCCTCTATACCCATCTTACCCATGGCTGTTGTACTATAGGAAACACAGCAGCCAATTTTGCGCACAGCAAGGTCCCACAAATAGCATCGTAATAATGAACAGATAATCTGTTTTTAGTGATATTGGTTGAGGGATAAATACTGGCCTGGACAGCGGGGAGAACTCCCCTGTTCTTCTTCAAAATAGTGCCGTGGGATCTTTTACGTCCACCCGAGAGGGCAGACGAGGTCTCAGTTTAAAGTCTCATCCGAAAGATGGCGCCTCCGAGAGTGCAGCATTCGCTCAGTACTGCACTAGAGTGCCAGCCTAGATTTTGAGCTCAGGTCCCACGAAGGGGGACTTGAACCCACAACCTTCTGACATAGAAGCACTGAAAGGGTTAAAACTGGTAAATGTGGTAATGTGATAAAGTTAAATGATTATGAACCGGCCAGCTCTGTGGTGATTGGATAGTAATCTCAAAGGCGTCTATTGTGTTGTGCAGTTCATTCAATATTCTGAAGATAGTCCTTAATAAGATTAGACTAACAGAAGATCTCTTCAACAGCCTTTAAATTAAATTCCCAAAGATACCTGAGCTTGTCACAAACTGCGGCCGAGAGCTCCCCCCGATGGCCCAGCGAGTGTGGTCAGTGAGTAGCTGAATCGTACAGGCCCAGAACATCCCAAATCCAATCCTTGGTGTGGGCTGGCCTGGGCCCGAGCTATCACTACAGTTAACCTCAGGATCCCTAGGTTAGAAAGGAGAAAACAGGCCCGTGTTCCTGCTCCTGATCACTATTCAGTGTATGGGTGTGCACACGTGTGTGGGGATGTTGGGTGAGGACAGCATGTAATGCCGCCTGCAGTTGAATAGCCCACCAGTACAGATTGTCCAAGGCTTGGACATGAAGAATGGTGGGGTGGGGAGGGGATCCAGGGTCAGCAGGACCTGAATCATAGCAACAGTCAGCACCTTTAGGAGAAGGGGGAAGGGGAAAAAACTGATGATAAAAAGTACCTGTGATGGGGCTTAATCCACAATGTGTTGTATGGGGTAGAGGTAGGCATTAAGAAGGGGTCAAATGCATCGGATACAGCGAAGGCTATGGGCCCTGACAATGTCCCGGTTGTAATGCTGAAGACCTGTGCATCAGAGCTAGCCACTTCCCAATAAGTTGGCCCATGCCAGTCTACAACAGGATCTGGATAATGCGCAGGCCTGAGCTGACAAGTGGCAGGTAACATTAGCGCCACATAAGTGCCAGGTAATAACCATCGTGAAAAGAAAGCTCAGCAATGGCTCCGATGGTCACCATTGACTAGAAGCTGAACCAGACCAGCCGTATCAACATGTGGCTCTAAGTGCAAGACAGAGGCGATAACTCTGCAACATGTGGCTCACCTCCTGACCCCTCAAAGCTTCTCTAGCTTCTATAAGGCTCAAGTGGGGCATGTGATGGAATACACACCACTTGCCTGGGTGAGTGCAGCTGTTTGACACCATCCAGGACAGAGCAGTTTGTTTGACTGGGGCCTGATGGATTCAATATCCACCCCCTCCAGTACTGGCACACTGTGGCTGCAGTATGTACGTTCTACAGGACGCATTGCAGCAACTCACCAACGTTACCCTGACAGCATCTCCCTCTCCTGAGACCTCCAGCACCAACTTGAACAAGAGCAGCAATAGGAACACCATCACATCCAAGTCGCACACCACCCTGACTTGGACATAGATTCTATGATCTGATCATTATCACATTGCTGTTTGTGGGACCTTGCTGTGCCCAGACTGTCGGCTGCATTTCCTACATTATAACAGTGACTATGCTTCAAAAGTACTTTATTGGCTGTAAAGTGCTTTGGGACGACCTGAGGTTGTGAAAGGTGCTAGGTAAATGCAAGTCTTTCTTTCATTTACCATCACCACAAAGAGAGGGGTAACCACTACCTATTCAGAACAACTAGGGCTGGGCATTATCTGCAGCCTTGCCCGCGTTGCCTAGATTCTAAGAAAAAAAAGATTTCATCTCACCCCACCTTCAAAATCGTCCTTAAAACCTACTTCCTTGGCAGCACCTTCCCCTCAACCCTCCTACTTCTGTCCCCGGATGTGAGGACATTTTGCTGCATTAAACATGCTATATAAGGGCAAGCATTTACTTCTCCCCAGAAAATAGGAAGAGACTCGGGTAGAAATCACCTGCTCCAAACCTCATCAGACGAGCCGGTGGAAATCTGCAACCCGAGCTCTGTGGTCCAGCTTTGAAAAGCAATCCCATCAAAACACCACTTTATTCAGACAATTATTAGACTCACAGCTCCATTGCTTTATTCTGACAAGTCCGTGATGAATAGCTCCTGTGCCTGACAGCACATTCCAGGAAAGTGTCAGGATGAAAGGATTGGATCCAAATTTAGTACCTTACAGAGACGCTGGTTGTTCCTCAGTCTGCAGAGTTGAGCTAGCACTGAGAGGCGGTTTCTAATGCGGGACAGTATCCACAATATGAGGTGACTTCCCGTGGTCTGAATGTGCTCCTTTCACCAAGCTCGGCCCAGTTATTATCACTCTCGCCACTGAGTTAGAATTCTGTGGGTTCAAGCCCCACTCCAGAACTTCAGCACATAATGTCGGCTGACAGTTCAGTGCAGTACCGAGGGAGTGCTGCATTGTCAGATGAGATGTTAAAACCCAGGTGGGTGTTAAAGATCCCGTGGCACTATTTGAAGAAGATCGGGTAGCTCAGCTGGTGTCCTGGACCAACATTCCTCTCTCAAGCAACACCACCAAAGCAAGGTAGTGTGAATACTGAATGCATTTAAAATCAATTCTGTCCATTGTTTTAGCAGAGGTGATGTGGAGATGCCGGTGATGGACTGGGGTTGACAATTGTAAACAATTTTACAACACCAAGTTATAGTCCAGCAATTTTATTTTAAATTCACAAGCTTTCGGAGATTTTCTCCTTCCTCAGGCAAATGTTTCAAGATCTCCTTGAAGCCTACGCATTTATACATATTGAACAATAATACATGGTGTTTACAGACTGCCCCTGCAACTGCCCGTTGCCAAGGCAATCACCGTGTTCAGACAGAGAGGTGTTACCTGCAGAACCTCCGAATACACATTCAACAAAAAAACAAACAGGGAAAAAAAAACAGAGAAAAAAAAAAACACAGAGAGAGGCAGAAACATCCGGAAGGCAGAGAGAGCCAGCAAATGACCCATTATATTAAAAACAGATAACATTTGTTCGCTGGTGGGGTAACGTGTAGCGTGACATGAACCCAAGATCCCGGTTGAGGCCGTCCTCATGGGTGCGGAACTTGGCTATCAATTTCTGCTCGACGATTTTGCGTTGTCGTGTGTCTCGAAGGCCGCCTTGGAGTACGCTTACCCGAAGGTCGGTGGATGAATGTCCATGACTGCTGAAGTGTTCCCCGACTGGGAGGGAACCCTCCTGTTTGGCGATTGTTGCGCGGTGTCCGTTCATCCGTTGTCGCAGCGTCTGCATGGTCTCGCCAATGTACCATGCTCTGGGGCATCCTTTCCTGCAACGTATGAGGTAGACAACGTTGGCTGAGTCACAGGAGTATGAACCATGCACCTGGTGGGTGGTGTCATCTCGTGTGATGGTGGTATCTGTGTCGATGATCTGGCATGTCTTGCAGAGGTTACCGTGGCAGGGTTGTGTGGCGTCGTGAATGTCTTCACCTTCGATAACCAGTTCTTTACCCAAACACACGGAACAGCCATGGGGACCAAATTCGCACCCCAATACGCCAACATTTTCATGCACAAGTTCGAGCAGGACTTCTTCACTGCACAAGACCTCCAACCAACACTATACACCAGATACATCGACGACATTTTCTTTCTATGGACCCACGGCAAGGAATCACTAAAGAGACTACACGATAACATCAACAAGTTCCATCCCACCATCAAGCTCACCATGGACTACTCCTCAGAATCAGTTTCTTTCTTGGACACACGAATCTCCATCAAAGACGGGCACCTCAGCACCTCACTCTACCGCAAGCCCACGGACAACCTCACGATGCTCCACTTTTCCAGCTTCCACCCTAACCACGTCAAAGAGGCCATCCCCTATGGACAGGCCCTGCGAATACACAGGGTCTGCTCAGACGAGGAGGAACGCGATGGACACCTACAGACGCTGAAAGACGCCCTAGTAAGAACGGGATATGACGCTCGACTCATCGATCGACAGTTCCGACGGGCCACAGCAAAAAATCGCATAGACCTCCTCAGGAGACTAACACGGGACGCAACCAACAGAGTACCCTTTGTCGTCCAGTACTTCCCCGGAGCGGAGAAACTACGCCATGTTCTCCGCAGCCTTCAACATGTCATCAATGAGGACAAACACCTCGCTATGGCCATCCCCACACCTCCACTACTCGCCTTTAAACAGCCACCCAACCTCAAACAGACCATCGTTCGCAGCAAACTACCTAGCTTTCAAGAGAACAGCGTCCACGACGCCACACAACCCTGCCACGGTAACCTCTGCAAGACATGCCAGATCATCGACACAGATACCACCATCACACGAGATGACACCACCCACCAGGTGCATGGTTCATACTCCTGTGACTCAGCCAACGTTGTCTACCTCATACGTTGCAGGAAAGGATGCCCCAGAGCATGGTACATTGGCGAGACCATGCAGACGCTGCGACAACGGATGAACGGACACCGCGCAACAATCGCCAAACAGGAGGGTTCCCTCCCAGTCGGGGAACACTTCAGCAGTCATGGACATTCATCCACCGACCTTCGGGTAAGCGTACTCCAAGGCGGCCTTCGAGACACACGACAACGCAAAATCGTCGAGCAGAAATTGATAGCCAAGTTCCGCACCCATGAGGACGGCCTCAACCGGGATCTTGGGTTCATGTCACGCTACACGTTACCCCACCAGCGAACAAATGTTATCTGTTTTTAATATAATGGGTCATTTGCTGGCTCTCTCTGCCTTCCGGATGTTTCTGCCTCTCTCTGTATTTTTTTTTTCTCTGTTTTTTTTTCCCTGTTTGTTTTTTTGTTGAATGTGTATTCGGAGGTTCTGCAGGTAACACCTCTCTGTCTGAACACGGTGATTGCCTTGGCAACGGGCAGTTGCAGGGGCAGTCTGTAAACACCATGTATTATTGTTCAATATGTATAAATGCGTAGGCTTCAAGGAGATCTTGAAACATTTGCCTGAGGAAGGAGAAAATCTCCGAAAGCTTGTGAATTTAAAATAAAATTGCTGGACTATAACTTGGTGTTGTAAAATTGTTTACAATTAGCAGAGGTGGTAATGCCTCTAAAATAGCAGACAAAGAAATTACATGTTCACCGTTGTAATCTTAAGGCCTTTATGCCTCTATTCCACACACAGCCCCAAATGTTATTTCTTCTTTCTATAAGGTGCTGACTCACACTGAGGGTCATCCTCGGGTGCCTCACCAAGTGACCGTTCTCCTTGAATTCATCTGCGGCATCTCAGCCAAGCCCGATCCTGCCCTTACCTGGCATCAACTGCTCTCACCTGGCATCCACACCCCATAGGCTCACTTTCCAGCAATGATTGCAAATCAGTTGACTTTTTCCCCCCCTCCCTACCCGAGGGATGCTAAGGCAATATGTAGCATAACTACCTCCTGGAATCTCCAGGAATTGACGATGAATCTCTACGGCACTGCGGCAAGCAACCTGGGAGAAAAATCATAGGGGCTTTAAAAAAATTGTGGTTTTTAAAATGTTCCTTTCTTTACAAGTTATAAAAATATTGAATATGGGTAAAAGGCCGTTTGACTGACAGTCAAGAATCATTCCATCCGGTAATAAAGAGTCTGTTGGCTTTCCGATTGGTGTGGGAAGGCGGTGCACTGTGAGGATGGATGTGTTGGGCAACCAATGATAGGAGTGTGGGGGCAGGGTGGTTGGAGGCAGGAGATCATGTGATGACATCTCCAGGAATATTTCCAACCTGAGTTGGCAACTCTAACCTGCACCCTGGCTGAGCTAATGCAGCCCAGGCTGGGAAGTCAACCTGGGGCCTTCCTGGTCTGTATAGCTCAGTAGCACATGGGTCAGTGCAGCTACCAGCTTCACTCACTCACCTGACGAAGGAGGTGAACTCCGAAAGCTTGTGATTTTCAAATAAAACAGTTGGACTATAACCTGGTGTTGTAAGATTACTTACATCTGAACCACTAGGGGAGCTGCGTACATCTTGCCATATAGATAATGGGCCACAAGTTGGCAATGTCTGAGAAAGAATTTAATGAGTTTACAGAACAATCCTCCCTCCACGGTAACAAAATAAATGGTTAACATCTATTCGAAAATAGTTGAAGTCTCTCTACCAGATAGGGTTGTTGAGGCAAATAGCATAGATGCATTTAATGGGAATCTAGATAAGCACATGAGGGAGAAAGGCTTTGCTGATAGGGTGAGTTGAAGTAAATAGAGTGGGAGGAGGCTCGTGTGGAGCATACGCACCGGTATAGGGCTGAATGGCCTGTTTCTGTGCTGTAAATTCTAAGTAATTCTATGTAAAAGAGAGGGATGTCATATGAATACATTAAGCATTTATCCACCAATATCAGCAACCTCCATTTCTAGCCTAATGAATAGTTTCAGATTGAAGAGTACGTTGACTGGGAGGTCACTGACCAGAGTTGCCCACCTTCCTCCATGTAATCCATTTTCTTTTGCTTTCAACAGGAACAGAAGTGACAGGGAACACCGCTGTGCAGAAGTGCTGTCTGCTGATGTAACGTCGTGTTCACTGCAGATAGCACCAGACCCATCAAATCACAGTGGGATATCATTAAACATAATCTACTGCTCCCCTAGCAGACGTGGCCTACGCACATCAGTAGCTATTCTGGGCTGGTGATAACCACGCGAGGGCCCAGCAGATTTGAGGGTGGCCTAGTTCGAGGGTGGTCCTCACTACAGCCAGCGGAAGTGTGAATGGAGCTGGGCCCAGCACTGAAAGGTTGCCGCAGTAACATTTTTACAAAAAACAAGATGTAACACTCGAGACTATGACACAGCCATAGGGACTGTGCGATCAGATCAGTGGTAGCTTTACTGGAACTGACCTCAAACACTGGAAAGCAAAATGGAATAAAGCTCCCCAGGCGGCCTTTGGCCTAAATCCACTGCCTGGTGTAGGACTGAACTATACAGACCAGAGGCTCAGGTTTGATGCCCAGCCTGAGCTGAGTTAGTGGCTGAGGAGCTACAATTGGCTTCAAGGCCTTGGGTAGGGAGGAGGAAGAGAACATATTAGTGAGAGCTCCCGCTGTTAGCCAGTATCCCCTGATTCCTGCGGCAAAATGTGCATGGGTATGATGGGGGAGACCAAAACTAGGGGTCATAAATATAAGAAAGTCACTAATAAATCCAATAGGAAATTCAGGAGAAACGTATTTGCCCAGAGAATGGTTAGAATGTGGAACTCGCTACCACAAGGGGTAGTTAAGGCAACTAGCATAGATGCCTTTAAGGGGAAGCCAGATAAGCCCATGAGAGAGAAAGGAATAGAAGGTTATGCAGATAGTGTGAGATGAAAAGGGGTGGGAGGAGGCTCGTGTGGAGCATAAACACCAGCATAGACCAGTTGGGCCAAATGGCCTTTTCCTGCACTGTAAATTCTATGTAATTCTATATCAGGAGGGAAGAGGGTCAGATTTAGCTGTAATGTCCCCCAGCACCATGGGTACATAGCCTGCCAACACTGGGTGCCCAGGCTCACAGGTGAAGAATGGACAGTTGAGTAAGGTACCGAGGAGTCGCCGCTGTCCATAGAACTGGCGAAAGTCAGGAAAGGCAAGTGGAGGATGGGAGGAAGCTTAATGGAAAACATGGGAGGTTAGGTTCACAAATCCCAGATAGAAATCTCATTTTCCACAAGCAAATTCCCGATCCTTTAACAGGGAAACTCTAACTGGGCCTCGCTCCTTCGGAATGGAAGTGGGTAATTTTGTCAGACAGCAGAGACTCGCAGCTCATAAATAATTCAGTCCAGCAAAGTGCAAAACCATGTCAAATTAATAATAAATCACAGGCAAGACACAGACAACAGCTTCTGCCCTCTCTGTTACCGTTATCCTTTTAAGAATTACCAATTTCGTCATGGGTCAACTATTTCTTTTTTCCACTGATAGACACTATCTGTGCTTGTGCATTTACTTCGGAGAGCCATTATGCCTTTTCCTCAGGCCTGAGTTGAGCTAAACTGATGAAACTAATTAAAATGGCCCAATACTACAGGCCATAGGGCACCTGCCTCGAACCAGATGTTTGGGAGATCAAATCCCAGGGACTGCCTGTCACATCAACTCACCTGCCAATGTCAAGAACGAGTTTGTTCAGCTCCCCACTGTGACAACAGATGAAGTGTCATTGCCGCAGTGAGACATTTTAGTAGCCGGTGGGGGGGAGGGGGAGAGAGCTGACAAGTTGCCCATTAAGAGCAAGTTCAATTTGGCAGGAATACAACCTTTTCCCAATCAGAACTGCTCTCCTCAGCGCTTCCTATGCAACAGCGAAGCATACACAAAGGAGCCAATTTGCAAAGAATCTGTGTCGATGCGAAGGCCACTTGGGATTTGGAAACTGCGGCAGTGGCAAAGTGAACTTCTCCCAGTTTTTCAAAGGTGGGCAAAGGCGCACAGCTCTCCACTGCCTGGGCCTCCATCTGTCACCCAGAGAGAAGCTGACCAAATTCGCTCTTGATGTTGGCGGCTGGGCCGAGGCAGCAGCCAATCCTGGGGGGTACCGACTTCCCCAAACATCTGGATTTGAGGTAAACACTCAAGACGCCTGTGCTCCTGAGCCATTTTTATTATTAGCTTCTTCAGTTTATCCAATTTAACCCTAAACAAGACTGCTGCAAAATCCATCACCTTCGACCCCACAAAACCTGACTGTTTCACTGTGCTTACATAAAATCAGAAAAGGCACAATCATTTCCCATTCGCTCCCACTACAGTGGACCGAACCCCTCACTCACATTATATAGAATTCCAATGGATCCAACCCTTCAGTGGATCAAGTTGTTCGACCATTACTCCCACTGTATAAATTTCTAATGTCCCCCTCACTCCCATTGTATGGAATCACAATGGACTGTTTCCCACTCATCACTGTTGTGTAAAATCCATGGTCTAAATAGCATACTTTTGTCTCATTTCAAATTCACTCTCAATTTGAAAAGATCACCCAGATCCATATTGCATACATGAATGTGGGAACCCAAGAAGCTAATGCAGTCCCTCACCAGGCAGTAATTCCACAATGAGCTGGTGAGGACAAGTGTTGCTTTGCAATGATTTCACAATTCAATTTTTAAACCACTCTTCCACAAGTCTTAGTTCTGTATGGAATTCTACAACATCCACAAAGAACAGACCCATTATTCAAGGGCTTGTCTCCTTGGGTGTCAGGTATTTCATAAACCATCATATAACAGAGAAGGCTCATAAAATAAACAGTAACATTTATATTTATATAGCACCTCATCAAATTGAAAGGTTTCAAAGCACTTCACATAAAGAATTACTTTGAAGTGCAGTGACTATTCCTATTAGACAAACATGCAACATCCCACAAACAGCCATTAGACGAATGGCCAGTTTGTTTGTTTTTGGTCGTGTTGTTTGAGGTGTAATGTTGGCCAGGACACTGAGAGAACTGTCTGCTATTCTTTGAACAGTGCCATGGGATCTTCAATGTCCACTGGAACAGGGCGGCGGGATCTAGGTTAATGTCCCATCCAAAGGATGGTACCTCCAACAATGCAACACTCCCTCGGCACTGCATTGGAGTATCAGCCAAGATTATGCACTCAGGCCCTGAGCTGACTTCAGGGCCTCACTAAGAAGAGAGAGGGTTACCAACTGAGATAAGCTGGCACTGTCTGAAATTCCTCAAGCTCCAACACTCTATTCTGCAGTCATCACCAACCCTACGGGGGGGACTTTCTTGGAGCCTCTCCCCCTCCTCTGCCGTAACCTCTGCGGAAACCTCATTTACACGTATAAACGTGGTTTCCGCTGAACTTACTGGGGGCGGTGGGGGGGGGGGGGGGGGGGGGGGAGAAGCGAGGAAATTCACTCCCACCTCTACATGGAGAATCTTGCTGCAGTACAGATCTACAGTGTGCTGCCCGTTTTTCGGTATCTCATGTCTGTGCCCAAAACAGTGAGTGCCAACCAGCTGCTCGACCACTGGGTGCACCACAACGGAATCCAATGCTCTCCATCTACACACCCGTTCTGGCGGGGGTCACTGCACAGTGGTCAGTAGTGGGATCCCTGGCTGGCTTTTCTTTTCCCTAACACAGAGATGCTGAGACTAATTGCAATAACCCTCCTGCTGTAGGGTTGCCAACTCTGGTTGGACATATTCCTGGAAGTCTCATCACAAGTCCTCCTGCCTCCAACCATCCCGCCCCCACACTCCCACCATTGGTCGCCCGACACGACCATACTTGCAGTGCACACCGCTTTCCCACACCAATTGGAAAGCGAATAGATTCTTCATTACTCGATTGAGTGATTCTTGACTGTCAGTCAAACAGCCTTTTTCCCATGTCCAATATTTTCATAACTCATAAACAAGCGTTCAAATAAAATTTTAAAAACCTACAATTTTCCTCCCAGGTTTGCTCGCAGCAGTGTGGTGGAGATTAATCTTTAATTCCTGGCGACTCCAGGGCAATCCCCCCGGAGAATTGGCAACCCTATCTTGCCACCTCGGCAGAGAACAGCTAACTCAGCACAGACAGTGAGGAAGGGGATGGATCCTGAGATTGATCTGAGTTAGCCGTTTGCAGCTAAGGCAGATGGAGTGGTGAGGAAAGCTATTTAGCCTCAGCATCACTGGAATTCGGAGAGGAGAGGTGATGGCTGGTTGGGGGGTGGAGGGGGGAGAAAAGATTAGCCAGATTGCTTTCCAGTGACCCCTGCAAGAAAGTAGAGATGTATGGAAAAGGTCGGATTTGGCGATGATGCCCCCCCATAACTAAATAACCTCCTTGTCTATGCTCACACGGGGGGAATAGCTACACGGGTGAGGTAAAGTAAGGAAAGGTGTGGTGCCTGGTGGTACTGTACCCCAGCACCAGTCAGGAGGAGAGAAAATCGGAGGGAATAAGGCAAGAAGAATGTTATTTTTACAGTCTAGAGCTTTCAATATCTGCAAAGGAATACAGATTGCTGGGAAAATAAATGACTGAAGGCAGCAGTATATAATATTGTACGGATATTGAGACAACTTAAAAGTCAATGCGAGCACAGATGCACTGCCTTAAAATAGAGATGTGTGGATCGAATATAAAAACTAACAGGACGATAGGAAGATGGAGCAGCGTGAAGCAGAAGTAGGTTATCTGGGAAATATCAATGGGGAGAGAGGCCCATTTATCTTCCTGGCTGGCCGTCCTTTCACAGATTGGACTGTTATAATTCCATTGTTCAGACTGTGTCAGTTGTGTGGCAAACCTCAGCCTGAGGTAACCTTCCATTCTGTCCTTATCCACTATCTGTTGTTGCTGTATTGAACACATCAGCTGATAGGGTCGTCTGGTTTCTCTGTCAAAAACTCAAGTGTTACGGCTGCTTTTGTTCCATTCCACCCCCCCGCCCCCTCGCCCTCCCCACCCCACTCCCCTCAGTCAGATCTTACACTGAAAATATCTGTAATTCGGAACAAAACAGAACATTTTCATTTCCCGGGACCTTGTTGCCTTAAGTAATGATTAATGATGAGATGATCTCACTGCAGGGAGCCCGGCAATGATTGGTCATCAATCTGCGATGTATTGACCCTCCCATTCAGACCCTCTCTCGTGCCTCATTCTCTGCTATCTGATGACATTGCTGTTAAAAGTGCCATTGATGAAATGTCAGTTTGATCCTTTGTTTTATTTTTTTCTCCCCTCTATGCTGGAGTATGAATCCCGAAGTGCCATTCGCACCTCTAGTACCTCAGTGACTGTTCGGGTGCCACTCCAGATATCGAGTGTCAGCGAACTATTCGAATGCGTGAGGCATCACAGCAGAGCCCGATCCTGTCCTCGCTCGATATCCGCACGCGTGAGCTTCGCGGCAGGGACAGGCAGTAATCATTTCTACCTCCCCCACCCGCAAGAGGCGTTGAGACCAATTTTAGGACCTCAACCTCAAACCCAGCCGAGACAAGATAATTCATCATAGATCAGGGAACCAGCTAGGGACTTTCCTGGCCTATGTGGCTCAGTACCGGACTAGGTGGTGCATTTACACACGGGGCCCTCAGGCGAGCTTTGACTTTAGCTTATGAACTGGGCAGATGAGAAATGGATTGTGTGTTGACTCAGCAAGACAGTAATGGATTACTGAAGAGAAAAAAGACATAAACATCTTTTCTTTTATATATAAAAAAATGCACTGCAGGGCTCCCCGATGGCTCAGCGGGTACGTGCACTAACGTGGTACTGAGCCATACAGACCAGGGAGATCCCACATCCATCCGCCAATGTGTGTTGAGTTAGCTCCTCTGAGCTGGAGTTGTCGATGGGGCCTTACAACTGGGTTAGTGTCTCTGCACTAAGGCAGAGAGAAAAAAAAATCACCCAGGATTTCTGCTTCTGATCCAGTGACCCCTGCTGGAAGGTAAGCACAGATCAGGAAGGCCATTCAGCCCATCTTAATTCATCTCAGATCGACAGGCTCTGAAAGGAGGTGAATGAGAGTGGAAAAGAAAAAACTTCATCCTGAGCACTATTCAAAGCTAAAGCTTGACTGCAGGACAAGGACAAAGAGACTTAGATACAAACTGGTAAAAGGCAACTTCAAGACTGACATCAGGGACTACTTCTTCACTCAGAGCGATTATCACCTGGAATAGTTTGCCGGGTAGGGAAGTGGAGGAAAAAACTGTGGAGTCATTCGAGGCATTTGGACGCTGTAGTGAGAGGGTTATCTTCTCATCTTTGTGGTCTTTGGGAAAGTAAGCATGATTAGATATTAGATGAGGACCATTTCAGACTTGGATGTGATGCTTCCCATGGATAAATAGCCTCTTGCCACTCATTGTCTAGGATCATACATGAAGATGAACAGTTAGCTCGTGGGCACCTGTAGAACTGCATCCCAGAATGAGTTAGCACCTTCAGGAGAGGAAGGGGGTGAGGGGGGTTATTTTATAATTTATTCCCCTTTCCTCTTTTCTCCGCCCCCGCCCATTCTATCCTTTTCTTGGTGATGGGAGTGGGGGAAGAATTATCCAGGACACACAGATTCACTCACACCATCATTTGTTTTGTGTAAACTGCTGCAGAACAAGTGCTTGACTGCTGGATGGCATTATCCCACAGAAAGGGTTAACAACTGCAAAAAAGAGGGTCTGAGAATGCCCACAGTGCAGGACACCATCAAGGTTAGGATAGGAGAGATGAAGCAGTAATGAGATGTCACCTAGCTTGAGTTTTAAAAGTTTGTAGGAGGAAGGGAAGACCGATCAGGCTGAGGAGTCCCACCGTTCTGAAGTCTTGGGAACAAGTTAATTAGAGCTGGAGATGGTGCAATGAGTCTCGATTTGAACACAGCAGTGATCCAAAGGATAAAACATCCCCTGTGGCTATGCTTAATTCTTTCCTTCTCCCTTTTCTGCTCCAGGCCTTTTCCGTCTTTCCGCAGTAGGCTGCGAATGTGCCGAATCATGACGGAGAGCTTTGAATTATTTATCTGCTTCTGCTCAGGGTGTCTCGGGTGACTGTCAGTCCTCAACACCAGCCACCCCAACCCCCCCACAACCCCAGCAAACCCTGTGCACTGTCAACAACTACACACAGCCTGTATATATTGCGATCATAGTGCTCATTTGCTAAATAAATATGTGATCTGTTTTTTAGCTATGAGGAAAGGTTAGAGTAGGTTACAATCTAGAAATAAAGCAATACGGTTGGAGTGGGGGGAAAGAGGGAATATCCTCTTTTAGCTCTTACGCAGATTCTCTGGAAATTCTATCTAAATCCCTCCCCCTTCCCCCACTTTCAAAAAGGTCCTAAAAATCCTCCTCTTTGACGTTATTTTTGGGTTCACTCCTATCTTCCTCTTTTCCTTTCTGCTCATTTTTTCCTCTCCACCCTATAAAACATTCTTTTTTAAAAAAATTGGGCCTTTGTGAGGCACCTTGGGATGCGTTTCTACATTGAAGTTGCTATATAAATGCAAATTGTTGTTGTTAAGGCAACTTTGCATACACTATAGAAATCTAAGCTTCATCAAGTTTGGCGCTGTCTCTCGCCTTCGAGTCCGCAGGCTGTGGGTTCAAGTCCCTCTCCAGTACCTCAGCATATAATCCAGGCTGACACGCCACTACAATGCTGATGGAACCACTGCGTTGTTGGGAGTTACTGTCCTTCAGATGACATATTAAGCAGAAGCTCTGACTGCCTCTTCAAGGATGCATGGCACTAATTGAAGAAGAGCAGGGAACTCTCCAGGTGCCCTGACCAACATTCTTCCCTCAGCCCACACCAGTAAAGATAACTTAACTGATCATGTGTACAAAATGTCTGCTGTGTTCACCTACATAGCAACAGTAGCTGCACTTCAAAAAGTGATCAATTGGATCTGGTGTCCGAACGGATGTGATATGGTGTTACATAAATCGAAGCGCTTTCTTATACAAATTGTTGTACCTCATAAAGATATACTAAATGGTATAGAAAACACAAAGATGGAATATTTGTTCAAAATAAGTCAGGAAATCAGCACCAGAAGGCAGAAATGGAAATTGGTGAAAAGTAAGTTTTAAATCAGTGAGAACTTCATCGCTCAAAGATTGACCAATGTTTAGAATAATCTAGCAAGCTGGGCAGCGGAGGGTGGAACAATTTTCACCGCTGTTTCTCCGCAATTTCCCCCGATCTTCTGCCGAAGTTACAGTAGGAGATCGAGAGTAGGCCCACAGATATTCTACCCCCGGGTGTCCAAAATGTAGCTGGATGTTATGATGGGAGAGTTTGGGTAATAAAAGGACGAGCTTCGATGGGAGAGTTTGGGTAATAGAGGGGTGAACTTCGATGGGAGAGTTTGGGTAATAGAGGGGTGAACTTCGATGGGAGAGTTTGGGTAATAAAAGGACGGACTTCGATGGGAGAGTTTGGGTAATAAAAGGACGGACTTCGATGGGAGAGTTTGGGTAAAAGAGGAGCAAGTTTCGATGGGAGAGTTTGGTTAATAAAGGGACAAGCTTCGATGGGAGAGTTTAGGCACTGGAACGATGTTTGGTAGGCCAAATGGGCCTCTTTTTGTCTCTTAGTTTTCTCATGCTCTTAAGTAACCCACAGGAATTCTACTGACTCCACTACATGAAGTGGGCGTCTGACAGGCCAACCCGTTTAACCCTGTCACCACCTCCGTAACCGTTACAGAATATCGCAAAAAGGAGCCCGAAGCAAACATCCTGAGCTGTAACACAAGGGGCAAGGGAGCAACCCGCGGCAAATGACATGAAATAGAGTTAAATTAATCTCTTACACTAAGCCCTCGCAGATCCAGGATAGTTCCTAATCTTTTAGAATAATTTTGTTTTAATCTGCATGAGGCATTAAAATAATAAGACGGTTCTTTTGCAAATCCCTAGGTCACAGCTAGGTCAGATTCATAAATAAATTAAACCTGGCATCGATTTCCATTACTGTGGATGAAAGAGCTCATTTAATAATTCTCATGAGATCTGATATAGAGCTATCATTCTTTTTTCTTACAAAAAAAGTTTTGCTTTAACGCATTATAGTATCAAGTGTTAGGAAAATAGCAGCAACCCAACCTCCTTCACTGATTGCTGGAGTAAGGACCCTCGGGCACTGTTAGCCCTCCAGTACTTGACCCAAGCAGTCATTCTTCACATGTGCACTCTGACAGGGAAAGGCAGCCAGCTATTCGACCAGAAAGGCCATCACAGCAAAGCTCCTTGCCCAATCCAACGGTCGCGCATTTTCCAGCAGGGGGCTAACTGGATGGCGATCAGGGAATTCTGGCCCACTTCATTCCGTTCCCAGCCAAAGGGTCCAGATGCCAAAACATGGCCCCTGACTGAGATGAACAAAATTAGCACAGGCCAGTGATTGAATCGGTCACGTGGTAATAGTACTAGATGGAGCATCAACAAACTGAGCCAACACCTTCATTATTAACTCTGCATGTGCCACAGTTGGGTTTACTGACCCACGCTGTCAGGCATTGTGAGCTGTCTCTTCTTATACTGCAGAAGCCACTCTGTTTGGATGCAGTTTTACAGGTCAAAGATTAACCTTGTCCCATCTAATTATATAATCATGTCAATCAACAGGTTCTGGGCTTTCCATTGGCTGGAAAGTGCCAGTTTTCCAGCCAACCAAAATGTTATTTTTTTTAAACTTGCACCCACCTCCAAAATCGATAATCAGTAACAGTAGAATCATAGAATGATACAGCATAGAAGGAGGCCATTCAGTCCATCGTGCCTGTGCCGGCTCTTTGTAAGAGCTATCCAATTAGTCCCACTTGCTTGCTTTTCCCCATAGCCCTGCAAATTTTCCCCATTCAAGTATTTAACCTATTCCCTTTTGAAAGTTATTACTGAACCTACTTCCAACACCCTTACGGGCAGTGCATCCCAGATCATAACAACTTGCTGTGTAAAACAATTTCTCCTCATCTCCCCCACTGGTTCTTTTGCCAATTACCTTAAATCTGCGTCCTCTGGTTACTGACCCTTCTGCCACTGGAAAGTTTCTCCTTATTTACTCTATCAAAACCCTTCATGGTTTTGAACACGTGTATCAAATCTCCCTTTAACCTTCTCTGTTCCAAGGAGAACAACCCCAGTTTCTCTAGTCTCTAGTAAAGCAGAAGAATAAAGGTGAGTGCTTTGAAGCTTAAAAAGAGGTTAGAAAACAACACGCTGATACAGAAGGTTTCAAATTAAATAGAGAAAGGATAGGAAACAAGAGTGAACTGGAGAAACAATGACAGTAGGACAAACCGAGGTAAAGGTTTTTTTTAATGTAAAACAAACTAATTATTGTTTATTTTGGTAGCTCAGTGCCAATAATCCAAGAATAATCCAATAATCCTAGATGTTTCAGTGGATTTAATACTATATTATTGTTTTTCTCACCAAGTGTGAGTTGCAAACAAATAATACTGGCCAGCCCGGTAACACTACAGTTTCCCTGAACCTGCCGGCAGTCACTTTAATGCTACCTATTATTCCGATCTAAGGAAGACAAATTATATGCATTGCTCACCCTTTTTTCATAAAATCATAGAATGATACAGCACAGAAGGAGGCCATTTGGCCCATTGTGCCTGCGTCGGCTCTTTGAAAGAGCTATCCAATTAGTCCCACTCACTTTTATTGATTTTAAGATGGGTGCCAATCTCTGGGCTCCTCTGTGTGATGTGGAGACTCAAGTACAAACGTGGGGGACCATGCATTGCGTTTATGTTACAGAAACAGGCGGTTTTAACCAAACGGCAAATTCAAAGGCCCACATTCTCCTCCTGTCGGTTTCCTGAAATGCAGCTGTAAGAGGGGAGAATCAGCTGTTTGCTGTTGGCTGCAGTCCCCTAATATAAGAGTGCCTGAAGGGCTAATACATTAGGGATGAGAGGAAGGGCACAGCTGCTTGGAGAAGCAATTTATCTTGGAGAGAGCAACCCAGGATATATCTTCAGTGGAGATGCCAGTTCCAGCCAGTTAGTCCTCAATGGCTTTTCCATGACTCCCCCATTTGTTATTACAGCAACAGTGAACCCTCCCCCCATCTCAATTCTTTGAACAAGTGAGGTCCCTGAGGTAAGTGCTCAGTGCCCAGTACAGAAACTTTCCATTAGCGTTAACTATTTACGTTGTAGGCTATTTAGTTTACATTTTTGTAGGCTCACATTAGGAAGCTCCGCAGCCTCTCAGATCTCATCCTTCTTGGATACCAAACCTACCAGCACAGTTCAACTTGCACCTGAACAAACCAACAGGACTTCTGTTATAATGTCTCATCTGATAGAAGGTACTTCTGACACTGCAGCACTCCCTCAGTATGGCACTGACGGCCAGCCTAGTCCTCAAGTGAGGCTCCAGCCTGCGGCCCTCTGACCTAAGAGCAACCAACTGAGCCAAGCTGACACTTGACTGAAGCAAGCAGCCAACCTTTTCTTGAGAAGACCAGAGATTAGGAACAGAAGTTAATGGCACCCCGATGGCTCAGTTGGAAATGCACTGTGTGTCGTGTCACTGAGCCAGGAATACCCAGGTTCTAGTCTATGCTGAGCTAGCCGATTTCAGTTAGGATAATGGAAGGGCAGGACAATTATCCTCAGTGCCCCAGGGATACCGAGAGGTAAGAAAGCCAGGGTTCCCAATTGCCATTCAGTGACCCTTGCTAGAAGGTGCATGCATGGATGTCACGTGAGGACAGGATCGGGCTCCTGCTAACACTCACTGTCCAGGTTTATGATTGAAAAATGGCTACTTAAGCAAGGCATCGGATGGCTACTGGCATCTGTGGAGCCATATCCCAGCATGACACATGCCAGCGGGAAAGGAGGTGAGAAAACTGGGAGAGGGGAAGGGGAGTGGGGAGAGGGGAGGAGGCTGGTTTTACTGCAATCCGGTCGGTCCTTTTCTCATTGTTCTCTTTTCCTTATGTCTCATCACTGATGTGAAGAATTGTAGATATGTCACATGAAGATGAAACTGCCACAATCAGCAAGCACCATAACTGGGTGTCCAGATACCGGAGATCATACAGAACCTGCTCAAGCACTTCATCATCATTCATATCTCCTCAGGGACAATCACTCAACTGACTAGAAAGAGTGTGAAGAGCTTCTCACTTCCCTGTTCCTTTATTTTGTGGGATCCGTGGGGAGGCAGATATCAGTCTGTGGGAAGGCAGATATCAGACTGTGGGATACGTGGAGAGGCGGATATCAGTCTGTGGGATACGTGGAGAGGCGGATATCAGTCTGTGGGATTCGTGGAGAGGCGGATATCAGTCTGTGGGATTCGTGGAGAGGCGGATATCAGTCTGTGGGATTCGTGAGGAGGCAGATATCAGTCTGTGGGATATTTGAGGAGGCAGATATCAGTCTGTGGGATACTGGGGAGGCAGATATCAGTCTGTAGGATACGTGGAGAGGCAGATATCAGTCTGTGGGATACGTGAAGAGGCAGATATCAGTCTGTAGGATACGTGGAGAGGCAGATATCAGTCTGTGGGATACGTGAAGAGGCAGATATCAGTTTGTGGGAAATGTGGAGAGGCAGATATCAGTCTGTGAGATATGTGGGGAGGGAGATATCAATTTCTAGTGAGGCCGCTCTGAACCCAAAGGTTAAGGAGCAATAGCATCAATTCCCCGATGGCTCAATGGTTGACTGACCTGCACAGTGTGCTACTGAGCCATACAGATTGGAATCGATCAGTGCTGAGTTAAGTGATCTCAACTACAGCAACAGTCAGGTCTTAGGTCTTAGCGCCCCTGGGCTAGGGAAGGAAAATCAGCCAGGGCTTTGGCCCCTGATCACTATCCAGTGACGCACGTGTGTGTTTGTATGTATAGACAGGATTGGGCTTGGTTGGGCTGTCCTCTATGGTTGAACAGCCTACTGACTGGTCTTCTACAAGCAGAATGGCCACTTGTGCAAGGTACCAGGGGCAGCTAGCACCAATGGAACTGTACCCCAGCAAAAGGCAGCACCTTTGGAGGGAGATCGGAAGAAATTAAGAGGGAATAAACAGATCTGTCCGCCAAATCCTAACCTTTCCATGCCAAATCTCCATATTGTAAAGATGTACCTGCGAAAGCTTTCGAGATGTGGTCCTTTTTCCACTCCCAGGGCTGGTCGTACTCGTCGGCAGGTCGCTCGTCGTCTTGAGGAAGCCGGCTCTCTCGCATCTTCTGACCAGCTGCATTCTCCGCGTCCGACTCAGTGTCATTTTCCTGAGGCTCATAGGGGGTGTCGTAGAGCTGGAGACCCTTCCCGCATTTCTTTTCTCCTTTTCTCTGGAATTCTGCGGTGGGAAGGGGGAATTTAAAAAGAAGAAAATGGTTATGCCCCAATCTGGAGGTGTTACCCAAATTTCTCAATGTTTTGTTTGATAACGCTCCTGTAAAGTTCTTTGGGACGTTTTGCTACGTTAAAAACGCAACATAAATGCAAGTTGTTGCTTATTATCGGTTCCATTACAGCTTAAACATTACATTTGAGCCAATGCACTCTAATATTCTGCAATACGATCCTGATGAGACACTCTTAATACAACCCCTCAACTGAACTCACCGCTACCCCCAGTGACAGACCTATACCCACCAGCACTTCACCCCAATGTTACACAGATCAAAATGCTCTCTCCAGACACACCCCAAGTTTGGAAGGATAGAATCTAGAATTGTACAGCAGGGTGTTTTTCCACAGTTCAAATGAACACTGTGAGATCCTGCCCTCAGGCAAGACACACAAGTGCAATAATCAGCAGAGGTCACTTAACGGCATGGAATGGGGGTGGGTAGACTTCTCCTTCCCCAGCCCGGGGCCACTAAAGTCAATAACTGCACCCGTATTGCTGCTGCAGCTGAGGTCGACTAACTTGGCCGAGACTAAGCTTCAAACCTGGGACCTCCCTGGAGAGTCTGTACCATGTTTTGGGGATTTTATAACCATGTTTCCCCAGAAAGGATATTTTTAAAGCATATTCACACAAGTTTTAAGAAAAGCACCGAGATGAAAGGTGGTTAAAATGCTCGTGGGCTAGCCTGTCTCGGAAATCGATAAATACCTCATCCCGGGTGTTTGCCAGGAGTTGTCTGACATAGGACTTCCTCTTGGGTTGTGAACACAGGAAGATAAAAACCGAATCACTGACAGTCAGATTTTTATACAGAAAACCGCGAGAGCAGTCTTCTGCCGAACTCAGAAGGTGAGAATGCAGCAGGGTAATTAGAAGTTATTTTGTTTAATTCAAGCAAGGTGACCCATTGATGTGGGAAAGCTTAGTGCGTTTATTATTTTGTATTATTACGTGAGGACAAATTGTACTGATTGAACTGAGTCTGATCATAACTGTTGCTCTGTATGTTCACCTCCTGTTAAATAAAAAAAGCAGCTTAACAATTCCGACCAAACCTCATCTTCCCAAATGTTTTCTCAGGCCACCTTTAAAAAGATTGGAGGGATGCACTTGTAAAGGACACCAATGTCCAGTTCTGATCACAAGGGTGGTATCATTGTTACACCCCTGGGTTATATTATTGTATAGTTAGACATTGGGCAGAATTGGTGCCCCTCGAAATGTAAGACAGGAGTGACTGTTCCCAAGAGAATATCTGAGGCAAAACCCTAAACTTCTAACAGTACAAATCACAAATATTCCACTGTTATAGCAATCAGGATGAGGGTTGACATTATCACATCAGCTTGTGCATGAATTCAAATGCCTTGGTTCCTCAGAAGCTCCAAAAATCTTGTCCTGCACACCCTTCCTGTCCCCTGCACCCACACTTGAGACTCAACGCATCATCTCCTACTCTTAGCTCATTCTTTCCCAGGGCCTCAAAACTATGGAACTCCTCACTTTCCTCCGTCTTCCCTTCCTGCTATCCAAACTTGGGGTCACCTAGCCACTGCTTGTTCATTTACCTCATCTTCTCTCCTACAGTGTCCTGCACTGTGAGCCTCAGCCCTTCACTGAGATTCATCAATAAAAGGGAGACAAAGAGGGTTTGAAGACTAATGAATAAGAGGTAGCGAATGTTCCTGCTCTTCCACTGGTTTTAAAAAAATGTAACAACGCAAGACTATTACGTGATTAAAAAATTGGTACTATTTCCTTGAGGGTGTAACAATTAGGATTTGGTGCTTGCACTGCTATGGCCAGGGGCTTGATTTCCAGCCAGGGAATGAGACCTATTAAAGACCTCGTTGGCGCATTGAGTAAATGGTCTGCCTGGTGTGGAACTGAGCCATACTAATCAGGAAGGCCCCACGATTGATCTCCAGCAGTAAGGGTGCTATAACTGTCCCCACGGTATGGACGTTGAGAGAAGGGGATGCTATAATTGGCTTGTGAGGGGAAGGAAAGAACCAGGGTTCCTGAATCCACATGGTATCCATTGACCCCTGTGGCTGTTGGGTGAGGACAGGATCATGCTCAGATGTGAGGTGTTCCATGGTTGAATAGCCTGCCAAAATTCTATAGACTCGCACATGAAGAACGGCTAATTGGGAGAGGTACCGAGGCTGCCGGTGCCTACAGAAGTGTATCCCAGCACCGTAGGAAAGGAAAGGAGAAAATTATAGAAAAAGAACTGGTTGAACGGTTAGTCACTTAAAGCAGCAAAGGAATTAAGTCCACGCTCAGCTACAATGCCTGACAGTACTGCCACTGTTCTCTGTCAGTTTACCCACATCACTCACGATTTTCATCATTGTCATCTCATTTCCACGCTGCAGGCCTGTTGTCAATATTCCCCAAGGTCCCTGGTCACCATGGAAACAAGAGATATACCAATCATCCACTTTGCCACCTCAAGGTGAAGGACAGCCATTGTGGGCTACAACCGACTGTGGCATTATTCACTCACTAACCTTTTCTTTCTCTACATCGAAGGTAGTAAGGCACAATGAAGAGAACATAACTAAAAATTAGAAGAGAATTGTTTTTTGTTTTCAATCTTTTATTGTGCTGGATTTGGTTTCTCTTGGTTTAGTTTATTCCCTCATTTATATTACAGCTCCCTCATTAGATGCAGCATTCTAACATACGCAAGGCACCTCAAGGGCCTCCAGAACACACCAGGCAATGTTCGTTCAGTCCTCTCATCAACCAACGCCCACACCCAGTCATATAACATAAAGATTCAGAAGGAAAGGTTGCATTTATATAGTGCCTTCCACATTATCAAAACATCTCGCAGCATTTCACCCAGTGAGTTACTTTTACATAAGAAATAGGAGCAGGAGTAGGCCAATCGGCCCCTCGAGCCTGCTCCGCCATTCAATAAGATCATGGCTGATCTGGTCCTAACCTCAAATCTAAAATCATGTCCAATTTCCTGCCCGCTCCCCGTAACCCCTAATTCCCTTCACTTCTAGGAAACTGTCTATTTCTGTTTTAAATTTATTTAATGATGTAGCTTCCACAGCTTCCTGGGGCAGCAAATTCCACGTACCTACCACCCTCTGAGTGAAGAAGTTTCTCCTCATCTCAGTTTTGAAAGAGCAGCCCCTTATTCTAAGATTATGCCCCCTCGTTCTAGTTTCACCCATCCTTGGGAACATCCTCACCGCATCCACCCGATCAAGCCCCTTCACAATCTTATATGTTTCAATAAGATCGCCTCTCATTCTTCTGAACTCCAATGAGTAGAGTCCCAATCTACTCAACCTCTCCTCATATGTCCGCCCCCTCATCCCTGGGATTAACCGAGTGAACCTTCTTTGTACTGCCTCGAGAGCAAGTATGTCTTTTCTTAAGTATGGACACCAAAACTGTATGCAGTATTCCAGGTGCGGTCTCACTAATACCTTATATAACTGCAGCAATACCTCCCTGTTTTTATATTCTATCCCCCTAGCAATAAAAGCCAACATTCCGTTGGCCTTCTTGATCACCTGCTGCACCTGCATACTAACCTTTTGATTTTCTTGCACTAGGACCCCCAGATCCCTTTGTACTGCAGTACTTTCCAGTTTCTCGCCATTGAGATAATAACTTGCTCTCCGATTTTTCCTGCCAAAGTGCATAACCTCACATTTTCCAATATTGTATTGCATCTGCCAAATCTCCGCCCACTCACCCAGCCTGTCCATATCCCCTTGTAGGTTTTTTATGTCCTCCTCACTCTCTACTTTCCCTCCCATCTTTGTATCATCTGCAAACTTTGATATGTTGCACTCGGTCCCCTCCTCCAAATCGTTAATATAGATTGTAAAGAGTTGGGGACCCAGCACCGACCCCTGCGGAACACCACTGGCTACTGGTTGCCAGTCCGAGAATGTACCATTTATCCCAACTCTCTGCTTCCTGTTAGATAACCAATCCTCCACCCATGCCAGAATATTACCCCCAATCCAGTGATTCTTTATCTTGAGCAATAATCTTTTATGTGGCACCTTGTCGAATGCCTTCTGGAAGTCTAAATACACTACATCCACTGGTTCCCCTTTATCCACTCTGTACGTTATATCCTCAAAGAACTCAAGCAAATTTGTCAGACCTGACTTCCCCTTCGTAAAGCCATGCTGACTTTGTCCTATTAAGTTATGTTTACCCAAATGTTCCGCTACTGTCTCCAAAATTTTACCCACCACAGATGTTAGGCTAACTGGTCTATAATTTCCAGCCTTCTGCCTACTACCCTTTTTAAATAACGGTGTTACATTAGCAGTTTTCCAATCTGCCGGGACCTTTGCCGAGTCCAGAGAATTTTGGAAAATCATTACCAAAGCATCCACAATCCCTACTGCCACTTCCCTCAAGACCCTGGGATGTAAGCCATCGGGTCCAGGGGATTTATCCGCCTTGAGTCCCATTAATTTACTGAGTACCAATTCCTTAGTGATTTTAATCGTATTTAGCTCCTCGCACCCTAGAGCCCCCTGTTTGTCCACTGTTGGGATATTCTTAATGTCCTCTACCGTAAAGACTGAAACAAAATATTTGTTCAGCATTTTTGCCATCTCCATGTTTCCCACCATTAATTTCCCGGTCTCATCCTCTAAGGGACCTACGTTTGCCTTAGCCACCCTTTTTCTTTTTATATAACTGTAGAAACTCTTGCTATCTGTTTTTATATTTTTTGCTAATTTATTTTCATAATCTATCTTCCCTTTCTTAATCAATCCTTTCGTTACTTTTTGCTGTCTTTTGAAGACTTCCCAATCTTCTATCCTCCCACTAAGTTTGGCTACCTTATATGTCCTTGTTTTTAGTCGGATACTATCCTTAATTTCTTTACTTAGCCACGGATGGCTGTCATTTCTTTTACACCCTTTTTTCCTCAGTGGAATATATTTTTTTTGAAAGTTGTAGAATAACTCCTTAAATGAACACCACTGTTCATGTACCGTCTTACCCTTTAAACTATTTTCCCAGTCGACTTTAATCAATTCCGCTCTCATACCATCATAGTCTCCTTTATTCAAGCTCAGTATGCTTGTTTGAGAACCAACCTTCTCACCCTCTAATTGGATATGGAATGTAACCATGTTATGGTCACTCATTCCAAGGGGATCCTTAACTAGGACATTAGTAATTAATCCTGGCTCATTACACAGGACCAGGTCCAAGGTTGCTTGCCCCCTTGTAGGATCAGTTACATACTGCTCAAGAAATCCATCCCTAATACACTCAATAAACTCTTCCTCAAGGCTGCCCTGCCCAATTTGATTTGTCCAGTTAATATGATAGTTAAAATCCCCCATAATTATAGCTGTTCCCTTATTACATGCCCCGACTATTTCCTGATTAATACTTCTTCCAGCAGAGTTGCAACTATTAGGAGGCCTATATACTACGCCCATGAGTGTTTTTTCCCCTTATTATTCCTTATCTCTACCCAAACTGTTTCATTATCCTGATCCTTTGTCCCAATATCTTTTCTCTGTATTACAGTAATTCCTTCCCTTATTAACATAGCCACCCCACCTCCCCTTCCTTCCTGCCTGTCCTTCCTGATTGTTAAATACCCTGGCATATTTAATTCCCAGTCGTTGTCACCCTGCAGCCATGTTTCTGTAATGGCCACAAGATCATACCCATACGTAGTTATTTGTGCCGTTAACTTGTCCATTTTGTTACGAATGCTACGTGCATTCAGATAAAGAACTTTCAAATATGTTTTGTGACACTTAGTTCCTGCTTTTTCCTTTTTTAACACTTTACCTTTTTCTCCATACCTTCTGTCCCTTCCTGACACGCTTTCCTCTGTCTCCCTGCTCAGGTTCCCAACCCCCTGCCACAGCTTTGATGCTGGGTTAATCGCCTTGCACCTTCTAGTTTTTATTTTATCTCTTGTGCCTAAAGTACACTTTCTTTCCGCTGCTCTACGCTTTTCCCTTTCACTTGTTCTTAAACAACTGTTTGTACTATTTGTATTGTAGATTTCCCCTGGGTCTTCCCCTCTCTTGCTGCTCTCAACTTTATTCCCTTCTGACTCCCCGCTCAGGTTCCCATCCCCCTTTGTTGTGCTTTTAGGGAATTACAGCAGCCCACAAGTACCAGAAAAACGAATTACCACTTAGTCTGTTTTTGATTTGAGGCAAGATCGGTCGCCAGGACAACAAATGGTGCCAGTGGATCTTTAGTGTCCACCTGGACCATGCAGATAGGGCCTCAGTTTAATATCTCATTTGGAGGACAGTACCTCCAACAATCTCTCAGTGCTGAACTGAGGGTCAACCCAGATTATGTATTAAAATCTCTGGAGTGGGGCTTGAACCCATTACCTTCTGACTCAGAGGTCAGGATGCCATCAATTAAGCCAAACTGAGAAGCCCAGATTTTTCACTCGATTGATGCCAGCTCCTCGGCTCACCTGGGTGGGAAGTGTAAAAGGAGCCAATCTGCTGGCTCGCTTTTCACCTTTGCTGCTTCCAGGATTTTTCACCAGAAGTGACGAGAAATGTACAATACCTTCCTCGTCACTTCTGGTGTGTTGCAATACTACGAAAATGGAGGAAATACATAATCTGAAGTACTTCCTGTTATTTGTGCCATAGCAACGCAGGGTGGCTGTTGACTGCTGGCATCCAGGGTTGCTATAGGCAGTGCAGGGGCCATTTAAAACTTAAATGGTCCAAAAATCTAAGCCATTGATCACTCAGTTCAGGTAAATTTATGTCGGCAGCACTGAGGCTGTAGGGAACTCTATGCTACAACAGGCTCATGAGTGATTTTCCGGCCCCACTCCAGGGAGACTAGAGGGAAATGAAACTTTCCATTTGAACATTTTATACATGAGATTGATGAGCATCAGGGCCCCTGATGTATTGAGTTGGCTTCTTTAGTGAAAGTAACTCCACTCCATTCTCGGTATTGTTTCCTTAAGCCTGAAATCTTCTAATTGATTCCAATTTATCTTTGCTATCTTCTCCTGCTCCTCCTCTTCTGACTTTTGGGGGTTTGGTTCCATGAGCATTTGTAGCTCACTCAAGTGGCCATTATCCCGGTGTGAGCCTGGACAGCAAGTGGCAGCAGGTTATTCGAGTATAGAAGGTACTACAGCTGAGCCCAATCTTGCCCCCACCCGATATTGGTTTCCTCCACTCCCTCCCCACCCCCACCACACCATGAACGCAGCGCACTCCCATCACTTCATGTGTTATACACTTGGAGCGTTGTCAAATAATGTTGATGTATGCTTCCGGAGCCAAGGTCCAGGTAGTGAACCACATTATCAACCTCAACATTTGCATGCAGAATTTTGTTGTTTCCTTGTCACTTCAGATTCGTTATCAAGGAACATAAAAAGAAACACTTGAATGGGATTCTTTTCTTAAGCTCTGCTGCAAGTTTTAGTTATACTTAGATTGTCACTTTGTTATGAATCATTGTTTGGGGCCTTCAGGGATTGTGAGGGGAAATCAGAAGGCCGGAGATCACTCAAAGTTAAGCCCTATGACCGATCTGAGAAACCATGTGGCATCTCCTTTTCCCCTAAGAACCTCTTACCTCATCATAAACTCCAGGCTTCCTGAAAACTTGAATCCTGCTTCCATATCTGGGGAGTCCCTCTCTCACCTCTAGCCTCCAACCTATCCATTGCAATGTTTCACAGCTCTGTTTTACTGATGCTACTATAGTCCGTGTCCTTCAAACTGTCCTCTCTTGTTCTTCTAATTCTGCAAATATAGCATCCTAAACATTCTTCCTTCTCCTTACCGATTGTTTTGAAATCAAAACTCATCTCTTCATTTCATAAGAACATAAGAAATAGGAGCAGGAGTAGGCCACATGGCCCCTCGAGCCTGCTCCACCATTCAATCAGATCATGACTGATCTTCGATCTTCACTCCACTTTCCTGCCCGATCCCCATATCCCTAGATTCCCCTAGAGTCCAGAAATCTGTCTATCTCAGCCTTGAATATATTCAACGACTCAGCATCCACAGCCCTCTGAGGTAGAGAATTCCAAAGATTCACAACCCTCTGAGTGAAGAAATTCCTCCTCATCTCAGTCTTAAATCACCGACTCCTTATCCTGCGACTATGCCTCCTAGTTCTAGGCTCTCCAGCCAGGGGAAACAACCTCTCAGCATCTACCCTGTCAACCCCCCTCATAATCTTATATGTTTCAATTAGATCTCCTCTCAATCTTCTAAACTCCAGAGAGTAAAGGCCCATTCTACTCAACCTCGCCTCAGAGGACAACCCTCTCATCCCAGGAATTAATCTAGTGAACCTTCACTGCCCGTCCTTTAAGGCAAATATATCCTTCCTTAGATAGGGAGACCAAAACTGTACAGAGTACTCCAGGTGAGGTCTCACCAAAGCCCTGTACAATTGTAGTAAGACTTCCTTACTCTTGTACTACAACCCCTTTGCAATAAAGGCCAATTTCCTACTCGAACTCATTCTTTCCCAGGACTTCAAAACTATGGAACTCCTCACCTCCCTCAGGCTTCCTTCCTCTTACAATTTACAAGCTCGTTGTGACCTAGCCACTAGTTCTCAATTTACCCCAGCTGCTCTGCCACTTTCTTTAAATTTGATGGTCCTCTGCACTGCCAACCTTGGCCTTTCACCTGAGTTTAAAATACCTATCCTCTCGGGTCTTGGGTAATATATTCATGTACAACTCTTCTCTCCTAATTGGTCAGATGCAAGGGTTTTCTTCAAATTGTCTCTTTTTTTTATTGTCCGGGGCGCTGAGCCTAATTGTAGCAAGCTCAACATAAACTATGGATTGAAGGTGGGACTTCTGGTCTTTGTATAACTCCATGACACACTGATTTTATCAACCGAGCCATCGAGAAAGCCAACAGATGTGAATGTTCAGATCTCCTGAGTGGGCGTTGGAAGCAAACATTCCCTCATAATGACTTGAGCAGTCACAGCTAAATAAAGGGACTTCCTTATTTCATTGTCATGTAATTGCAAAGGAATTTGCCTGGATATTTCTGGCCTTTATCCTGTATCCTATTGGGAGTGGAGTCTTGTTGTTGTTATCCCTTGGGATAATGGGAACATTTTAAACTCTGGTTTAAAGGAGCTGGGTAGCCCAAGAGTGGGTTGTTAATGGTACAATTACCAACATACCAGCTGGAGATATGGGGGAGGGAGGGGAGTGTGGTTGTGCGAAGCTGTGCTCAGCCATGGAGCCTCTCTGGATAACAGCATGGGCCCCAGAATCAACCCGTTAAAGTTATTGACCAGTCTCTGACCCACACTCCTGTCTAGTGAGGTGGTGGAGTGTACCTTGCTAAATTACCCTTATGATACCCAGACTCTCAAACATAAAAATACGTAACAGGCTGGATATTCTGTGAGGGGCGGAAGTGTGGCAGGGTGGGACTCTCACCTATCACTTTAGCCCGCGCTGTCATCATCCCAAATCCCGGGGACAGGGTCATTCAAACATTTGGAGTGGGCATCTCGCCACGCCTGTGGAGGTGCAACAGAGGCGGCCACCCTCTGAGCTGGCGGAAGTTGGAGAAACTCCCTGCTCTCGACGTCTGAAGAAAAGGAACCAGAAATTGGATTTTATTCTCCTCAGGAATGGAGGGGCACCCTGCTATAAATAATCAATCCTTCTGTTAGCAGATGTAAGTCCTGCTGGATCTATTGGGGGCAAGTTGTGTGGAATTAACAGGGTTAATCCCCCCCAAAATTACCTCGAAACTTGGGGGTGGGGGGGAAACAGAAGAAGTTTACATGGCGCGTAAACCCGGCGGATTCAGGTTCTGCCCCTAATCTCGGCTTCCCCGGTTGAATAGTGCCTCGAAACCGCACTCCCCAGCTCTCACAATTTTGGGACCAACATTTTTAAAATGCCTCATTTAATTCTTCCATCCCATCCAATTTTCACCCTTCTCTCCTGAAGGTATGGCCTCTTGCTGCAGTACATTTTCCACAAAACTTAAGTTACCATCCTAAGTTACTATCCTGCACGTGTGAGTGTCAACAAGTTATTCATCCATGAAGGGCATCACAGCGAGGCATCACCCTATCCTCACTCATTGTCCACATGCACATATCTTCCTGGTTGATTTTTCCCTACCTGGCTCAGGTGAGTTGAGCTCAATTGTGTTGCCTCTAATTGGATAAGAAAGCAGTAGAAGAGGGCAGATTCACTGGGATGTTACCAGGGATAAGGGGGTTACAGTTATAAAGAGACTTAAGAAATCACAGCTTTTTTCACCAGATTGAGGTCTTCAAGATTATGAAGGGTTACGATAAGATAAAGGGCGGAATATTTGCTGGGATTCTGCCTCCACTCCTGGGGTGCACAATAGAGGAAAATGGGATGAGGAGGCCTACGCCAAATCCCTGCCCCAAAAAAACACCATGAAGATTCCCTCTTCCCCCTCAAAGCAGACCTCTTCCACTGAGTTGCTCTTTTTAGGAGGCAGACTGGGGTGGTAGGGGAGGGAGCTTAGAAAAAATATCTTTCCACAGAGGGGAATAAATTATTTTAAATAGGATCTAGATAGCTGCTTGAAAAAGAATATTAAAGGCTATAGAACAGGGGCAGTGGGATTAGGCAAGGTGGTTCATGTGGAGAGAAATATCAGCGCAGACTTGATGGGATGAATGGCCTGTTTCTGCACCAGAACGTTCTGTGATAATGCTACCTCAGCAGAGATCAGCTATCTCAGCACAAACCTGGAAACAGACCTGGGGCGTCTGGTCTGCATACTCAGTTACATTCTTCTTTTAACAACCAAACCAATGGGGAGCACAGGCCCAGCTCATGGAACTGATTCTGTGCAGGTTATGGTGGGATGTTCTCCTCCCTCCTTTCTCTCTCTCTCTCTCTTTCTTCCTCTCCATCCCCAAATGTTTGGTAGTCTCTGGATGACATGCTCTAAATGGGAGCTACCCTGATAACTTGTATTTATCGAGTGAGCAGTTGGGGCCTACAGAATAGGAGAGGTGGTTTAGCTGTTTTGGGCTGCTACATATTGATCTCAGCATCATTGGGCTAGGGAGGGTCAAGCAATGTTTGCGTTCCTGACCACTGTCTAGTAACCCCTCTGCTGGGAGTACACACTTGTGGACAGGATCAGGATTAGGATTAGGATCAGGGTCGGCTGTGATGAATGCCATAACAGTTGAAATATCCCTGCCATGGTTCACATGTGAGTACGTGCCACTTGGACGAGGTATCAGAGGACAACCCTCGCCTGATCAACTCTACCCATCTTCAGGAGAGGAGGGGAGAAAACTGACAGGGAATATCGAATATGAAAATGGGGTTGGATGTGATGGGCTTCCACACCCATTGCTTGAGATAATGCAAATCATAGAATGGTTACAGCACAGAAGGAAGCCATTTGGCCCATCGAGCCCATGCTGGCTCTTTGTAAGAGCAATCCAGTTAGTTAAATTCCCTCGCTCTTTCCCCACAGCCCTGCAAATCTTTTCTCTTCAAGTATTTATCCAATTCCTTTTTGAAAGCCATGATTGAATCTGGTTCCACCGAATTAATGAGTACAAGGATTTAAAATTTATTGGGTGAATTCACTGACCCCTACTCGGAGATAAGGCTACAACACTGCAGCTCCGTGTCTCCAACCTGTGCCCCCCCTTGAGTGTGACTCCTCGCTGGGGTGTGGGATCAGTGTATTTTCCCTTATTGTGGCCCTGGCCTCCATGGTACAGGCAGCAAGCTTTAACGTCTCTGCTATGGCATTAGCACAAGTCCCAAGGTGGTTCACAAGCCGGGCCACTCTGTGAGGCTGACCCGCTGTCACACTGCCCCTTGTACACTATAAACGGAAGTATGACAAAGAATTGTAACCGAAGAATCATTTTATGTTTGGTCAACCAGGTGTCTGACACAATCAGAGACTCACCACTATGTCAGAGTCTTCAACACAGGTAGAGTTTGCCTGAGTGCAGTTGCTTTCTCTATTTGGACAATCCCACTTGCCTAATTCCAGAAAGCTTAGGCACAGGTTGGCAGAGTTGAGGAGTGTTTGCAGGGGTACTGGCAGAGTTTAACCAGCTAAAACCATGCCACCTACCAGCTTAGAGCACCGGTAAACTTCCTGCTGCTTGTCCTACCAGGACCACCCTACTTATTGGGGCACTGGTTATCAGGCTTACCTGCAGCCAAGAAAGAAAGATCGCAGCCCCTCCCAGTGATGGGTCTACAAAATTGGAGCTCCACTTGCTTCCTGCTAGGATGTTGAGTGAGGAGGCCTGATGCTCCCTTGACAGTTCAATGGCTGGCACTCACCATCTAGGCTCGCACATGTCAATTTTTCCCTTTGAGTGGGATACCCAGAGAGGTGTCTGGTGCCCATGGAACCATACCCAACGAGGAGAGGTGGGTCAAGAAAACTGGGTGAGAAAAACCCACTCACCACTGCCTAGCCAGCATGGTGCTCCCTGGCAGAGATGCCCATGGAACCGTACCCCAGCGAGGAGAGGGAGTGAAGAAAACGGGGGTAACAAAAACCCATTCACAGCTGCCTGGCTAGCATGGTGCCCCCTAGCAGAGATGCTTCCCGAGCATGGCGTGTAAGCGCTCGCTGCACATCACTGCCAACCATCCGCTGTTATGACAGGATGTAAAATATTGATTTCAGAGATAGTGGCTGATGTTAAAGTATCGCTCTGAGTCAAGCCTGCTCCTGACAGGAGCACTCAGGAGCTGTGTAATGACGCTTCACATATTATTGTGCTGGCTAGCAACATCCATTATCCCAGACTATGTTTTCAGTTCAAATGGAATACAATTGGTAGAAATAAAATTAAACTAAATAGCAAACCTTGAAAGTGCTCTTGTTTTGACAAGAAAATGTAATAAAGTTTCACTTCAGTTCTGCTTGTGGAAATGTGGTTGGACAGATTCAGTTTACAATATCTTTGCTTTCTGTGCAGCTATTTGTCTTTCTGTCATTCTCTAACCTAGGACCTATAGTAAAACACGGATGGAGGGGAGGGAGGTATACTGAAGACAGTCTGTTACCCTCCTTCTCCTAGGTCTGCACAGAAATACTGTGTGATGAAAATACTTTCTTGCAGCTCAGTGAGTTTACCCAGTGACTAGCTGGCCATAAATACCAAGAAGGCCCCAGGTTCTGATTCTCAATCTGTGCTGAGGTCCGTAGAGATGGGAAATTTGGCCATGGTTTCCAATTCATTGTCACTAACATGTACAAGATGCAAGAACTATAGAGTGGTGATAATGGGGGACTCAAATTATCCCAATATAGACTGGGACAGTAACAGTGTAAAGGGCAAAGAGGGGGGAGGAATTCCTGAAATGTGTTCAAGAGAACTTACTTGAACAATGTGTTTCCAGCCCAACGAGGAAGGAAGCAGTGCCGGATCCAGTTCTGGGGAATGAAGTGGGACAGGTGGAGCATGTTTCAGCTGGGGTGCATTTGGGGAACAGTGATCATAATATCATTAGGTTTAAAATAGTTATGGAAAAGGTCAAGGAACAATCAAATGTGAAAATACCTAACTGGAAGAGGGCTAATTTCAGTGAGTTAAAAAGGGATCTTGCCCAAGTGGATTGGAATCAAAAATTGGCAGGCAAAACAGTAACTGAACAATGGGAGGCCTTCAAGGAGGAGATGGTTTGGTTACAGAGTAGATACATTCCTATAAGGGGGAAAGGAAGGGCATCCAAAGCTAGAGTTCCTTGCATGATTAAAGATATACAGATTGAAATGAAACAGAAAAAGGAGGCTTATGACAAACGCAAGGTTCATAATACAGGTGAAAACCAGGCTGAGTACAGAGGAGATATAAAAAAAGGGAATAAAAGAGGCAAAGAGGGATTGTGAGAATAGATTAGCGGCTAATATAAAAGGTAACCCAAAAGTCTTTTATAAACATATAAATAGTAAGAGGGTAGTCAAAGGAAGGGTGGAGCCAATTAGGGACAAAAAAGGAGATTGTAGAGGCAGAGGTCTTGGCTGAGGTACTAAATGAATACTTCGCATCCATCTTCACTAGAGAAGAGGATGCTGCCAATGTAGCAGTAAAGGAGGAGGTAGTAGCAATATTGGATAAGATAAAAATTGATAAAGAGGAGGTACTTAAAAGATTGGCAGTACTCAAAAGTGTAAAAGTCACCCAGTCCAGGTGTGATGCATCCTAGATTACTGAGGGAAGTAAGGGTGGAAATTGCAGAGGCTCTGGCCACAATCTTCCAATCCTCCTTAGATATGGGGACGGTGCCAGAGGACTGGAGGATTGCAAATGTTGCACCCCTTTTCAAAAAAGGGGAGAGGGATAAACCTGGCAATTACAGGCCAGTCAGCCCAATGTCAGTGGTGGGGAAACTGTTAGAGACAATAATCTGGGCAAAATGAATTGGCACTTGGAAAAGTATGGGCTAATAAATGAAAGTCAGCATGGATTTGTTAAAGGAAAATCATGTTTGACTAACTTGATTGAGTTCTTTGATGAAGTAACGGAGAGGGCTGATGAGGGTAGTGCGGTTGATTTTGTGTATATGGACTTTCAAAGGGCAATTGATTAAGTGCCACATGATAGGCTTGTTAGCCTATGGGATTAAAGGGACAGTGGCATCGTGGATACAAAATTGGCGAAGGGATAGAAAGCAGAGAGTAGTGGTGAAGGGATGTTTTTTAGACTGGAGGGAAGTATACTGTGGTGTTCCCCAGGGGTCTGTATTAGGACCACTGCTCTTTTTAATGTATATTAATGACCTGGACTTGGGTATAGAGGGTATAATTTCAAAGTCTGCAGATGATACGAAACTCATAAATGTAGTAAACAATGTGGAGGATAGTAACAGACTTCAGGAGGACATGGACAGACTGACGAAATGGGCAGACACATTGCAGATGAAATTTAACGCAGAGAAGTGTGAAGTGATACATTTTGGTAGGAAGAATGAGTAGAGGTAATATAAACTAAATTGTACAATTTTCAAGGGGGTGCAGGAACAGAGAGACCTGGGGGAGTACGTACACAAATCTTTGAAGGTGGCGGGACAAGTTGAGAAGGCTGTTAAAAAAGCATATGGGATCCTGGCCTTTATTAATAGAGGCATAGAGTACAAAGGCAAGGAAGTTATGCTAAACCTATATAAAACACTGGTTAGGCCTTAGCTGGAGTACTATGTTCAGTTCTGGGCACCACAGGAAGGATGTCAAGGCCTTAGAGAGGGTGCAGGAGAGATTTACTAGAATGGTACCAGGGATGAGGGAGAGAGTGGAGAAGTTAAGTGGAGAGAGTGGAGAAGCTGGGGTTATTCTCCTTAGAACAAAGAAGGTTAAGGAGAGATTTTATAGAGGTGTCCAAGATCATGCAGGGTTTTGATAGAGTAAATAAGGAGAAACTCTTTCCAATGGTAGAAGCGTCGGTAACCAGAGGTCACAGATTTAAGGTAATCGGCAAAAGAGCCAGAGGCAACATAAGGAAACATTTTTTTATGCAGCGAGTTATAATGATCAGGAATGCATTGCCTGAAAGGGTGGTGGAAGCAGATTCAATAGTAACTTTCAAAAGGGAATTGGAAAAATACTTAAAGGGAAAAAATTTACAGGGCTATGGGGAAAGAGCAAGGGAATGGGACTAATTGGATAGCTCTTTCAAAGAGCCATTACAGGCACAATAGGCTGAACGGCCTCCTCCAGTGCTGTAGCTACTATGATTCTATGATACATCCGCCAGGACCACTCGGCTCCAGACCTCATTACACCCTTGGTCCAAACATGGACAAAAGAGCTGAATTCCAGAGGTGAGGTGAGGTGAGAGTGACTGCCCTCGACATCAAAGCAGCATTTGACCGAGTGTGGTACCAAGGAGCCCTAGTAAAATTGAAGTCAATGGGAATTAGGGGGAAAACTCTCCAGTGGCTGGAGTCATATCTAGCGCAAAGGAAGATGGTAGTGGTTGTTGGAGGCCAATCATCTCAGCCCTAGGACATTGCTGCAGAAGTTCCTCAGGCCAGCGTCCTACTCCCAACCATCTTCAGCTGCTTCATTAACGACCTTCCCTCCATCATAAGGTCAGAAATTAGGATGTTTGCTGATGATTGCACAGTGTTCAGTTCCATTCACAACCCCTCAGATAATGAAGCAGTCCGAGCCCGCATGCAACAAGACCTGGACAACATCCAGGCTTGGGCTGATAAATGGCAAGTAAGATTCGCGCCAGACAAGTGCCAGGCAATGACCATCTCCAACAAGAGAGAATCTAACCACCTCCCCTTGACATTCAACGGCATAACCATCACCGAATCCCCCACCATCAATATCCTGGGGGTCACCATTGACCAGAAATTTAACTGGACCAGCAACATAAATACTGTGGCTACAAGAGCAGGTCAGAGGCTGGGTATTCTGTGGCGAGTGACTCACCTCCTGACTCCCCAAAGCTTTCCACTATATACAAGGCACAAGTCAGGAGTTTGATGGAATACTCTCCACTTGCCTGGATGAGTGCAGCTCCAACACTCAAGAAGCTCGACACCATCCAGGACAAGGCAGCCCACTTGATTGGCACCCCATCCACCACCCTAAACATTCAATCCCTTCACCACCGGCTCACCGTGGCTGCAGTGTGTGTACCATCCACAGGATGCACTGCAGCAACTCGCCAAGGCTTCTTCAACAGCACCTCCCAAACCCGCGACCTCTACCATGTAGAAGGACAAGGGCAGCAGGCACATGGGAACAACACCATCTGCACTTTCCCCTCCAATTCACACACCATCCCGACTTGGAAATATATCGCCGTTCCTTCATTGTCGCTGGGTCAAAATCCTGGAACTCCCTTCCTAACAGCACTGTGGGAGAAACTTCACCTCACCGACTTCAGCGGTTCAAGAAGGCAGCTCACCACCACCTTCTCAAGGGCAGTTAGGGATGGGCAATAAATGTTAGCCTTGCCAGTGACGCTCACATCCCATGAATGAATAAAAAAAAATGCATTATGAAATAGCATCTTGGTTCTAAAATAGCAGCCCTAGCAACATCAGGGATATTTATTTCCCTCTCTCTCCCGCCAACTACCATGAATTTGTTTGCTTGGGTGTTTGTCATAGAGTCATAGAGTCATAGAGTTATACAGCACGGATAGAGGCCCTTCGGCCCATCGTGTCCGTGCCGGCCATCAGCCCTGTCTACTCTAATCCCATATTCCAGCATTTGGTCCGTAGCCTTGTATGCTATGGCATTTCAAGTGCTCATCCAAATGCTTCTTGAATGTTGTGAGGGTTCCTGCCTCCACAACCCTTTCAGGCAGTGAGTTCCAGACTCCAACCACCCTCTGGGTGAAAAAGTTCTTTCTCAAATCCCCTCTAAACCTCCCGCCTTTTACCTTGAATCTATGTCCCCTTGTTATAGAACCCTCAATGAAGGGAAAAAGCTCCTTAGTATCCATCCATGGGGATAATTAAGTTGCTGCTTTTAAAACCATCCAAGCAGGACCTGTTGCTCATCTTTCCAACTGACCTGACAACGAGTGACGTCACGTGTGTTGCAAACCTCATTTATTTATCTGCTGTTGGTGTCTTCAGTGTGTTTGTTAAGTATTTTAGTGTCAGAAGGGATTTGCAGCGTGTGTGGAGAAGTCCAGCACTGGAACTGTCTGCCTCCAGGCTGTGTATATATAGTGCCTTGGCTGCCATCTTGATAAAGCTGCATCATATTCTACTTCACAATGATTTCCTGTCTACAAGAACCCCTGGCAGAACTTGCCAGTTTGAGAGCAGCCTTAATATTGTTAGGTCTTGCTTCAAAAATCAAAAGGTGATTTAAAATAGCACACTAGCATTTTACTCAGGTTTTTATCTTCCCGACAGGCACAATGTCCATTTGTCTGCCCTGAAACATCATTCCCTCTTGTCAATCTAATCGTTCAGAGCCCTGTTATTGATGGCGTAGAACTTTCCTAGTGTAAATGCCATGATCTACTTCCCTGGTTCAAAACACCTCTACCATTATAATCCCTGTGGAAACTTGGCTCACTTGGTAGCAAACTCTTCTCTGAGTCAGTAGGTTGGGCTTAGAGGTTGTTCAAAAACACTTCAAGTGGACAAGTGGAACATCTTTAAAGACATAATGTTGAGCATGCAAAATAATGCATACTTAAAACCAACAAGTTCAGGCTAAACAGGTGTGACCTGAAATGAATTAACAAACAAATAAAAAGTAAAATAAAAATGAAAAATGGCCTTTATAGATCTAGCAGGGGATGCGGTATCAGAATGTGCAGAAACATTAAAAGGGTGATCAGAGGAGCAAAGAGAGACTTAAAAGCATAGCTGCAGATGCAGAACATAACAGTAAGATCATTCAGCACTTCAGTAGCAAGAGGTCAGTCAGAGAAGAGGTGTGAACTTAAAAGATGCAAATTTGCATGAAACCGAGGATAAACATATGACAGTAAACGTTTTGAATTTTACAAGGGAATTTCAAGTATTTACAAGGGAAGCCATGAGCAACTTGCCCTCCCCAAACAGAGATAACTCAAACAAAATTAATGATGTTGATACAAATGAGATGGAAGTCCTAGATAGGCTAAAAGGACTAACAAAAACAATAATCCCCAGGAATAGATTGTATGTATCTCTAGGTGACTAGGGAGGAGATTTGACAATCATTGTGAGGGAGTCACTGGACACTGGGAAAGTCCCAGTAAACTGGAAGCAGCCCAACATGATTCCAAAAAGGGTAACAAATCAGATGCAGGTAACCACAGGCCCATCAATCTTACTTCAATCCTGTGTAAAATAATGGAACTGATTATGAAGTGTAAACTTGAGAATTATCTGTATAATGATAACTTAGTAAACAGCAGTCAATGTGGATTCAGAAGGGGAAGATCTTGCCTGACCAACCTCTTTGGCTTCTTTGAGGAAGTGACATCCCAAGTAGACTGTGCTAAGCCTTATGACATCTTGTACCTAGACTTCCAGAAAGTATGTGACAAAAGTTCCACAGAAAAGCCACTAGGATATGGATAAGAAATTGATCAAAAGGTAGAAAACAATGGATACTGGTTGGAGGAATTATACTGGGCTGGGGTGGTGGGAATACTGAATGGGGTGCCCCAGGAATTGGTACTATTGTTCCTAATTTGCAGCAATGAGGTGGACTCGGAAATGCAATGCAAATTGGCCAAATTTGCAGACGATACTAAGGTAGGTGGGGCAGCGGTATTGGAGGAGGCAGCGCTGATATTATAAAATGAGCTGGACAAAATATGTAAGTGGGCAGAACACTGGCAGGTAAAAAATAGTACAGACAAGTGTAAAGTACTGCACATTGGAATGAAAAATGGCAACACACGCATTCCGTGAATGGTGCTGAAATAATTGATAGTGAAGCTGAAAGAGACTGAGGAGTCTTAGTAACCTGACACTCAACATGTCCAACCAATGCAAAGTAGAAATCAACAAAGCCAGTCGAATGTTGAACTACATAGTTAAAACAAGTCAGAAGTCATGATCAAACTTCATAGGGCTCTGGTCACACCACATCTTGAGCACCGTGTCTAGTTCTGGTCACCGAGACACAAGAATTTTAACCCCACGAACGGGTGGGTTGGGGGCATGTGGGAAGGTAAAAATTGTAAAAAAAATAAAACCCGACCCCAACCCGTTTTAACGGAGGCAGGTTGAGGGGCGGGCGACCAACCCGCTCTCAAGAGGCGGGTCGATCAGTAAAATCTTTTAAGGAGACTGCGGGCCTCCATTTTGATAGTTTTTTTATTTTTAATTCCCGGGCCTTCTGCTTCATGCCACGTAAGAGGAGATGAGAAGGGCCGGATCAACAGGTAAGTGTCTTTATTGCACTGCTAGTGAGCCTGGAGGAGCAGGAGTGTTTCCTCCAGGCCCAACAAGCTTACCTGCTGTGATCCGACACACATGATCGACCAACACCCCCCACCCACCATGTCTGAACCCCCCCACGATCTCCGGCCCCCCCTGCATGATTTCCAACCCCCCCTTGTCCGACACCCCTCCACAAACTCCGACCCCCACCACGAGCTCCCACCGCCTCGATCATCCCCGACCCCGATGACTGCCAACCTCGATCACCCCCGACCCCGATGACTCCCCCCAATAACCCTCCCCCATGTCTGCACCCTCCCCGGTGACTAACGCCCCCCCACCCCCCCAGATCTAAGACTTACCTGCTGGCTTCCACTCCCTGTCTCCTGCCTGCCTGACAATCTGGCTGGCTGTTGGGTGGGAAACCTACTGAAAAGAACTGAAAGATGCCCTTACGTCAAAATTGTAAGGACGTCCGGGAAACCCATACTTCCGGGTTCCTGTCAGGAAATCCCCCCCCACTCCATCCAGCTCTCTTCCCGGCTCCCGATTAAAATTTACTCCAAGGAAGACATTCAAGCATTGGAGGCAGTGTAAAAAAGAGCTTTAAGATTGGTTCTGTGCTATGAGGAAAGACTGGAGATACTTGGCTGGTCAGCCTTGAAAGGAGGCACCTGAAAGGTGATCTTATGGAGGTATACAAGATAATCAATTATTGGAAAAGGTAAACCTAAAAAATTACTTTACATCAAATTGTGACTGTAGAAAAAGGAGCCACTGGTTCAAAATAATAAAAGGCAATTTAGGATTTATATTAGGAAGTTATTTAATGCACGGAATGGATCCTCAGATAGACTAATGGAGGTTAAAAACCCCGGAATCATTTAAGAACCAATTAGATGCTGCAGTGAGGGGACATTCTGGATGGATGAACTAAGTTGGGACGAATGAGCCTTCCTCATCCATAATTACCATGTGTCCTGGTCAACAATTCTCCCTTAACCTACACTACCAAAAACCTAATCATTCATCTCATTTGCTGTTTGCGGAACCTTGCTATACACAAATTGGCTGCTCTGTTTGCCTACATAACAACAGTGACTACATTTCAAAAATAAAACAGCTTGGGGATGTTCAGCGGGTGTGAAAGGCCCTATATAAATGCAAGTCCTTCCTCTGTAGTTGCTTTCATATTGGCTTAAGTTGGGTGCTCAGACCGCCTGCTCCTGATGTTTCGTGTAGCCAGTGACATTCCCAGATTAAATTTGGCAGATTTGCGAAGGCAGGCTGGCAGGAAGAACCAGTTAAAGAAACATTTCTTTATTGTCGTGGGCCTTGATGAATCTGGCAGGTTTAAATGGTTGTTGTTGCCAGCTGCATGAGACCCCCTCGCTTCAGGAACCAGGAGTGCCAACACCCCACTGACACCAAATATCAAAGCAGCTTGTACTTATTCTGGATCCCGTGGGGTTTATCTCTCCTTCCTTTCTGGCTAAGGCACCATCGGAAGTCCCAGGCCCATTTCAGAGCTACTTGGCCATAACAATGATCACAAACACAGAGCAGGGAAGGACTGAAGGCTGAGGCTTCACTGTTATTTCTGGAATCTATCTGTCGCCTCACCAGCTAATTTGCATACCAGTCTCCTGAAGCTAGTGAAATCGCTAATGTTCCTCATTGAAGATCATTCCAGAAAACCACTGTGATGTCCTTTAAATAGACACAGTTTGCAGCATTAATTAATTCCTTCATTCTACAGGGGGCTGAAAAGATTTTATGTAAATATATGTAATTCAGAAGTTCCTGACATTCCCTTTAAGTAATACCAAAGCCCTCATTTAATTTCTCTGCTTCAGGAAGCAGACCTCACATTTCCTCAGCTCCGATTACCATGTTTGTGTTATTAACAATATAAACTCACTGGTGCATAACCAATCAGAAGCACTGGTTTAGTGGCAGAAGCACCTGATCGCTTTAGATTAAAATTATGGGCTGCTCAGCAGGATATCTGCCATGCTGGAAATGCAATCAAAAGAAAGTATTGGCATGGAAAATTTTTTATTCACAATGAATGTTTTAAAAAAAATTTTTAAATTTCTGCTACCCTGATAGCTGAGTAGGTTATTGTATCAACTAATGTGAAACTGAGCCATACGGACCAGGAAGGTCACAGGTTTAATTCCTGGCCAATGTCAAGTTAACTCCTCAGTTCTGTCAGGAGATCTGAACTCTATGGATTGGAAATTTGCATCATCCTCATGTAACATTGCATCATGAAGGTCTACATAAGACTGTTTGATCCAAATGTCCTGCCAATTAACAAGTTGGGTAAGATATTTAAAAGAGTGTACTTTAACCCCTTGCGGACTGATTCTATCTTGTTTTAAGTACTGTACATGCAGTAACTTGTGCTTCACTGCCTCTGTGCATTATTATACACTAAATAAATCTGACTGTTAGTGTTAACCTGTGTGCATTGGTTTGATGATGTGGCATTTTGTGCTTTTTGAAGGAGTTAGGAGCAAGCGGTAGGCATTTTATGTGTTTTCCAGTAGCCAAGGACATAATAAAAAGGTGATTTTTCATCCTGGCAATCTCATTCAATCCAGGTATAAGGGTGCAGATTTGGTTCACGGAACACTTGGTCAATTGTTTTTTTTTGCAGTGAACACAAGACACAAATGTTGGGAGAAAAGTATGCTGTTGACATTGGCACCTATGGAACCGTACCTAGCATTTGTTGGCGGGGGGTGGGGGAGGGTGAGGCAGGGAAAGAGAAAGATTGGGGAAAGAAAATTAAAAAGAATGCAAATTGGAGATCTTTGCTCCTTAATATATTTTCCACTGTTGATGGGCTGTTTTCACAGAGTAATGCAGAGTCACTGGTTCCTCACTTTGCTGGCTGTGGGGCAGACTCACTTGTGCTGCTTAATCACAGAAGACATTCACAGGGAAAATGATCAAGGCAAACAGAAGGGTCTCTGGATGGGGTGTTGGAGAGTGGTGCCTGTGCAGCTGTACCTCGGAATGAGTCCTTCAATTAATCAAATTCAAACAGAAAGCACTTTATGCAAACTGGGTGCTTACTGTGGGCACCTTAGCATGAGCTAGTTTCAGGATACAGAGAGGAGTGAATGGGGGAGGGGGAGTGAAGAAAAGGAGAACTATTTCTGGCACGCACCACTGACATGTGTGCAAGGGTTATAGTACACAACTGAGGCTGTCGTTGCTGAGGCCAACTAGGTTCAGCTACGCCTCCCTAGTTTATTAAAACCAACAGACTGACAATAATAGCAGCAGTGCAGTTAATGGCTTTTGCAGCCACTGAGCCGTACAAATCTAACCCTGCGTCATCCTGTTGGGGACTGAAGTACTTTTTAAAATTCTGAACGACACCACGCCTTTTCCTGTTTTCTCTCTTCCCCCCTCCACCCCCTCCTGAGGGCCCCGGACTACAGTTCCACAGTTAGCCCTTTTTTGCCCAGGTGGTCACTCTTCAAGTGTGAGCTTATAGGAAGCAATTCCATGATCTCAGATTCCCAGCAGGTCACCTCGCTTGGGTGGAGTGTGGGGCACAGACAGGGCGACAACGCCGTAACTTTGATTTTCCGATCCGCACTCCCTGCGGCTCCCTGGATGCACGAGATTGCAGAATTGCACCCCTTAAAGTGACTGTTGTCAGGCTACTTGGCCATGGAGGTGATCACAGATGTGTCTGATTCTGTCCTCACCTGATGTGCACCCACAGGCATTTTCCAGCAGGGGGCACTGAATAGCAATGAGGAGCTGCTTTCTTCCAATTCCCAGCCCACAGGAACCCTCGGTTCCAGAAGGGAAAGGACAGTTCTAACTCACTGTACTGCCCACTACCTGCCATATGTTTAGTGTTTATTAGAATTTCTGAACCTTAGTGAGGAATCTTAAAATGAATCTTGAAATGTATCTTCTGCTAACACAGTGGAGGCAGGAATTTCAGACAGACACTTGCACACTGGTGCGTAATTTCAGGGCAGGAGTTAATGTGGAGCTCTGCAGATAGGTGTAAACATCCAATTGTGAGCTGCAATTGCACAGTTTTATAAGGAAACAAGGTCTGCTGGTTTGTTAGCGTGTAATGCAATCCAAGTATTGCCTTGTTGTAAAGAAACTGTCAATATTGGCACCGATGACTTCATACTTATTGCAATTTATTGCTTTGAATTTCTCTCACACCATGGTGCAATCTCCATTTTACTCATTTACTGATTATATCTGGAATACCCAGGTGGTGGCTGAATCCTGCCTCTGATTGAATTATTGAAAAAGAACTATTCCTTCAATCATAGCTTATCAAATTCAAATAGAAAGCAATTTATACAAACTGAGTACTTATCATGGGCACTTTAAGACAATCTAGTTTCAGTGACTGTGTCTAGGAAGGGGAGGGGAAGGTAAAGAATCATAAGCTTTGCTCAATGTGGAGGCATTTGCCCAAATGTCCTGACCTGGGTTCAGAATAAAACCAGACTTGTACCGATCATTTACAACTCAGTAAAGACTCTCAAGGGTTGGTTCTGAAGTGAACTGTTAGGATTGTTTACTCTGGTCCCAGGAGCAGTCGATCTTTGGTCCAGCCAGGTCCTGTCTGGGGCCTTCTCTTTTATGTGAAGAGGGACTTACGAGTTTTGATAGCTTCAGGATGGTTTTGTATCTTTCTTTAGATTCTGTATCTCCTGTTGGCATTGCCAAGATGTTTTAAAATCCCAGCTGCTGTCACCATTTGGGAATTGCTGGTGTATCACATTTTCCCTTCATTGTTGGAATGTGGTATGGTGTGCTGCCTAAGCCCTAAGCTTTGGAATTCCCTCCATAAACCTCTCTGCCTCTCTACTCCTTTAAGAAGCTCCTTGAAACCTCCCTCTGTCCTAGTATCTCCTTATGTGGCTCAGTGTCAAGTTTTGTTTGATAATGCTCCTGTGAAGCGCCTTGGGAGGTTTTACTACGTTAAAGGTGCTATATAAATGCAAGTTGTTGTTGTCGCTGCTTAGCAATAGTGGTATTTCTTGTTTTTGTCCTGAATTTTGTGCTCATCGAGGTGAGGGATGTTAGTGTTGGCAAATGTCCATTTCAGGCACCTAGTTACAGTATCAAACAACCCCCCAAGGCAGGTACAGCACAGTTAGATACAGAGTAAAGCTCCTTTGTCCAAGATTCAGAAGATTGCCCCTCTACTGCACCACCATGGCAGCTGTTCATTTCCCACACGAGCCATCCTATGACCCCCACCCCCAGTGAGATTGCCAACACAGAGCTAAATAAGTGCCACATGCCCACTGGGAGCTGGGCTAAGTCTGCCCAACTCATTTCACAGAAGATTGAGCAGACAAAGGAGACTTTCATCCCAGTAGTCTGGTCTGGATCTGAACCCTGACTCCTAATTGCTATCCAGTAGTTCCTATGTGTGTGTTTGTGTCCGGATCAGGCTCCGCTATGGTCAAATAGTCTGCTGGTGCATTACATGAAGAATAGCTACTTGAATGACATAGCGAAGGACTCGCAGTGCCCATGGAATAGGAACCCAACACAAGTCAGTGCCCTCAGGTGAGGAGGGGAGAAAAACAAGACGTTATAAAAATCTAGAAGTTATTATATAGAATTACATACAGCACAGAAACAGGCCATTCGGCCCAACAGGTCTATACTGGCATTTATGCTCCACGTGAGCCTCCTCCCTCCCTACCTCATCTAACCCTATCCGGGATGGGCAATAAATGCTGGCCTCGCCAGCGATGCCCACATCCCATGAACGAATAAAAAAAAGTAAATCCTTTTGTTCCTTTTTCCCTCAAATGTTTATCTAGCTTCCCCTAAATGTATCTATGCTAGTCACCTCAATTACTCCTTGTGGTAGCGAGTTCCACATTCTAACCATTCTCTGGGTAAAGCAGTTTCTCCTGAATTACCTATTGGATTTATTAGTGACTATCTTATATTTATGGCCTCTAGTTCTGCTTTCCTCCACAAGTGGAAACATTTCTCCACGTCTACCCTATCAAACTCTTTCATAATCCTAAAGACCTCTATCAAGTCATCCCTCAGTCTTCTTTTTTCTAAAGAAAAGAGCCCCAGCCTGATCAATCTTTCATAACAGGTATAACCTCTCAGTTCTGGAATCATCCTAGTAAATCTTTTTTTCCACCTTCTCCAATGCCTCCATATCCTTTTTATAATATGGAGACCAGAACTGTTCACAGCACTCACGACAAATTATTGTCGATATTTGCCACTGAACACTTAACTTTTCTGCATGGCATTAAATTGTCTGCTAATGGCTCAAGGCCTCTGATAAAGTATCAGAACAAGGAACGTCATTAACATGAGTTAAATGTTTGTCCGCTAGTATCATTGCAGTCATTTCTAGACTATAAGCTTGTTCAGATGGTAAAATATCAGTGCGTTACCTCAAATGACAGTGGTCTAATGCTCAGTATGTACGTTAAGGGAACTGTAAATTATTCACAGTTGAACAGTCCCTTAAACCAGCCATTGCTGTGCAGGCAGCTCGCTCATTGATTTCAGTTAAAATCTTCTGACAGACACCAATTAATTTTGTCTCACCTCTCAACATGAAGCAGCTTCAACACAATTAACTTTCTGTATTGAAGGGAATGTGGAGTGTGATTCTCGTGTATTTGTAATAAAGCTGCCCTTTCTTGGTATGAAAGACATTTTAACGCCTCAATCAATTGCTGAAAGACTTGTTTAAAGCTGCAGGAACAGTACCCAATATAATGCAAGGGGGCTTATTTCTCCATCTGCTGAAGACACTGACCCTTGTAGGGGGGGGGGGGGTGGTATACAGTTCCATGGGCATCAGCAACCTACCCAAGTGGCCGTAGGTGGGTAGTCAGCAGGGTAGTTGACTTGTCCTCACACGATGTCCATATATATCCATTTTGTAACTGGGGACGAGGGGGATATTGATGAAGAGCAAAGACCGTAGCTGACTGTTCCCCTCCCTAGCCTGAGTGTTGTGACCATCTACTGACTAAGCTCATCCAACCACAGCACAGACTGTGGATTGAACCTGGCTGTACAGCTTTAATACCACAACGCTCAGTACATATACTTCATGGATAAGTGGGGGAGCTGAGGGCAGACATTCCTAATGATGTAGACAATAGCTGAGACCTGGTTAATAGTAGGAAGGCGAGAATGAACTTTAAAAAAAAAGAAAGATTTGCATTTATAATCACGCTTTTCACAACCTCAGGATATCCCAAAGCCCTTTACAGCCAATGAAGTATGTTTTGAAGTGTAGTCATTGTAGGAAACGCGACAGCCAATTTACACACAGCAAAGTCCCACAAATAAATGAGGCCTGAGGCCCAATTTCAGGCAAGTCTTGGGCCTCTCGGCTGGGGTGCGCACTCCATTAGTTATGGTCCCGAACGTGGACCATAACCAATTTCCACCCCGGTTTTTCCAACAATGCAGCACTTCCTCAGTCCTGCACTAGAGTGATGTGGAGATGCCGGTGATGGACTGGGGTTGACAAATGTAAGGAATCTTACAACACCAGGTTATAGTCCAACTGTTTTATTTGAAAATCACAAGCTTTCGGAGGCTTTCTCCTTCGTCAGGTGAGCGAGTCGCTCACCTGACGAAGGAGAAAGCCTCCGAAAGCTTGTGATTTTCAAATAAAACAGTTGGACTATAACCTGGTTTTGTAAGATTCCTTACATCTGCACTAGAGTGTCAGCCTATATTAAAAGCTATAGTGCTGCAGCAGAGTTTGAACCTACAACCTTCTCACTAAGAGGCAAGACTATTACCACTGAGCCAAACTTTGAATATTAAAATGGATTAAGAAAAAAGAAATTGCAGAGTTGTAGTAATGCCAGAACGGGTTAGTCTTGAAAGTGCCGATTAAGCTTCAGGCAAGTCAAATTTAATTTGAGTAGAAATATGTGATACCAAGGGAAATGAACCAATAATCAGAGCTGGCTATAGGGAAGGGAAATGAAGTGGAATTATTTGAGCAAATAAGGAATGCATCAGGCAAGGGCTAATTAGGAATGAATCTAATCAGGTACAGCTTTTGCAAAAATGTAGAGGTAAACGAATGGAGCTAAAGCAGGGCTGTTTCTTTACTGAGCATATGGGACGAGTGAAATATTGTACTTTGAGACACTGCAATCAGGTCTATGTCATACTTTATTGGGCATACCTCCTTTCTGCCCAACAAATAGAGGGTCAATACAACAGTGGAAAATTATGGGAAGACTTTATGATCCTTCAAGTTTTTTAAACATGCTTGTTCAAGAAGACCTATTTAGCAATACATGTAAATACCGTTACAGGACAAAGCAGCCCGCTTGATTGGCACCCCCATCCACCTCCCTAAACATTCACTCCCTTCACCACCGGCGTACCGTGGCTGCAGTGTGCACCATCCACAGGATGCACTGCAGCAACTCACCAAGGCTTCTTCGACAGCACCTCCCCACCTCTACCACCTAGAAGGACAAGGGCAGCAGGCACATGGGAACACCACCTGCACGTTCCCCTCCAAGTCACACACATCCCGACTTGGAAATATATCGCCATTCCTTCGTCGTCGCTGGGTCAAAATCCGGGAACTCCCTTCCTAACAGCACTGTGGGAGAACCTTCACCACATGGACGACAGCGGTTCAAGAAGGTGGCTCACCACCACCTTCTCAAGGGCAATTAGGGATGGGCAATAAATGCCGGCCTTGCCAGCAACGCCCACATCCCATGAACGAATAAAAAAAAAAGGAATATTCAGAAGCAAATATAGCATCAAATTTCTTTTAAGTTTTATATATTTTTATATTTTAACCATAAAAACCCAAATCTTTAACAGATTAGAATGTCTGTCTATCTGGTGTTCTGGGTTAGGAGCTGCTGTGATCAGTCTATCAGGAAATTTTTAAAAAGCAACATAGCTATTATACTGGGGGTAATTTTAACCCCCCAAGGGCGGGTGGGCAGTCAAAATAGTGAATATTTGGAGAGGGACCAGATCCCGGCTCCAACACACCTACTTCTGGGTTTAACCCAGGCAGGTTTGTGCACAGCATACACCAGGAAATCCCGCCCCCACTTAAAGCCGGCAGTGTGTACCATCCACAGGATGCACTGCAGCAACTCGCCAAGGCTTCTTCGACAGCACCTCCCAAACCCGCGACCTCTACCACCTAGAAGGACAAGAGCAGCAGGCACATGGGAACAACACCACCTGCACGTTCCCCTCCAAGTCACACACCATCCCGACTTGGAAATATATCGCTGTTCCTTCATCGTTGCTGGGTCAAAATCCTGGAACTCCCTTCCTAACAGCACTGTGAGAGAACCGTCACCACACGGACTGCAGCGGTTCAAGAAGGCGGCTCACCACCACCTTCTTAAGGGCAATTAGGGATGGGCAATAAATGCCGGCCTCGCCAGCGACGCCCACATCCCATGAACAAATAAAAAAAAGGCCGATACTTAAAGGGGCAATGTACCTCATTGATATACTTGAGGTACTTAATATTTTGTGCATTGGAAAATTTAAATCAATTTAACCTTGCCCGTTCGGGTTTCGCATCGCTTCTGATTCACGTCAGGTGAGAAGGGCCGGATCCATCAGGTGAGTGCCTTTATTACACTGCTTGTGGGCCCGGAGGAGCAGGAGTGCTTCGTCCAGGCCCAACAAGCTCACCTGGCCGACAGGACCCCCGTGATCGGCCGACACCCCTCCACCGATGCTGGCTGACCCCCACCCCCCACAATCTCCGATGCTGGCTGACCACCACCCTCCACAATCTCCGATGCTGGCTGACCCCCATCCCCCACAATCTCCGATGCTGGCTGACCCCCACCCCCCACAATCTCCGATGCTGGCTGACCACCACCCCCCACAATCTCCGATGCTGGCTGACCCCCACCTCCTACAATCTCCGATGCTGGCTGACCCCTACCTCCCACAATCTCCGATGCTGGCTGACCCCCTCTGATCTCTGATGCCGGCTGACCCCCCCGATGTCATTGCTGGTTGACCCCACCCCCCAATTTCCGATGCTGGTGGACCCCCCCCCAATTTCCGTTGCACACTGACCCCCACTGATCTCCGATGCTGGCTGACCCCACCCCGATCTCCGATGCTGGCTAACCCCCCTGATCTCCGATGCTGGCTGACCCCCACTGATCTCCGATGCTGGCTGACCCCCACTGATCTCCGATGCTGGCTGACCCCCACTGATCTCCGATGCTGGCTGAGCCCCCTGATCTCCGATGCTGGCTGACCCCCACTGATCTCCGATGCTGGCTGACCCCCACTGATCTCCGATGCTGGCTGACCCCCACTGATCTCCGATGCTGGCTGAGCCCCCTGATCTCCGATGCTGGCTGACCCCCACTGATCTCCGATGCTGGCTGACCCCCACTGATCTCCGATGCTGGCTGAGCCCCCTGATCTCCGATGCTGGCTGACCCCCCTGATCTCCGATGCTGGCTGACTCCCCTGATTCCTGATGCTGGCTAGAACCCCTCGATGTCGTCCACATCCCCCCACTTCCTCTTCCCCCTGCTCCAATTTTTCCAGGGCTGATGATCTCGCTCTTCCTCTCGCCCCCCCTCTCTGATTTGCAGCTCCTTTCACTGCTGACAGGCAGCCAGCCTGTCAATCTGACTGCCTGGCACGTAGGAAACCCGGAAGATCAAATACTCACCTTCAATTGAGTTGCGATTGCGGATTATGACGCACTCAATTCGCTTCCAGGTTCCCCACGCAAATATCTGGGGATGCCTGGGGTATCCGGCTCTGAGTAAAAATCATGCCCATTATATCTGTGACAGGTTACACGTCTGGTATTCAAGCTGGCAATGTTGGCCTGATCTCAACAAAACCATCAATGTGACTGGATAAAAGGAATTATTGTAATCATGCTTTAATGTACCCAATTGTATGTGTGAATGAGGGAGAGAGAGAGAGAGAGAGCGAGCCTTGAGCACAAAATCTAGGCTGATGCTCTAGTACAATACTGAGGGAGTGCTGCACTGTCGTGCGTCCTGTCCTTTGGATGAGACGTTAAACTGGGACCCCGTCTGCCCTCTCAGGTGGACGTAAAAAATCCAGGGCACTATTCAAAGAGCAGTGGAGCTCCCCCCCAGTGCCCTGGCCAATATTCATCTCCCAACCAACATCACCAAAAACAGATCTGGGTACAGTAGCATAGTAGTTATGTTAATGGACTAGTAATCCTAGAGACCTGGACTAATAATCCGGAGTCATGAGTTCAAATCCTGCCATGGCAGCTAGGGAATTTAAATTCAATTAATTAAATAAAATCTGGAATTAAAATACTAGTATCAGTAATGGTGGCCATGAAACTACTGGATTGTCGTAAAAACCCATCTGGTTCACTAATGCCCTTTAGGGAAGGAAACCTGCTGTCCTTGCCCGGTCTAGCCTTTATGTGACTCCAGACCCACAGCAATGTGGTTGATTCTTAAATGTCCTCTGAAATGGCCTACCAAGCCACTCAGTTCCACAATCTCGCTTAAAAAAAGTTATAATAAGAATAAAACCGGACGGATCACTAGGCACCGGACACGACAAAGGCAAACCAAGCCCAGTCGACTCTGCAAAGTCCTCCTCACTAACATCTGGGGACTTGTGCCAAAATTGGGAGAGCTGTCCCACAGGCTAGTCAAGCAACAGCCTGACATTGCCATACTCACAGAATCATACCTTTCAGCCAACAGTCTTCCATCACCATCCCTGGGTATGTCCTGTCCCACTGGCAGAACAGACCGACCAGAGGTGGCGGTACAGTGATATACAGTCAGGAGGGAGTGGCCCTGGGAGTCCTCAACATTGATTCCAGACCACATGGCATCAGGTCAAACATGGGCAAGGAAACCTCCTGCTGATTACCACCTTCCACCCTCCCTCAGCTGATGAATCAGTCTTCCTCCATGTTGAACACCACTTGGAGGAAGCACTGAGGGTAGCAAGGGCACAGAATGTATTCTGGGTGGGGGACTTCAATGTCCATCACCAAGGGTGGCTCGGTAGCACCACGACTGGCCGAGTCCTGAAAGACATAGCTGCCAGACTGCGCCCGCAGTAGGTGGTGAGCGAATCAATACGAGGGAAAAACCTACTTAACCGAGTCCTCACCAATTTAACTGTCGCAGATGCATTTGTTCATGACAGTATTGGTAGGAGTGACCCTCGCACTGAGGACACCATTCAATGTGTTGTGTGGCACTATCACCATGCTAAATGGGATAGATCCAGCAGCTCAAAACTGGGCATCGATGAGGCACTGTGGGCCATCAGCAGCAGAACTGTACTCCAGCACAATCTGTAACCTCATGGCCCAGCATATTCCTCACTCTACCATTACCAACAAGCCAGGGGATCAACCCTGGTTCAATGAGGAGCGCAGAAGAGCATGCCAGGAGCAGCACTAGGTGTACTTAAAAATGAGGTGCCAACCTGGTGAAGCTACAACTCAGGACTACATGTATGCTAAACAGCGGAAACAACATGCTATAGACAGAGCTAAGCGATTCCACAACCAATGGATCAGGTCAAAGCTCTGCAATCCTGCTACATCCAGTCGTGAATGGTGGTGGATAATTAAACAACTAACGGGAGGAGGAAGCTCTGTAAACATCCCCATCCTCAATGATGGTAGAGTCCAGCATGTAAGCGCAAAAGACAAGGCTGAAGCATTTGCAGCCAGAAGTGCCGAGTGGATGATCCATCTCGGCCTCCTCCCGATATCCCCACCATCACAGAAGCCAGTCTTCAGCCAATTCGATTCACTCCACGTGATATCAAGAAACGGCTGAGTGCACTGGATACAGCAAAGGCTATGGACCCCGACAACATCCCGGCTCTAGTGCTGAAGACTTGTGCTCTAGAACTAGCTGCGTCTCTAGCCAAGCTGTTCCAGATGCTACAACACTGGCATCTACCCGACAATGTGGAAAATTGCTCAGGTATGTCCTGTCCACAAAAAGCAGGACAAATCCAATCCGGCCAATTACCGCCCCATCAGTCTACTCTCAATCATCAGCAAAGTGATGGAAGGTGTCGTCAACAATGCTATCAAGCGGCACTTACTCACCAATAACCTGCTCACCGATGCTCAGTTTGGGTTCCGCCAGGACCACTTGGCTCCAGTCCTCATTACAGCCTTGGTCCAAACATGGACAAAAGAGCTGAATTCCAGAGGTGAGGTGAGAGTTACTGCCCTTGACATCAAGGTAGCATTTGACCGAGTGTGGCACCAAGGAGCCCTCGTAAAATTGAAGTCAATGGGAATCAGGGGGAAAACTCTCCAGTGGCTGGAGTTATACCTAGCACAAAGGAAGATGGTAGTGGTCGCTGAAGGCCAATCATCTCAGCCCCAGGACATTGCTGCAGGAGTTCCTCAAGGCAGTGTCCTCGGCCCAACCATCTTCAGCTGCTTCATCAATGACCTTCCCTCCATCATAAGGTCAGAAAAGGGGATGTTTGCTGATGATTGCACTATGTTCAGTTCCATTCGCAACCACTCAGATAATGAAGCAGTCCGTGCCCGCATGCAGCAAGACCTGGACAACATCCAAGCTTGGGCTTATAAGTGGCAAGTAACATTGCGCCAGACAAGTGCCAGGCAATGACCATCTCCGACAAGAGAGATTCTAACCACCTCCCCTTGACATTCAACGGCATTACCATCGCCGAATCCCCCACCATCAACATCTTGGGGGGTCACCATCGACCAGAAACTTAACTGGACCAGCCACATAAATACTGTGGCTACAAGAGCAGGTCAGAGGCTGGCTATTCTGCGGCGAGTGACTTACCTCCTGACTCCCCAAAGCCTTTCCACCATCTACAAGGCACAAGTCAGGAGTGTGATGGAATACTCTCCACTTGCTTGGATGAGTGCAGCTCCAACAACACTCAAGAAGCTCGACACCATCCAGGGCAAAGCAGCCCGCTTGATTGGCACCCTCAACATTCAATCCCTTCACCACCGGCGCACTGTGGCTGCAGTGTGTACCTTCCACAGGATGCAATGCAGCAACTCGCCAAGGCTTCTTCGACAGCACCTCCCAAACCCACGACCTCTACCACCTAGAAGGACAAGAACAGCAGGCACATGGGAACAACACCACCTGCATGTTCCCCTCCAAATCACACACCACCCCAACTTGGAAATATATCGCCGTTCCTTCATCGTCGCTGGGTCAAAATCCTGGAACTCCCTTTGTAACAGCACTGTGGGAGAACCTTCACCAAACGGACTGCAGCGGTTCAAGAAGGTGACTCACCCCCACCTTCTCAAGGGCAATTAGGGATGGACAATGAATGCTGGCTTCGCCAGCGACGCCCACATCCCATGAACGAATAAAAAAAAGATTATCTGGTCATTATCACATTGCTGTTTGTGGGACCTTGCTGTGTGCAAATTGGCTGCTACATTTCCTACATTACAACAGTGGCTATACTTCAAAAGTACTTCGTTGGCTGTAAAATGCTTTGTCCTGAGGTTATGAAAGGGTCTATATAAATACAAGTCTTTCTTTCTTTCTATTCTGGCCTCGTTTGACATCCACATACATGCACTTTGTAGCAGGACTCACTGGATAGTCTTCAGAAACCTGACAGACTTTTCTCCTTCCTGGCCCAGGGTCACTTGAGGACAACTGTATGCCACCTGGCTGACATCAGCTAACTCAGCACAGACTATGGATCAAACCTGAGGCTTTTCAGGTCTGTGCTGCTCTTCAATGTTACACTGAGTTTTTAAAATGGAGGATGGATTGTGGGACTTCTTACAAATATATAACACAGTAAAACAAACAGCTGTGTTGTATGGTGTTCTGGGGCCGAAAGCAGATCACGTGCTCTTGGTGGACACAGCAAGGCCCTTTCAGAATCTCTCAAGATGTGCACAATGCCAGGAATTCCGTGCAGCCCAATTAAAGGCTTAAAAGAATCCAAATTCTCAATTGACTTCCCGTTTAACTGAAAGAAACAATATTCCTTTTATTGAACTGATTACCTACTCATAATGGAAAGCAGACCCTTCACCTTCTATTATTAAGCCTGAAAGGAGCAGTAGGCCAGGTCTTGGGGGTCACTGCAAGCTGAGGCCTCCAGTTATAAAAGGCTCTGAATTTGCACAGTGCAGATGGGTTCTCTTAATTGCACATTTTAACGGTCTTTACTCCAGTCCGATTGCTGCAAACAGCCAGTACAAGGGTCACAATTCGGTTTGTAAAGCTTGCAGTCAGATTCAGGTCAGGTTCCCAACCTGCGGTAGTGGAGAACGCAGCACCTTTTGGGAGATGGAGAACAGGCTTTCAATCGACATCAGGGAACGTAGCAGTTGCAGAGCTGAACTGGGGGCAGATACTCCCGGTGGTTTCGTAGGTAAAAGCAATATCTGGGTGTAGCATTGAGAGCTGCGCAAAGCGGAATGACCCGAGTTCAATTCCCTCAGTCTGTGCAAAGTCACATAATATGAACATAGAAACAGGAGTAGGCCATTCAGGCCCCCGAGTCTGTTCTGCCATTTAATTAGATCATGGCTGATCTGTACCCTAACTCCATCTACCTGCCTCGGTTCTAACACCCTTACCCAACAAAAATCTGACAATCTCAGTGTTGAAATTTTCAACTGACCTGCAGCCTCAACAGCTTGTTTTGGGGGGAAATTCCAGATTTCCACTACCCTTTGTGTGAAAAAGTGCTTCCTGTCATCAACCCCGAATGGCTTAGATCTAATTTTAAGGTTATGCCCCCATGTTCCCACCAGAGAAAATAGCTTCTCTTTATCTACCCTGTCAAATCCTTTGATCAACTCTCCTGGGGCACTGTAATGGGTGCAACAATTGGCCTCAGCTGGAGGAGGGAAAAGTGAGCAAGTGTTCCTGCTCCTGATCACTGTCCGCTGACCCCTGCTGGAATGTTTGCGTGCACGTGTGAGCATCACGAGGACAGGTTTGGGGCTCAAATCGCTTGCCGACACTCACCGTTAAGGCTAATACTCCAATGGAACTGAACCCCCAGAGTAACTCCCCACTTTATGAAGTAGAAGCTGAGAGGAGAGAATAAAGATCAGATGGGAAGTAGGGCAAAATGCAACGTTTTCTAAATTAAACCAAAAGTGGGTTTCTTATATAGTTTGTGGTAACTTTATTGCTGGTTATCTTTGGGCCCTGTAAGTTAATGCATGCAAGACGTTTCCAGCTTTACAGCAACAGAAACCGTGAATGTGTTTCCAGATGTCGGATAGATTGAATGTGTGCTAGCTGAAAAGGTCTGGCAGTACTTAAAGGGTTAAGCACCATGGGACAGCGTGTAAATCACTGTGCAATAAATTAATGTCATCCTTTCATCAACCTCAGCTCTGGTAAATTGGCATGAAGACTGGGCTCGTTTTATTGTGTGTTGTGATTGAGAGGAATCTAATTAAATTTTTTTTTATGCCTCAGATTCTGCCTCAGACAGAGTGAAGCAATTACAATATCCAGACTAATTCTGAAGTGTGGATCTCAACCTCTTACGGGTCTGATGCACAGCATAATGTGGAGCGGACTTTAAACATGTGGAATGGGCTTCTGGATAAGGTGGTGGAGGCAAAACCCCGGAACCATTAATAAACAGTTGGAAGTGTTGATGGAAAGTATAGGCCCTTTCTGATCAATGACCTGGCCTTCTTCATCCCTATCTAACTTGTGTAACATGTTTTGGGCTACTGCAAATGGAGTAAAGCTTCCATGTTTTTCTTGGAGCTTGCTGCCAAGCGACAAGGGGATGAGAATAGCAGGCTACCCTGATGCCGCAGTGAGTAAATACACAGACCAGGAAGGGCCCACTTCAATCCCTAGACTGTGCTGAATCAGCTGAGGCACCCAGTAGGGGAGCCACAATTGGAGACTCAGTGCTACAAAGGGAGGGGAGGAGACAAAAATCAAGTACAATTTCCACTTCTAATCACTATCCAATGACCACCACAACCCCCCCCAACAAAACTGGAATATGTACATGCAGTCCCCAATATCTAATAACCTGCTGATGCTGAAAATCTGGGCTCACCCATACAGAATGGCCACTTGGGTGAGGCAACGTAGGGAACTATATCCTAGAGTGAATCAGCACCTTTGGGAGAGGAACAAGTTGGAGTTGGGGGTGAGGTGGTGGTGTGGGTAATTGATGAAAAAGAACTTGAAGTGCTCCACAAAGGTGTAATATGAGATAATGACGGTCTCTGTGATTTGGATTCAGGTTTGTGGAGTAAAAAACCAGGCAGATATTGAGCAACAAACAACTAGAGAACCTTAAAGCGAATGAGCCAAAGCCGAGTGACTCCCATTACCCACTAGAGGGTCTCTTATAACAGAAAAGCATTCCAGAGTGTTAACTCCTGCTTATCTGCCTGAACATTACGCCACTTGTCCCATTCAAGAGCATAGAGGAGAAACAATACCGTGGGAGGGATTGCAGTTTTCGCACCATCGATTTTGTGACCGCATTTAGCACCACACATTTTAAGCAAAGTGGTAATGTTACGAGGAAATCACAGGAGAGCTGAACTGAGGAATTGGAATTGTCAAAGATTGACTGATGTTGATCTGATGTGTCTAGCACAAACAAGATGCAGAGTAGCTTTAAAACTTAAAATGTATCCTGCATAAATATCTAACAATAAGGAGTTGGAGAGTCAGAGGCAGCACGAGTAGAGTGGACGAGATACACAGCAGCAGAGTGTGATTGATCAGACAGGGCGATGGGAAAGCACACTGCTGAGAGGAGGCAACAGTCAATTACAGGAGGAATGGGGAATCAATACATGCTGTCCTTCAATTTATAACTGGTTTAAAAATAAAGCTGAATACAGATCAGTCAAGGACAAGTGAGTGAGATTCGCGAAATACAGAGAAACCTAGAGGCCTGCCTTTTCTCATAAAATGGAGAAGGGCCAAGGCCCACGGTGCAGGACACCTTCAAGATTGAAATGGGTGGAAGAGAAGGCGAGGAAAATGATAAAGTAGTGATAAGGTGATATTAAGTTTGGGTTTGAAAAGCATATTTGCATTACTGGTGAGTTAAGATGGATTTTGAGGAAAGGGGGTGTGCGACTCTGATCTTGGGGCACCCCTCTATCCATTTACATCACCCAGCCCACTTTTTATAGGTCTATAGGAGGCTGGTTGGGAATAATGAGACCTGGTTTTTTTTGTGCATAGAATTATTGCATCATAACAAGTCCCCATTTCAATCAGAGCATTCGAATTGAGCAGCTTTGATTCATTGGAGGAATGTTGGCCAGGACACTGAGGGAGCTCCTTACTCCTCTTCTAATAGTGGCATGGGACCTTTAATGTCCACCCGACTAGGCAGACAGGGCCTCAGCTTAAGGTCTTTCCCGATTTAGTGGGACGGAGGTGGAGCTGCTGATTCATTGGCAGCTCATGGGACTCATGCAGCAGTGGGGTCCGTACTTCATCTTGTGGGTTCAAGTCCCACTCCAGAGACTTGAGCACAAAGTCTGGGCTGACACTCCAGTGCAGTACTGACGGAGCGCTGCACTGTTGGAGGTGTCGTCTTTCGGATGAGACATTAAGCCGAGGTCCTATTTGGCCTCTCAGGTGGACGTTCATGATCTCACGGCACTATTCAAAGAAGAGCAGAGGAGTTCTCCCAGTGTTCTGGACAATATTTATCCCTCAACCAATATCACCAAAACAGATTATCTAGTCATTATCACATTGCTGTTTGTGGGATCTTGCTGTGCGCAAATTACTGCTGCATTTCCTACATTACAACAGTGATTACACTTCAAAAGCACTTAATTGGCTGTAATGCACTTTGGGACGTCCTGTGGTTGTGAAAGGCGCTATATAAATGCAAAGCCTCTCTTTCTTCTTTACTGCCAGATTGACAAAGGAAGGTTCATTTCTGTTCCCAAGTCAACCTGACAGTAGAAGAACTTTGTGTTTGCTGTCAGCTCCATTCTTCTAACATAAAAGGGCCTTAAAAGGGTTGGATTTTACACCAAAAGCAGCCTCAGGCTATACTACAGATTCATTCTTTGAATATAAATAGGCCATAGGAAATCCTATTTTGTACTCACCATGACTTTTTCCCTATAATTATTAACAGGAGGAATTTGATGACTTGGGAACTGTGCATCCATTTTGAAATTAGGTTTTATTTGGGAATCAAATAAAGATGAATATATTACTGGCGATGACACACTGCAGCAGAGAGCTTTCCTTTAATCAATGCTGGACTCTATTTCCATTTAAAACACAAGTAATAAAAAATATTAAACGTTGCACAGGGGAAGCTTTTAAATTCAAAGTCTCCCTCCACATGCCATCAAGGTTCCTTTTTAAACCGTCTCAGGTTTGAGGTCTTGAATTAATTATATTTTTTGCATGTGAGTGGGTATAAAACTGGAGAGAAAGTCAGCATCCCAGGTGGTGATCAATAAAGTAAGGATCATTAGGATGAAAACCAATGGGATCTGGCTGATGGAGTGCGCTAATTTTATTCTCTTCAAATTTCTTCCCCCCCCCCCCCTTTCCTTGTTTGAAGATATTGATTCCTCACTGGGTGATGTTCATGCTCCACTGGGAACCCTGGCCAATTTTTCATTCTTTGGGCCAGGAGCGTGGATGTTAATTGTAGTGTTCCCCTGCCGCTGCCTCAGGTGAGACCAGTTAACATAGTACTGTCCAGGGATGGAACCTGGGCCCTTCCTGGTGAGTGTGTGGCGCAGAGGCAGTGTGTTAGAGCAGAAAGCGGCGTGTTTCTCCTGCCATGTCCACAGAGTCACCTCTGGTGTACCTCCAGTGTTCTTTCCTTGGCTCCCTGCATTTAATGTACAGAACTGTATGGCATTGGCGCTAACCTCTCTGAAGCACTTTGCTTAAATTGCTAATATTTTATTACATTAAAAGAGTGTGATAAAAATGCGAATCATAGAACATAGAAGGAGCTCTTTGAAAAAGCTCTCCAATTAGTCCCACTCCCCTGCTCTTTCCCCATAGCCCTGTAAATTTTTTCCTTTTCAAGTGCATATCCAATTCTCCTTTCAAGAGCAAAATATTGAGGATGCTGGAAATCTGAAATAAAAACAGAAAAGCTGGAGAAGCTCAGCAAGTCAGCACCTGTGGAGAAACAGAGTTAACGTTTCAGGACAAAGACCTTTTGTCAGGTATGCTGTCTTCGACCTGAAACGTTAACACTGTTTCTTTCTCCACAGATGCTGCCTGACTTGCTGAGCTTCTCCAGCATTTTCTGTTTTTATTTCCAATTCCCCTTTGAAAGTTACTATTGAATCTGCTTCCATCGCCCTTTCAGGCAGTGCGTTCCAGATCATAACAGCTTGTTGCGTACAGAAATTTCTCCTCATCTACCCCTGGTGTTGTTGTTGAACAGACAGCCTTAATTCAATGGCAGGTTCAAACACCCACATTTGCATGGGTCTACAATTCGAAGGGAGCCGGTAAATGGAGGCGGAAGGCGGTTGATGGCACATGGGTGATCTGCTCCCATGAGCTGGATTACAGAAGCAACAAATGTCAAAGCGGCTTCATGTTTGTGCCACCTGCAGATAGGTTGTCTATGCTGAGGAGTGCGGTGAGAGAGACTGGACTGTCTGCTGTCAGCTACACCACCGTAATGTAACAGCACCTATTGATCATGCTCTGTGAAAGGGAAAAAATGCAAGGGGGGAGGGGAAAGACAAGAGTGACACGACAATTTGTATCTTGTTATACACAAAAGGGAGACTCTTATGCTTAGCAGTTTAATGACACTGTAGTACAACCACACATTAATGCACCATTCTTAGTCATGATGGGATTAGATGACAGCTTTAGTGCTCCAGGATAAGACAAATGTACATTTATAATTGATTCTGGAACACAGGGGCAGACGTCTGCTTGTATATTCTGAAATATTTAGCAGGTCTGCAGACACTGGTTTGGGTTAACAGATTAAGTCTGGTCCAAGCTGAACCAGGAAAAAACCCATTATATGGACACTATATGGCCTCTTTCAATTTTCCTCCCAAACCACTATCTTTAGAGCCCCTAAAGCCAACCAGTCTTCTTAACCCTAGTAAACCACATACTAACCATGTATGCTGTGACATACTTCATCCTGCACTAAAGGCCCTGGCCAGCATCTCTTAATCAAATCTTAACCTCCTCAGAAAATAGTTTCTTCCCTTTACAGCTGGTTACAGGCTACAATGACAAAGGTTTCAAATACCTGGGGCAAGTTAATAAATTAGGTTAGGATTAAGAAGGGAAGTCAGGCAGAATGTTTATAATCAAAGCCTGGCCATATTATAAGTAGCCACAGCCTAAAGTTAGAAACGTAGTAAGATTTGTGCCCTGCAAACACACTGTGTTAAGCAAACTAGATGTATTGGGTGGAATGATCTGTCCCCAATTGCCTGCTCTCATGTCCATCCAGTCTGAACGGTCAACCAGCAACAGGTCCACGTTACAGTGCATCACCCAAGAAAGGATGGCCAATGGGGTAACTGAAAGCAAACCGAAGTGTGCAGCAAAAAGCAGAAGATGAAACTGGTTTAGAAGACTGGCCTTCCACTTGTGGGACCCCGGTTTGAATCCAACTAAGACTGATAAGATTAAAGTCTCTTTTTTACGCTGGCTACCAACTTATCCAAAACTCTGCCACACGTATACTACGTCACACAAAGACCTGCTCATCCGTCACCTCCATCCCCAAATGCATCAAATTCAAAATACAATAAGCCCCTTTAAGGCCATGCCCCACCCCATCTCTGTAACCTCTCCCAGCCCTATACCTGCTCTGTTCCTCTGACTCTGGCCTTTTGTGTATCCTCCACTCCCTTTGCCCCACCATTGATGGCAGAGCTTTCAGCCACCTTGGTCCTACTCATTGGAACTAAACTGCTCTGACTGTCTCTGCACCTTCAAAAAACCACTTGAGACCAATCTCTTCAACCTAGCTTTCAGTGCCCCTCCTAATCTTTTCCTTCATGGCTAGGCAGGTGCTTTGCCTATGCCTTTCTATGAAGTGCCTTGAGACAGTTCTTCATGTTAAAGGTACTATATAAACACAGGCTGTTGTAACAGAAGTTATAGTTGAATTCAGTAGAAGGGTCAGTCGGTCCTTTCTGAAGAGTTCTTTCATACTAAGTGGTTAACCCCCCATGGTGTTGCAAATGGGGAATCAAAACATTTGCCGGGAATTTCCTCAGAGCTCCGAGGAAATTCCCGACCCAAGTGCAGCTTTCGGGTGGAGAGAGGTTGGAGGCAGTTTTCATTATATATATGCACATAGGAAATTATAATACAAAAATTGACAGGAATTGTTTGCAGATATAAGATTTTTTTATATATTACAGATGGAGGCAAAACTTACCCATACTTCTAAGCAAGAATGAAACCATTCTACAGTCATTATAAATCATAGAGCAGTGTCACACCTGTTGAGCAGTATGGGTAAATTCTTCCTCCATTAGTATGAAACAGAATCTCTCAATCTGTAGCAATAGTGGGAGAGACACAGATAACAATAGACACTTGGGAGATGGAGGTTGTTTGAGAGCTAAGAGAGCTCCAGACAATTTTAACCACTGGGGTACAAAGGTCCCAAATTAAAGGAATTTGGGCATTTTCTACCCAGTTTCCAATAAGCACAAATTATGGTCCCTAAGTATTGTAACCCAAAATTAACCAGCTTTTCAACTGGCACTTGCTTAGTTCAGGTTCCAGCAAACTGACATCTTTAAATTGGCTCCCTGAGTTTGGACTATTAAATCCAGCTTGCTTAATCTGGTGGTAGAATCGTAGGCCCCTGACAACCTGAGTCTACTGCTGGGATAACGGAGCCACATTTAGTAGTGCAAACTGGATAGGCTGGTGCATGGACTGTGGTCCCCCAACCGAAGCAAGCGCCAGTGTAAAAATGGTTAGAGAGAGAATGGTTGGTGTGAATCGAAAGGTTAAGAAATATTGTTGGGGTCGAGTAGAGGGCACATTATCTGCCTTCAAACCTGACCCAGGATGGCTTGATTTTGTTGCTGGATACAAAACATGAGCATCCTTCATTGTTATCCCCTTTATATTCTAGTACTTCCTTCAGAGGCATCCCCTGTGATACAACAGAGATAATGTACATGCTTCTGAAGGCATGGTGGAAGGTGGTTTCATTTCCTGTCTCCTCAGAAAAGCACCATCTGCAACAAGCATAAATGGATGGCGTTGATGGCATTGACTGTGGTGGGGGGGGCTGCCATTTTGTTCTGCCCTTGTGGCCAAGCAGAGTTCTAAGCCCACTCATACAGGCCAGCAATGTGGTTTTTCAGATTGCTGACATGACTAATTCTTCCCCTGTTGGAGAAGGTCTGTGAGCTGAAAAGCAAAGTCATAGGAACATAGGAACAGGAGTAGGCCATTCAGCCCCTCGAGCATGTTCCGCCATTCAATTAGACCATGGCTGATCTGTATCTTAACTCCATTTAAGTCGCATCGGAGATTTTCAAACACTTGCGTGTTGGTTCAATGTCGCTGATGAAACTCCAAATGCAACATAAAAGGGACAAATTCAGGCACCGGCAGCCCTTAATATAAATGGTGTAATTAAAAAGACGGAGCAATTGGGCTAATCCCATGCTCCCAGCAGGGAGCTGCAATTGAAGGGAGTGCAGCCTGGAGAATTGGGCACAGCAATATCTCTGACCCGGCTCCTTCTGAGTGTGGCTTCCCCATTGGGAGCACAGAATTCCCCTGACAATCAGGCCAACAGTACGACTACACTGGAGGAGTGGGGGTACCTTCAAATGTGCCCAATATCACTCCCTAAAGTAAAGCAGGAGTCCTGAGAGCATCGCAGACCCACCTTCTCTTGGGGGCTGCCAGCTGCTTCTGGCTCTCAGTTTCCCTGTAAAAGCCGATCCTATTTTCTCCTAGCCATTAACTGCAGGCCTCTGTCCTCAATTCCAAGCGTTGCAGGAAGAAGGGTCATTGGGGAGCGAGCAGTACACAGAGGTTGCAAGTCTCCATTGCAGCACCGCTTTCCAGCAACCCAACTTAATGGTAGAAGTGCCTGTTCTTCCAAACTCAGATTGTGAGCCAGACAACAAAAGGGTGAAGTCTCGGTGGTTACACAGCCAGTGGTTAAGATCTGGAATGCACTGCCTGAGGGAGTGGCGGAGGCAGATTCAATTGTGGCTTTCAAAAGGAAATTGGATAAGTAATTGAAGAGAAAGAATTTGCAGGGGTACGGGGAAAGGGCAGGGGAGTGGGACTATCTGGAATGCTCTTGCAGAGAGCCAGCATGGACTCGATGGGCCGAATGGCCTCCTTCCGTGTTGTAACTGTTCTATGATTCTAAGTACCAGTAGTTAGTGCATGGCACAAATACAATGGAGGAAAGCTACTGTTTTCGAGCCAACGTGTTGTGTGATACACTTGTGTGTGGCTCCTAATTAACCACCTCAGATTCCAGCACAATTAGCAAGACCTGTAACCACCCTTTTGTTGACTGGCTCACAACCTGAGTTTGGAAGAACAGAATCTATAATTGTATAGCTGGCTGTTTTTCACAGCTCAAGAGGACCCAGTATAACACATCCACCATTAAACTTTACTGAACTCCCAGTGACAGCAACGGTATGATTGGACACAAGGACAGCATCTGACAACACAAGTCCAATAATTTTGGTCACAAGTTGTTATTTGATGATTCCTTTTCTTCATTAGCCGACAAGGGGTAAAATGTACAATACTTATTCTTTATGTACTTTATCAGGTTGAAATGTCTCAAAAGGTTTCACACAATGAATTACTTTTAAAGTGTAGTGACACTGATATGTAGGCAAACATGGTAGCCAATGCGTGCATAGAAGGGACCCACAAACAGCAAAGAGATGAATTTTTTATGTTGGTGTTGGTTGAGGGACAATATTGGTCAAGACACCAGGAGAATTCTCTGCTCTTCTTCAAATGGTGTCTTAGAATCCAACTGATCAGACAGATGGGACCTTGGTTCAACATTTCGTCTGAAAGACGATACTTCTGACAATGCAGCACTCCTTGAGCGTTCCACTGGAGTGTCAGCCCAGATCTGGACTGGGGCTTGAACCCCAAAAACCTTCTGACCCAGAGGTTGAGAGTGCTGCCAAATGAGCCAAGCTGACATCAGCACTGTAACCAGAACTTAGCAATTGATAAGAAAAAGAATTTACAAGCTTCCCAAAACTAGGGGTCATAAATATAAGATAGTCACTAATAAATCCAATAAGGAATTCAGGAGAAACCCAGAGAGTGGTTAGAATGTGGAGCTTGCTACCACATGGAGTAGTTGAGGCAAATAGCATAGGTGCATTTAAGGGGAAGCTAGATAAGTACATGAGGGAGAAAGGAATAGAAGGTTATGCTGACAGGGTTAGATGAAGTAGGGTGGGAGGAGGTTCGTGTGGAGCAAAGGCCAGTTGGGCCAAATGGCCTGTGCTGTAATTTCTTTGTAATCCTATGCAATTCCCGGGTTCAAGATGATGGATCGCATTTTTGACGAGTAAGACAAGAGTTGTGAAAGAGGACTATTACATTGAAAGTAGCGTTAAAGTGAAGACTTTCTTTTGTGGGTTCACGGCATCAATTTACAAAGAGGCCAGCATTGGATTTTATTTTTAATAAGTGGTTTTAATTTTTCTCTCTCCCTCTCAGCCTCCCAATTCATACATAAGCCGCTTTTACCATCTTTGATATTTTGTGAATATTCTATTTTTATCCACTGATATTTTAAGATTGTGCCCTGGATTTGACTGTTCATTTTACAGCAGATTTAGTGACAGTAATTGGCCCATTTTGAATGCGGTAAGATAGCAAATGGTAGATTTTCCAGTAGTTTGGAGACTACTTGGTGTCAATGATTGGTGCTAAGTGTTTCCAGAAGTCATTAAAAAACAATTAAGCTCATAGTTAAAGGGTAGCATGACAGCAAGTAATACTAAGTGACAGATCCCAGTATTAAACACTGGCAGGATTAATCCAGCTTGAATTTAACTTAATACTGTACAATAACACAAATCAATTCACACAAGTATAATCCACTCGAAATTAGTTGAGAAGCTCAGAAGGCTCCCGTGATACACCAATCCATTATTACAGGACAGTGTCTAACAGCCAGAACCACTGGTTATGGTGAATGATTGAGTCAGACTCCCTTTATATTACATAGGATTATGGGGATTTTTACCAATACTTTTGGGATCACATTCTGCAATTCTGTCCACCTTACCGTGAAAAACAAAACCCAGTGGCCTTGATTATGGTGCTTGAACTGTAACAGACAGCCTGAGTGAAATATGTAGGAATTTGCTGAGTGATTGAAAATATTACTCTAAAGTTCCACTGTGTTTCCAGTTACCCTAACTGTGACAACCAAAATCCAATGCTTTTTTTTATTGAGAAATCCAGGACCTGCACTTATATAGCGTGTTTCACATCCTCAGGATGTCCCAAAGTGCTTTACAGCCAATTAAATACTTTTGAAGTGTAGTCACTGTTGAAATGTAGGCAAAACCTAGATGAAGGGTCAAAGAGCATTGTGCAGAAGTTGAAAAGGGCAGGAGAGAAGATGAGGCAAATTGAGAAGTAGTGGTCAGGTGGTTTCAAACTTAAGAGTTCAAAAGGAAAGGAAGAGTGAGGGAGATGAGGAGTTCCAAAGTTTTGAGATCCTGGGAAAGAATAATTCAGAGGATAGCTGGTTCCTCTCCTGGCATCTTTCAATGGAAACAGGCACCAATGGATCCATTAAAGTGTACACCCTATAGTAAGAAAACCAGGTGAAGATCCTTATCAAAAAGGTAGCACATATTTCAGGCTTCACAACCGAAAATGAACAGACTACATAACACGGAGCATCTCTGTAACTTCTGTCATGAATAAATTCAAAAACTTCTTCAATTTCATCTGTGAGGTCACAAGGAAAATGGCTTTGAAAATATTTTGTGAAAGGTACTGAATTTTAAACAGCTAACAATTACATCGCCTTGTCCTGTCCCTTGCAGAGTTTGGCACCTCAGTGCTGCCTTCTGTGGAGCTGCAGATGAAGGGAGGTCTCAGGGCTCAGAAAGTGCACGGATGCTGCCCGACTCTTAGAATGCACATGAAGATGCCATGACAGTCCTTACAACCAATTCATTATAATACTGAAAGGGTTTGTAATCTCTAACAAAGAGCCTCAATTAGAGACCTTAACAGAGCATTCAGAAAGAAGTCAATATAAGCGCCAAGTGCCAATATGTTCTGCAAAACCTTCTCTCAGCGCAGTTCCCTGCCCTATATAATGACAGTCAGAAAATGCAGCCTCTGCATATCATAGAATGATACAGGCCATTCGGCCCATCTTGCCTGTGCCGGCTCTTTGAAAGAGCTATTCAAATAGTCCCACTCCCCTGCCCTTTTCCCATAGCACTTTGAAGGTTATTATTGAATTTGCTTCCACCACCCTTTCAGGCAGTACATTCCAGATCATTACAACTCACTGTGTAAAACAATTTCTCCTTCTCCCCCTCTGGTTCGTTTGCCATTTACCTTAAAACCGTAAAATATATATTGGACCCACCTGCTATAACTCTCTGTGCTTCATAAGGCTCCATGTAGCCATTGTTCTCAACTTCTTCTTTGTTATTTGTCTCTCCTCTGGATTCGTGTCTGATATCAAATGGGTCAGAATAATCGTCGTCAGCCAGATTCTGGATAAAGGAAGCAGATTGGTGAGTTATTTAACGTACTACACGTGGAAGCTACTCATCAATTTTCCCCTCTCTCTGCTTGTGGCCTGGGTCCAACCTGACTCATGATTCCTCAAGTAAGTGGCCATTCTTCATGGGTGAGTCTTGACGCTGAGCGTCGGCAGACTATTTGAGCATGGTGGGGCACCAATGCTCAGCCCGATCACTCAACATCCACACAGGAATCAGGAGTGAAACTTGGTCTGACAGCCAGGGAGCAGGGAGGCCAATTATAGCGACCTTTCTGCCATCCCAGCTAACGTCAACTAACACTGATCAGCAGAGATTGAACCTGGGGCCTTCCTAATAAGTACAGCTCAGTATTACTTTGAGAAATGCATTTAAACAGTCACCAAGGGAGCTTAAAAACTTTTCTTTAAAGGGGAAAGAAAGTTTCTGGGTTGGGGGAGAGATTTTTGTTCTCATTACAGAAAAAAAAATAGACTCACCATAATTTTTTTTGACGTTTCCCTATGAGCCCTTTAAAATGGAAACCCTCAGATGATCACCCTTTCTGCTAGGTCTCTCTGGTAACATCAATTACGGGGAACTTCCCAGTGTATCCTAGAGCAGCTCCTTACAAATGGCACGGGCCGGAACTTTAGGCCCCAGGGCCGCCCAGCACCAGTAAACCACTCGGTGGATCTTATCCCCAGCCTAGTTTCCCCGGCCCAGATGGCCCTGAAGTGGCTCTCATTTTCCTGTGGTATGGCTCCAGGATGCTCCCTCTCAGTTAGGTCAATGAAATGGCCTGGCGGTGAGGGAGATCCTGCCAGGAGCGTCACCACGTTGGCAAGAAAATGTAGTGATTGTAAAGGAAAAAAAGTCACAGAAATTCATGGTGAGACTGTAATTTATTTGTGTACAATGGGGGAGTCCTTTGAACAAACAGTGTCCCCCCAGACTTTCCTTCCCCTTTAATTTACTTATGTTCTGTTAAGTATAAGAAGAATCTGGTATGCTCGATGACCAGTTAGTGCTGGACTGAGTGTATTCAGTGTGCTGAGGATTGGGGATGAAATTCTGGGAGAACCAGTTATGCTTTGATTAGGATTATACAGTTGTTAAGCCCAGCCTGTAATTGTATAATGATGCACAGTAATTTGGCGCATTGCATTTCCATGCTTGGACTTTATAATTAGCTGTGGATTTATCAAGCGTTCTGTACCTGGAGGCTATTTGTTAAAGAAATATGTACATTTTTTTAAGAAATGTGATTTCTCTCCTCCTCCCCTATGTTTCCATAGGTCCATCACTCAGTAACCATTCCTCATGTATGTGACTTTACAGTGAGTGCCGGGAGGTTATGTAACCTTGGGTGGCATTACAGCCAAGCCCAGTCCTGTGGTTATCTGACTTCTCCACATACACTTTCCAGCAGGGGTCACTGGGTAGCGATCAGAGCAGTAACTTTGGCTGATTTTATTTTCTCTTCCAACATGGGGTCAGCTTCCACATGTATGCCGATGACACCCAACTGTACCTTTCCACCACCTCTCTCCACTCTTCCACTGCCTCTATGTTGTCGGACTGCTTGTCCAATATCCAGTTCTGGATGAGCCACAATTTCCTTCAGTTAAATACTGGGAAGACTGAAGCCATCATCTTTGGCCCCTGCCACAAACTCAGTTCCCTCACCACCGATCCCGGCCATTGTCTCAGCTTGAACCAAACTGTTCGCAATCTCCGTATCCTATTCAATCCTGACCTGAGCTTTCGGCCTATATCCTCTCCATCACAAAGACCACTTACTTCCACCACAGTAACATCACCTGCCTCCGCCCCGCTTCAGCCCATCTGTTGTTGAAACTCTCATCCATGCCTATGTCACCTCCAGACTCGACTAGTCCAATGCTCTCCTGCCTGGTTTCCCACCTTCTATAAATTTCAGCTCATCCAAATCCCTGCTGCCTGTATCCTATCCTGCATCAAATCCTGCATACCCATCACCCCGATCTTGCTGACATACAATAGCCCCCAGTTCTCCAATGCCTCAAATTGAAAACTCCCATCCTCACGTTTAAATCGCTTCATGGTCTTTCCCCTCTCTGTCTCTGTAACCCCCTCCAGCCTACAACCCCATCTCCCCCCAAATCTCCATTCCTCTAACTCTTGGCTTTTGTGCATCTCCCCCATCCTTCACCCCACTAGTGGTAGCTGTGCCTTCAGCCACCAAGGCTCCACACTCTGGAATCCCCTCCCCAAAACCCCTCTGCCTCTCCACCTTTAAGACCGTCTGAAAACCCACTTCTTTGACCAAGCTTTTGGTCACCCCTCCTAATATCTCCTTCTTTGCCTCAGCATTCATTTTGTCTGATTACACTTCTGTGAAGTGCCTTGCGATGTTTTTCCCATGCTGACGGCGTTATATCAATACAAAATGTTGTTGTTGTGGGATGTTATACAAGTGAATAAAATCTCCATTAGGCTCTTATTAAGCGTTTGATAAAACTCCTATTAAAAGATTGATATCTAATGTAATTTGAAACTCATCACACAACAAACAAATTTATTCTTTATATAGCACGGTCATATTGTGAGCTATCAAAACAGTGCGAATAACTTCTGAGGATCATTTTATGAGTCTGCCCTGCTGTTTTCTACCTTCCCCTCCTGAAGGTGCTGACTCATGCTAGGGTATGGTTGCATAGGTAACGTGTGCCCTCCGATACCTCACCCCAGCAGCCAATCTTCACACGAGCCTTGACGCTAAGGGGCCAATTTTAACCTAACTCACTGGGCAGGAAACCCACAGGATAGGGTGCAATGGTGGTTTTACACCCTGCCTGATTTTACTCTCCATTCAAGTCAGTGGAGAATAATATTGGGCGGGGTATAAAACCAGTGTTCCACCAGATCTGTGGGTTGCCCGCCTGGCGAGTTTGGTTAAAATTACCCCTAGGTGTTGACAGGATATTGAACAACGAGGGAGGGGCAGCACAATCGAGCCAAACACAGGAGTCGCTGGAAAGCAATCAGGAGTTGGGAACCACAACTGATTGTTCTGTGTCCTACACTACAACAGTGACTACACTTCAAAATTACTTCATTGGCCGTGATGCACTTTGGGACATCCTGAGGTCATGGAAGGCACTATATAAATGCAAATTCTTTCTTTCAGCCCAGGTGCAAAGAGGCCAATTGTACCAACTCCTTGGCCCCCTCAAGCGAGTTGTGCTAACTCTGTAAAGAATCTTACAACACCAGGTTATAGTCCAACAAATTGTTGGACTATAACCTGGTGTTGTAAGATTCTTTACATTTGTCAACCCCAGTCCATCACCGGCATCTCCACATCAGTGCTAACTCTGCACAGACCGGTGATTGAACTTGGGATCTTCCTGCTCAGTGTTACACTGGACAGTGTATTTACAAACGGAGCTATGAGGGGTTACTTCTTTCTAAGTTATCAATCAGTAACCCCAGCTGGGTTAAATTGGCCGAGAGACAGGAATATGATAATCAGTGCATTGACTAGTTGAACGATCACATCCCTGACACTAATTTCTAAACACTCGTTTTGTTAAGAAGTCTTCATAAACTGCTTTTGGATTGGCCTTGGAAGGATGCTTGTACCACCAGTACCCGATGCATGGGTCTCTGGCACCTGGTGACAACCTCAATGCAAACCTGTTGGATTTGATAAGACTGGCGGCTGGGGAGGCCTGGTGGCAACCAGGCCAATGTAACAGCAGATGCAAACTTTAACTCGTACTGTACATTTTTACAATAGCTGATGGGGAAACATGGTGACTCAGGCATCTCATGGTTGGTAAATCTTTCTCAATTCATGAACAGAGAGCATGTTCCCATTCTTGCACAACAAGAACAGTCCAGCCCTCAAATCGAACAGAAAGTGATGGGTTATCTATTTGCAATGTCAGCCTGTCAGATATCCTCACATTCAATGAATACGAGCATATTGCAACAAATGTTTATTTCAGCAGAGCCCCACAGCAACACGCCTCCCCCTCACCTTCTGTCCATTGTTAATCGGTGTCTTTATATCAGAGAGCTCCCACCATCCTTCTGCTTCAGGCATGAAAGGCACACACATTACCCTGAGTGACACGCTGCAGCATCCACTCTACGTTGTTACAAAATCTCTTTGGCATTTCAAGTTAATGAAGCTTATTAAATTATTAAAATAGATTGGCCTTTTCCCTCCCCTCCATCCCTTCTAATTTCCCCCTTTCCTTTCCTGAAGATGCTGACTCGTGCTGGGGGTACAGATCCACAAGGCTGCCTGACACCCGATACACTTACGAACCCAGCAGACTATTTAACCGGTATTGCCTGAGAGGCTGAGCCTACCCTGTCTGAACCCTGCGTCCAACGCCCGTGCACTTCACGGCAGAGGTGATTGAATAGTGACCAGGAGCAGGAATCCTGCCTTACTTTTTTCTTCCCTGGTGTCAGCCATGGCTCAGTGGTACCACTCTCGCCTCTGAATCAGAGGATTGTGGGTACAAGTCCCACTCCAGACACTTGAGCACATAATCTAGCCTGACACTACAGTGCTGCACTGTTGGAGGTGCCGTCTTTAAACCGAGATATTAAACCAAGGCCCCATCTGCCCTCTCAGGTGGACGTAAAAGATTCCATGGCACTATTTCGAAGAAAAGCAGGGGAGTTCTTCCCAGTGTCCAAGATAATATTTATCCCTTAACCAACATCATTAAATAGAGATTATCTGTTCATTATTACATTGCTGTTTGTGGGACCTTGCTGTGCGCAAATTAGCAGCTGCGTTTCCTGCATTACAACAGTTACTACACTTCAAAAAGTACTTTGTGGCTGTAATGTGCCTTGGGACGTCCTGAGGTCGTGAAAGGCGATATATAAATACGAGTCTTTCTTTTCTTTCTCCCTGACCCAAGGGCATGGGGATTGAATTTAAGAGAACACCAACTACCACCCGCAGCTGACTCAGTACAGACCCGGGCCCTTCCTGGTCAGTATAGCTCACCGCAAACTGGCCTTCAGGCAGAGAGTGGGTGGTACTGCCACCTGAATCTGGTATTACCAAGAGACGAGTTCACAGCCACTTCTCGTAAGCTGCCCGAGCCTGACGGGGCAGCAGTGGTATAATTGGTTTCAGTGGTCGGGGGCTAGGGAGTGGGAACGAAAGAATGAGTTTAAATTCCCACTTCCGGTCAGTGGTATGTATGTCCACGTGTTTGGCCGTTAGGTGAGGAGAGGATCGGGCTAACACCACCGACAGTGTGGCTTATAAAGACCAATTACTGAATAGTATACAAGTACCTCAGATTCACATCCCTTCTTTAGAAGAGATGTTAAACAGAAGTCCTGTCCGCCCATTCCAGTGGTTCAGGGGGATATTAAAGATCCCATGGCACCAAGAAGAGTAGCGAGTTATTGTGGTGTCCTGGCCAAAATTCTTCCCCCAACCAACACCACCAAAAACACAGAGTCAATGGTCTTTCACCTCATTTGCTGTTTGTGGGATCTTGCTTTTCACAAAATGGCTGCCACTTTTGCCTACGTAAGTATTCTTTCACCACTGTGATAGGGCGCTATGTAAATGCAAGTCTTTCTTTCAGATTGTCCATGAAAGAATTAAGCTGGAACACAAAGGGCAGGGGGCAGGAAATCACAACATGCTGACACAGAGAGAGAGCAGCTAGAGAAGACTCTAGAAACAAATCAAAACATGAGGACAAAAGCACACCAGGACATTGTAAGACTGCTGCTGACTGAAATCTATTAGTGGTCATTTTTAATTAACAAAGGAAATTAATTGTTTTCAGAGGTCAAAAAACATTTGAAATGATGTAGAATAATTGATGTAAGGAGTCGCACACCAGGTTATTGTCCAACAGCTTTATTTGAAATCACAAGCTTTCGGAGCTTTGCTCCTTTGTCAGGTGAAGTGAAGAGATGCATATAGGCACACGAGAATGCAAAATCTTCGAGCAGAAATTGATAGCCAAGTTCCGCACCCATGAGGACGGCCTCAACCGGGATCTTGGGTTCATGTCACTCTACATGTCACCCCACCTGACGTAGTCATCCAGACTCAAGTCGTAGTTGGCTTATTCTCCATACACCAATGCGGCCGGACCTGCTGCGATTTCCAGCAAAAAAGTTATCTGTTTTCAATACAAACCCCAGCATCTGCTACATTTGACCCCTTGTAACCCCACCTCAGTATTCTTGGATGTAATGTCTCCCTGACTGACCTGTTTGAACACCATTCACTCCTTTGATTGCTGTGATTATCTCTCTGCCGAGGCGTGATAAAGGGCAGTTAGAAAGATTATCTGTAATCACCAGGCATTGTTCTCTGACTATATATGCTGTGCCTATATGCATCTCTTCACTTCACCTGACGAAGGAGCAAAGCTCCAAAAGCTTGTGATTTCAAATAAAGCTGTTGGACTATAACCTGGTGTTGTGCGACTCCTTACATTTGTCCACCCCAGTCCATCACCGGCATCTCCACATCATAGAATAATTAAGCCAGCACTGAATTTTAATGAACCTGTAGAGCATGGACAGCAAACAATGATATAGAAAGCTACCAGCTTCGTTGGATTTCTTTGCACACCCTTCGCATCAATTTTCTCCTCATCCCTCTTGTAGTTGCTGACTCTTACTGGTGTATGGGTTCCACAATTCCCTGCCCAAGTGACTATTCTTATTGGGTGAGCCCAGATTATCCGATCGGCATCATGGGTCACTGCGGATGTTCAAATAACAAGAGTAGAAAATCTACGCCTGGTTATTCAATGGTGGGGGGCATCACAGCCATCCCACATCCTGTCCTCACTCAATATCCGCATGTGCTAACCTTCCAGCAGAATCACTCAGTAGCAATCAGGACAGCGATCGCTGGCTGATATTTCCTCCAACTTGGCACAGGAGGTCAGAGGCCTGATTGTAGTCTCTCTACTACTGCCCTGGCTGAAACCAACTAACACAACACAGATCTGGATCAAATTTGCACCTTCTAGTTCGAATGGCTCAGTATCACCCATTACATCGGCCCCCTGAGCTATCAGAACAACAGTATTTTTATCCCTTGAATCTCATTGTCCATTTAAGGTCCAATGACACTGCAGAGGTAGAGCCTTCAGACAGTTAAATGCAAAATCACTGACTCTCCATTCAAGTGGAGATGCAACCGAAGTCTGCACTGCAGTAACAGTACGGTATTACTGGTTAAATAAATCACAAGCTGCTAAGTACTAAGCCGCAAAGATTGGAAGGTCCCCACTCTCTTCTCAGCTGGGGCAGTAGTAGGAGTGTTACAATTGGCCTCAGTGCATGAGTGAGGAGGTAGAAAAATCAGGCAAGTTTCCAGCTCCTGGTCAATGAACCCCTGGCTTAAAAGTGCATGCACAGCAAGATGTCAGGTGAGAACAGGATCAAGCTCATCCGTGATGATCCCCACAGTCAAATATTCTGTTGATACTCACTGTCTAGGCTCACAGAGGAAGAATGGGCACTGGAGGGAGGTATCAAAGGGTTGTTAGCACCCAGGGAATGGTACCATAGTCTTCAGGAAGGGAGGTGAAAAGAGATTTCAATTTGGACTGTTTCCACCTCTCAATATTTAACTTGTTAATAGACTCTTTTCACAGAACAATGCAGAATCATCAGTCCCTCGCTTTACAGCCCCTGGGGCACATTAACTTGTGCTGCTAAATCACATAAGACACTCACATGGAAAATGATCCTCGGGAGATAAGGCACAGAGGGAGAGGTCTAAATTTGGTTCAATACCACTATCATCTCAGGGAATGAACCCACAGTGAACATTCAAGCAGAGGAGAGGTCCCAGAGGTGATGTAGCTAACTTTTGGACACAAGCTACATGAGTGAGTATATATAGATCCAACCAAGCATACCTACTCCATTTCCATGCAGCGAATGGACTCAAACACAGGAGAGGAAATTGGCATATCTCTTGCTAACTTTCTCCCTTTCTTCCTGGAGATACTGGCTCAGGCTGGAGTTGGTTTGGCAGCAAAGTGAATTGCTATGGTGAAGCAGCTAATAGCTGGTTTTGATATTGATTCCTCAAACAGTACTGAGGGAGTGCTGCACTTTTGGAGGTGCCATCTTTCAGATGAGACATTAGAACCTCTCAGGTGGACATAAAAGATCCCACAGCACTATTTCGAAGAAGAGCAGGGGGAGGGGTTCTCTCCGGTGTCCTGGCCAACATTTATCCTTCAATCTGTATCACTAGAACAGATTATCTGGTCATTGTCACATCGCTCTTTGTGGGACCTGGTTCACAGGCTGAGCAATTACCTGAATCTCTACATGTATATAGCACCAGTCATTGTGCAAGCTGGGTGCAATGCCCAAGGCAGCAAAGGGATCTTGTAAGTATTCTTGTAAATTGACTTTGGTGGGTCATGGGGATGTGGGCCATTGTGGATGAGCCTAATGCTATCCTCACTTGATACCCACACACACAAGCTGTGGTGGTGTGTCACTGCACAACAATCAGGAGTGGGAATCCTGGCTGTTCATTGCTTTAACTGGCCAAATTAAGATCAGGGTCTGTATTGTTTAAGAAAGAAATAGAAAGACTCGCATTTATATAGAGCTATTTAAGACCTCAGGATGTCCCATAGTGCTTTACAGCCAATGGGGCAGTTCTTTTTGAAGTGTAGTCACTATTGTAATGTGGGAAACATGGCAGCCAATGTGTGCACAGCAAGGTCCCACAAACAGCAATGTGATAATGACCAGATAATCTGTTCTAGTAATGTTGATTGAAAGATAAATGTTGGCCAGGACACCAGAGAGAACCGCCCCCCCCACCGCCCTTCTTCGAAATAGTACTGTGGGATCTTTTATGTTCACCTGAGAGGTTCTAATGTCTCATCTGAAAGATGGCACCTCCAAAAGTGCAGCACTCCCTCATTACTGCACTGGAGTGTCAGCTTAGATTATGTGCTTAAGTCTCTGGAGTGGGACTTGAACCCACAACTATCTGTCTCAAAGGTGAGAGCACGATACCAAGTGTGGTTTAACCATGGTTCTATACAAGTTTAACATAACTTCTTTGCTTTTCAATTCTATTCCTCTAGAAATGAACCCCAATGCGTTGTTTGCATTTTTTTATGGCCTTGTTAATCTACATTGCTCCTTTTAATGATTTGTGAATCTGCACCCCTAGATTTCTTTGCTCCTCTAACCCATTTAGACTCTTATTTTCCAAGGAGTATGCGGCCTCCTTATTTCTCCTACCAAAATGAACCACCTCACACTTATTTATCTTGAAATTCATTTGCCATTTACATGCCCTTTCTGTAAGATTATTAACATCTTCTTGTATTTTGTTGCAGTCTTCCTCAGTATTAACTATACCCCTCAATTTGGTGTCATCTGCAAATTTTGAAATTGTACTTAGAATCATGGAAAGGTTACAGCACGGAAGGAGGCCATTCGGCCCATCGAGTCCGTGCCGGCTCTATGCAAGAGCAATCCAGCTAATCCCACTCCCCTGCCCTTTCCTTGTAGCCTTGCAAATTTTTTCCTTTCAAGTACTTACCAGTTTCCTTTTGAAGGCCATGATTGAATCTGCCTCCACCACCCCCTCGGGCAGTGCATTCCAGATCCTAACCACTTGCTGTGTTTAAAAAAAAAGTTTTTCCTCATGTCACCTTTGGTTCTTTTGTCAATCACCTTAAATCTATGTCCTCTGGTCCTTGCCCCTTCTGCCAATGGGAACAGTTTCTCTCTATCTACTCTGTCCAGACTCGTCATGATTTTGAATACCTCTATCAAATCTCCTCACAACCGTCTCTGTTCCAAGGAGAACAATCCCAGCTTCTCCAGTCTATCCACGTAACTGAAATTCCTCATCCCTGGAATCATTCTAGTAAATCTCTTCGGCAACCTCTCTAATGCCTTCACACCTTTCCTAAAGTGCGGTGCCCAGACCTAGACACAATACTCCAGTTGTGACTGAACCAGTGTTTTATAAAGGTTCATCATGACTTCCATACTTTTGTACTCTATGCCTCTACTTATAAAGCCCAGGATCCTGTATGCTCTTTTAACTGCTTTCTCAACCTCCCCTGCCACCTTCAACGATTTGTGCACATATACCCCCAGATCTCTCTGTTCCTGTACCCCTTTTAGAGTTGTGCCCTCTAGTTTATATTGCCTCTCCTCGTTCTTCCTACCGAAGCATATCACTTCACATTTTTCCGCGTTAAATTTCATCTGCCATGTGTCCGTACCTGCCACCAGCCTGTCTATATCCTCTTGAAGTCTATCACTATCCTCCTCATTGTTTACTACCCTTCCAAGTTTTGTGTCATCTGCAAATTTTGAAATTGTGCCCTGTACACCCAAGTCCAAGTCATTAATATATATCAAGAAAAGCAGTGGTCCCAGCACCGACCCCTGGGGAACACCACTGTACACCTCTCTCCAGTCCGAAAAACAACCGTTCACCACTACTCTGTTTCCTGTCCCTTAGCCAATTCTGTATCTATGTTGCTACTGCCCCCTTTATTCCATGGGCCGCATGTACTTCCGATTCCCGAGTCCAAATCGTTTATGTAAATGGTGAACAACAGTGGTCCCAGCATCGATCCCTGTGGAACACCACTTCCCACCTTCTGCCAGTACGAGTAAATCCCTGAGTAAAGTCAAGCACAATGATTTTGATTTCAATGTGTTGGGGAATAGGAAGCCAGTGGAGGTTGGTTAAGGAATGGTGGGGGCTCGGAACTGTTGATGGGTGAGTGGGACTTAATACAGGACAGGATTCAGGTTGCAGAGTTATGGATGAGTTGAAGTTTGCACCAGGTGGTGCTCAGGAGACTAATGAGGACGGTACTGGAGAAGTTGAGTCAAGAGGTAACAAAAGCATGGATAAGAGCTTCAAAACCAATAGGGGTACAGTAAGGACAGAGGTGTCTATGTTGAAGGGGTGGAAATAAATTGAATTGGTAACTCATGGAGTTTGAATCTCAGCTCTGGGTTGAACAGGATACCCAACATGCCATGGATGGGTGTAGTAAATGACACTATACGTGGTTCTCTTGAGGGCAATGGAACAGGCAAATAGGAGGTGATCTCAGGAGTTCCAACAGCATCGCTGACCCAGATGGATCCAACCTCTGATTAGGCACCCTGTCTTCTGGGCTGCTAAATACATGTAGATGGCTCAATGTGTCTGCGTCCTTGCAGCAGAGGAAGATTGTATTATGATACAACCAGCTTTGTCAGTGAACTCCAGCCCAGCTCAAGATTAGGTGCATCATGATATGCAGCGCAAAATTGGAACATGGTATTATGTTCTGTCTCACGAATGTGCCCCCAACAGGTCTACAGAGAGGATGATCATAATATAACCCAGGGCAGAAGCAACGCATAGCAGTCACTTGAGCTTTGTTCCTCACTCAACAAGGCAAAAGGACCCCCAAGACATTCTGTGCCCAATGCAGGAGGTGCTGCACCTGGACCTTGAGGCACAGAGATGGAGAAACTCGGCACAGTTACCAAAATCTCAAACGCAACTCAATATAAGATAAAATAAAATTTGCTCCCCTCCCCCAATAATTTTTTTAATCAATTGCTGTGAGGCCAAACCCCATTTTAATAGACACTGTTTGCAAGTACGATTATTTTTTGGTCAAAGGCATCTTATTAAGATACAAAGATGCTGAATTGAACTAATCTCTTCACATTTAGCCTAGGCATAAATGGTCGCAATTAGCATGACAAAGTGCCTCACACATACATTAGCATTTGAATAGACTCCATTGAGTTAATGCATTAATCTCACCTCGCCTGTTCTCAACCTTTCTATCTCATTTAAAGCACGGAGACCATTTTCTTTCAATTAATTGATTTTCCTTTTCGTTTTGTGCTTTTGTTTCTGATCTTGTTGGGATTTTTAAACCACCTAAAGACTTTTTGTGGACCAGGGAATGTTGTAAAGACAAAGTCCAGCCTCCATTTCTCCTATAATTTGTGAATAACTGTCAGTTTGGCTCAGTTGACAGCAGTTTTACCTCTCGAGTTCAATGGTTGTGGGTTCAAACCCCACTCTAGGATTTGAGTGCCTAATCTAAACTGTCACTCCAGTGCAGTACTGAAGGAGTGCTGCGTTGCTGAAGATATTCTTTCAGATGAAACATTAAACCAAGGCTTGGGTAGATGTAAAAGCCCCTGTGGAATAATTCAAAGAGCAGGGAGTTCTCTGGATTTTCTTGCCCAACATTCCTCCCTTAAATCAACAGACCGAAAATGGATAACCAGTTATTCTTTCATTTGCTGTTTGTGGGACCTTGCTGCATGCTAATTGACTGTCGCATATGCCCGCACAACAATACTCACTTCACTTCAAAAGTAATTAATTCGCTGTGAAGCTCTTTGGGACTTTGAGGATATCAAAGTTCTTGCTTTGATTTACATAGCACCTTATCACTCCAACATGACCCAAAGTGCTTCACATAATGCATCATTTTTTTGAAGCGCAGTGACTGTTATTATGTTGGACAACATGGCAGCCATTCTGCATTGGCAACATCCCACTACAATAAGATGAATTACCAGTTAACCTATTTTTAGATGGTATTTATTAAGGGAGAAATATTGGTCGGGAGAGCTTCCTCTTCTCCCCCCCAAAAAATGGGTCATCCATTTCATTGCTGTTTGTGGGATCTTACCATACATAAAATGGCTGCCGTTGGCTACATAACAACAATCACTGCACTTTAAAGTGTGTGAATCACCTTGGCAAGTTTCAGTGGGATGTGAAAAGGTGCTATATAAATGATTGTGATGTGGAGATACCGGTGATCGACTGGGGTGGACAAATGTAAGGAGTCTTACAACACCAGGTTATAGTCCAACAGCTTTATTTGAAAATCACAAGCTTTCAGAGGCTTCCGAAAGCTTGTGATTTCAAATAAAGCTGTTGGACTATAACCTGGTGTTGTAAGACTCCTTACATATAAATGATTCCATGGGATTCTCTAATGTCCACCTGAACCAAAGGAACAGGCCTTGGTTCATCATCTTGTCAGAAGTAATTTGCTTGAAATGGTCACAAATATTCATGATGGTCCGTTTATAAACTGCACCATTATCTAACTCATGGGGGCACAGTGGATATCCATAAAAGTTTTTAATGTGCACTAAGATTTATGAAAGGACAGCACCCTATTTTAATCAGTTTTACATCTAGGACTGTCACCTATCTGGGTTTGGACCAGAAAGCGCAGCTTTTAAGTGCTTGCCAAAAATTTGGAAAATCTAAACCAGACATCCAGAGTTTGTTTTTTTTTCCCTCCAGTTTTCTCCACTTCTCCCCCAAAGATGTTGGCTCATGGTGGGATATGGTACCACTCCTATCATGTCTTCCCTTAAAGGCGCTGGGTCATGGTGCGATATAGTACCACCTCTAGACCTCCTCCCCTGAAGGTGCTCACTCACTGTGGGATATGGTCCCACTCCTATCTCGCTCCTCCCCTGAAGGTGCTCACTCAGTGTGGGATGTTGGCCCACTCCTATCCCACTCCTCCCTGAAAGTGCTGGCTCATGGTGGGATATAGTCCCACCATTGATTTCACTCCTTTCCAGTTTTAGACATGACAAAAGTTATCTCAAACCCTCAAAATGCAGGTCGATCACAATTAAATCAGAGGGATCCTGAGATAGGCCTCAGTGCCGCTAGAGGCAATTTAAGAAGGTTATCTCAGTCCAGACAAAATTCAATTTAAAGAAATAATTGGATTTTTGAGACCTTTCAAGACCTCAGGATGTCCCAAAGCGTTTTACAGCCAGTTGAAGTACTTTTTCAAGTACAGTCATTGTTGTAAAGTAGGAAATACAGCAGTCAATTTGTGCACAGCAAGGTCCCACAAACAGCAATGTGATCATGACTAGATAATCTGTTTTGGTGATGTTGGTTGAAGCATAAATATTGGCCAGGACACCGGGGAGAACTCCCCTGCTCTTCTTCAAAATAGTGCCATTGTATCTTTTTACATCCACCTGAGAGGGCAGATGGGGCCTCGGTTTAACGTCTCATCCGAAAGACGGCACCTCCGACAGTGTAGCACTCCCTCAGTACTGCACTGGAGTGTCAGCCTAGATTTTATGCTCTAGTCTCTGGAGTGGGACATGAACCCACAACCTTCTCAGAGGCAAGAGTGCTACCACTAGGCCACAGCTGAGATTAGAAGATATAGATGAAGGAGGCCGGTTGGCCCATCTCAGTTTATCCAGAACGTCCCTCCCCGCATTATGGCTTTTGACTGTTTTAAGTAATTCCAGGGTTTTCACCTGCACTCTACTTGGAAATCCATTCCGTGTATTGCTCGCTCTTTGTGCGAAGATGCTGCTCTGAACAGATCGTCTCTCTACATCAGGCAGGATACAGAGCACCTTCAGTATCTTCTATGGTGTTCTGACTTTATCTCACACTGAATCGAAGCCACTGCCAGCCTCACTGCACATTGCAGAAACTGCTTCCTCAGTATAAACACGTCCTTAAGTTCAAGAGAATGAAGTTTTAAAGATTCACTCGTGTATGGGGACATCGGGCTGGTTTTCAGGTGGTAATTCCAAGGGTCACAAAGGGTTGCCTGAATATTGTTCAGAGATGTAACAAACCTTGGCTGAGCACCAACCAGCAATGACAGGTTTCAAAGTTCATTTACTCCGCAGAGGGAAAGACATGTTGCTACAGGCGAACGCTATCAATAGAAAAGTCAAATCCAAAGGGAAGGGATGCTCGCTGCCTGCAACACAGCTGATTAACTGCACCAAAAATAAACAGACCTATCTATGGAAAGGCCACAGTCTTTTACATAAGCTTCACAAATCTCGGTGCTTTTGTTTAGTTTTCTTTCTTCCTTTTTCAACATTGGCGGCCCTGCCTTCAGCTGTCTAGACCCTTAGCTCTGGAATTCCCTCCCTAAACCTCTCCGCCTCCCCACTTTCCGCTCCTCTTTTAAGACCCTCCTAAAACCTACGTTTTTGACTAAGCTTTTAGTCGCCCCTTTTAATATCTCCTTTTTTAGCTCGGTGTCAATTTTCGTCTATTACGCTCTGGTGAAGCGCCTTGGGACGTTTTCCTATGTTAAAGACGCTATATAAATGTAAGCTGTTGTTGATGTCACTAACTGATACTGGCAGGCTTCCTGTACCTTGCCGAAGTGAGCCCTCTTTGCGTGCAATATCAGACAGCGATGGCAGGATATTTAACCATGGGAGAGTCACGGCCTGACTCGATCCTGTCCTCGGGTGACATGCACACTCATTTTTCAGGAGGAGCCATTCAGCAGCAGTCAGGAGCGGGAACTCTGGCAGATTTTCCCTTCCCTGGCCCAGGCATGTCAAGGACACTGCAGAGCCCCAACAGCCGCGCTGGCTGAGATGGGCAAGATCAGCAATCGACCGGGGATCAAACCTAGGAACTTCCTGAGCTGTGCGGCTGCAGTTCTGGTCAGTGACTCATTGAAGGGGTATTATTGTCCCTCGAGAGGATGCAGAGATGATAAACTAAGATGAATTCCGGATTTCAGGAATTCCAGTTATAAAGAAAGGTCAAATGATTTGGGCTTATTTTCTTTGGAAAAGGGTGACCTAATAGAGGTTTTCGAGACAGTGAAGGGAAATGACAGAATTGATGCAGGCAAATTCCTCACTAAGGTGAAAGGTTCAAATACTAGAGAGGTTAAAGAGGGAAAACAAGGTATAACTATTCTCAAAGGTCTTTGAAGGGGACAACATAAGAAGCAATTGGATGTGTTTCTGGAGATAGAAGGAATAGAGGGATATGGTGAGAAGGTGGATAGGTGGGATTGAGATCTATCAAAAACAGGGACTTGTTGGTCTAAACAGCCCTTGTTCCTGATAATTTTTATGCTCACTCATATTTTCGTGGTCATTTGGCACCAAGCTGAAACATTGAGACATGACAGAGCAGCCCTTAGCTACACGATGATATGATGATGCAGCAGACAGTGAAGTCACATCTGATGAACTGTCAAGAGGAGGAGGCTGAAGCCATGTCACAATTCTGTCAGTTTGATTAGAATTGAAGATTAAATACCCGAGATGTTTTGCCAGTTTTCAGGGTGAAGCCATCCATAGTACAATTTGGATTATCTGACTTTACCCCCACCCCACCCCCAAACCCAATGCTAGTTTTTTTTTGGTGGACAAGTGCTCTAGTTATTCTTCCAGTTTCCTCCCCTCCTCCTCCTTACACACTCTTGCTGGGGTTCTGTTGCACCCCTGCTAGAATTCGTCCAACTTCACTCTCCACAAGACGGGACAGTGAGTGTCAGTGGGTTATTTGACTATGGGAGGCATCACAGCCCAGCCCACTCCCCCTCCTCACCCAGACAACTGCACTCTCCACTGGACAGTGACCACAATAATTTGCATTTATATAGCACTTTCAACAGAGAAAAAAACATCCCAAGGTTCTTCACAAATAGAAATAGATCTGGTGGGTACTCAGGATAGTTGATATGAACCAAGAATCCAGAGAAAGAGGTGAGGGAAAATGGAAAGAGAAAGAAAGAACTTAGATTTATGTAGCACCTTATCATGTCCTAAAGTGCTTCACATCTGATTAATTACTTTTAAAGTGTAGCCACTCTTATATAGGCAAAAAGTGACTTGTGTTATGAGCAGAGTGGGTGTGAGTTTCTGCTACTTCAGTCTCCACCTACCACTGAAATCTCAATCTAAAGACCCCCATAGCAGTGCTATTGGAAAGATCCCAATGATACAATAACTCTCTGTGTAGACCTGGAATAAAATGAACACACTTCCTTTTAGGTTCCTGCACACAATCAAACCAGCTTCAACCCAGTCTGATTTGGAACGATACTTTATATTCCTTTCCCCCCAGCCATTTTGCTTCCTCAGGTCAGCTTCCATCCAGCATCTCAAAACTCTGGACCTGCCTCAGCCTTCCCCTCCTCCAACAATCTACAGACTTTTAAAACCCAAGCTTGGCATCATCCAGCTGTGGGGGAGGTTTGTCCGCTGGAAACACATATCGGAAATTTGGGCGCCTACTGGCTGCGGGTTTCTAATCAAAGTGCTTGCGCAGTGCATGCTGGAATTTCCAATATGGGCTCCTGCCAGACACAACTCCTCAACGGAGGCTGGACTCATACACAATTACAGCACTGAACTGCTGTAAGCTGCCATTTGTTTGCCGAAATAATGCAAAATGATAAATTGGATTAGTACTCATACGAGGGGAAGCAGGATTGCCGACATTTTTAATAAACGGAGACTATTCTTTTTTTTAATTCGTTCACGGGATGTGGGCGTCGCTGGCAAGGCCAACATTTATTGCCCATCCCTAATTGCCCTTGAGAAGGTGGTGGTGAGCCGCCTTCTTGAACCGCTGCAGTCCGTGTGGTGACGGTTCTCCCACAGTGTTGTTAGGAAGGGAGTTCCAGGATTTTGACCCAGCGACAATGAAGGAACGGCGATATATTTCCAAGTCGGGATGGTGTGTGACTTGGAGGGGAACGTGCAGGTGGTGTTGTTCCCATGTACCTGCTGCTCTTGTCCTTCTAGGTGGTAGAGGTCGCGGGTTTGGGAGGTGCTGTCGAAGAAGCCTTGGCGAGTTGCTGCAGTGCATCCTGTGGATGGTGCACACTGCAGCCACAGTGCGCCGGTGGTGAAGGGAGTGAATGTTTAGGGTGGTGGATGGGGTGCCAATCAAGCGGGCTGCTTTATCTTGGATGGTGTCGAGCTTCTTGAGTGTTGTTGGAGCTGCACTCATCCAGGCAAGTGGAGAGTATTCCATCACGCTCCTGACTTGTGCCTTGTAGATGGTGGAAAGGGTTTGGGGAGTCAGGAGGTGAGTCACTCGCCGCAGAATACCCAGCCTCTGACCTGCTCTTGTAGCCACATTATTTATATGGCTGGTCCAGTTAAGTTTCTGGTCAATGGTGACCCCCAGGATGTTGATGGTGGGGGATTCGGCGATGGTAATGCCGTTGAATATCAAGGGGAGGTGGTTAGACTCTCTCTTGTTGGAGATGGTCATTGCCTGGCACTTATCTGGCGCAAATGTTACTTGCCACTTATGAGCCCAAGCCTGGATGTTGTCCAGGTCTTGTTGCATGCGGGCTCGGACTGCTTCGTTATTTGAGCGGTTGCGAATGGAACTGTACACTGTGCAGTCATCAGCGAACATTCCCATTTCTGACCTTATGATGGAGGGAAGGTCATTGATGAAGCAGCTGAAGATGGTTGGGCCTAGGACAAGTGAAGCTTACTTCAAGTCCCAACTCTCAAATGATTTGTATTTTCCCTCCACTTTCTCCCCCATTCCTCTTCTAAAGATGCACTGGGGACACCAGCACTCCTCTGCCGCCTCAGCCAAATGTTCATGTGTGAGCCCAGACAGCATGCCGCAGTTAGCTCTTTGACTATGCTAAGCATCACAACGAAGCCCAGTCCTCTCCACACAAGCATCTATCCCACCAGCAGAGACTGGATAGTGATCAGGAGCAAGATCCCTGGCTGAGTTTTTTCCCTGCTCTCTAGCCCAGGGGCACTGAGGCCATTGGTAGTGCCCCTATTGGCTAAGATCAGATAACTTGAGACAGATCAAAAAAAAAGGAATGAAAGACTTGCCCCTTTCACAACCTCAGGATACCCCAAACCGCTTTACAGCCAATAAAGTACTATTTGAAGTGTAGTCACTGTTGTAATGTAGGAAACGCAGCAGCCAATTTGCACACAGCAAGGTCCCACAAACAGCAATGACCAGATCATGTTTTAAGTGTTGGTTGAGAGCTAAATATTGGCCAGGACACCAGGGAGCACTAACCTGGTCTTCTTCGAATAGTGCCACAGGATCTTTTAACATCTACTTGAGAGGGCAGATGGGATGTCTCATCTGAAAGATGGCACCTCCGACAGAGCAGCACTCCCTCAGTACTGCACTGGAGTGTCAGTCTACATTTTGTGCTCTGGTCACTAGAGTAGGACTTGAACTCACAACCTTCTGACTCAGAAGCAAGAGTGCTACCAACTGAGCCACAGCTGACACATAATTCATAAGTGAATTAATAAAGTTAATAATAAGATCGAGCCTGGGATATGCCATTCTGCACAACTCTATCACAGCAGGCAGTGCATTCACCCAATAAGGCAGTGGCAGAAGCTCTCAGTTGTGACTTTGGACAGGGATTTGCTCTCTTCCTGAAGGCTCCCTGGGTTTCAGTGCTCACAGAAACCGTCAGATTGATTTCTACCCATTTGATTAGGCGAGTGCTGCCAATGAGCTGTACATCAGCGCTGTCTCTCACACTGACCTCAATCAGAGCCCCTGTCTCACACAAGTCAGTTGCAATACAAGACCTACGAGCATATCTCGCAAAAAGCAATCTCTCAGTCATATTTCACAATAATGTAAGGTGATTGCACCAGAGAGGGGGAGGGGAGCCAATTTACTTATAATGAGATTCCCGATCAATAGGTGAAAGAAATAAGTTGGGGGAGGGACAGAAATTTACAAACCATTAACAAAAAAGATCCGAGAGACACCAGCCTAACATCTCAGTGAGAGGCTGAGCCATACAAACGACAGGGAGGCGTCAGGTTCGGTTCCTGGCTAGGGTTGGCAACCCTGCCGGATTGTCCTAGAGTCTCTAGGAATTAAAGATTAATCTTGGAGTCTTGCTTGACCCTAAGTCACGTGTCCAACCCCATATCTTCTCCACCAGAAAGACCACCTACCTCTACCTCCGTAACAACATCCCCCTCCACCTCAGCCCATCTACAACTGAAGCCCTCGTTCACGCCTTTGTCACCATCAGATGCCATTGCTCCAATGCTCTCCTGGTAGGCCTCCCAACCTCATTTGTTTCAGTCCCTTCAAAACTCTGCTGCCCATATCATACCCCACACCAAGTGCCTCACACTCATCACTCCTGTCCTCGTCGATCTACGTTGCTGTCTTGACTGCCAAGCCCTCAAATTTAAAATTCTCATTCTTGTGTTTAAGTCACTCAATGGCCTCACCCCTTCCTATCTCTGTAATCTCCTCCAGCCCTACAACCAATTCCCACCCCCCTACCCCCTCCAGAACTCTTCATTCCTCTGACAGTCTCTTGTACATCCCACCCATTGGTGAATGTACTTTCAGCAATCTAGGTCCCACTCTCTATAATTCCCTCTCTAACCCCTCTCCACCTTGGTCTCATCTTTTAAGACCCTCCTTAAAACCAACCTCTTTGGCCAAGCTTTTGGTCATCCCTCCTTTAGCTTGGCAATCCACTTTTCTCCTTCGTGACTTTTTTCCTTGTTGACAAGTTGGGCTGAATGGCCTGTTTCTATGCTGTAGGCTTTATGCAACATTATATGTAAAGATACTGGGCTGGAATTTCATCGATCTGACTTACGCGAAATTTACACTAGTTGCTATGCCAACCTTGCGAATGGCAATTTCCTGAGAATCTGGCATAAGCCCGAATGCAAAAACCAGTGAAAACAAGTGGAAATCAGCAAAAACAATCGGGGCCCCAAGAAAAGTGTGGAACATACGCCATCTATCGTCTTTAAATCCCTATTTATTTTATTGACGGCGTGAAAATTAAAGTTTGAAGCCATCAAACCATTTACACACATTAAGCACAGCACATTTAAGGCAGAGCGATTGTGGAAGCTTTTCTCTTCGTGTAAATGCAGGAAACTCGGGTTCTCTGGTCTTTTGCATGGGGGTGGAGCTATGTTAATGAGCTACCCGGGGTCTTGGCGGACATAACTCGAGCGGCCCAAATGAATGAGAAATTTGCACGTAGCAGTGTTTCACCATAAAACGGCTGTTACGTGCCAATTTCCTTTGCTCTTACGCTGCAGTTAGGCCAAAACTTTGCAGGAAACTCCAGGCCATTAAATGTAAGTTTTATTATCGTTGCATCAATATTCAACATTATTTGTGTCTACTGTTAGCATCAGCTTTGAAAATACTGAATTACTAATCTCGAGACCCAAGGTCACAACTCATATTAACATTTAAGCATGGAAGTGAAACACTGACGTAGCCAAGCAATGCTGTGATCCAACAGCCAAAACTAAGTAATAGCCGTGAGTCAAACAGTGGACAGGCTGAATGAATGACTGCCCGACCTTCAGGATCAACCATTCCAGATTATCTAGCCTCAATTCAATTTAACAAGACAATGCACGTGACACACCCATTCTTACTGGCCACCCTGCAGCACACGGGCTACCATTAACAAATAAGGAAAAATTTTTAAAAGCTCAAGGACGGAGAGAAGCCTGATTCTCCTCAACAGTTTCGCTATGGAAACATGGCCCCATTTTATTGAAATTGAAATGAAAGGTTATTATGCTTTCAGCTTCCAGTAATTATAGGGAACTTAAGATAACCATCCTGCTTTTGAATTACTAAGGACAGTTCTGAGCACATACAGCTTTTTTTAATACAACCGGAGCTGAGGATCTATAAATCTGGTGGCACAAAGATGGTTTGAATCACACATGTCAGCTGGCACAAAGGATCAGCTGTTCTAATTGCTTAACCGCTTGTGTATTAAGTCTCTGCTAACGGATGCAATTCTCATTAACCGTGTCTGTGGATTGCATTTCAGAGATAGTTTGTTTTCTCTTCTAATTTGCTCTCCTCTTCACCCAACAACACTGACTCTGGTGAGGTTATAGTAATCTGAGCGCTAACTGCTCCCCATCCCTAGATACATTGCTCCAGTAGTATAATTTATCACACTCGAGGCACGACTTTTGTCTTCATACCAGGGAGGGGTGTGTGTGTGGGTGTGTGCTGGATATATACTTGGAAAGCAAAAATTTGCAAGGCTATGGGGAAAGAGCAAGGGAGTGGGATTAATTGGATAGCTCTTTCAAAGGCCGCATGGCCTCCTTCTGTGCTGTAACATTCTAGACAGATTTTAGTCTTTGGTTTTGGACTTAACCATTGACGAGGCAACAGTGCTAAAAATACTCTTCTCCAAACCTCCAGACGCAGAAAATCCAAACAGCACAAACTAGTAAGAAAGATAAGTCCAAATAGGCACTTGTTGCCTGGGCTTTGATAGGACAAATTGCCAGGGCTTGGGGCCAGAGGTGGCTCACAGGCCACTGCTTCGATATCACATTTGGCTGGATATTCGAGCATGGGAGTAGTCACAGCTGAGTCCTACTCTATCTTCATCTGATGTCCATGGACACTCCAACAGGATTCACTTCTGCCACCATCTCTGAGCCCTACAGACCAGGACAGTCTCAGGTTTGAATCTTGGTCTATGCTGAGTTAGTTGATACATCTGGGACGATGCTTGAATTAGACTTGGTGTTCCTGGGTTGGGTGGGGATAAGGTTCTGCCAGGGTTTATTCTATTGATTGCTTTCCAGCGGAGGTGCATGTGAATGGTCAGGACCAGGTTTGGCTGTAATATCCTGTTGGCTCACACATAAGCAATGGCGATTTGGACAAGGCTGTGAAGGACAACCCCTGCCTGTAGAACCATATCAGAGTAAAGAATGGAGGAGAGAACTGGAGGCAAAAACTTTAGTGGTTCAATAGGTTGTTAAATAAAAATAAATGACATTTTTTGCCCAAAATTCAACTCTGTACTGTGCTCTTGGACTGTCTGTATATTTGCCAGATGTATTAATCCTAATTTACAATTTAGTAGAAGTATTAAGGCATTTACTAATAACAAGCTTGCATTTATATAGTACCTCATCACATCAAAACATCTTAATACACTTCACTCCATAGGGCTCATTTTGCTTTGAATGTGGTGCTTCGTTGGACAGTCTGCAGGGTTGCAGCCCGACCTCTGACCTACGTTCCCATCAAGCAATGGTCCACGTTTGGGGGTTGGAGTTCGTCACAGCTACCCTGCACGTCTCCCTCTGCCAGTTGCGCTCTCATAGTGTAAACAAGCCCAGCTTTCTTATCCCAATAGCATAGTAAAATGGGCATCTACGATTGCAATGTTGAGATAATGAAGCCAGTTTTAGCAATGATACGTGAGCAGCCACTCCCACACACTGTCTGTGGGGCTTCCTTTAAAAGGAGAGCCATGGAAACTGGCTCCCTTCTCTGAACATAAAAGCGGGAGAGCAACGCACGGAAACAGGATCCAAAACTGGGGGCCATAAATATAAGATAGTCACTAAGGAATTCAGGAGAAATTTATTTACCCAGAGCGCGGTTAGAATGTGGAATGTGCTACCACGTGGAGTAGTTGAGGTAAATAACATCGATGCCTTTAAGGGGAAGCTAGATAAGTGCATGAGGGAAAAAGGAATAGAAGGATCTGCAGATAGGATTAGATGAAGTAGGGTGGGAGGAGACTTGTGTGGAGCATAAACACAGGCATAGTTGGGCTGAAAGGCTTGTTTTTTTTCATTTGTTCATGGGATATGGGCATCACTGGCGAGGCCAACATTTATTGCCTATTCCTAATTGCCCTTGAGAAGTTGGTGGTGAGCCTTCTTCTTGAACCGCTGCAGTCCGTGTGGTGAAAGTTCTCCCACAGTGCTGTTAGGTAGGGAGTTCCAGGATTTTGACCCAGCGAAAATGAAAGAACGGCGATATATCTCTAAGTGAGGTTGGTGTGTGACTTGGAGGGGAACGTGCAGGTGGTGTTGTTCCCATGTGCCTGCTGCCCTTTTCTTTCTAGGTGGTAGAGGTCGCGGGTTTAGGAGGTGCTGTCGAAGAAGCCTTGCGAGTTGCTGCAGTGCTGTATATTCTATGTAGTTCAGATGTGAAGATAAAAAAGTCTACAGTGAGTTGCTGAATGACAAAGTGATTGTGTAGGCAAAAGTTACAGCACCCGTTGTTTGGCAAAGCACAGACACTTCACCATAAGGTGCAAGGAGGCACTTCCACACCACAGGCACAGAAGGGAAACAAAACAGAATTGAGCACGCAGACAAATTTAGCAGTTTTCATCCAGCACTGTGTTGGAGAGATGCCAGTTTATTTGTAAAAAAATTTCAGACAAACCTCTATAGCCCATTCTCATGGGCCCCCTTGACAGCCATTTTAGAGGTTGACCTTGAACAGGTCACAAGCTGGGAAATGATGTATGTTAAGAGTTCATGAGGAGGAAAAAGGCAAAATGTTCCATTGCCCCCTTCAGATGCAATCCTTTAATATAAAAAGGGGGGGGGGATTGACACCCCAAAAACAACCCAGAACCACCTCGAGGACTCGGGAGGTAGCCAGCCATTCATGCTTGTTTGTGGCAGTCTTGGATACCCCTGGCCACTATTTTTGTGATTGTGGGCAGGGTTAGCTCTCAGCTGACTTTTCCCGGCCTGCCAATACAGATTTCACATTGTTGCCTGATGTGGCATGTTTACAGACAGAGATTTCATGTCCCTGCGTGATCTTGCATAATTAAAACCCGACCTTGACACCATCACCATTTCATCAGCTCCACTAGGTCTCTGGGCCTCAGTGGGTTGATTTCAAGATCTTTGGCCTCACTTTCTAATCCAGTTAAGTCCCATCCTACCTCAGCAGTCTTCTCCTGCTGTACATCTCTGCTTGCACCTTCCACCCCTCCAACTCCAGTTGACTCCTCATTTCCCACTCCTTCCACCATCACTGGCTCTTTGATGCAATATGGCTACCTTGGAAACCCCCCTTCCCCACCAACACGATGACATCCAACCGTTTCTTAAATGATTCCACTACCTTACCCATATACTACCTTACAGACGTCCCCCTCCCTCACCTTTCAAGGCTGAAAAGCCCAAGATTCTCCAGCCTTTCCCCATCACAACAGATATTCCAAGGCACGGAGAACGTCAAAATGAATGCTTTGAGTTGTAAATGGGTACAATGTGTGACTGGGATGTGTTTTGACAATCCTTCCTTTTTTGACGGCTGAAAATTGAAAAGATTTTAATTTTCAATAGCTCCTTAAAAGCTCTCTGCGCAAAAAAAGCTGTTCAATTGTACCAGTTGCTGTAAAATAAGTCTAGATTCTTAGTGCCTACCCATCCTGTACATTTGGATAGCCCTTCCCAACTGCCCACCTGCACTCTCCTGTTGTGCAGTAACTAGGTCGCCCCTGTGTAGTGTCGTGTGTGCTCTCTAGGAATCCAAGCCTGCAGCTCTGTCCTGGTGCTACACTGGACACCTTTCCTTTAATAAAATGTCAACACTTTGCTCCTGGATTATTTATGAAATTCATATTATTCACCCTTCATCAGAAGAAAGGTGCATTCAGTTCATTACTTGGTAACATGACCCGTGCCCAGCTTCTTGGTGCAGGTGACACCTCCTTATTGTACCAGTGTTACGAGAACATTGAGGAAACTACGAGTCACACCTGCAACACAGTATCTCAGACTGCAGGACTGTGCGATTCACTGTAACGAAGCTTTTAACAATCTACCTAAACTTAGATCAATTTTAATCAGAGTTTTGTCTGAATGACAATTTTGTTCGTAAAACATCTCAAAGCGCTTTTGTTCTCTTTCCCTTAGTCTGCTGACTAAAGGCATAAGCATGAGGCTCCGTGGGTAAATGACCTAATTACTGAGCCATGTCAATCAGGAAGGTTCCAGCTTTGATTCCTTGTGCCGAGTTATCTGATTGGAGTTTGGGTGGTGGATGAGGCGCTAAGGTCAAGGGGGTGGAAACCAATTGCCGAGAGTTCCTGGGGCTGATCCCTGCTGGAAAGTTTGGTGGATAAGAAGAACAGGCTCAAGCTCGGCTGCAGTGGCCCTCGTGAGGAACTAGCCAATTCTAGCTAGCTTTCCAGCTCGGCGCACACGTGAAAAGTAACAAGGTGGCTACCAGTGTCCATGAAACCACACGGCCAATTCCATTCGCCCAGAGTGGGTGGAACTTGCAGGGAGCCCTTGGCGAGATATGCAGTGTGTACCATCCACAGGATGCACTGCAGCAACTCGTCAAGGCTTCTTCGATAGCACCTCCCAAACCCACGACCTCTACCACCTAGAAGGACAAGAGCAGCAGGCACATGGGAACAACACCACCTGCACGTTCCCCTCCAAGTCACACACCATCCCGACTTAGAAGTATATCGCCGTTCCTTCATCGTCGCTGGGTCAAAATCCTGGAACTCCCTAACTAAAAGCACTGTGGGAGAACCTTCATCACACGGACTGCAGCGGTTCAAGAAGGCGGCTCACCACCACCTTCTCAAGGGCAATTAGGGATGGGCAATAAATGCTGGCCTCACCAGCGACGCCCACATCCCATGAACGAATAAAAAAAATATTGTGAGCTGTTTGCGATTTTCCACCATGTGCTCCCTGTGAGAGTGGCTTCCCGCTGGAAAAGCAAAGCGTGGAATTGACCATCATATCTCGACATAGGGAGGAAGAAAATACACCCAATTTATTTTGGGATTTTGACTGGTTTAACACACCCCTCCCCTCTCAAAAGAAACAAAAGTTGTGTTCTATATTTCAGTAGAGTGTTCTATAAAAGCAATTCTCATTCCATTAAAACTCAAAGACAATTTCTTTTACACAATGCTGCACTGAACAGAAGGGCATCATGATTGCCTATAAAGAAGCCAGTTAACATCTTACTGGTGCCAAGATACAGCAGATGGCTGTGTTTTAGGCCCTCCCTGAAGAAATTAACCAGAATCAGTCTAAAATAATACTCAAAAGGACTTGGGGTACACAGATTTTAATTAGGAAACAGCCACATGAGAAGCTTGCTTGAACTAACAATTTAATACTTTTCCCCACCAATTCTCTACCGCCTCTCCTGAAGACAGTGGGCTGCTGGAAGAGAGTCAGGGTGGGACCTCCGCCCACCTCCCTGACCCCGACCAGGTTTCCTGGGTTGGGGGTCATTATCTATGCAAGGCAGATTCATGGGGGAATCTCCGCCACCAAGAGGGAGCTGAAGAAGTGGAGGTGATGCTGCATGAGGTACTTGTGAGTAGGGTGGCCTTTGGTGCCATCTCTTCACGTGAGCACTGCAGCAATGGAGGTGCAGCCAACTTTCAGGACACAGCTGACTGCAACTGTCACTGTCTGCAGATGTGGGGGTGAGGGTACTGGCCGCTCGGCTCAGAGTATCCCTTGCGCAACCTGACCTGCCTGGCATTCCACCGTAGATCCTTCTCCTCTCCTTCTAAATAACTCACGTTGGGGGATTCCCATTGGGAGTGTGTATTGGGGGTGGGGGAAGCAATAATAAAAAAATTAGAACAGTTTCCACAGAGACTCCATTGTCAAATCTCTCACCATCAACCACAAACTCAACTGGAGCAGCCACATAAATGCCGTGGCTACTAGAGCAGGTCAGAAGCTGGGTATTCTGCAGCGAGTGGTTCACCTCCCGACTCCCCAAAGTCTCTCCACCACCTGTTAGGCACACGTCAGGTGTGTGATGGAACACTCTCCACTTGCCTGGATGGCTGCAGATGCAACAACACTCTAGAAGCTTGACCCCATCCAGGACAAAGCAGTCTGTTTGATCGGGACCCCATCCACCAGCTTAAACATCCACTCCCTCCATCACTGGCGTACTGTGGATGCAGTGTTTACTATCTATAGGATGGAGATACAGATGTAGAGGCAGCAAATCTCCAAGGCTTCTTCAGTAGCACCTCCCAAACCCACGACCTCCCAAACCCACGACCTCTACCACCTAGAATGACAAGGGCAGTAGGCGCACGGGAACACCAACATCTCCAAGTTCCCCTCCAAGTCCCGACTTGGACATACATCGCCATTCCTTCATCATCAATGGGTCAAAATCCTGGAACTTCCTACCTAACAGCACTGTGGGATTAGCTTTACCACACGGACTGCAGCAGTTCAAGAAGACGGCTCACAAGGGCAACTAGGGATGGGTAATAAATGCTGGCCTTGCCAGCGATGCCCATATCCAGAGAATCGGAAAAAAAACCTTCAGGAGAGGAAAGGAAAATATTGGAGAAATAAAAACAAGTAGAGATAAACAGATGGTGTTTCTGCTTCAGGTCACCCCCCCACCCCTCATTCCCAAGCAAAGAGAAAACAAGTACAACACCAAACTGCCACAATTTCACTGAAGCCAAAGCAACATTCCAGTAATCAACCCAAAAGTAAGCATCAGATTGCAAACGTTCAGCCCTACTCACAAACAAGCAAGTGGCTGCTTTTTGGCTCTCCACAAGAGTAGTTCACCATTGACGAGCTGGAACATAAACCCCAGGCCTCTACTGCCTGAGGAAAGAGTTGAGCACAAGCAGCCCAGAGTGACTTACCCAACAACTTTCCAAATATAGCCCTAAACTCTGCTTGCTGCCTCCCTGTCATAATATATGAGCATTTATAGATGTGCCCTTAATTCAAGAAATGTCAATGTTTCATATCAGTTTCAGTATGAATTTAGAGTTACTCCCATAATAACCATTATTTAAGAATGAATCAATGAAACAGCTGGTTTGATGCAGACTGAAAGCAGGAGCCTGAAGATGGAGTTTGTTAGCAGAGGTGGAGCTGCTATATAAATATTTAAAACTATTTTTAACAAGCTATTTTTAAAGTTATTCATTTTTAATTCAGTCCTACATTGCAAAGTTTCCAAAAAATATTCTAAGAAGAACTTCATTCTGCCCTTGACCAGTTACAGGCCAGTTGGCCTGATATCAGTCGTCGGGCAAATGCTGGAATCCATTATTAAAGAAGTGGGAACAGAGCACTTAGAACGTCATAATATGATTAGGCAGAGTCAACATGGTTTTATGAAAGGGAAATCGTGTTTAACAAATTTATTAGAGTTTTTTGAGGATGCAACTAGCAGGGTAGATAAATGGGAACCAGTGGATGTAGTATATTTGGCTTTCAAAAGGCATTCGATAAGGTGCCACATAAAAGCTTGTTACTCAAGATAACGGCTCACGGGGCTGGAGGTAATATATTAGCATGGATATTAGCATTGGCTAATCGGCAGAAAACAGAGAGTAGGGATAAACGGATCATTTTCAGGTTGGCAGGCTGTAACTAGTGGGGTGCTGCAAGGATTGGTGGTTGGGCCTCAGCTATTTACAATCTATATTAATGACTTAGATGAAGGTACCGAGTCTAATGTATCCAAGTTTGCTGACGATACAAAGCTAGGTGGGAAAGTAAGCTGCGAGGAGGACACAAAATGTCTGCAAAGGGATATAGACAGGTTAAGTGAGTGGGTAAGAAGATGGCAGATGAAGTATAATGTATGGAAATGTGAGGTTATTCACTTTGGTAGGAAGAATAGAAAAATATAATTTTTTTAAATGCCGAGAAACTATTAAATATTGGTATTCAGAGAGATTTGGGTGTCCTTGTACAAGAAACACAAAAAGTTAGCACGCAGGTACAGCAAGCAATTAGGAAGGCAAATGGCATGTTGGCCTTTATTGCAAGGGGGTTGGAGTACAAGAGTAAGGAAGTCTTACTACAATTGTACAGGGCTTTGGTGAGACCACACCTGGAGTACTGCGTACAGTTTTGGTCTCCTTATCCAAGGAAGGATATACTTGCCTTGGAGCCGGTGCAACGAAGGTTCACTAGATTGATTCCTGGGATGAGAGGGTTGTCCTGTGAGGAGAGATTGAGTGGAATGGGCCTTTATTCTCTGGAGATTAGAAGAATGAGAGGTGATCTAATTGAAACATATAAGATTCTGAGGGGGCTTGACAGGGTAGATGCTGAGAGGTTGTTTCCCTTGGCTGGAGAGTCTACAACCAGGGGGCAAAGTCTCAGGATAAGGGGTCGGCCATTTGAGATTGAGATGAGGAGGAATTTCTTCACTCAGAGGGTTGTGAATCTTTGGAATTCTCTACCAAAGAGGGCTGTGGATGCTGAGTCGTTGAGTATATTCAAGGCAGAGATAGACAGATTTTTGGACTCTAGGGGAATCAAGGGATATGGGGGTCGGACTGTAATTTGTAGTTGGGGTCAAAGATCAGCCATTATTGAATGGCGGAGCAGGCTCAAGGGGCAGTATGGCCTACTCCTGCTCGTATTTCCTATGTTTATGTACCCTGTGTTAGAGAACTGCTTTCTTGTAGAGCTGGGTCTGCTGGAGATGTAGAATACATGCATTCCACAGCACCAAGAGTTAGAAAATCATTTCTGGCCACTGGACCATCCCTGTTATCTGGAAGGTCTGAACGGAGCAGCCAAGGTTCAAATTGTAGCCCGTAGGCCAAGCATGACCCCCGTGACTATGATGCATTATCCATCCTCATCCTCTCTGCTGCCTTTGACGTGGCCGGCCACACCACCCTCCTCCAATGCCTCTCCTCCACTGGCCAGCTCAATGGGACTGCTCTTGTTTGGTTCCACTGTTACCTATCCAATCATAGTCAAAGTATCTCTACCAATATCTTCTCTTCCTATTGAGGGGAGATTTAATTGAGGTGCATAAAATTGAGGGGCCTAGATAGAGTGGATAAGAAGGACCCATTTCCCTTAGCAGAGAGGTCAATAACCAGGGGGCATAGATTTAAAGTAATTGGTAGAAGGGTTAGCGGGGAGCTGAGGAGAAATTATTTCAAGCAGAGGGTGGTAAGGGCCTGGCACTCACTGCCTAAAAAGGTGGTGGAGGCCGAAACCCTCATCACATTTAAAAAGTACTTGGATATACACTTGAAGTGCCATAACCTACAAGGCTACGGACCAAGTGTTAGAAAGTGGGATTAGGCATGATAGCTCTTTTTCGGCCGGCACAGACACGATGGGCTGAATGGCCTCTATCTGTGCTGTAAATTTCTATGATTCTATGATACTCCGCACCAACACCTCAGGAGTCTTCCTCTTCTCCGTCTACATGCTGTGCCTTGGTGACATCATTCACAGACATGAGGCTCAATTTTGAAATGGTGGTGGGTTGGCAGCGGGGATGAAGGTGCACGTGGCAAACCCGCATAAACAAAATTTACCGTTTCCGACGCAATCGCATGATGATTGCTGATGATTAACGTCCTCTCTGGGTTTCGCGCCTGGCAGCCAGCCTAATTGACAGGCCGGCTGCCATCAGGAGCTGCAACGAGAGGTGGGGGGGGGGGGGGGCGGGGGGAGAGAGAAAGAGAAACAGCGAGACGTCATCCGGCGCTGGAGCGGGAGATCGGGGGGGGAGGGGGGAAGGAAGGGTGGAAGATCAGAGGGGTGAAGAGGGGGACATCGGGGGGGGTGAAGAGGGGGACATTGGGGAGTGAAGAGGGGGACATTGGGCAGTGAAGAGGGGGACATTGGAGAGGGAGAAATCGGAGCAGGGTGGAAAGGTAGGTTGATTTTGTGTTTTAACTTCCTGCAATGATTTTTGATGTAATTTATTTTGTTTCTCTTTCCCTGACCTGGCCCAGGCGTGAATCAGAAGCGGTGGGCAAGCTGCCCAGCTAATTCGTTATAACCAAGTAATCCATCACAAGTAAAGTGCCTTAAGTACCTCAATGAGGTACAGTTGGCTCTTTAACTGTCATCCCGCCGGCTTCTGGTTTCGGGATCCCTGCGCACATACAGGTGCGTCCATGGGAAGCTTGGAAGTCGGCGGGTTGGAGCTGGCTTCTGAACCCGAATGGGATTTCCGCGATTTTCAGAGCCCCCCGCCCCCACAATTTCCGCGTAAAATTGAGTCAGCTTCCACACGTATGCTGATATCCAGCTCTACCTCTCTACCACGTCTCTCAACACCTCCACTGCCTGAGTGCCGTCAGATTCCTTATCTGACATCCAGTTGTAGATGAGGCACAAATTCCTCCAGCTAAAAAAATTGGAAAGAGCAAAACCATCGTCTTCATCCTCTGGCACAAACTCCACATCCTTGCCACAGAGTCCATCTCCCTCCTTGGCCAATGTCTCAGGTTGAACCAGACTGTTCACAACCTCTACGTCCTATTTGACTCCAAGTCGATCTTTTGACCCACGTATGCTCTCCATCATAAAGGCTGCCTATTTTCACCTCTAACATCACCTGTCTACTACCCTACTTCAGCCCATCAGCAGCTGAAACTCTTATCCATGTCACCTCCAGACTCAACGATTTCAATGCTTTCCTGGTCGTCCTCCCATCCTCCATCCTCTGTAAATTCAACTCATCTAAAGCTCTGTATACCCGATTCCCACACCAGGTCCCACTCACTCAAAACATTCCTGTCCTTAATGATTTGAGTTCCAGTCCCCCAGAACTTCAAATTTAAAATTCCCATCCTGGTGTTTAAATCCCTCTATGGCCTCGCCCCTCCCTATCTTTGTAACCTCTTCCAGTCCTACACCCTCCTCAAACTCTCCATTCCTCTGACTCCGGCCTCTTGTGCATCTCCCACTCCCGTAGCCCCACCATTGGTGACTGTGCCGTCAGTCGTCTAGGCCCCATGCTCTGGAATTTCCAGCCTAAATCGATCCACCTCCCTCTCCTCTTTTAAAACCCTCTTTACAAGCTGCTTCTTTGGCCAAGTTTTTGGTCATCCCTCCTTCTTTAGCTTGGTGTCCATTTTTGCCTGATTACACCTATGTGAAGCATCTTGGGATGTTTTTCTATCTTAAAAGTACTTTATAAATGCAAGTTGTTATTTCCTATTTGTTGGTTTGTCCTGTTCAGATTCTATGGGCATGGAGTTTTGGAAAGGGCTGCTACTAACCCTGAATAAATTCTAAATCAGAACAACAGGTCCTATGATATTTGCAAATTAATGGGAGCATGGATTGCAACTTAAATTCCCCCTCCCCGCCCCACCGAGGCTCCATTGTACAAACTTGTGCTGCCCGCAAAGATGGAACAGTTTGAATATCCCCGGTACAGAGCAATGGTGTGAAAACATAAGTGGTAAAAGGTTGTGAACAAACTTGTCATGTATGTTTGTGTATCTCTGGAGAGGACAAAGCTGTACCCTTCTACTTGCTTCCATCACCGTTTTGTGCCACTTGGGCCTTCCTGGAGACCAAGTCAAATGGCCTTCTTGTCAGGCACACATTCATGTGAACTCATGCCGTGTTATCAGCTCACCACCTTTCAAGCAATTACACTTGTAAATGTACTGAAATCTGTTACTGCCTCAGGAGAGCTGCCAGAGCTAATTTGTGAAAAGCCTGATAGCATCATCATTCATCAGGAGATAGTGCTTGGAAACCAGTTATCCAGTAAACGCCTTCTCTGCGATGCATGGTCTATACTTTACAAAAGTGGATCATTAGCTGCAAATAAGAACAAACTTAGCAGGACAACCAAAGTATTTCACATATAATGAATTAACCTTTTGGTGTCAACCTTGGCTCAGTTGGTAGCACTCTTGCCTTGGAGTCAGAAGGTCATGGGTTCAAGCCCCACTCTAGAGACTTCAACACATAATCTAGGCTGACACTCCAGTGCAGTACTGAGGAAGTGCTGCACTCTCTGAGGTGCCGTCTTTCCGATGAGACATTAGACCAAGGTCCTGTCTGCCCTTTCAGGTGGATGTAAAAGTTCCCATGGTGCTATTTGAAGAAAAGCAAGAGAGTTCTCCCAGTGTCCCAGCCAACATTTATCCCTAAAAAAGATCATCTGGCCATTATCACATTGCTGTTTGTGGGTCCTTGCTGTGTGCAAATTGGCTGCTACATTTCTTACATTTACCAAAGTGACTACACTTCAAAAGTACTTTATTGGCTGTTAAGCACTTTAGGATGTCCTGAGATGGTGAAATGTGCTATATAAAAGCAAGTTCTTTCATTTTGAAGTCCAGTCACTGTTGTCATGGTAAATATGACGTGTATGGCAGGGTCCCACAAATGGAATGACCAGTTAATCTACTTTGGCTGGCGTGGCTGAGGGACGAATAGTGCTATAGGATTTTTAATGTCCATCTGAACAGGCAAGCAGGGCCTCAATTTATTGTCTCATTAATACCCCTGACAATACAACGCTCCCTCGGTATTGCATAGGGTGTCAGCTCAGATTAGAATGGGCCTTGAATCCAAAACCTAAGGTGAAAGGGCTACTAACTGAGCCAAACTGACACCGGTAAACAATGAGGCTAAAGACACCATCAAAACAGCTGTGCTGTTCATCTGTTGTCAATGCGGAAGAAAAATGCAAGTATTTCTTCAACTCCTAAGGGAGCCATACATTTTAAAAAACAGTAATCGTTCCCCTCCAGGATAATTTACCTTTGTCTGAGAAATTTTAGGGGCATCAAGAGGACATAGGCAGGCTGGCGGAATGGGCACACATGGCAGATGAAATTTAATGCAGAGAACTGCGAAGTTATACATTTTGGCAGGAAGAATGAGGAGAGGCAATATAAATTAAATGGTACAATTCTAAAGGGGGTGCAGGAACAGAGAGACCTGGGGGTATATGTGCACAAATCTTTGAAGGTGGCAGGACAGATTGAGAAAGCGGTTAAAAAAGCATACGGGATCCTAGGCTTTATAAATAGAGGCATAGAGTACAAAAGCAAGGAAGTTATGTTGAACCTTTATAAAACACAGGTTCGGCCACAACTGGAGTATTGTGTCCAATTCTGGGCACCGCACTTTAGGAAGAGGGTGCAGAAAAGATTTACTAGAAGGCTCCAGGGATGAGGGATTTCAATTACATAGACAGACTGAAGAAGCTGGGATTGTTCTCCTTAGAGCAGAGAAGGTTGAGAGGAGATTTAATAGAAATGTTCAAAATCATGATGGGCTTAGATAAAGTAAATAAAGAGAAACAGTTCCCTTTGGTGTAAGGGCCGAGAACCAGAGGACACAGATTTAAGGTGATTGGCAAAAGAACCAAAGGCGACGTGAGGATAAACTTTTTTACGCAGCGAGTAGTTATGATCTGGAATGCGCTGCCTGAAACGGTGGTGGAAGCAGATTCAATCGTGGCTTTCAAAAAGAAATTGGATAAGTATTTGAAGAGAAAAAATTTGCAGGGCCATGGGGAAAGAGCGTGAGAATGGGACTAACTGGATTGCTCTTACAAAGAGCTGGCATAGGCTCGATGGGCTGAATGGCCTCCTTCTGTGCTGTAACTAGTCTATGATTTCCAAGAGCCTCAAATGAACTCACACCAGCTCTCAACTGACTCGAGCTCCACTGAGGCTAACAAGGGCCTATTAGGTGCCTTTCCTGGTGTAGCTCGGGAATTCCCCCAGGTGCACTCCCTGATGCGTGAAAGTTGGGGGGGGGGGGGAGGGGGGTTGTAGGGAGGAGATTTGCCTGTTGCCTCCCACCACAATATACTGGGCAGTTTACAGGGTGTGGAATCCTGGTGGCACTGGATTCTGGCCCCCACTGGGCAATCTGCCAGCTCTCTGCCCGAGCACCAGATTGGCATTTTGGGCTTTTCGATTCTAAATTACATCACTGAAAGCGTGTGCAGAGTCACCAGCCATCAGTGGGGGGAGCTTTCAAGAGAAAACAAAAAAAAAGATAAATATAGAGCATTGTTTTTCAAACTGGAGGCCTGTGACCAGCGGTGTGCCTCAGGGATCGGTGCTGGGTCCGCTGTTATTTGTTATTTATATTAATGATTTGGATGAGAATTTAGGAGGCATGGTTAGTAAGTTTGCAGATGACACCAAGATTGGTGGCATTGTGGACAGTGAAGAAGGTTATCTAGGATTGCAACGGGATCTTGATAAATTGGGCCAGTGGGCCGATGAATGGCAGATGGAGTTTAATTTAGATAAATGTGAGGTGATGCATTTTGGGAGATCGAATCGGGCCAGGACCTACTCCGTTAATGGTAGGGCGTTGGGGAGAGTTATAGAACAAAGAGATCTAGGAGTACAGGTTCATAGCTCCTTGAAAGTGGAGTCACAGGTGGATAGGGTGGTGAAGAAGGCATTCAACATGCTTGGTTTCATTGGTCAGAACACTGAATACAGGAGTTGGGCTGTCTTGTTGAAGTTGTACAAGACATTAGTAAGGCCACACTTGGAATACTGTGTACAGTTCTGGTCACCCTATTATAGAAAGGATATTATTAAACTAGAAAGAGTGCAGAAAAGATTTACTAGGATGCTACCGGGACTTGATGGTTTGACTTATAGGGAGAGGTTGAATAGACTGAGACTTTTTTCCCTGGAGAGTAGGAGGTTTAGGGGTGATCTTATAGAAGTCTATAAAATAATGAGGGGCATAGATAAGGTAGATAGTCAAAATCTTTTCCCAAAGGTAGGGGAGTCTATAACGAGGGGGCATAGATTTAAGGTGAGAGGGGAGAGATACAAAAGGGTCCAGAGGGGCAATTTTTTCACTCAAAGGGTGGTGAGTGTCTGGAACGAGCTGCCAGAGGCAGTAGTAGAGGCGGGTACAATTTTGTCTTTTAAAAAGCATTTGGACAGTTACATGGGTAAGATGGGTATAGAGGGATATGGGCCAAGTGCAGGCAATTGGGACTAGCTTAGTGGTATAAACTGGGCGACATGGACATGTTGGGCCGAAGGGCCTGTTTCCATGTTGTAAACTTCTATGATTGCTTCCCAGATCAACTAGAAAGCTTTAGAAAAATCAATGAGGCTGCGAAGAGTTGAAATAAAAACAGACATTGCCAGAAATACAAAACAGGTCAATCAGCATCTGAAAGGGGAAGCAGGATTAATGTTTTCAGTTCTGATGCAGAGCCCGACCCAAGACACTAACCTGGCTACCTCGTTTAGGTGCTGTGCATTTCCAGCACTTCATTTTTTTAAAGATTTCCACCCCTTATGGATCTTCCTTTTTTATCTCTACTCGTGTGAGGTGAAAGCCACTTCAAACATTTCCCCAGATATGTCCTGCTAGATATTCAGTCAAAAAGGTTCTCAGTGACTGTATCGAGCTGAGCTCTCAGTCCCCCGGGCTGCTTTGAAGCTGCGACTTAATTTCTGAGCTGAGGGCCGACTGATCGTAAGATCTGAACTGCTTTTATATTAAAAGAAAAAAGGAAAAAACTGAAAATGCTGGAAATCTGAAATAAAAGCAGGAAATACATAGCAGGTCAGTAAGCATCTATAAAGAGAGGAGACAGGTTTGACTTTTCAGTTGTGCAACCATTCATCAGAATGGATAAAGGTTACACATCTGAAACACCAGAACCTGTTGATCTACAGATGCTGACCAGCTGTGTATTTGCAGCATTTTCTTTTTTTAAAAAAACTGTCATTGCTTTAATTTGGATTCCAAGAAGCTTGGCACTTACAGCATAAAATCCATTTCCCATCACCTGGCGACAGACTCATTACCAGATACCGATTTAACAGCAGAAACACCAGGAGTGGAATCGGAATTAAAATATAAAAATAGCTCCAAATGCAGCCACCATATCTGGCAAGACATCCTGAATACTCCTAGACAGGTACAAGAAGAAGCTATTACCCGATGGTGATCCTTCTCTCAGTTCTCTCAACCTATCCTCTCTCTTCCTCAAACCACCCCCCCCCCCCCAAAACCTTTCCTCTCCATTTTACGGATATGGTGATTGGTGCTGTGAACATTCTCTCTCTTGTTCCTCCCAAGTTCCAATCCCACACACTCTTCCTCCTCCCTGCATCTTCTCCATGTTAAAATCAAGATTCATTGCTCCGTCTGCCAGTCAAACGCATTGGGGGTAATTTTCACCTTCACCGCCTGGGTGGTGATATGGTGGAGCAGATCACCCACCCATTGTAGAACTCGTCTGACGGGCGATCCACTCCCCCACATTACTGCCCAGGTGGTGAAGGTGAAAATGACCTACATTCTATGCCAGGACCTCATAATTGTGGCTCTTCATAACTTCCAAAATCCACCTTTCCTGCTACAATCGACATGCTTTTAAAACCAAAACTTGGCATCGCCTAATCACTATTTCTTGACTTATCTGATCTGCTTTCCCACTTTGTTTCAACCTTGGTGATATCCAGCACTCTGAGTCCGGGCTCTTCACTGAGGCTTATCAATAAAAATATGTATGATTTTACAAAGCGTATGTAAAGTGATCAGTTCCCATTGGTTACACAATAGAAAAAAACGTTTTATATTATCCATGGGAAGTCCAGTGCGAAGTATAAAAGTTAATTAAGGGTTAAATATTTTTCTGCACAATATGCCTTGCCCTTTTAAATTTAGCAGAGGATTACTCTTAAATCCCAGGGCACAGATATCACCGTGGAGTTTAATCCTTCGACTCCCTCGGCTGCAGGTCATATACCAGAAACCATGTATTAGTGCAGGCACAGGGCAGAACATCTAACACACTTTAATTAAAATGGATCCATGGATCTGTGGGTTGAATGTGTAAAATAAAAATCAGGAAATAGAGAGTATGTTAAAAGACAGTCATCTCTTGTCAGGTGCATACAGATGGTGAACAGCCACTAAAGGACCGAATACGACAAAGGTTGGTATTGGGGATCTGTCAGCCTGTACTGAAACAAGGAACAATGAAGGTGGAGGATCCAGCAGGATCAATAGAACCCACCATGAAGAGAAAAAAAAACTGCACCTAATTCAGGAAAAACTCTAGGAAATTCTACCTCTTTAGAATCTACTATAATTAAAATCAGAAGTTTTATTGTTGTATGTATACAAGTTCCCAAAGTGGTGACTCAATAACAGAATGGGGGGAGATTGGAAGGAGGAATATGGGAGAAACAAGACTTATTTCCACAGACCACGGTTTGAGGAAGGCCATTCAGCCCATTCTAAATCATCCATCTAGAAAGATTCTAAATTTCCCCCATTTCCGTATCTAATTGTTTCTTTAAAAATTCCAGAGTTTTTATCTCCATTGCTGTTTCTGGGAGTCCAATCCATGAGTTGATCACTTTTCGGGAGTAGAAGAATTTCCTGATATTGGTCCTCATTTTGCCTTTTACTGATTTGAACTTGTGTTTGCTTGTCTTACTCTCGCAATTTAATTTAAATTAATATTCAAGAGCTACCCTCTCTATTCCCTTAACTATCCAAGATACTTCTATAAGATCACCTCTCAGATGCTTCCTTTCCATACTGAAAGGCATAAATCACTCCTCATATCTCAGACGTGTGTCTGTGTGTGTGTGTTTGTGAAATAAGAGATTGACAGGTGAAGGTGGGGAAGAAGTGTTGCTTTCAGCTCAACTCTGGCCGTGACTGTGTGAAGACCCACGTAAGCCCTGGATAACATGGTCTTCAACCTCCTTTTGATACAATTCCAAGCACAGTTATTTATATAGAAGTTATATAGAAGTGTAGTTTGTAATAACCAGTAACAATGATACACATCATCAACTGCAATGGCACATCGCCTTCTGCCACTCTCCCTTCATAGAACATTCTGGAATTTGCCTCATGAACCTAACTTTCCCCTCGCCTTCCTCAGTGGTGTAGGAGCCAAAACCCCAGCTGCCAACAACCCAACCCCTCAGCATTATAACAAGCGAAATTACCTTCCTGATCTCCTTCCAATGGCTTAGTGTCAGCTTGACTCGGTTGGTAGCATTCTCACCACAACAGGTTGCTGGGTCAAGCCTCACTCCAGGGATTTGAGCACTTAAGCCAGGCTGACACTCCAATGCAATACTGAAGGAGTGCTGCACTGTCGGAGGTGCGGTCTTTCAGATGAGATGTTAAACTGAGGCCCCATCTGCCCTCTCAAGTGATGGCACTATTCGAAGAAAAACAGGGGAGTTCTCCCCAGTGTCAAGGCCAATATTTATCCTTCAACCAACATCACTAAAAAAGTTTATCTGGTCATTATCTCTTGCTGTTTGTGGGATCTTGCTGTGCCCAAAGTGGCTGCTGCGTTTCCTACATTACAACAGTGATTACACTTCAAAAGTATTTCATTGGCTGTAAAGCAATTTGGGAGGTCCTGAGGTTGTGAAAGGCAAGTCTTTCTTTCTTTAGCATCAGCTTGACTTGGTCGGTAGCAGTCTCACCACGGAGTCAACAGGTTGTGGGGTTAAGTAACACCCCAGGAGTTGAGCACGTGATCTAAACTGACACTTCGATGCAGTACCGAGGGAGTGCTGCATTGTCCGAGGTGCCGTCTTTCGGATGAGTAAACCGAGGCCCCGTCTGCCCACGGCACTATCCAGAGAGCAGGGAGTTCTCACTGACCTGGCCACCAAAGTGGATTGACTGATCGGTTATCTCATTTGCTGTTTGTGAGGATGTGAGAGGTGCTTTATAAATGCAAGTTCTTTCCTTTCAGTGGGTAAATGCATCATCCAGTGTGGTACTAATCAGAAGGAACTCAAAACAATCCCTTTAAAAGGGAAGTTAAATAAGTTAATCAGTATGAAAGGCAATTCATCATTAAACCACACGGAGCCAACCCAAGCAAACAACTCTCTGCTGTAAGGGGAAATAGTTTCTGCGTTGGCAAGGTAGCAACTGTTAGAAATGCTGATAGTTATGGGGAGGGGGGTAGGGGTGCACGCTAAATGTGTCTGCCCACATAAATGTCAGGGAATCACGGCTCCGTCCCACTATTTCTTAATCTTTGTGTTCCAGAGAATGGGACGATATCAATGACCCGTTTGCCACCGATCGACAGTGGTCAAAACATAAAAGAATTGCAATCTACTTACAGGGCTTTGGTACAATTCACGTAGGACTATAATGTTCTATTGAAATCCTTAAGGCTGTCCTATTTAATTATTATGAATATAGCGCAGCATTCTCCACAGCAGATTTGTGTGCAATCGCAAATCCTCATCTTAATTTGATTAACCCTTGTGGTACTGCAGTGGTACTCCCACTCCAACACAGATGGGGGAAGAGGTTGGAGAGGGAATGGAATGAAAGAGGATGAAAAGTCATTAAAAAGCTGAAGGCTGGTTTCCCAACTCACATCTACCACTAATTCCTTCTTTCCCAGGCTTTAAAACGGTGGAGCTCTTTAGCTCTCTTCCTCCCACAATCTACAGCCTTTTAAAACCGAGTCTCGTGTTACCTAACCTCGGATTCTTGATTTGCCCTGTCTTCTCTCCTACTGTGTGGTGCCTGGTACTGTTGGCTTTCTCCCTGCTTCATCCAGGAGACTAGTGTATGAATCCTACTCTTAACGTTAGCATCTGGACTGCCCTTTGTGCAGGTGGTAGAGAAGGTTGGTGCCCGTGCACCGTGGCAATGGAATGGTAGTAAATGGGTCTGAACCGGTGATTGGCTACATGGCAAGTTTCCATCTATGTCACACCAGAGGGTTGCAAGCAAATGGCTTCATGAAAACAGACTTACGTTGATAGAGCTTTTGCGAACAGAAAGGTCTTAAAATCTTTTCAAGTGCAATGAATTACTTCAAAGTGTAACAGCAAGATCCCACAAAAAATGCAATGAGCTGAATTAATCCATTTCTTGGTGGAGGTGATTGAGGGAGGGACGTTGGCCGGGAGGACACAGGGAGAACTCCCTTCCCTTCTTCAAACATTAACACGGGATCTTTAACTTCCAGTTGAACAGCTAAGATCTCATCTGAAGGATGGTGGGGAGGGGGGGGGGTGTAGAAGTGGTGGCAAAAAAAGGAGACAAATGCACAGAATGAAAACATCACAGCCGATCGCTCACTCTGCAGTCCCAGGGAGCACGTCACAGGAATGTAGCCTTTCATTTTAATGGTTGGCAAATCATGGCTTGTGTTCTCATGCTGCGCTCTCCTGTGTGCACTGCTCCCTGCTGGGAGTATGGGATTGACTGCAATTCACCTGGGCTTGTCTCTCCCTACACGGAGATGGGACGAGCACTTCAAACAGAAACATGCTGCCCTAGATTTTCCTTCTCTTTTGATATTCAGTGTCAAAGCTGCAATACAAGAGTTGCAATACGGGAGTTTGTCTGCTGTCTGATCAACAGTACCGGTTCTGCAGGATTGACACCCATTCGGAATTGAACCGGGCATGATTCTTCCATTTTCTTTCTCTGTCTTGTGATGTTACAGGATTACTTATTCAGGTTTTCAATGAACCCTCGTCCCATGCCCGAATGAGCCCCTATGCCACTCCCTGTCGGGTTTAGGGCTTGGCAAAAGTGGGTAACCATGTACTTCTGAGGAGCTAACCTCAGCCCTTTAAATAATGCACGGATTATAAAGTGAGCATTTCAGGGTTGTTTCACCTCACTAGCAGAAACATGGTGGACACTAAGACCCTGGAGAAGTAAATCACTTTCTCAGTGGCTTTGTTTCCTGCAGCCTCCGAGCAATAACCCAGGACAACTTGGTGTTGTAAAATTGTTTACAATTGTCAACCCCAGTCCATCACCGGCATCTCCACATCATAACCCAGGAGAGACAGGTGTGTGTGTGTGTGTTTCTCTCTCTCTGTCTGTGTTTGTCTGTGTCTCTCCGTCTTTGTCTATGTGTCTGCCTCTCTCTCTCTCTATGTGCGTGTATGCCTCTCCCTCTCTCTCTCTCTCTCTGCGTGGCTGTCTCTCCCTCTCTCTCCGTGTGGATGTCTCTCTCTCTCTCTCCCTGCATGGCTGTCTCTCTCTCTCACTCTCTTTCTCTCCCTGTGTGGCTAGCTGTCTCTCTCTCTCTCTCTGCGTGGCTGTCTCTCTCTCTCTCTCTCTCCACGTGGCTGTCTCTCTCTCTCTCTCTCTCTGCGTGGCTGTTTCTCTCTCTCTCTCTCTCTCTCTCTGCGTGACTGTGTGTCTCTCTCTCTCTGCATGGCTGTATATATATGCACTATATGTACAGCTCTTAGCTGCTACCAATTATTTCTGAATGAGAAAACCTGGGAGTCCAAAGTTGCTTCACGGAAAATGAGAACCTCAGGCACTTAAAATTGCAGAAATTGCAACAGCAGTAAAACTACTTTTCAAAGCCGCAGCCGCCTGCAGTTAATATAAAAACTCTTAGCACAAAAATATTGTTTGTTATGAAAAGTATAATGTTCAAAAACCCATGATTTTATGCAGTCAATGCCACAGCTCAGCCTCAGGGTTCCTGCCAATTATAGACCCAGAAACAGCAACTGCCACCCAAAACCCTCAACATCTCAACAATGGACAATGCAAAGAAAGGGTTTATTTTTAAATCCATTTCCCAGTCTTTCTGGTCACTGGTCTCAACAGACTGGAAAGTCTACTATGATGTTGCTGCCAAGCAAAAGTCAGGAGCCAGTGGTCGGGTCACCAACCCTCCAGGATTGTCCTGGAGTCTCCGGGAATTGATGAATTGATAATGTGACCAAAATCCGGGAGAAACACGATAGGGATATAAAAGCAGTTACTTGTTCTTTTCATTTTCTTTGAACACTTTTGTTTATTAATTGTACAAATATTAGAGATGGGAAAATAGGCTATTTGACCATGTGGGGTGGTTGGAGGTGAGAGGTCATGTGATGAAACCTCCAGGAATATGTCCAACCAGAGTAGACCACACCAGCCAGCGTGGTCCAGAACTACGGCAGTGTGAAAGCAAGCGATGGCTCAGTGGGTGGACACCTCGCTCCTGAACACTATCCGGTGACTCCTGCTGCAAAGTGCATGTGTCTGGATGTCAGGCGAGGACAGGCTCAAGCTTGGCTGTGATGCCCCCACAGTCAAATAGTCTGGCAACACCCAAGAGCTGATTGTCCGAGTTTGTGCTGCCGCCAGGGAGCCATGCGCTATCAGGAAATTGCGGGCGCGCAGCCCATGATTTCCCATTACGCGCATCCAGTGAGCGAGGATCGGAAAGTCGGCTCTCTATCGCCTAGGCGCACACACGAAGAATGGCCAAGTGGGCGAGAGAAGCCTGCAATTTACAGACAACAACTTGCATTTATATACCGCCTTTAACATAGTGAAACATCCCAAGGCACTTCACAGGAGCGTAATCAAACAAAGATTGACATCGAGACACATAAGGAGATATTAGAACGGGTGACCAAAAGCTGGATCAGAGAGGTAGTTTTTTTTCCTTAAAAGGAGGCTCTTAAAGGAGGAGAGAGGCAAGTGGTCGGGGGATGGGGGGAGGCGAAGAGAGCAAGAAGGAGTGGGGAAGAGGGAGGACAGCAAGAGGTGGGGGGAAGAGGGAGGACAGCAAGAGGTGGGGGGGGAGGGGAAGGAGAGCAAGAGGTTGGGGGGGAGAGAGGGAGGAGAGCAAGAGGTGGGGGGCGTGAGAGGGAGGAGAGCAAGAGGTGGGGGGAGAGAGGGAGGAGAGCAAGAGGTGGGGGGAGAGAGGGAGGAGAGCAAGAGGTGGGGGGGAGAGAGGGAGGAGAGCAAGAGGTGGGGGGGAGAGAGGGAGGAGAGCAAGAGGTGGGGGGGAGAGAGGGAGGAGAGCAAGAGGTGGGGGGGAGAGAGGGAGGAGAGCAAGAGGGGGGGGAGAGAGGGAGGAGAGCAAGAGGTGGGGGGCGTGAGAGGGAGGAGAGCAAGAGGTGGGGGGCGTGAGAGGGAGGAGAGCAAGAGGTGGGGGTGAGAGGGAGGAAAGCAAGAGGTTGGGGGGTGAGAGGGAGGAAAGCAAGAGGTTGGGGGGTGAGAGGGAGGAGAGCAAGAGGTTGGGGGTGAGAGGGAGGAGAGCAAGAGGTTGGGGGTGAGAGGGAGGAGAGCAAGAGGTTGGGGGGTGAGAGGGAGGAGAGCAAGAGGTTGGGGGGTGAGAGGGAGGAGAGCAAGAGGTTGGGGGGTGAGAGGGAGGAGAGCAAGAGGTTGGGGGTGAGAGGGAGGAGAGCAAGAGGTTGGGGGTGAGAGGGAGGAGAGCAAGAGGTTGGGGGTGAGAGGGAGGAGAGCAAGAGGTGGGGGTGAGAGGGAGGAGAGCAAGAGGTTGAGGAGCGAGAGGGAGGAAAGCAAGAGGTTGGGGGTGAGAGGGAGGAGAGCAAGAGGTGGGGGAGAGAGGGAGGAGAGTAAGAGGTGGGGGAGAGAGGGAGGAGAGCAAGAGGTTGGGGGGGTGAGAGGGAGGAGAGCAAGAGGTTGGGGGGGTGAGAGGGAGGAGAACAAGAGGTGGGGGTGAGAGGGAGGAAAGCAAGAGGTTGGGGGGGTGAGAGGGAGGAGAGCAAGAGGTTGGGGGGGGAGAGGGAGGAGAGCAAGAGGTTGGGGGGGTGAGAGGGAGGAGAGCAAGAGGTGGGGGTGAGAGGGAGGAGAGCAAGAGGTTGGGGGGGTGAGAGGGAGGAGAGCAAGAGGTTGGGGGGTGAGAGGGAGGAGAGCAAGAGGTTGGGGGGGTGAGAGGGAGGAGAGCAAGAGGTTGGGGGGGTGAGAGGGAGGAGAGCAAGAGGTTGGGGGGGTGAGAGGGAGGAGAGCAAGAGGTTGGGGGGGTGAGAGGGAGGAGAGCAAGAGGTGGGGGGGTGAGAGGGAGGAGAGCAAGAGTTTGCAGTGGGGGGGTGGTGAGGAGACAATTCCTCATACCTAAAACACTTGCATAGTTTCTTGTGTAAAAGTTAAAGAAAAATCTTTTTCTAAAACACTCTGGTTTTTGACAGAGGAAAATCTACCTCTTTGGACTTCAATTCATTGTACAAATTGCAAGTCCAGCCCATTATTGCAAAGAGTATTGGATGTAAAATACTGCTGAATTACAACACGATTTTTAGCCAAGCGAGTATAAAAGTCAGGAGCCAGTAAAAGCCCACTGTAATATTCAGACATGACTCAAGAGTCTAGGCAGCTTGTGGTCAGGGAGCCTCCTCATCACTTTCATTTGTTACTTGGCTGTTATAGTCGGAAAAAAACACATGGAAACATTGAGGCTTCTTGGCCAGTCCTCAAAGAACGAGTTGGAGCTGTCAGGACAGGAAGTATTCATCAAAACTGGTCAGAATATACTGTTACAGTCACTTTGAAAGCTGAGCACACATTCTCTTTTACAACTGCATCCCCCCCCACAACAATTTACTTTTCTGCTGATAAAATGAAGTACAGTAACTTGCCTTTGAAAACTTCAGCACTGCAGTTTATAAGCCTTTTCTATAAAAGGGCCATCTTTCTTTCAAAACACAGGTCAAGAAAGTTCCGCACTCGATCCTCAGACTGTCCCGAGTTAGCTGATCTCAGCTCGGGCTGCTATTGGGGGGGGGGGGGGGGGCGGTGGAACAACTGGTCTCAACACCCTGGGGGACAGGGGAGGGGGGAGGGAAATCAGCCAGGGTATTCACTCCTGATTGCTGTCCACTGGCCTCCTGCTGGAAAGTGTGTGTATGTTGAGGTCAGATGAGGGCAGGACTTGGTGCGTTAGTGACGCCTCTCACAGTTGAGCTGCCTGCCTACCCATACGTAAAGAATGCCATTTGGGACAGATTCCAAAGAGTCACCAGGAAGAAGGGTGGGGGGAGTACAATTGGTATCCAATACTCTTACTGACTACACCAAAATCAACTACCAAAAATTGGTAGCTTAACATAGTAACAGAGTGCAGATCAAGCCACTGTGCCATGTGGCTAATGAAATTGGTAATTCCTTAAAATAGTTAAAGAGGATTGAATTTGCATCCTCATTCACCAATGGTCAAGTAAGTGAGTTGAGGCTGCTGTCCCAGGGGGTGGACTGAAGCCCACTCTAAGGGATGATTTCCGGAGAAACTTTCAGAGGTAACTCCGCATTTGATGGCAATGTTTAAGTTGCCATTCGGAGATCGAGGCTAGCACTCCTTACAACAACAACGACAACAACTTGCATTTATATAGCACCTTTAATACAGTAAATCATCCCAAGGTACCTCACAGGAGTTTAATCAGATAAAAATTAACACCGAGTGAAAGGAGACATTAGGACAGAAAGTGCGGTCAAAGAGGTAGGTTTTAAGAAGCTTAAAGGAGGAGAGAGGGTTGTAAAGCTGGAGGTTACGTAGATAGGGAGGAGCGAGGCCATGAAGAGATTTGAACTTAAGGAAGAGAATTTTAAAATCTAGGCGTTGCTGGACCGGGAGCCAATATAGGTCAGCGAGCACAGAGTTGGTGGGTGAACGGGACTTTGTGCGAGTTAGGATACCGGCTGCAGAGTTTTGGGTAAGTTCAAGTTTAAAGAGTGTGGGAGATGGGAGGCTGGCCTAGAGAGCATTGAAATAGCCGAGTCTGGAGGTAACAAAAGCATGGATGAGGGTTTCGGCAGCAGATTAGCTGAGGCAGGGGCAGAGACTGGCGATATTACACAGGTGGAAGTAGGCAGTCTTTGTGAGGGAGAGGATATGGCTTCAGAAGCTCAGCTTGGGGCCAAATAGGATGCCGAGGTTGCAAACAGTCAGGTTCGGCCCGAGACAGTAACTGGGGATGGGGATCGAATCGGTGGCGAAGGAACGAAGTTTGAGGCGGGGGCCGAGGGCAATGGCTTCGGTCTTCCCAAAGGAGGAAATTACGGCTCATCTGGGACTGGATATCGGAGAAGCAGCCTGGCAAAACAGAGGCAGTGGAGGATTTGGACTGCTGAATGGGTTTCACTTGCTGCTTTGTGTGGACTTACCCCTCCCATTAGTGATGGTACAACAGCCAGGCACAGGCATAAATTATGACTTAAAAACAATTGCATGTGCACTCGTTTTTCTGTTGTGCTTGCTGCTCTGGACTTTGTCCCCAAGGCACAAGGCAATTTTGCAGAACCAATGTAAACGTGCCATTAAATTGCTGCTCTCCAGGACTGTCGACAGCCGTCAATTATTACCAGCCTGGGCTAGATTCAGAACTGAAGTCCCAAAGGTAGAAGGAAAGCGTCAGAATCGACAGTGGCTAATGTCCCATAATGAATGTGTCATCACCGCACCGCCCTGTCAGGAGCAACAATCTCAGCCACGGACCTCGTCATTCCACTGGGAGACGCAGTTTCAGAAATGGGATAGCTCACTTTTAAGTCAGCTTAACTTCCTCCCCTCCCTCATGCTGCACTGCCTCATTTTCATTCAATAGATTAGCCAAAAGCTATCAAAACTAACCCAGCTGAAGCACAGCAGCGTTAGAACAGCTAGGGACTGGGACCACATGGTTGGGCATTGAGTGCTCCTGAAAATACTGTGGCAATGACGTTCTCAGTCTTAAGCCATGTTTACGTTATCCAAAAGTGCAGCTGATAGGAGAGTCAGGTGCTTACCATCTGCTGCACTTGAGAGTAGAAATGGCTGCCATATCTCGCTTTGGTAGCTACAAAGAGCCCCTTTTCTGTGCGTCCTGTAAACTGCCACCAGATACATCGGCTGTCAAGTGCACAGTTTTGTTAGCTGGGCACCGTGATCCCTGTGGGTAAAAGCTGGTTGACAAAAATGTTTGGGCCGCAATAGAATTAGGTCATCAACTGGCAGTCGTGCAGAAAACAGGTCTCCATATTCATAACTGGCGCCTTATGGGGCGTGGAGCTGGATGGGAACGTCAATGGAGAGGGCGGCATCAGGAGGTCACTGCAGCGTTGCTTCTACCAAAGCTGGGGTGACAACACCTATACATGTCTATACCTCAGCTATATTGCACAGCAACTGCTGTACGTGTTAGGGGAAGGGCTTCACTCACGCTTCTGCATCAGGAGGTTATGGATTCAAGCCTCACTCCAGTACTTGAGTACACAATCTAGGCTGACTTTTCAGTGTAGCACTTGAGGAATTGCTGCACTGTCAGGAGCTGCTGTCTTTCAGGCGAAACGCCAAACTGAGGCCCCATCTGCCTGTTCCAGTGGTTCAAGTGACTGTCAAAGATCCCATGGCACTATTTGAAGACAGAGTTCTTCCGGTGTCCAGGCAAACATTCCTCAATCAATGAGCAGCACCAAAAACAGATTAGCTGGCCATTCACATCATTGCTGTTTATAGGAAGTTACTATATACAAAATGGCTGTCACATTCACCTACCTAACCACAGACCCCGCCCTTCAAAGTAGCTCATTGTATGAGAGGTTTCTGAGATATGTGATAAGGCACTATATAAATTAGAGAGGGCAAGAGGACAAACACAAACACAACCATGCGTGCCCTGACTTGCCTGAGTCGGAAGGTTGTAGGTTCAAGTTCCACTCCAAAGACTTGAGCACATAATCTTGGCTGACACTCCGGTGCAGTACTGAGGGAGTGCTGCACTGTAAGAGATGCTATCTTTTAAATGAGATATAAAACCGAGGCCCCCTCTGCCCTCTCAGTTGGACGTAAAAGATCCCACGACACTATTCAAAGAAGAGCAAGGGAGTTCTCCTGGTGACCTGGCCAACACTTAAAACAGATTATCTGGCCATTTATCTCATAGCTGTTTATGGGACTTTGCTTTGTGCAAATCGGTGCTGAGTTTCCTACATTACAACAGTCACTACACTTCAATAGTACTTAATTGACTGTAAAGCGCTCTGGGACGTCCTGAGGTCATGAAAGATGCAATATAATACAAGTCTTTCTTCCTTTCAATAACTTACCAGTCCCAAACTGCAGACCTTCTCCTTATGGACCAGCATTGTAAAAAATTACCTTGGCCAGAAAAATTCCAGCCCATTTGGTAAACGTGGGCAATCACACCTCCGCATAACACAACGGAGCCCAACACAACTGGCAAGTAAAAGTGAGAAATGCGTGCATAGGGATCCATCTTCTTAGACAAGCAGAGCAAGAGTTTGTACAGACAGATATCTATAGATTTTCCATGGAAGGCACCTGGTGGACCTCACTTTCGGGGGGGAGGGGGGAGGAGAGGAGTATCTTCCCACCCCCCCATTCTTGGGATGTAAGCGTCGCTGACAAGGCCAGCATTTATTGCCCATCAATAATTGCCCTGGAAAGGTTTGATGCTTGCATGGCCACTAATTAAGAATCAACCATGTTGTTGTGGGACTAGAATCATATTTACGCCAGATCGGGTAAGGACAGCAGGTTTCCTTCCCTAAAGGACACTAGTGAACCAGTTGGGTTTCTACAACAATCCAACAGCTTCATGGTCACTTTTACTAATGCCAGCTCTTTATTCCCAGATTTATTCACAGATTAATACAAACGCCAGTGTCTTAAAGCTGCAGACAACAACTGCTTCCCCAGGGTCGGTACATTTTCCGCATTGGATTGCATTGTCATTCAGCACGGCAGCAGGGAAAGACAGTGGCTGCATCTGTCGGAAAGCAGCTTCGCGCTGCTGCTGCAGGAAGTGACACTGCGCTCGCTGAAACTGCCTCTTTTGATGGGGCCCACCATCTCCGCCAGCATGAGAGCTGCCTCACCTCGGAGCTACCTCACGCAGCATTCCAATAATGTAAATGCGCTATTAGATCGGCTGGTTTAGAAACACTACCCTATCCGGTACAGACAGATCGAAGTCTCCTTTTTTGGACACAGAAAGATCCAAAGTCATACTGTCTGAACAGTCTCAACCTCAAGTCCTGTAAAGCTGAAGTCCCATCCAAGTTTTAACTGCTGCCTCCATATATGTTGAGGTCCCGACATCTCCCTTGCACTCCTGTGTCTGATAGGCGATCTTTCTCCCAACTGCAGCTTCCAAATTCTCTCCCTGTAGCAGCCTTTCTCGTCTCCAGTTAGTTGATACCATGGTCATTGGTCCTCTGAACTTTTCTTTCTCGTTCTTCCCTGTGTTGAAATCAAGACTCATTGCACAGTCTCTTACTCCAATTCATTTTTCCCCCTTCGAACGGTGGAGCTCCTCACCTCTGATTTCCCTTCCTCCTACAACTTACAAGCTTTTAAAACCCAATCTTGGTATCGTCTAATCACTACTTCTCAATTTATCTCGTCATTCCCCCTACTCATCAGTCGTGGTGAAGCCCCGCACTGTGGTCTTTGACTTTTCACCTGGGGTCTCTCAAGTAAATACAAGCTAATTTCCACTAGATAGAAACTTGCAGAATGACATGCCATTGCAAATCGGAGCCAGTGGAAAAAGCACAATTGAAAAGCACTAAATATAAGAATCCATCTAACTCTAAATCCCATTAGGGAACTTTACGGTAGAGATGCTCTTCTCCAATCATCCTTCCGTGAAACAGGAATAAATGAAAAGGAAATATAATTGATAAATGGTTTGTCCCATATTCCGATCACCATGGGAAATACAGTAATGTGACGATAGATCATCGCGGTGAAGACTCATTTTCAGGAGTAGCCATCCGTTTAAAGCTTTCCCTCAACGGCCCAGTTACCTTGTGTAGTACTCAGCCCCATGGAACAGGAAGGCCCAGGTTCGGGTCACAGCTTGTGCTGAGTTAGCTGATCTCAGCCACGTTGGCAGTTGATGTGCTACAATTGGTTTCGGCCTCAGGTGGGAGCAGAGAGGGATCAGTTAGGGTGCTGCTTCTGATCACCATCCTGTGGGGCGTTGCAGGTATTGACTGGATTAGACGTGGCAACCTGTGAATAACCTGCTGACGCTCACAACCTCGGTTCATCATTGAAGAATGGTCAACTGCGTGAGGTAGTATTAGGATTGCCAGCCCTCCAGGATTGTCCTGGAGTCTCCAGGAATTGAAGATTAATCTCTTGGACACTGCTGCAAACAACCCAGGAGAAATATCATAGGGGGCATTGAACAGAATTGGTAACACAGTGCGGCTGCCCTCACGCAACCGCACTCCAGCAAGGGTCAGCGACTTTGGTGGGGGGAGGGGGGAAGAAAATTGGAATGGGGTGGGGGGAATAAAACATATAAAAAAAGCTTTCTCGTTTGATGGGAATTGACTGGAATTAATGAGCCTGAGGCTAAGGTAACTAATCGGAGAGCAATACATTTAACATCACTTTGTCAATTAATGAGCAGTCGTGTAGGCTGCATGGAGCTATCAGCAAAATGCAATGATACTAACCCACAGTAACTATTAATACAAGGTCAAATGCAGCATCCTGCAGAACACTAATGTGCAATTTACAGGGAAAATATGTAAAAAAAATGACATTCATTAACTGCTTTTCTAAGTACGATACCTCAGCAATATCAGGGCTCCGGGTCAGCATTTGGCTAAATCATACAGCGGATTAATAAGGCCACAATAGTTCAGCTCCATGAGGATTTAATGCATTACAAACCCGTAAGTGACAAGTAGAATATACTACAATAGGCGGCAGACAGACAGTTACGAGCCTGTCACTCAGACAGGAGATGGCGGATGTTAAACTGATGGATTTATGAATGCCTGCAGAACCTTGAAATTGAACGGCAGCCTTGTAGCTCCCTGCCTGCTCTCCGTCACTGCATCGTGTATCCCGCAAGAGATTTTTCTTCTCTTCTCTTCCTCCCCTCCCCTCCAAGTGCCGTTTCACACTGGGGCACAGCACGGCAGACACCAGCAGCCCATAAACCCCCTCTTTCTGTGAGCCAGACAGTGGGAGAAAAACAATAAAATGAAAATAATGTGCAAAGTGGGATGATTTCAAGGCAGTAATGTAATCTTACCACTTTAGTTATAAAACCCTCATAACTTGCACCAGCTGAAGCAGTCTAGTTTTAAAACCACTCATCCTGCTTTTCCTCCTCATGTTCCTTGAATCCATTGATTCAGGTTGGATCACAATCAGAAGTTGAAATGCTGGTCGACTTTCATCTCCCGAACACAGGGGTCCTAATGCCAATTGTAGTGGGTCCTTACCATCATCCCAGCTGAGATCAGTTAACTTGGCGTGGACAGGGATGGAGGGAGAGGGGACACACAGGCTGAGGGGAGGAGAGAAAGAGAGAGGTGTCGAGAGAGAGGGAGGTGTCGAGAGAGAGCTATCAAGAGAGAAACAGAGAGGGGTGTCGACAGAGAGAGAGAGAGAGGTGTCGACTGGGGGGGGGGGTCGAGAGAGAGGGAGCGGGGCGTCGAGAGAGAGAGAGGCACGAGATAGAGGCGGCGACAGAGAGGCGGCGACAGAGAGAGGGGTGTTGAGAAAGAGAGAGAAGGGTGTTAAAGGAGAGGGAGAGATGACGAGAGAGAGATGACGAGAGAGAGAGAGAGATGACGAGAGAGAGAGAGAGAGAGAGAGAGAGGAGTGACGAGAGAGAGAGGAGTGACGAGAGAGAGAGGTGAAGAGAGAGAGAGAGAGAGAGGTGACGGGGGGGAGAGAGAGAGAGAGGGGTGACGAGAGAGAGAGAGGGGGGGTGACGAGAGAGAGAGAGGGGTGAGGGGTGACGAGAGAGGGGTGACGAGAGAGAGAGAGAGAGGGGTGACGAGAGAGAGAGAGAGAGAGGGAGAGGTGACGAGAGAGAGAGAGAGAGAGGGAGAGGTGACGAGAGAGAGAGAGAGGGGGTGACGAGAGAGAGAGAGAGGGGTGACGAGAGAGAGAGGGGTGACGAGAGAGAGAGAGAGAGAGAGGGAGAGGTGACGAGAGAGAGAGAGAGAGGTGACGAGAGAGAGAGAGAGAGGTGACGAGAGAGAGAGAGAGAGAGGTGACGAGAGAGAGAGAGAGAGAGGTGACGAGAGAGAGAGAGAGAGAGGTGACGAGAGAGAGAGAGAGAGAGGTGATGAGAGAGAGAGAGAGGGGTGACGAGAGAGAGAGAGAGAGGTGACGAGAGAGAGAGAGAGAGAGAGAGAGAGGTGACGAGAGAGAGAGAGAGGTGACGAGAGAGAGAGAGAGAGAGAGAGGTGACGAGAGAGAGAGAGAGAGAGAGAGAGAGGTGACGAGAGAGAGAGGTGACGAGAGAGAGAGAGAGAGAGGTGACGAGAGAGAGAGAGAGAGAGAGGTGACGAGAGAGAGAGAGAGAGGTGATGAGAGAGAGAGGGGTGACTAGAGAGAGAGCGAAGGCTGACAAGAGAGAGAGATAGAAGGGTCACGAGAGAGAGAGAGGTGACGAGAGAGGGTTGACGAGAGAGAGAGAGAGCGAGGGTTGACAAGAGAGAGAGAGGGGTGACGAGAGTGAGAGAGAGGGGTGACGAGAGAGAGAGGGGTGACGAGAGAGAGAGAGAGGGGTGACGAGAGAGAGAGAGAGGGGTGACGAGAGAGAGAGGGGTGACGAGAGAGAGAGAGAGGGGTGACGAGAGTGAGAGAGAGAGAGGTGACGAGAGAGAGAGGGAGGTGACGAGAGAGAGAGAGAGAGAGGTGACGAGAAAGAGAGAGAGAGAGGTGACGAGAAAGAGAGAGAGAGGTGACGAGAAAGAGAGAGAGAGGTGACGAGAGAGAGAGGTGACGAGAGAGAGAGAGGTGACGAGAGAGAGAGAGAGGTGACGAGAGAGAGAGAGAGAGAAGGCTGAGAAGAGAGAGAGATAGAAGGGTCACGAGAGAGAGAGGTGATGAGAGAGAGAGAGAGAGAGGTGACGAGAGAGAGAGAGGTGATGAGAGAGAGAGGTGACGAGAGAGAGAGGGGTGACTAGAGAGAGAGAGAGAAGGCTGAGAAGAGAGAGAGATAGAAGGGTCACGAGAGAGAGAGAGCGAGAGAGAGAGGTGACGAGAGAGGGGTGACGAGAGAGAGAGAGCGAGGGGTGACGAGAGAGAGAGAGAGAGAGAGGTGATGAGAGAGAGAGAGAGAGGTGATGAGAGAGAGAGGGGTGACTAGAGAGAGAGCGAAGGCTGACAAGAGAGAGAGAGGGGTGACGAGAGTGAGAGAGAGGGGTGACGAGAGAGAGAGAGAGAGGGGGTGACGAGAGAGAGAGAGAGAGGGGTGACGAGAGAGAGAGAGAGAGGGGTGACGAGAGAGAGAGAGAGGGGTGACGAGAGAGAGAGAGAGGTGACGAGAGAGAGAGGGAGGTGACGAGAGAGAGAGAGAGAGAGAGAGGTGACGAGAAAGAGAGAGAGAGAGGTGACGAGAGAGAGAGGGAGGTGACGAGAGAGAGAGAGAGGTGACGAGAGAGAGAGAGAGGTGACGAGAAAGAGAGAGAGAGGTGACGAGAAAGAGAGAGAGAGGTGACGAGAGAGAGAGAGGGGTGACGAGAGAGAGAGAGAGGGGTGACGAGAGAGAGAGAGAGGGGTGACGAGAGAGAGAGAGAGGGGTGACGAGAGAGAGAGAGAGAGGGGTGACGAGAGAGAGAGAGAGGGGTGACGAGAGAGAGAGAGAGGGGTGACGAGAGAGAGAGAGAGAGAGAGGTGACGAGAGAGAGAGGGAGGTGACGAGAGAGAGAGAGGTGACGAGAAAGAGAGAGAGAGAGAGGTGACGAGAAAGAGAGAGAGAGGTGACGAGAAAGAGAGAGAGAGGTGACGAGAGAGAGAGAGGTGACGAGAGAGAGAGGTGACGAGAGAGAGAGAGGTGACGAGAGAGAGAGAGAGGTGACGAGAGAGAGAGAAGGCTGAGAAGAGAGAGAGATAGAAGGGTCACGAGAGAGAGAGGTGATGAGAGAGAGAGAGAGAGGTGACGAGAGAGAGAGAGGTGATGAGAGAGAGAGGGGTGACTAGAGAGAGAGAGAGAGAAGGCTGAGAAGAGAGAGAGATAGAAGGGTCACGAGAGAGAGAGAGCGAGAGAGAGAGAGGTGACGAGAGAGGGATGACGAGAGAGAGAGAGCGAGGGGTGACGAGAGAGAGAGAGAGGTGACGAGAGAGAGAGAGAAGGCTGACATGAGAGAGAGATAGAAGGGTCACGAGAGAGAGAGAGCGAGAGAGAGAGAGAGAGAGAGAGAGGTGACGAGAGAGGGAGAGAGCGAGGGATGACGAGAGAGAGGGTTGACGAGAAAGAGAGAGAGAGAGAGAGAGAGGGGTGACGAGAGAGAGAGAGGGAGATGGTGACGAGAGAGTGAGAGGGAGAGGTGACGAGAGAGAGAGAGGGAGAGGTGACGAGAGAGAGAGGGAGAGGTGACGAGAGAGAGAGAGAGGTGACGAAAGAGAGAGAGAGGTAACGAGAGAGAGAGAGAGGTGACGAGAGAGAGAGAGAGGTGACGAGAGAGAGAGAGAGGTGACGAGAGAGAGAGGTGACGAGAGAGAGAGAGAGAAGGCTGACAAGAGAGAGAGATAGAAGGGTCACGAGAGAGAGAGCGAGAGAGAGAGAAAGAGAAGGCTGACAAGAGAGAGAGATAGAAGGGTCACGAGAGAGAGAGAGAGAGAGAGAGGTGTGTGACGAGAGAGAGAGAGAGAGGGGTGACGAGAGAGAGAGAGAGAGAGAGAGAGGTGACGAGAGAGAGAGAGAGGGGTGACGAGAGAGAGGGGGTGACGAGAGAGAGAGAGGGGTGATGAGAGAGAGAGAGAGGGGTGACGAGAGAGAGAGAGAGGGGTGACGAGAGAGAGAGAGGGGTGATGAGAGAGAGAGGGGTGACGAGAGAGAGAGGGATGACGAGAGAGAGAGAGAGAGAGGTGACGAGAGAGAGCGAGGTTTGATGAGAGAGATAGAGAGATGACGAGAGAGAGAGAGAGGTGACGAGAGAGAGAGGGTTGACGAGAGAGAGAGAGAGAGAGAGAGTGAGAGGGAGAGGTGACGAGAGAGAGAGAGGGAGAGGTGACGAGAGAGAGAGAGGGAGAGGTGACGAGAGAGAGAGAGAGGTGACGAGAGAGAGAGAGGGAGGTGACGAGAGAGAGAGGGAGGTGACGAAAGAGAGAGAGGTGACGAGAGAGAGAGAGAGAAGGCTGACAAGAGAGAGAGATAGAAGGGTCACGAGAGGGAGAGAGAGCGAGAGAGAGAGAGAGAGCTGTGACGAGAGAGAGAGAGGGGTGACGAGAGAGAGAGAGAGGGGTGACGAGAGAGAGAGAGAGAGAGGGGCGACGAGAGAGAGAGAGAGAGGGGCGACGAGAGAGAGAGAGAGGGGTGACGAGAGAGAGAGTGAGGGGTGACGAGAGAGAGAGAGGGGTGACGAGAGAGAGAGGGGTGACGAGAGGGATGGCGAGAGAGAGAGAGAGAGAGAGAGGTGACGAGAGAGAGCGAGGTTGGATGAGAGAGATAGAGAGAGAGGTGTGACGAGAGAGAGAGGGGTGACGAGAGAGAGAGAGGTGATGAGAGAGAGAGGTGACGAGAGAGAAAGGGGTGACTAGAGAGAGAGAGAGAGAGAAGGCTGAGAAGAGAGAGAGATAGAAGGGTCACGAGAGGGAGAGAGCGAGAGAGAGAGAGAGGTGACGAGAGAGGGGTGACGAGAGAGAGAGCGAGGGGTGACGAGAGAGAGAGAGAGAGAGAGGTGACGAGAGAGAGAGAGAGAGGTGATGAGAGAGAGAGGGGTGACTAGAGAGAGAGCGAAGGCTGACAAGAGAGAGAGAGGGGTGACGAGAGTGAGAGAGAGGGGTGACGAGAGAGAGAGAGAGAGGGGTGACGAGAGAGAGAGGGGTGACGAGAGAGAGAGAGAGAGAGGTGACGAGAGAGAGAGGGAGGTGACGAGAGAGAGAGAGAGAGAGAGGTGACGAGAAAGAGAGAGAGAGAGGTGACGAGAGAGAGAGGGAGGTGACGAGAGAGAGAGAGAGGTGACGAGAAAGAGAGAGAGAGAGGTGACGAGAAAGAGAGAGAGAGGTGACGAGAAAGAGAGAGAGAGGTGACGAGAGAGAGAGAGAGAGGGGTGACGAGAGAGAGAGTGGTGACGAGAGAGAGAGAGAGGGGTGACGAGAGAGAGAGAGAGGGGTGACGAGAGAGAGAGGGGTGACGAGAGAGAGAGGGATGACGAGAGAGAGAGAGAGAGGTGACGAGAGAGAGCGAGGTTTGATGAGAGAGATAGAGAGATGACGAGAGAGAGAGAGAGGTGACGAGAGAGAGAGGGATGACGAGAGAGAGAGGGTTGACGAGAGAGAGAGAGAGAGAGAGAGGTGACGAGAGAGAGAGAGGGAGAGGTGACGAGAGAGTGAGAGGGAGAGGTGACGAGAGAGAGAGAGGGAGAGGTGACGAGAGAGAGAGAGGGAGAGGTGACGAGAGAGAGAGGTGACAAGAGAGAGAGAGGGAGGTGACGAGAGAGAGAGGGAGGTGACGAAAGAGAGAGAGGTGACGAGAGAGAGAGAGAGAAGGCTGACAAGAGAGAGAGATAGAAGGGTCACGAGAGGGAGAGAGAGCGAGAGAGAGAGAGAGAGCTGTGACGAGAGAGAGAGAGGGGTGACGAGAGAGAGAGAGAGAGGGGTGACGAGAGAGAGAGAGAGAGAGGGGGGCGACGAGAGAGAGAGAGAGAGAGGGGCGACGAGAGAGAGAGAGAGGGGTGACGAGAGAGAGAGAGAGAGGGGTGACGAGAGAGAGAGTGAGGGGTGACGAGAGAGAGAGAGGGGTGACGAGAGAGAGAGGGGTGACGAGAGGGATGACGAGAGAGAGAGAGAGAGGTGACGAGAGAGAGCGAGGTTGGATGAGAGAGATAGAGAGATGACGAGAGAGATAGAGAGATGACGAGAGAGAGAGATGACGAGAGAGAGAGGTGACGAGAGAGAGAGGGGTGACGAGAGAGAGAGAGAGTGGTGACGAGAGAGAGGGGGGTGACGAGAGAGAGGGGGGTGACGAGAGGGAGGGGGGTGACGAGAGAGAGGGGGGTGATGAGAGAGAGGGGGAGAGAGAGAGAGAGAGGGAGAGAGAGAGAGAGGTGACGAGAGAGAGGGGGGTGACGAGAGAGAGGGGGGTGACGAGAGAGAGGGGGGTGACGAGAGAGAGAGAGAGATGACGAGAGACAGAGGGATGACGAGAGAGAGGGATGACGAGAGAGAGAGAGGGATGATGAGAGAGAGAGAGAGGGATGACGAGAGAGAGAGAGAGGTGACGAGAGAGAGAGAGGTGACGAGAGAGAGGTGACGAGAGAGAGAGAGGTGACGAGAGAGAGAGAGGTGACGAGAGAGAGAGAGAGGGATGACGAGAGAGAGGAATGACGAGAGAGAGAGAGGAATGACGAGAGAGTGAGAGAGAGAGAGTGGTGACGAGAGAAAGAGAGGGGTGACGAGAGAAAGAGAGGGGTGACGAGAGAGAGATGGGGTGACGAGAGAGAGTGGTGATGGGAGAGAGAGAGAGAGAGGTGACGGGAGAGAGGGAGAGAGAGAGGGAGAGGTGATGGGAGAGAGAGAGAGATGACGAGAGAGAGAGAGGAGTGACGAGAGAGGGGTGACGAGAGAGAGAGTGAGAGAAGGGTGACGAGAGAGACCGAGGGGTGACGAGAGAGAGAGAGAGAGAGAGGGGTGACGAGAGAGGGGTGACGAGAGAGAGAGTGAGAGAAGGGTGACGAGAGAGAGAGAGAGGTGACGAGAGAGAGAGAGAGGGGTGACGAGAGAGAGAGAGAGAGAGATGACGAGAGAGAGAGAGAGAGGGTGACGAGAGAGAGAGGGTGACGAGAGAGAGAGGGTGACGAGAGAGAGAGGGGTGACGAGAGAGAGAGAGAGAAGGCTGACAAGAGAGAGAGATAGAAGGGTCACGAGAGAGAGAGCGAGAGAGAGAGAGAGAGAAGGCTGACAAGAGAGAGAGATAGAAGGGTCACGAGAGAGAGAGAGAGAGAGGTGTGACGAGAGAGAGAGAGAGAGGGGGTGACGAGAGAGAGAGAGAGAGAGAGAGAGGTGACGAGAGAGAGAGAGAGGGGTGACGAGAGAGAGAGGGGTGACGAGAGAGAGAGGGGGTGACGAAAGAGAGAGAGAGGTAACGAGAGAGAGAGAGAGGTGACGAGAGAGAGAGAGAGGTGACGAGAGAGAGAGAGAGGTGACGAGAGAGAGAGGTGACGAGAGAGAGAGAGAGAAGGCTGACAAGAGAGAGAGATAGAAGGGTCACGAGAGAGAGAGCGAGAGAGAGAGAGAGAGAAGGCTGACAAGAGAGAGAGATAGAAGGGTCACGAGAGAGAGAGAGAGAGAGAGAGAGAGAGGTGTGACGAGAGAGAGAGAGAGAGGGGTGACGAGAGAGAGAGAGAGAGAGAGAGAGAGGTGACGAGAGAGAGAGAGAGGGGTGACGAGAGAGAGAGGGGTGACGAGAGAGAGAGAGAGAGGGGTGACGAGAGAGAGAGAGGGGTGATGAGAGAGAGAGGGGTGACGAGAGAGAGAGGGATGACGAGAGAGAGAGAGAGAGAGGTGACGAGAGAGAGCGAGGTTTGATGAGAGAGATAGAGAGATGACGAGAGAGAGAGAGAGGTGACGAGAGAGAGAGGGTTGACGAGAGAGAGAGAGAGAGAGAGAGAGTGAGAGGGAGAGGTGACGAGAGAGAGAGAGGGAGAGGTGACGAGAGAGAGAGAGGGAGAGGTGACGAGAGAGAGAGAGAGGTGACGAGAGAGAGAGAGGGAGGTGACGAGAGAGAGAGGGAGGTGACGAAAGAGAGAGAGGTGACGAGAGAGAGAGAGAGAAGGCTGACAAGAGAGAGAGATAGAAGGGTCACGAGAGGGAGAGAGAGCGAGAGAGAGAGAGAGAGCTGTGACGAGAGAGAGAGAGGGGTGACGAGAGAGAGAGAGAGGGGTGACGAGAGAGAGAGAGAGAGGGGCGACGAGAGAGAGAGAGAGAGAGGGGCGACGAGAGAGAGAGAGAGGGGTGACGAGAGAGAGAGTGAGGGGTGACGAGAGAGAGAGAGGGGTGACGAGAGAGAGAGGGGTGACGAGAGGGATGGCGAGAGAGAGAGAGAGAGAGAGAGGTGACGAGAGAGAGCGAGGTTGGATGAGAGAGATAGAGAGAGAGGTGTGACGAGAGAGAGAGGGGTGACGAGAGAGAGAGAGGTGATGAGAGAGAGAGGTGACGAGAGAGAGAGGGGTGACTAGAGAGAGAGAGAGAGAGAAGGCTGAGAAGAGAGAGAGATAGAAGGGTCACGAGAGGGAGAGAGCGAGAGAGAGAGAGAGGTGACGAGAGAGGGGTGACGAGAGAGAGAGCGAGGGGTGACGAGAGAGAGAGAGAGAGAGAGGTGACGAGAGAGAGAGAGAGAGGTGATGAGAGAGAGAGGGGTGACTAGAGAGAGAGCGAAGGCTGACAAGAGAGAGAGAGGGGTGACGAGAGTGAGAGAGAGGGGTGACGAGAGAGAGAGAGAGAGGGGTGACGAGAGAGAGAGGGGTGACGAGAGAGAGAGAGAGAGAGGTGACGAGAGAGAGAGGGAGGTGACGAGAGAGAGAGAGAGGTGACGAGAAAGAGAGAGAGAGAGGTGACGAGAGAGAGAGGGAGGTGACGAGAGAGAGAGAGAGGTGACGAGAAAGAGAGAGAGAGAGGTGACGAGAAAGAGAGAGAGAGGTGACGAGAAAGAGAGAGAGAGGTGACGAGAGAGAGAGAGAGAGGGGTGACGAGAGAGAGAGGGGTGACGAGAGAGAGAGAGAGGGGTGACGAGAGAGAGAGAGAGGGGTGACGAGAGAGAGAGGGGTGACGAGAGAGAGAGGGATGACGAGAGAGAGAGAGAGAGGTGACGAGAGAGAGCGAGGTTTGATGAGAGAGATAGAGAGATGACGAGAGAGAGAGAGAGGTGACGAGAGAGAGAGGGATGACGAGAGAGAGAGGGTTGACGAGAGAGAGAGAGAGAGAGAGAGGTGACGAGAGAGAGAGAGGGAGAGGTGACGAGAGAGTGAGAGGGAGAGGTGACGAGAGAGAGAGAGGGAGAGGTGACGAGAGAGAGAGAGGGAGAGGTGACGAGAGAGAGAGGTGACAAGAGAGAGAGAGGGAGGTGACGAGAGAGAGAGGGAGGTGACGAAAGAGAGAGAGGTGACGAGAGAGAGAGAGAGAAGGCTGACAAGAGAGAGAGATAGAAGGGTCACGAGAGGGAGAGAGAGCGAGAGAGAGAGAGAGAGCTGTGACGAGAGAGAGAGAGGGGTGACGAGAGAGAGAGAGAGAGGGGTGACGAGAGAGAGAGAGAGAGAGGGGGGCGACGAGAGAGAGAGAGAGAGAGGGGCGACGAGAGAGAGAGAGAGGGGTGACGAGAGAGAGAGAGAGAGGGGTGACGAGAGAGAGAGTGAGGGGTGACGAGAGAGAGAGAGGGGTGACGAGAGAGAGAGGGGTGACGAGAGGGATGACGAGAGAGAGAGAGAGAGGTGACGAGAGAGAGCGAGGTTGGATGAGAGAGATAGAGAGATGACGAGAGAGATAGAGAGATGACGAGAGAGAGAGATGACGAGAGAGAGAGGTGACGAGAGAGAGAGGGGTGACGAGAGAGAGAGAGAGTGGTGACGAGAGAGAGGGGGGTGACGAGAGAGAGGGGGGTGACGAGAGGGAGGGGGGGTGACGAGAGAGAGGGGGGTGATGAGAGAGAGGGGGAGAGAGAGAGAGAGAGGGAGAGAGAGAGAGAGGTGACGAGAGAGAGGGGGGGTGACGAGAGAGAGGGGGGTGACGAGAGAGAGGGGGGTGACGAGAGAGAGAGAGAGATGACGAGAGACAGAGGGATGACGAGAGAGAGGGATGACAAGAGAGAGAGAGGGATGATGAGAGAGAGAGAGAGGGATGACGAGAGAGAGAGAGAGGTGACGAGAGAGAGAGAGGTGACGAGAGAGAGGTGACGAGAGAGAGAGAGGTGACGAGAGAGAGAGAGGTGACGAGAGAGAGAGAGAGGGATGACGAGAGAGAGGAATGACGAGAGAGAGAGAGGAATGACGAGAGAGTGAGAGAGAGAGAGTGGTGACGAGAGAAAGAGAGGGGTGACGAGAGAAAGAGAGGGGTGACGAGAGAGAGATGGGGTGACGAGAGAGAGTGGTGATGGGAGAGAGAGAGAGAGAGGTGACGGGAGAGAGGGAGAGAGAGAGGGAGAGGTGATGGGAGAGAGAGAGAGATGACGAGAGAGAGAGAGGAGTGACGAGAGAGGGGTGACGAGAGAGAGAGTGAGAGAAGGGTGACGAGAGAGACCGAGGGGTGACGAGAGAGAGAGAGAGAGAGAGGGGTGACGAGAGAGGGGTGACGAGAGAGAGAGTGAGAGAAGGGTGACGAGAGAGAGAGAGAGGTGACGAGAGAGAGAGAGAGGGGTGACGAGAGAGAGAGAGAGAGAGAGATGACGAGAGAGAGAGAGAGAGGGGTGACGAGAGAGAGAGGGTGACGAGAGAGAGAGGGTGACGAGAGAGAGAGGGGTGACGAGAGAGAGAGAGAGAAGGCTGACAAGAGAGAGAGATAGAAGGGTCACGAGAGAGAGAGCGAGAGAGAGAGAGAGAGAAGGCTGACAAGAGAGAGAGATAGAAGGGTCACGAGAGAGAGAGAGAGAGAGAGGTGTGACGAGAGAGAGAGAGAGAGGGGTGACGAGAGAGAGAGAGAGAGAGAGAGGTGACGAGAGAGAGAGAGAGGGGTGACGAGAGAGAGAGGGGTGACGAGAGAGAGAGAGGGGTGACGAAAGAGAGAGAGAGGTAACGAGAGAGAGAGAGAGGTGACAAGAGAGAGAGAGAGGTGACGAGAGAGAGAGAGAGGTGACGAGAGAGAGAGGTGACGAGAGAGAGAGAGAGAAGGCTGACAAGAGAGAGAGATAGAAGGGTCACGAGAGAGAGAGCGAGAGAGAGAGAGAGAGAAGGCTGACAAGAGAGAGAGATAGAAGGGTCACGAGAGAGAGAGAGAGAGAGAGAGAGGTGTGACGAGAGAGAGAGAGAGAGGGGTGACGAGAGAGAGAGAGAGAGAGAGAGAGAGGTGACGAGAGAGAGAGAGAGGGGTGACGAGAGAGAGAGGGGTGACGAGAGAGAGAGAGGGGTGACGAGAGAGAGAGAGAGGGGTGACGAGAGAGAGAGAGAGGGGTGACGAGAGAGAGAGAGGGGTGATGAGAGAGAGAGGGGTGACGAGAGAGAGAGGGATGACGAGAGAGAGAGAGAGGTGACGAGAGAGAGCGAGGTTTGATGAGAGAGATAGAGAGATGACGAGAGAGAGAGAGAGGTGACGAGAGAGAGAGGGTTGACGAGAGAGAGAGAGAGAGAGAGAGAGTGAGAGGGAGAGGTGACGAGAGAGAGAGAGGGAGAGGTGACGAGAGAGAGAGAGGGAGAGGTGACGAGAGAGAGAGAGAGGTGACGAGAGAGAGAGAGGGAGGTGACGAGAGAGAGAGGGAGGTGACGAAAGAGAGAGAGGTGACGAGAGAGAGAGAGAGAAGGCTGACAAGAGAGAGAGATAGAAGGGTCACGAGAGGGAGAGAGAGCGAGAGAGAGAGAGCTGTGACGAGAGAGAGAGAGGGGTGACGAGAGAGAGAGAGAGGGGTGACGAGAGAGAGAGAGAGAGGGGCGACGAGAGAGAGAGAGAGAGAGGGGCGACGAGAGAGAGAGAGAGGGGTGACGAGAGAGAGAGTGAGGGGTGACGAGAGAGAGAGAGGGGTGACGAGAGAGAGAGGGGTGACGAGAGGGATGGCGAGAGAGAGAGAGAGAGAGAGAGGTGACGAGAGAGAGCGAGGTTGGATGAGAGAGATAGAGAGAGAGGTGTGACGAGAGAGAGAGGGGTGACGAGAGAGAGAGAGGTGATGAGAGAGAGAGGTGACGAGAGAGAGAGGGGTGACTAGAGAGAGAGAGAGAGAGAAGGCTGAGAAGAGAGAGAGATAGAAGGGTCACGAGAGGGAGAGAGCGAGAGAGAGAGAGAGGTGACGAGAGAGGGGTGACGAGAGAGAGAGCGAGGGGTGACGAGAGAGAGAGAGAGAGAGAGGTGACGAGAGAGAGAGAGAGAGGTGATGAGAGAGAGAGGGGTGACTAGAGAGAGAGCGAAGGCTGACAAGAGAGAGAGAGGGGTGACGAGAGTGAGAGAGAGGGGTGACGAGAGAGAGAGAGAGAGGGGTGACGAGAGAGAGAGGGGTGACGAGAGAGAGAGAGAGAGAGGTGACGAGAGAGAGAGGGAGGTGACGAGAGAGAGAGAGAGAGAGGTGACGAGAAAGAGAGAGAGAGAGGTGACGAGAGAGAGAGGGAGGTGACGAGAGAGAGAGAGAGGTGACGAGAAAGAGAGAGAGAGAGGTGACGAGAAAGAGAGAGAGAGGTGACGAGAAAGAGAGAGAGAGGTGACGAGAGAGAGAGAGAGAGGGGTGACGAGAGAGAGAGGGGTGACGAGAGAGAGAGAGAGGGGTGACGAGAGAGAGAGAGAGGGGTGACGAGAGAGAGAGGGGTGACGAGAGAGAGAGGGATGACGAGAGAGAGAGAGAGAGAGAGAGGTGACGAGAGAGAGCGAGGTTTGATGAGAGAGATAGAGAGATGACGAGAGAGAGAGAGAGGTGACGAGAGAGAGAGGGATGACGAGAGAGAGAGGGTTGACGAGAGAGAGAGAGAGAGAGAGAGAGGTGACGAGAGAGAGAGAGGGAGAGGTGACGAGAGAGTGAGAGGGAGAGGTGACGAGAGAGAGAGAGGGAGAGGTGACGAGAGAGAGAGAGGGAGAGGTGACGAGAGAGAGAGGTGACAAGAGAGAGAGAGGGAGGTGACGAGAGAGAGAGGGAGGTGACGAAAGAGAGAGAGGTGACGAGAGAGAGAGAGAGAAGGCTGACAAGAGAGAGAGATAGAAGGGTCACGAGAGGGAGAGAGAGCGAGAGAGAGAGAGAGAGCTGTGACGAGAGAGAGAGAGGGGTGACGAGAGAGAGAGAGAGAGGGGTGACGAGAGAGAGAGAGAGAGAGAGGGGGGCGACGAGAGAGAGAGAGAGAGAGGGGCGACGAGAGAGAGAGAGAGAGAGGGGTGACGAGAGAGAGAGAGAGAGGGGTGACGAGAGAGAGAGTGAGGGGTGACGAGAGAGAGAGAGGGGTGACGAGAGAGAGAGGGGTGACGAGAGGGATGACGAGAGAGAGAGAGAGAGGTGACGAGAGAGAGCGAGGTTGGATGAGAGAGATAGAGAGATGACGAGAGAGATAGAGAGATGACGAGAGAGAGAGATGACGAGAGAGAGAGGTGACGAGAGAGAGAGGGGTGACGAGAGAGAGAGAGAGTGGTGACGAGAGAGAGGGGGGTGACGAGAGAGAGGGGGGTGACGAGAGGGAGGGGGGTGACGAGAGAGAGGGGGATGATGAGAGAGAGGGGGAGAGAGGGAGAGAGAGGGAGAGAGAGAGAGAGGTGACGAGAGAGAGGGGGGTGACGAGAGAGAGGGGGGTGACGAGAGAGAGGGGGGTGACGAGAGAGAGGGGGGTGATGAGAGAGAGGGGGAGAGAGAGAGAGAGAGGGAGAGAGAGAGAGAGGTGACGAGAGAGAGATGGGGTGACGAGACAGAGAGCGAAGAAGAGGGGTGACGTGAGAGAGAGAGAGAGGTGACGAGAGAGAGGGGGGTGACGAGAGAGAGATGGGGTGACGAGAGAGAGAGTGGTGACGAGAGAGAGAGAGAGATGACGAGAGACAGAGGGATGACGAGAGAGAGGGATGACGAGAGAGAGAGAGGGATGATGAGAGAGAGAGAGAGGGATGACGAGAGAGAGAGAGAGGTGACGAGAGAGAGAGAGGTGACGAGAGAGAGGTGACGAGAGAGAGAGAGGTGACGAGAGAGAGAGAGGTGACGAGAGAGAGAGAGAGGGATGACGAGAGAGAGGAATGACGAGAGAGAGAGAGGAATGACGAGAGAGTGAGAGAGAGAGAGTGGTGACGAGAGAAAGAGAGGGGTGACGAGAGAAAGAGAGGGGTGACGAGAGAGAGATGGGGTGACGAGAGAGAGTGGTGATGGGAGAGAGAGAGAGAGAGGTGACGGGAGAGAGGGAGAGAGAGAGGGAGAGGTGATGGGAGAGAGAGAGAGATGACGAGAGAGAGAGAGGAGTGACGAGAGAGGGGTGACGAGAGAGAGAGTGAGAGAAGGGTGACGAGAGAGACCGAGGGGTGACGAGAGAGAGAGAGAGAGAGAGGGGTGACGAGAGAGGGGTGACGAGAGAGAGAGTGAGAGAAGGGTGACGAGAGAGAGAGAGAGGTGACGAGAGAGAGAGGGGTGACGAGAGAGAGAGAGAGAGAGATGACGAGAGAGAGAGAGAGGGGTGACGAGAGAGAGAGGGTGACGAGAGAGAGAGGGTGACGAGAGAGAGAGGGGTGACGAGAGAGAGAGAGAGATGACGAGAGACAGAGGGATGACGAGAGAGAGGGATGAAGAGAGAGAGAGAGGGATGATGAGAGAGAGAGAGAGGGATGACGAGAGAGAGAGAGAGGTGACGAGAGAGAGAGAGGTGTGACGAGAGAGAGAGAGGTGACGAGAGAGAGGTGACGAGAGAGAGAGAGCTGACGAGAGAGAGAGAGGTGACGAGAGAGAGAGAGAGGGATGACGAGAGAGAGGAATGACGAGAGAGAGAGAGGAATGACGAGAGAGTGAGAGAGAGAGAGTGGTGACGAGAGAAAGAGAGGGGTGACGAGAGAAAGAGAGGGGTGACGAGAGAAAGAGAGGGGTGACGAGAGAGAGAGAGAGGTGACGGGAGAGAGAGAGAGGTGACGGGAGAGAGAGAGAGAGGTGATGGGGGAGAGAGAGAGAGAGGTGACGAGAGAGAGAGAGGTGACGGGAGAGAGAGAGAGAGAGAGAGGTGACGGGAGAGAGAGAGAGAGAGAGGTGACGGGAGAGAGAGGTGGCGAGAGAGAGATAGAGGTGACGAGAGAGAGAGAGAGAGGTGACGAGAGAGAGAGTGGGGGGTGATGAGAGAGGGGTGATGAGAGAGAGAGGCGTGACGAGAGAGAGAGAGCGAGGGGGCGTCCAGGGAGTGAGGGAGAGGGGGCGTCGAGGGAGTGAGGGAGAGGGGGCGTCGAGGGAGTGAGGGAGAGGGGGCGTCGAGGGAGTGAGGGAGAGGGGGCGTCGAGGGAGTGAGGGAGAGGGGGCGTCGAGGGAGTGAGGGAGAAGGGGCATCGAGGGAGGGAGGGAGTCGAGGGAGGGAGGGAGAGGTGGCGTCGAGGGAGAGAGGGAGTCGAGGGAGGGAGGGAGAGGGGGCGTCGAGGGAGGGAGGGAGAGGGGGCGTCGAGGGAGGGAGGGAGAGGGGGCGTCGAGGGAGGGAGGGAGAGGGGGGCGTCGAGGGAGGGAGGGAGAGGGGGGCGTCGAGGGAGGGAGGGAGAGGGGGGCGTCGAGGGAGGGAGGGAGAAGGGGGCGTCGAGGGAGGGAGGGAGAGGGGGGCGTCGAGGGAGGGAGGGAGAGGGGGCGTCGAGGGAGGGAGGGAGAGGGGGGCGTCGAGGGAGGGAGGGAGGGAGAGGGGGGCGTCGAGGGAGGGAGGGAGAGGGGGTCGTCGAGGGAGGGAGGGAGAGGGGGTCGTCGAGGGAGGGAGGGAGAGGGGGGCGTCGAGGGAGGGAGGGAGAGGGGGAAGTCAAGGGAGGGGCGCCGAGAGATAGAGAGAGAGAGGAGCGCTGAGAGAGAGAGAGGCGTCGAGAGATAGAGAGAGGCGCGAGAGATAGAGAGAGAGGCGTCGAGAGATAGAGAGAGGCGTCGAGAGATAGAGAGGCGTAGAGAGAGAGAGAGAGAGGCGTCGAGAGAAAGAGAGAAAGAGAGAGAGTTGTTGAGAGATAGAGAGAGAGGCGTCGAGAGATATAGAGAGAGGCGTCGAGAGAAAGAGAGAAAGAGAGAGAGGCGTCGAGAGATATAGAGAGGCGTCGAGAGATAGAGAGAGAGTTGTCGAGAGATAGAGAGAGAGGCGTCGAGAGATAGAGAGAGAGGCGTCGAGAGATATAGAGAGGCGTCGAGAGATAGAGAGAGAGGCGTCGAGAGATAGAGAGAGAGGCGTCAAGAGATAGAGAGGCGTCGAGAGATATAGAGAGGCGTCGAGAGATAGAGAGAGAGGCGTCGAGAGATAGAGAGAGAGGCGTCAAGAGATAGAGAGGCGTCGAGAGATATAGAGAGGCGTCGAGAGATAGAGAGAGAGGCGTCGAGAGATAGAGAGAGGCGTCGAGAGATAGAGAGAGACGTCGAGAGATAGAGAGAGAGGCGTCGAGAGAGAGAGAGAGAGGCGTCGAGAGATAGAGAGAGAGGCGTCGAGAGAGAGAGAGAGGCGTCGAGAGATAGAGAGAGAGGCGTCGAGAGAGAGAGAGAGGCGTCGAGAGATAGAGAGAGAGGCGTCGAGAGATAGAGAGAGAGGCGTCGAGAGAGAGAGAGAGAGAGGCGTCGAGAGATAGAGAGAGAGGCGTCGAGAGATAGAGAGAGGCGTCGAGAGAGAGAGAGAGGCGTCGAGAGAGAGAGAGAGAGGCGTCGAGAGATAGAGAGAGAGGCGTCGAGAGATAGAGAGAGAGGCGTCGAGAGATAGAGAGAGAGGCGTCGAGAGATAGAGAGAGAGGCGTCGAGAGATAGAGAGAGAGGCGTCGAGAGATAGAGAGAGGCGTCGAGAGATAGAGAGAGAGGCGTCGAGAGATAGAGAGAGAGGCGTCGAGAGATAGAGAGAGAGGCGTCGAGAGATAGAGAGAGAGGCGTCGAGAGATAGAGAGAGGCGTCGAGAGATAGAGAGAGAGGCGTCGAGAGATAGAGAGAGGCGTCGAGAGATAGAGAGAGAGGCGTCGAGAGATAGAGAGAGGCGTCGAGAGATAGAGAGAGGCGTCGAGAGATAGAGAGAGAGGCGTCGAGAGATAGAGAGAGAGGCGTCGAGAGATAGAGAGAGGCGTCGAGAGATAGAGAGAGGCGTCGAGAGATAGAGAGAGGCGTCGAGAGATAGAGAGAGAGAGAGGCGTTGAGAGATAGAGAGAGGCGTCGAGAGAGAGAGGCGTCGAGAGATAGAGAGAGAGAGAGGCGTTGAGAGAGAGAAGGGCGAGGGGGAGGCAGAGGGAGGGTGCGAGGGGGAGGCAGAGGGAGGGCGCGAGGCGGAGTCAGGGCGCGAGGGGGAGGCAGAAGGAGGGCGCGAGGTGGAGGCAGAGGGAGGGCGCGAGGCGGAGGCAGGGCGCGAGGGGGAGGCAGAAGGAGGGCGCGAGGGGGAGGCAGCGGGAGGGCGCGAGGCGGAGGCAGAGGGAGGGCGCGAGGCGGAGGCAGGGCGCGAGGGGGAGGCAGAAGGAGGGCGCGAGGCGGAGGCAGAGGGAGGGCGCGAGGCGGAGGCAGAGGGAGGGAAGTCACACTAGGTTGTTGAGGCTCAGCCTCCTCACTAACACATCAGGTGGAACCCATTTCTCGGCAGGTATCTCACCCTTGGCGAGAGCTGAGAAAATGCAGCCCCAGTCACCTTAATTATTAACCATGTGATGTTTGGCATTGTCCAGAAGTTTCACACAAAAAAAAATCCCACAGATAAAAAGTATCAGGGGGCTTGGAATGAGCGCAGTGATGGGTTTGGCTGTACTCACAGTCTCGGACTTGCCCTTCGCCTCCTCGGTGCCCAGTATCTTTGCCCGGTTGCCGAGGTCGGTGCTGTCCACTTTGATGAGCCGGTGCTTGGGAGACACGTACTTGATGTCGGGGGAGGCTGGTTTCTGGTGCTGGGAGGAGGGTGCGGGCGGTTGCTCGCCCTCCGAAGCCCTGGCTCTGCTCTCGCTCTCCTCGTACGGATCCTCGAAGTCCAGGTTCCTCTGGGCTCGGTAAGCTTTGAGGATTTCGCTCTCGCTGTAGTCGGGTTTGGGAGGCTGAGGAGGGACCCTGCGGCTCCCGAAACTCAAGTAATCCTTCAACCACTTGGCCATTTCTGGCGCTGGGAAATTCGCTTTGAAATTAACCAGCAAAAAAAAAAATTGTGTTAATTTCAAGGAGAAATCAACCGGCGGTGACCCAGCAACCGGCTTATAAAAATATACAATGCGGTAAATAAAATTAAAACAGGTCAATCAAAAATCTTCTAAACCAATTTCCCAAATCAGTGCAAGTCTCTATTTTAACTTTCAATTTCATATTTGTTTTTTAAAAAAAGTTAATAGGGATGCAAAATGTTGCAACGAATAATTCAGGCAAAGATTTTGTTTTGTGTATGTGTTAAAACAAACCCATAATAGTCACTGTGCCCAGCCAAGATCGTCCTGAGATCGAGAGTTGGTTTACCTGCTCGCTGCTGCTTGCAGTAATGTGACCTCGTCCCTTCGCTTCCTGTCTCCCCCTCAAATTCACAAACTCGAATGCAATGTTTCGGAGACTTAAGCAGGCTGCAGTTTGCAGCGACTGAGGGAGAGAGACTCTGGGGGGGTTGCAGTCAGCTCCGCGGGGCTGGTTTCAGGAGCTCTCTCTCTTTCTCTCTGTGTAGCTCCAAGGTGTGAAACATCCAGCAGCAGCTCACGGGCACATGTCTTGCTCGCTCTCTCTTTTCATTAAAGGGGAAGAACACCTCCTCCCTTGGGCAGATGGCTCTATTGGCCGACACAAAAAAAATAATAAACTTCTGCCACACGAGGAGGGGAAACAAAAGCCATTTGCTGAGCAGCTTCCCCAACAGTCAGCCACTTTCAATCAGTAAAAAGGAGGAACTCTTCAAGCTTTTTTAAAATGTGTAATTTGACAGTGTTCTACTTTCAAAAAAGTAATAAATGCTCATTCTGATGAAAGGTCATGGAGCTGAAACGTTTTTCTCTCCACAAATGCTGCCTGATCTGCAGAGTGTTTTCCAACATTTTCTGTTTTTATTTCAGATTTCCAACATCCGCAGTATTTTGTAATAAATGGTCATTATCAGATTAATTATCACATTGAAATGTGTCGAAGAGCTTTAGGCAGGTGCTGTTTTGTAGGCAGATGCCCGCCTAAGGATTTGAGCACGTAATCGAGGCTGGTACTTCAGTGCCTTACTAAACGGGTGCAGAGGAGTCAGCTTTCGGATAGGACATTAAACCGAGTCCCCGCCTGCTTGTTCTGACGGGTGTTTAGGATCCAGTACCTTTGCAGAAGAGCAGGGAGATCCCCTGGGTGTCCTGGCCAACATTTCTCCCTCAACCAGCCATCACCAAAAACAGATTGACTGATTGTTTATCTCGTTGCTGCCTGTAGGACCTTGCTGTGCACAAAATGGCCACTGAATTCACCTACGTAACAGTGACCGCAGCCCAAAAGAAACAACTCATGCTTTGTGATATTTTGAAAAGATGCTATACGAATGCAAATTTGTAAATGGTTTGTCAAAAGGAATATTATAAATAAAATAGTATTTCCAAGTTCTTTGCTAGACCATGAAGGAAACTTATTTGAAAACGGCCATCATTTTGTTTGCCCTTTTTTCTTAAATGTATCTGCTCTCTGCTTCTTTTATAACTAAAAAGATCCACCATTTAATATTATAGCAATAATGATCTCCTTCCACCCCGACCTGTCCCAAGGATACGGACTCTTGCTTTGGTATAATTCCACAGATGCCAGTCCCTGACTGGTACCAAGCCACAGAGGCTAGAGTTCATGGGCAACAGATTATTGAGCTGGGGGCGGGAGGGTGCGAACATCATAGCCGAGTTTATCATGTTTAGCAAATTTTTAAATAGTGCTGTACTTTGAGTTTCCCTACAACCCTCCAAGAACCCTGCATTCCCCCAACTCTGACCTCTTATGAATTCCCCTCTTCCTTCGCCCCACCATTGGCGGGCAGTGCCTTCAGCCGTCTAGGCCCTAAACTCTGGAATTCCCTCCCTACACCTCTTCGCCTCTCCACCTTTAAGATTCTGCTTAAAACCTACCTCTTTGACCAACCTGTTCTAATGTCTCCTTCTTTAGCTCAGTGTCAATCTTTGTCTGATTACTCTCCTGTGAAGCGCCTTAGGACGTTTTACTACGTTAAGGGTGCTGTATAATTGCAAGTTGTTGTTGTCATCAAAGGCAACCTTATAAAAAAGACTTGCATTTATATAGTGCCTTTCACGACCTCAGGATGTCCCAAAGCGCTTCACAGCCAATTAAGTACTTTTGAAGCGTAGTCACTGTTGTAATGTAGGAAAAGCAGCAGCCAGCATGCGCATAGCAAGATCCCACAAACAGCAATGAGATAAATAACCAAATAATCTGTTTTAGTGATGTTGGTTGAGGGATAAATATTGGCCGGGCCACCAGGGAGAACTTCTCCGCTCTTCTTCAAAATAGTGCCGTGGGATCTTTTACGTCCACCTGAGAGGGCAGATGGGGGCCTCGGTTTAATGTCTCATCCAAAAGACAGCACCTCCGACAGTGCCGCACTCCCTCAGTACTGCACTGGAGTGTCATCCTAGATTATGGACTCAAGTCTCTGGAGTGGGACTATGAACCCACAACCTTCTGACTCAGAGACAAGAATGCTACCCACTGAGCCACAGCTGACAGAGTTGGTAAGGTAAAGGTAAGCTAAATTACAGCACTTCTCCTTGTCAGCTGCACTCCTTAGCGCCAACGCCCAGATTGAACTGGAACCAATGGCATTGCGGACCCTTGAAAATATGCATCTACCGATCTGCATTCATGTTAAAGCCTCCTGTTCCTGTAAACACGCGGAGTCGGTTCCCCCTCGATTGGGCTCCGAACATCAGATCTCCCCAGTACGCAGCGGAGTCAGGGCACCAGCACCTGATGGAATGCATGAACCTCAGAGGGTGAGTCAGGGGCTTGACTTGAGTTTACATGGTACCTCATGAACCTCAGAAAAGTCTCAAAGCGTTTAGCACAGGGTTGGTCCTTTGAAGCGCAGTGACTTTTGTTATGTGGGCAAATGAGGCAGCCAATTTGTGGACAGCGTGATCCCACAAACAGCAATGTGGCGAATGACCAGTTAAATCTTTTTTTTTTCTGGGGTAGTGTTACTTGGAGGAACGTTGGCCAGGAGACTGGGAAAAAAAAACAGCTATGCCATCAGATGTTTAACCACTTGCGACAAACAGAGCCTCACTTTTAATGTCTCGCCTGAAGGACGAAAGTCACTCTCCTGAACCAAGAGAACATTTTAGACAGAATAAGGGTGCCTAATGTTTTGAACTCCCTCACTTTGTACAAGGAGTCTGCAGGATGTGTCATTTCCTTTCGATGTTGCTCAGCTCAGTGTGTTTCACACGGCACACATCGCACATTATTTTCAAACCACAGGTTTCCAAGCCTTCCTAAATTCCCTTAAAATTGACAGCAGTTCATTCTCCCAGTTTCTCCGTCTCCATCGCCTCTGTTCCGACAATGCCACCTTCTACACCAGTGCTGCTTCTTCCAGTTCTGATGAAAGGTCATCGACCTGAAACGTTAATTCTCTTGTTTCTCTCTCCACAGATGCTGCCTGACCTACTGATTCTTTCCAGCATTTTATGTTTTTATTTCAGACATTTGGCTTCCCCTTGTTCCAAATGAGGTATGGAAGGAGAAAAAAAAAGATTGATTGGTTTGAGGAATATTCAACATGAAGCGGAGCAAGAAGAATCGTTCAGGGGCCTTTTGATGTTTTAAACAGCAAGTTTTCATAATTTAAAGGAGCCGAGTGACCCTGGGTGGGTGGGGGAAGGGGGAATTTTTGGGGAACTCAACCCAGCAGATCCATGGTCTGTGCTGAGTTAGCTGATTTCAGCGGGGGCAGCAGGGGAGTTGCTATTATTTGCCCCAGTGCCCTGAGGCAGGGAAAGGAGAGGGGGAAAAAAAAAGTCATCCTGGGTTCCTGCTCCTGATTACTATCCTGCACCTCCTACAGATTATCGGGTCATTATCACATTGTTGTTTGTGGGGCCTGGTTATGCGCAGATTGGCTGCCACATTTCTTACATTACAACAGTGACTACATTTCAAAAGTACCTCATTGGCTGTAAAGCGCTCTGGGATGTCCTGAAATCAGGAAAGGCGCTATATAAATACAAGTCTTTCCTATTTTTTCTGGAAACTGCATATGCGTTGACGTGAGGGGTGGGGGTGAGGAGGGTGGATTGGGCCCAGCTGTGATGCCCCCCATATTCGAATTGCCGGCTAGCACTCACTGTCTGGGCTCACACATGAAGGACGGTCTCTTGGGCAAGGTACAGGAGGGCAGCCGCTGCCCTTGTAACCAAACCCCCGGTGTGAGGCAGCAGGATCGGGAGAGGAAAGTGCTGGACAAAGAAACACAGCGGTGGAGATAATGGGGCTGGGAGATGTGCCAGTCACACCCCCCCCCCCAGTAATGAGGAAAAAAACTTCATAGTTTAAACTGCCCCAGATCCGCTCCCAGTTTCATTCCCTGGTTCTTTCACGCTAATAAGCTCCTTTAATGAGAACAGCTGCAGCAGAGCTCGAGTATAACGCCTGCCATCTATCCTGCAGAAAAATGATGTAAAATTATCAACACGTCATCTGGAACTGAAACTAAATCTGCGCCTGGAGGGGTTGCTGTGGAAATCTGGAGTCGGTGATTCATGGAACTCTGAGCCTCCCAAGGAGACACCCCCACCTGCTGGTCTCCTTAGGAATGACTACCAAAATGAGAACCACTGAATAAGTCAAATTCATAGGAGCAGGAATAGGCCATTCAGCACCCCAGGCCATTCAATTAGATCATGGCTGATCTGTGTCTTAACTCCATCTATCCACCTTGGTTCTGTAACCCTTAATGCCCTTGCTTAACAAAAATCTATCAACTTTTTATATTGGTTTTTATTATGTGGGATTATGGTATTTCCCTATTTTATTTTAAAACCTTGCATTGCTCAATTCTATTTCTCCCCCATGAAAAACCACAAGCCAATGGCCTTGACTGAATGTCCTGATAGGACCAGATCTTCGTGTCTTCTGACACGTAAAGTCTACATAATCATCGGTAGCTTTCTACGAGTTTTTGATTTTCCTTCTTCATTGAGAAATCTAAGCGAAGGCCTCAGGTCCACATTGCAGGACACCACCAAGGTTCGAAAAAGTAGGATAGACCTTAAGGTAAATATAGTGGTTCAGTGACACCAAGCTCGGATTTTAAATCTTTTAGGTTATAGGAGGAAGGGAATAATGAGAGAGGGAAGAAGTTCCAGAGTTTTAAGATCCTGGGAAAGAATGATTTGATAAGTCTCAATATCAACATAGTTTCAAATAATGAAGGGAACTGATGGAGTAGATAGGGACTGACTCTTCCCTCAAGTAGTGCAATCCAGAGTAAAGGGGACAGAATCTTAGAATTCGAGCAAAGTCAGTTAAAAAAGTGAATCTAGGCACTACATCCACACAAAATGTTGTGAAAAAAACTGGCCGAGAAGGGAACAATTCAAAAATCAACCGAGGCGTTTAAAAGAGAGATACTTCCTTGGGAAGTAAGGGTATTAATGGGGATGGAGAAAATACAGGGAATGGGATTGAAAAGAGAAAGAGCCGCAATGGTCGATGTGGTGCAGCAGGCTCGATTTGATGAATGGCCGACTCCTGTTTCTATTCCCCAGTTGGAATGCAGGGAGAGATCAGGATTGGTTTCCTAGATTGTATAAAGGGAGTTTTCAGGCATATGCAGGATTCCACTGTTAGCAGATTCTGTGGAAGAATTGTTGGTGTGGGCACGGAGCAAGTTAGTGTCAGAGCTGAGGATATATTTGCTGCGCAATAATCTCTCTTTTTTTTCCTAATTTTCTCTCATGTCCAGAAGGCCCTGACCCGTGCAGGGACTCAAGCCAACCGTAGTGCTCGTGCCACCTCCTCGGCTGTGGTCTGTTAACTCAGCATAGACGAGGAATTAAACCTGGGGCTTTCCTCGGTTTGTGTGGCTTGCACTGCACTGCTCCCAGCGACCCCCTCCTAGTTTGAGTACAGACGGCAAGCTTGGCTGTGATGCCCCTTCTGTGGGCTAACACCCTGCCGGCATTCGTGGCTCTCACGGGTAATGGCCATCTGCGGGAGGTACTGGAGGGCGACTAACATCCCTGGAGCTGTACCCCTGTATTAGGTACTGAGCCAACTTAGGGGGAAAAGGTGGGAAACTGGAATACATTGCATTTCCGCCTTTCCTCACACACCAAAGGTGTTGACTCCTTGGTGGACACGACTCCATGGGTGCTGGTTACCCTCCAGCACCTCACCCTAGTGATAATTTTCACGGGTAATGCTTGACAGTGATCATTATCAGATTATTTTACTGGGAGGGTTACATCGAAACTATAGCACAGAAACAGGCCATTCGGCCCAACTGGCTTATGTTGGCGTTTATGCTCCACACAAGCCTCTTCCCTCCCTACTTCATCTAACCCTAACAGCGTCCCCTTCTATTCCTTTCTCCCTCATGTGCTTATCTAGCTTCCCCTTAAATTGCACACACATATGCACACGCACACAACCCCCACCCCATCCCTTGCAGGAGTCACTAGACTTTGATCAGGAGCAAGAACTTTGGCGGATTTCCCCCCTCCCTAACTCAGGGATGGCTGTGACCAATGATAGGGGTCCCTAATACCCAGGCTGAGACCAGCTATCTCAACACAAACTGGGAACTGAACCAGGGCCTTCCTGATCAACAAGAGCCTGCTGTTCACTGGATAAATTCAAGGAATCATTGGGGGGTGAGGGGTGGGGAGGATCCGGATTTCCTGTATTTAGAGACAGGAGGAAAGGTGAAGACTTGTGGAAAAAAAACGTGACGCCCAGTTTTGCCTCTCTGACTCTACTGAACATGGTCACACCGAACAGGCTGATTTATAATATTGCCAGCTTCAGTTACACTCCATGGCCCTGTTAGAAATTGGGTTGTCAGCCTGAAGATTGAAAGAGTAAATCACTTAAATCTATAACAGAGGACAACACAGAATTTTGTTGTCATTTTTCCATTCCATTTTCTCAATTTGGTTCCACTCTCCCTTCGGGTAATCTCATAATCATTCACTTAATATGATTTTAAAAAGAAAAATGATGATTTAATGTGCGTTGCAAGTGTGTGACAGCCTGAAATTATAATGATTTGTAATTTAATAAAAAAAAGTCACTGAATTCAAAACATAACAGGGTAAAATAATCTGCTGTCCTTCTTGCCAAAAAACAATATATATGCGTGTTCAGTTCTGTTACAGGAGCAAAGATTGCACAAGGGAGTAGATATCTATGTCAAGTGAGATAAGGATGTTATGTTGGGCCCTTCAATATTACTGTCACAATTTGTAATATCGCAAGAAAAGTACCATTTAAACGTTGTGATTTCAGCTGCCCAGCCCTGTATTTTTTTTGCCCTATGAAGGGTTGATGTGATTTCATTCCATTATCCTGAAGGAATGAAATTATAGTGGCTGGAGTGACTATTTTAATCATGAGGATAATCCATTCAATGGCAGGCTGCAGTTGGCTGCTCCCATACATTTTTATTGTGCTCACTCACTCCCTCAGCTCACCAGTGCCTGGGAGGGAGGCCTGAAATGGTAGTTTTCCTTCAGGCTAAGATTTGAGGTGTTTTTTTGTTTCGATTTTCTCCCCTCTTCTGAAGCGCTGGCTTTTTCTAGAGTAAGGGCTCTATGGGCACTGACCACCCGCGAGCAGCCATTCTTCACCTGTTTGCCTCCATTACCTTGGCGATTACACTTTAAAAGTGCTTCAATTGGCTGTGAAGCATTTTGGGGCACCTGGGGATGTGAAAGGTGCCAGATAAATGCAGCTTCTTTCTTTCATTCTAGGCAGTGAGGGTCAGCAGAATATTCAACCATGGTGGGCATATCAGAGCCCAATCCTGGTCTCCACCAATATCCGCTCCAGAAAGGGTGACTAGACAGTGATCAGGGAGAGGAATCCTGACTGACTTTCTCCGCTCTTTAGCCAAGGGACACCGAGGCCAATTGTAGCATCAGTACTGCCTCCCTGACAGAGAGCAGCTACCTCAGCACCGACCGAGAATCGAATCTGGGACCTTCCTGATCTGTATACACCTGGCACTGCCTTTACTAACTAGGCCATTAGGGGAGCACAGCAGTATTTTATAATAGGTTGCAAAGACATTCTATTGTCGGGCAGAGACTGGGGTGCGGCGGTGGGGGGAGCAGGTTGACTGGAGTGACTTGTGTATCTTCTGGAATACCTGCACTCACCACACAGGGTCGCCACCTCTGGCAGTCCTGACACCAGATCTGCTGCCACCTGATAGCTGACAACTCTCTACCCGTTCGGCATGCAGGTAGTAGCAAGCCAATTGTGGTTTTCTGCCCCCAGGGTGGTGTGGCTCCGGTTCTGCTCCCAGGCTCCTCCGACGTGTGAATCCCCATTGCTGTGAATCGAGTTGCTCTGGGCTGCACCTGGTCCCTGCTTTGTAACATCATCCCAGCAGCAGAGGAAGGAAGGGAGTGAGTGAGGCCCAAAATGGCAGGTCTCCATGTGACCAATTCAGCAGTATTATATAACAGGTGATAAAATATCTACCTAGCGTAGTTACTTGAATATAGGCTGCATTTTAAGTGTTAAAAAAAAAATCAGTTTTAGTTTGGGTGCAGCCTATAAGCAATTTTTTCAATATTTCTTTCCTGTGGGGGGCTTGTAAGGTGCATGTCTGTCATATTTCCAGTGACCCCTGAAAAAAGGACAGTTATTTCATGCTGGTTTCTTCTGGCATGAGCTGGAAATTTACAAGCACCCAATCTGCAAACCTCCCTCACCAACAGCAATGCACCTTTAACGGACACTCGGGATTTACTGCAATTAGACTTTGTGGCCTTAAAAGGGACCGACCACCTTATGCACAGTCCCAACTTAGCAGCAGAATAATACATTATTGAGCATTACATGGTTGGGTTGCCACATTTCAGGATTTCTGACCATTATGTCATGGAAACAGTCTTAGTATAATTTATATTAAAAAATTACTGCAGCAGCTGGAGTGAGGGGAGAGAGGGGAAGTGGGGGGGGGGGGGGGAGAAAAGAGGGGAAGTGGGGGGGGGGGGGAGAAAAGAGGGGAAGTGGGGGGGGGGGGGAGAAAAGAGGGGAAGTGGGGGGGGGGGGAGAAGAGAGGGGAAGTGGGGGGGGGGGGGGAGAAAAGAGGGGAAGTGGGGGGGGGGGGGGAGAAAAGAGGGGAAGTGGGGGGGGGGAGAAAAGAGGGAAGTGGGGGGGGGGGGAGAAAAGAGGGGAAGTGGGGGGGGGGGAGAAAAGAGGGGAAGTGGGGGGGGGGGGGAGAAAAGAGGGGAAGTGGGGGGGGGGGGGAGAAAAGAGGGGAAGTGGGGGGGGGGGAGAAAAGAGGGGAAGTGGGGGGGGGGGGGGGGGGAGAAAAGAGGGGAAGTGGGGGGGGGGGGGAGAAAAGAGGGGAAGTGGGGGGGGGGGGAGAAAAGAGGGGAAGTGGGGGGGGGGGGAGAAAAGAGGGGAAGTGGGGGGGGGGGAGAAAAGAGGGGAAGTGGGGGGGGGAGGAGAAAAGAGGGGAAGTGGGGGGGGGGGAGGAGAAAAGAGGGGAAGTGGGGGGGGGGAGGAGAAAAGAGGGTAAGTGGGGGGGAGGGAGGAGAAAAGAGGGTAAGTGGGGGGGGAGGAGAAAAGAGGGTAAGTGGGGGGGGGAGGAGAAAAGAGGGTAAGTGGGGGGGGGGGAGAAAAGAGGGGAAGGGAGGAGAAAAGAGGGTGAGGGGAAGGGGGGAGGAGAAAAGAGGGTGAGGGGAAGGGGGGAGGAGAAAAGAGGGTGAGGGGAAGGGGGGAGGAGAAAAGAGGGTGAGGGGAAGGGGGGAGGAGAAAAGAGGGTGAGGGGAAGGGGGGAGGAGAAAAGAGGGTGAGGGGAAGGGGGGAGGAGAAAAGAGGGTGAGGGGAAGGGGGGAGGAGAAAAGAGGGTGAGGGGAAGGGGGGAGGAGAAAAGAGGGTGAGGGGAAGGGGGGAGGAGAAAAGAGGGTGAGGGGAAGGGGGGAGGAGAAAAGAGGGGAAGGGGGGGGGGAGGAGAAAAGAGGGGAAGGGGGGGGAGGAGAAAAGAGGGGAAGGGGGGGGAGGAGAAAAGAGGGGAAGGGGGGGGGAGGAGAAAAGAGGGTAAGTGGGGGGGGGGGGAGGAGAAAAGAGGGTAAGTGGGGGGGGGGGGGAAAAGAGGGGAAGGGGAGGAGAAAAGAGGGTGAGGGGAAGGGGGGAGGAGAAAAGAGGGTGAGGGAAGGGGGGAGGAGAAAAGAGGGTGAGGGGAAGAGGGGAGGAGAAAAGAGGGTGAGGGGAAGGGGGGAGGAGAAAAGAGGGTGAGGGGAAGGGGGGAGGAGAAAAGAGGGTGAGGGAAGAGGGGAGGAGAAAAGAGGGTGAGGGGAAGGGGGGAGGAGAAAAGAGGGTGAGGGGAAGGGGGGAGGAGAAAAGAGGGTGAGGGGAAGGGGGGAGGAGAAAAGAGGGTGAGGGGAAGGGGGGAGGAGAAAGAGGGTGAGGGGAAGGGGGGAGGAGAAAAGAGGGGA